>NC_141759.1:95265575-95934325 GCF_982258835.1 Parasteatoda tepidariorum | reverse complement strand
ATTGGGGGAAACATCAGTGTTCCGAGAACCGATAAAATGCATATTGGGCAGTGGCCCTTGACCTTAAAAAAACATCGATGTAGTGCATACCGGGCAAATGTATATCGAGCAGAGGCACTTAAATAGACCTGGTATATAATTCGGACTTTTACCAAAGTCAGCATGTTATTGTCAGCATTCACTGGTGGAAGCTAACAACCAACAATTTCGGTCATTTACTGTTATAATTGAATTTTGTCTCATAGCAGGGCTCGAAAAAACTCAGAAATTTTACCCGTCCCCGAGGACGGCTTGTCCAACAATGCACCCGTCCTCCGTTGAAACTAACCCGTCGCTTTTAAATAAATAAAAATATAATTTTCTCCTATTTATTACAAACATTTATATAAATTGCACAATGAATTAGTCGTTACTAGCATTACATTATACAGTAATAAAAGAAATACTAGGTTACTAATAGTAACCTAGTATATTTCTTTTATGAAATAATTTAAATGACAAGGGTCAAGTTATCTGGAATGTCAAGTTATCCGATTGTACTGCGTTTTTTAAATGAATCAAATGTGACGTTTGCCAGTTCCACAATCAAGCCAATGATTTACAGAGGTTTCTGAACAGAAATCTGAAAGGGGTTTTCCATTTAGGTAGATGTTTATAATTGCTTTTAAAGCTTCTTGTTTAAGACCAGTACGTATTGTGTTTCTTTGTAAGTTTATTGCTGCAAAGCCCCTTTCAACCGCTGCAGTACTCCCAGACAGAGAAAACATCAATATATGCGCAGTATGTTGCTGTATTGTGGGTCATTTTGCTGCCTTGTAACTTACAAGACTCTTGTAAGATAACAAAAACTGAAAATGTATCACGAACATTAATGGGAAAATGGCCGTCCGCGCGGACGTCGGATTCGAGAAATTCGTTGTCCGCGGAGAATTTTTGACCGTCGAGGACGGGCGGACGGGCTGTTTTTCGAGCCCTGTCTCATAGTATTCAATGCAGGATGTTTTGGAATTCGAAATAAGTTCTTTCTTTAAATTTTAGCGTATCAAGCTATATTAAAGAACTGTTCAGTTTTTTTATAAAAAACTTTTATTCACAAACAGTAACAAATATGAATTACCTGTAATGGGATAGTGAAAAGATCATAAGACAACAAGAAAAACCCGTAACGGGATATCAGGAAATTCAAATTCCAAACAAAAACTAATCTAAAGAAAACCAACAACTCTGTCGTTCTAAAAATTGACTTCTAATTTTATCGTCTGCTTTTATTTTTTTAAATTTATCTCTTTATATGTTTATTTTATTTTATTTATGCTTTTGCCAGCCTGTTATTTTTAAATATTTTTACTTTTATTTATGCTTTTGCAAACCAATTATCTTTTTTATATTTTTAGACTTTATAAAATCCATAAAATGATATTTTTTATGTATTTAAAATTTAGATAATTGATATGTAATTTAGCAGAATAAAAGTTTAAATATAACTACGCAGCAAAATTTAAGCATTATTGTTAATTGTAAGATTTTAATGTTGTAGTTATTTAGCTTATAATTGGAGTTAGTAGCTATTTACGAAAGATAAATTTTCTTTTAATTACCCTTTATATTTAGTTATTTTTAAAATTTTAAATAACTTACTGCATTATCAAATTATAATCTGATTTGCTTCAAGGATTAATTTCTTGGTAAAACTTGACAGACTATGATGAATGTTCTTAGACTTTTTAACTAAAGTTTCATTTCATACGATATATTCTTTTTTTACTTCTGATTAATGTGAAATATGACGTTTCAGTAAATAGTGGTGTTAAAACTATTTTATTTGATTACCAAATAACTTTCAAAAATTTCATTTCTACTTTGTGAGACCGGATTGTGTCAAATGCATAACAATATTAAGTGGCAGATTAAGCAAAGTTTTTATTCTTTTAGCTTTAGGAGATTCCATTTCTAATAGTTACACGGTTAAATTATAAATGTATGTGATAAAATGTCTTATTTTCTCAAAACATTTCGGAAATAAGTTATGAATGAAAAAAATTGTATTCAACTTTTTCACAATTTGATTGTTCTGGACAAAAAGATTATTTCGCTAAATAAAAGCCTAGACAAATTTATGTAAATACAATTTTTCTATTGCAAATGTATTTCAAGATAATTTACACTATTTTTCAATCATAACTGAATTAAGTTAAATTAAAGTATTTGTTATATTTACCTTTGTAGAAAATAGAATATTTAAAAATGCACTTAAAAATATTCTTTTTGTGTATACAATACTTTGAGTGGGAATTACCTTAAGCTTTTACTCAAACTAATTAATGTGAAACTTTGCTTTTTTTTTTTTTTTTTATATATATATATATAAAACAAAACATCACAATTGAGGGTTCCTATGGTTTCTCAACATGCCCTGAATGCATTACATTATTACTCATACTCCAGTAGCACCAGTAATAATATTAAATATTGCTGATGCTGGCAATAATTTCTCAGTCTTTTTAGGCTCGAAAAATTTAAAATCCATAATTAAACATTTTATTTTTTTAGTTTTTATTGATATCTTAAATCGAATAATTACAAATTATACATTATGGTGGATGTGAATCTTCTAAACACATCTGATAAAAGGTGAAAACGGAATGGTAACTTTTTAGAAAATTTATTAGTTTCAATGGTTTTGGAAAGAATATTTAACAAAATTTTCGAAATCTTTGTGTTCTTACTTAATTATTTGAGCTAAAGTTTTAAGATATATGCTATCATATATTTTGATAAGCTCATATATAGAAAGTTCCGTAACCATCATCATCATCATAGTTGGCCAGACAGACCGATGAGAGCCAATGCCTTCCTTTGAAGATTTCTCCATGACGACTTCCGATTTATCTTTGATCACCGATTCTTTTCATTAATTGCGAGAAAATCAGACTCCACTGAGTCAGCCCATCTCAATCGCTGCCTTCCCCGCTTTCTTTTTCCAGTGGGTCTAAAAAGTAGTATCTTTTTTATTCTGTTGTCGTCACTCATTCGAATCAAGTGAGCGATCCAATTCATTCTATTTATTTTTATGCATTTAATAATATCAGGTTGTTTATAAATCTTGTACAGTTCGAAGTTAAATCTCCTTCTCCAGTTATTGTTTTCATTTACACAAGCATACCCCGCAAAATCTTTCTCTTAAATATTGCGATACAATTTTCCTCCAGTTTTGTCACATTGTCCAAGCTTCAGAAGTGTATGTCAAGACTGGCCGGACGAGAGTTTTGTAGATTAAGAACTTTGTTTTTCTAGAAAGAAACCTAAATTTAATAAATCTTCTCAGCCCGTACAGCCATATTCTCCAGATAGTCGGGTATTTTTATTTCAGGAGTAATTCTGTTGTCAATAGTAATAATTGATCCTAAGTAAGTAACACTCCTCACCGTTTCAAATCTATAAGAATTTACTTCAAAATAGGGGTCTGGGACTCTGTTTCTTAAGAATAACTTATATTTTGTGTTCTCTACATTTATGACCAAGCCCATTCGCCTTGCAGCCACCTCAAGGGCAAGAAATGCCTCTTTCAGAGCAGGAAGGGAACGAGCAATTATATCAACCAGTTTTGGCAACTCCGTAACCACAGTTTTTAATATACATTTTTAGGATGCGCGAAATGAAATTACATACATATGTTGCTAAGTAAAGTTCAACGAAACTAACGCAAAAACGTTAAGAAAACCATCGTTAGCGACCGAGCCAACAATCAGCTGATTTTTTACAATTCGATCGATGCGACTATCGTTTTACAATAGAACGAAAATAGACGATTGCGGTGACAGTATAATAAATCATTTAATGTAATTTTGTTTGGAGAAAAATTACTATTACTGAATATGATAATTACTTTATATGAATGTAAGGTGAGATTTTCGTATGGTGATCTGTGGCAGAATAATCTCCAAGTATTGGCAAATTCCGGGCATCGGTCCGCGAGAAACAAAAAAAAAATCGCCAGGTGCAATCGCCAAGGTGCCAAATGGATTTTAAATTTGTAAATCTTTAACAAATATCATGCAGGTGTTTACGAGTACATTTCGAGTTGGTTCCTTTCTGTGATGTTTTTTTGTTTTTCGCGGAGTCGCTGCCAAGACTTGGCAATTATTCTGCCTCAGATCAGGATTTGGAAATCTTCCCATTTAATAAAATTATTCTTTTATCAAAAATATTGAGAGCTTGCAGATACTTTTGGATTGCGTGCGCATATACATTTTGTTTTTATCCTACTATGTTAATTTATTTTGTTTATTGTTAATTTATTTTAGCTTGACTAATTTGCACAACCGATTTCCATAGTTAGAATGGATTCTTCAGAAGATCAATATCATGTGATGAAACTTCTACTTGAACATGGATCAAAAATTAATCATAGAAATAACCGTAATCGTACTCCTTTACATGATTTGCTGGAAGTGATGCACGAAGATTTTCAAGAGCGCACAATTCATCTATTACTATCATATGGAGCAGATGTGAATGCAATTGATAATGAAAATACTAGTATTCTAAGAGAAGCTCTTATGAACCCCTATGTACCTTTAAGTTCCATAATTATGCTACTTGAGTTTGGGGCTAATGCTGATGACTGTGTAGGATTTTTAGACTCTGAAATGCCTGTTGCGAAGCTTTTGTTACAGTATATTCTAATAAAAAGAATATCAAATGCTGAACTAGAACCAAACGTGACTGATTTTAGTACCTATTCTTCTTTGTTGAATTTGAAATTTTGTGAGCATTTAGAATACTATGACGAGTTGGTTGCATACAAACAGGGTTGCTTAAAAGAATTAAGTGCAATGAGGGAAGAAAGGATAAGTAGAAGTTATACTCTATTTTCGTACATAAATGAGAGATGCAGTAGTGTAAAAGTAAGTGAAGATGATTTGAAGACATCTCTTACTGAAAAAGTTTTATCAAAATTTAATCAATACCCTTATTGTAAAGATCTTATCATTGCTTCTTTGAAAAAAAGGTGCCTATTAAAAGTATTAAGAAATGAGAAAATTTACACTTGGCAGCAGATATCTGATTGTTCTTTAGACAAATATAAAGTGCATTTAAACAGTGATACGATTAAGACATTGGCAACATATTTATCTAAAAGTGATATGATCAATCTCACTCTAGCCTACAGATGAGATGGTTATGAAGCTTCTTTGGAATCAACAAAAGTTCTTAACGGCATGCAGAAGATTCTTGGAGAACCAAACGGAGAATTCACCCAGGCATCTAGCCAATAAAGGCTCATTCAATTTACAAAATTAAATGTCAATAAAACTTTGAGTATTTAAAAGATATGTAAGAACATTCTGTCTTTGATGCGCATATAATAGTGCACATTTTAAGTCTTTTTTATTTTATTTTTTTAACCTTTCTGTAAACTGTTTAGGGATGATTACTGTGAATGTACTATCAAGTATTTGGAAACTATTGACTTTGTTGTAGTGGTTTTTCCCGAAAATTGTATTTTCGTGAGAATGTAACCAATAAATTTTGCTTCTATTTTTAAATCAATTTTTGAAAATTTCTGCCCCATACTTTTCCATTTTTATGATGAGAGGTCAACAAAATGGTGGTAATAACACAAGTAATAAGACTATAAAAATTCCTTTTATTGTGTGGAAACATTTCTACTGTTCATTTAGCTGACATTCGATATGAATTATAAAAATCTACGTTAAGTGATAATTTTTGAATCAAAAAATTCACAACATTTTTATCAAAAAGGTATACATCAAGGGTTTTAAATAATTGTCAAATTATGGTGAAAAAAAACAAACAATGCTATCAATATGTTGAATCATTAGCTAGGAAGGTAGAATGAAAAACATCAAAACAAATTTTATTGTCTGGTGAAACTTGTGTTACTAAAAATCACCTTTCAAATCTTCTCATTTTTCTTTGGAATCTATGATGACTTCCTCAGTAATTTCTTATTTTGCTTGGCTAGAGCATTTATTTGTGCCTCCTAATTCGTGTATTTTTTTATTCCACTTTTGACAAGGACTGTTAAAAAAGTATATTAAGGGCAATGATTACGAATCACCCAGCATTTAATGTAGCTTAATAGAGGAGTTTTTAATCGGCGTCAGCAAAAGTTTGAAATCTCAACAAGTGGAAGTCAGAGAGTGATTAATATAGTTCCTGTTTTTTATAAATTATGATTTTATAATGCTTGAATAATTATGCTATTTGAAACTTTATATTGAATTGTTAAAAATGTTTTTCTAAATAGAGATTGTAATAATTATTCGAGTTTGTAATAATTGTATTTGTAATGTTTAATTAAAAGAATTTATAATTATGTGGTTTTAATGCAATTATTCATTTATAATTATATAGGTGGTGCTTTTACATTTATATTCTTGAAAGATCATTCCAAATATGAAATAAATAAAATACTGTTGAACTTTCTTATATCGAGCTCGAATGGATTGCAATATTTCTAATTATAGCAGATTGCTTTTAAATTATTAAAATGCTATTAAAATTCATGAAAGTTCATGCACGCTTACTAATTAGTAATAATACCAGGGCCTGCTTTAAGCATTCGTCACCTCAGCAAATGCGATAAAATTGCGCCTTGGAGAAAGCATAGGCGAATGAATTTTTCCACTGGAAAGAAATTAAAACTTCGTCAAACTGAATTTTTCAAAACAGATCAGTATTATTTATTCTATTACTGTAATTTTCCGTAGATGCCCTGCATAACCAATTAGAATTGGGTCCAAATAATAAGAGCCTAAAACAAACTACCGTAAAATAGTTGGAAGAAAAAAATTTTTTATCGTAGAAATTTTTTAAGATTTGCATTTGGTAAATACTTTTGATATTTGGCTAACTTACAAATTAATTTGAAATAATTTAATACAAAATTTAATAATTTGAAATCTGTAGCGAGAAAATCCTTGACTGAATATGATTTTACTTTTTCTCTCTTGTGCAAAGTAAGTTCGATTAGAACTTCATTATTGTCTCTTTGTTCTTCAAGCAGGACTAGTGGCATTTGCACGTCCCGCAGTGGACTGATCGTTAAGACACGGTTCCCAGCAGATCACCGAAGTCAAGCATCACTGGCTGCGGTCAGTGTGCGGGTGGGTGACCACTTGGATCAGTCTGCGTAGGGACCGAGGGTGTGCGGTATTGGTCCTCGTTAAACTGTGCTACCGTAAAGTGCTCGACTTCGCGTGCAGGTCGTTGGGCTACCGAGGCGGGGGTGCCATTCCCTCTGCAGAGGATCAAAATTGTGATGGCATGTCTTCGGATCATCCTCAGGGATGTTTCCCAGACCGTCGCCAATAGCCCATTGCGCAGCTCTAATGCGACGTAAATGAACTACAACTACAACATAAAATAATTAAATATTTAAATACATGCAATAAACTATTTTTTGATCAAAAAGAGCTATGAGCTAGCAATTATCACCGATGTATCTTTAAAATATGCGAAAATTGATTCGTTAAATTTAAAAGAATGGCTAACGCTTAACCAGTCAGAACATTCCATTTCGTTTTTCGCTTATCCAATTAGAACGATTTGTCGTAGAATGTTCGAATGTTGACAGTGACCTTCCTCGTGCTTGAAACTAGCCAAATTTCAAAACTTTCGGTTGGATAGTGTTACGGTGGTTTAAAGACACAACTACTACTATTAATTTTTAACCAGTGATCGTTTATTTTATGCATATATTGTCGAATTAATTTACATACCTCAACTATTTAAAATACTTAAATTAACAATGCTTTAATCAAATACAAATTTAAATAACAAATGAAACTAATTAAAAGGCTCTGATTAGTAACAAATAAACTAATTGGCATGGAGAGAACTTACCCATACTGATGTTCATAGTGGAAATTGGTGAACCTCTAATGACTCGGTTCTACTCTCTCTACTACTTCTGCTCTCGTTTTGTTGTCTTTTTTTGGATCTTTTATACTAAACTTTTTGCTCGATAAAACTATTGCTAAATTCTGGGAAGGTCACATAAGAGATCAAACTTGGACTATAGACTTGTGATTAACCCTTTTCGACACGTATTTCTTAACTTTAATCAAGAGTGTTTATTTGTATTTGCTTAAGTTCTATGTACTAATGGAAGTTTCCACAGTATTTTAAATCTAATCAATTATTTTGCAATTTACGATAAATCTATTTTAAATGTTTTATTGTGATTCTGAATTAAGTGACGATAAGCGTCACAATAGCTTAGGAGTCTATAAGTGACCTACACACAGACAGACATTCATTTTTATGTATAAAGATTGCATATAAACTCGTACAAATCATGTAATTATTAAAATACTACAGTGTGTATAATAATTTGATCTAATTCTTATAATGTACTAATATAATGCTTGATATAATAAATATTCTATATTTATATAATATATCGTCTGATTTGTCCTATCCTCAAATTTATATTATATATCGCCGAATTTAACCAACTGATACACTAACGTAAACAAGTTCAAACCGGTTTCAGTCACATAAAAGCAATAAAGCGATATAGTATCACCTGATAATTAAGATTTTGCATAGAATCTTACAGTGCGTCTACTAATTTGGCCAGGGACTGTAAAAAAACTCAGCGGTGCGACAGCCCATAGAGGGCCAAGGTGCCCATCTTAGTTTTCTTGACCTTGGACTCTGGGGTGCAAGAGCAGATGATCCGGTTAGGTGGTCAGTCGAACGCGGAACCCCCAGTGTTTAGTTCCCAAGCATGCTTGGTACTCATTTATCGACCCACAGAAGGGATGAAAGGCTTAGTCAACCTTGCCCGGCCCGAGGATCGAACCCAGGACCTGTGGCACGGGAGCGCTACCACTCAGCCACCGGGCGTCCCAGGGACTGTATACGTATACATTTTTGTTGTGCACCCCAAGAAGTTTTTTTAAATTTTAACTGTCACACTTTTTAGAAATAACACTATTCTTGTTGCTTTTCAATATAAGATTTAAAATAATATTACGTTATTCTGAATTTAACATTTATTCTTTCTAATTTTGTAATAATAAATATCACTCAAATAAAATTTACTCAAGACAGAAACTCACGTTATCTCATTTTATTTTAAAACTGATGTTGAACAGCCCATTCATTTTTGGGTTTGCGACTATTAATGTTTCAACTCCGCAGTTTCGAAATTTTGATCGATACCCAAAAGACAAGGGAACTCTTGGATCAAGCATTAGGACAATGGTATTCGTGCTGAACTTTTTGATTGAACTGGTCTGCATTTGTGTTACATAGTTAGGAAGCTCAAATGATTGTAAAATTGTGTTTACATCAGTCCCTCTTTTATTGGTTGGAAGAAACAAAGAAAATTAGAAAAAAAAAACACTAAAAAGGAACCAATAGGATAAATCACCTTGTTAGTAATCATATGGATTTAACTGCTGGTAAAATTCAGGTATCAAAATTTAACGTAATTAAACATTAAAAGAAATGTTAATATTTGAAATATTGGGGGTACAAGTTAGTTCAGTCCGTTTTTAAAAAATGACTCTGCTGTTATGAATGTTATATAGTGACAGCTGGTTTCGGTGGTTTCAGAGAGATTAAACATCTGACAATAATATTCAGTTTATACCGCTTTGAGTTTCATACATAAACCCTGTTTTTTACTTTGTTGAATGTGTCAAATTTTGGGGTAATGAAGCACCATTTGCGGGAGGTTTTATGTTTCTGCTTTAATTGGAAGAAAAGTGCAGCTGAATTGTATCGAATGCTTTCAGAAGTTTATGTTGACAATGCTCCAACTGATAAATCATGTATTGTTTGTCTAACTTAGGTACTCTGCCAGACATTCGTCTGGAGCTGTGGCGGTGACTATGGCAACGAGGTATGATTATTTTAAGTAGGGGTGCGGGGTCCCTCTTTAGGACTGGTTTCGGCGATAGAATAGGTGACCTCTTCATCGAAGCTACCCTCCCTAAAATGCACTCTTCTTGTTTCCATAGCACCAGACTGCCGCAGACTTAGTGGTGGTCAGAGTACATATCTTAGACAAACAGTAGGGAATGGTTTCGACCTTTCGAGAATGGTGAATAAAGAATGGTAAATGGTAAATGCTGAATGATAAATGGTGAATAGTTTTGTATACTATGAGCTACTACAACCTAGTGATTCCATTAAAGGCCATTGGTATAGGCTACAATTGATTTATTTGAGCCGTGCATTACGAGAAAAAAAGGGCGGAATACGAGCAAAGACATGACCAAGCTATTCTTCTGCATGGTAACGGTCGACCTGATTTCTCAAATATCGTAAAAAATTATTTGGAAACGCTCAAGTGGGATATTTTACCACACCCGCTGTATTCAGTGGACATTGCTCCTTCTGACTACTGGTTGTTCCGACGTATGCAGCATGATTTTGCAGATCACCAATTAACTTCTTTCGCAGAAATCAAAAATTGGCTCCTAACTTGGATCGCCTCAAAAGAGGAGATGGAATTCGAAAATTACCCGAGAGGTGGGAAAAAGTAGTAGCCAGCGATAGACAATACTTTGATTAATCTGTTCATTCATTTTGTTCTGAAATAAATGCATTTTTGACCACAAAAAAACGGACCGAACTAGATAAGACTAGACGGGGATCTAGACGGTATAGACCCTCCTCGACTAACCACACTCCTCGTTCCAAACAAAGTTCTGAACGGAGCAAACAATATGGCGTTTCTCATGTAGTTAAAAGTGGGTCAACTAAATCTTTGAATATATTAATATAGAGTCGAATTTAACCACTGACATGGCAATAAAAAGTGTTGCATATATTAATATTACGTTAATCTCTTTTTATGATATTAATTGGAATAGCTTATTAATTGCAAATGATTATGAAAACTTTTTGTATATATGATTGAGAGAATTTGTATTTAATATTTACCATATAAATTGTATTTATAATCTGGAAATCGGAAATTTGTGAATTTTATTATTTGGAAAAAGTTATTTCTAATTTATGTTTAATTTTTCTTAAAATATGTATATTATATTAAATCAATTTTTTTTTATAATATTGAGACAACTTATTAATTGTAAATAATTATGAGAATTTTGAAACAAATTAAAAAGTTATGTAAGAAGCATGAATAAAGTCAGATAAATTAGTGAAAATTCTAAAGCATTTTAGATACACGTTTTTAAAATAGCTCAAATTAATTGGTAAATTTACTAAAATGATAGGAAGTAAAAAAAAAAAAAATTATATAAACAAAAGAGTTGACAGGTCTTAAAACATATTTACAACCAAATTATGAAATAAATATGGATGACTTGAATGTTACGTTCACTGCAACAAATAGAATATTACTATGAAGGTAATTTAAAAAATTTTGATTTAGACTGTCAAATGCAAATTTTATTCTGTAAAAAGTGATAACAGTAACATTTGCCAAAATAAAAGCTGTATAACTAAATATGCATACATACATTAAAGAATTAAGTTTCTAAATTAAAAATTTGAATTATATTTATTTGAAGTGCATGCGAAATTAATATTATTAAATAAGTAAAATTTCAACATCTATGTGAATACATAGATTAATAAATATGAATGTTAAATAAAAGTTTATGTATGGGATAAGTATGTTTTAAAGAATTCTAAAAAAATTCATGTTGCACTTTCTTATCGAATAAAATAGGAATCTGAGATTTTAAGATAAATTCATATATAACACCTAAAAAAAATTGTTCCTCTCACATTTTAAAAAGAAAATTAGAAATTTAAAATTCTAAAATAATTTAGCTATTCTATATATTAAAATTCTGGAAACTAAACATAATATTGACCCTTTTAACATACCACTACACTGTACTATGATAACACTACACATTAATATAGCACTACACTACTAACGTTAAGAAATAATCTAATATTATTATTAGATAATAGATACCTTATTATCTAATAATAAGGTAACTTAATTTTCTCAAATAATTAATGCATAAAACTATAGTTAAAAACTAATTAATGATGATGTTGAGAAATATAAACAAGATAAAATCTCAAGTCAAAATAAATCTGAGTTTAAACTAAAACTCTGTGCAGATTTAAAATTAAATAAGTTAGTTACATAATTTATTCCTATTTAGTAGTTAAAAACTAAAGCTTATGAGAATTAGCATCAATAATCAGAAAATCTTAAGCGAACAAAGTTTACAATAACTACAAATTTTATCATCAGACATAATTAAATAAACAGACATATTAGTATTGATAAATACAATCTAATTATAGATTAAAAATTAATTACAAAACGTTTTAAAACAATGCATGCCTCTCCATAACTAAAGAAAAAAATTAGATGTAGGTCAAGAATATGTAACAAATTCTAAAGAAAATAAGACATTATTTTAAACATGAAACAAGAGTTAAAAATATTGACGCTTAGATTTTTATACATCAAAATTAAAGATAACTTGACCATTTTGAAACTTTTTTTTATAGCATTTAATGCGCTTAACTCGTAAAATCTACTGATACTCCGTATAAAGAAAACTACTTAAATTAGGAATAAGTCCCTTAGAAGCTCTATATAAATTTATTTATTTCAATAATAAACTAAAAATCTTGCCGTCTTAAATTCACATAGGAAATGCCCATTGAAATGATTCGTTCGAAAAATTGTTTGGAAGGAGGCGGGGTTTGACGTCATAAAATACGTCATCACTGTCCCTGTCTATTGACTCCGGAGAATAGTGATGTCACTGTCCGCGTTCGAAGGCTGAACACGCATGCGCATTGGTGTGATAGTCCCATAACCCCGCCCCGTAGCCACTAAGAAATATTTATTCATTTCATTACGTATCAGTGAAGAGTTAAGAAAGCGGGAAAAAAAGTTGAAAATATAGTCTGCATTAAATTTAGTAAGTGGAATTTTAACATATATCAGATTTAATCTGGATTGTAAAATTATTTTGATAGTTCTTATCTTTAATTTTTAATGTAGTTAATGTTATATAGTAATGTAACAAAATATATTGAACCTTTACTTTTTTTTCGTAACACACGTGGTGTTAAAATAGTTTTTTTTCTTATTTTACTATTTTTATTTCGTTAAAATTAATATATAACTGGTATTAATGTTAATTTGAAATATATTATTTTTGGTATGGAAATGGAAGAAGTATTAATTCAATTTATTGAGTGGGATTTTCTACATTCCTTTAATCCAGACGGAATTTTAATCGCTTTAACATCTTTGGTGTTATAATGATAAATTTTATTTCTCAATTCTATTTTAAATTATAAAATTTATTTTTAATATTATCTGCAGTGTATTTTTCTTATTTTAATTTATCCTGTGTATAGATATCTCTTTTAATCCATGTAAAAGTGTAACATGCAGGGACAGCAGCCGAAATTTTCAGGAAATAGGAAGATTTAAAAAAAAAAAAAAATAGGAGTGTTGAAAACCAAATTTTCATGAAAAATAATTTAAATAAAAAAATATCTATTTCCCTACATAATCAATTTAAATTTTAGAAACAGTAATTAAAAATAAAATTGCTGAAAAAAATTAAAAATTCAAGTAAGACATATTTTACTTTTAAAGAGGCTTTAACAATACAATTATGATGCATGAGTAATTTGTATAAACAATATATTTTTATAAAATTCAGCTAAGAATTTTATTCGAATATATTTTATAGAAATATATCGCAATAGGATATCGAATCGAATAGGTTTATCAAAAAATTGTTTTTGCCAAATTTGCATTTTAAAAATAAAATATTCTTATATTAGAAACTATTATTTTATAAAATTAAAAATACATTAATTTCATAAAATTCTTTTTAAGAGTTATTTTGCGAAGGAAATTTTTCTTTATGTTAAAGAAATTTAGATTACGTTATTGTTCTATCATTTATTCAATTTTAAAATTATTATTAATTTATAATGCAACTATTATTAACCCTGTGGCAGAATTTTTTCTGAGTTTCTGCAAAATACTTTTAAAAACAGATATACAAATTAGTACTAATTTAGCGTAATAAAAACGTTGTATTTACAAAACAAATATTAGAATAAAATCAAATTGCAAATAATTTTTTTAAAATTAGATATATAATTGTCATTCTAAAATTATGGGCGAAATTCTCGCAATGTGTAGGGGGAGAAAACGCATAAATTATTTCCTTTTCCGCATTTTGTAAATTATCAACACAAAATTAGGAAATCTGCAGTACTAACTATCGAGAAAAGATCGACGGCGAAGTTACTCAAGTCACTCTTCAAAAACGAGATACTAAATCAAATGCTTTGTTTCAAGATTCGGTAGTTGTAATCAAAAATATCAGATTTTAAAAACAGCAGAAAAATCGATCGAATCGTAACGATAATCATTAAATATTGAAATGTGCGATTAAAATTCCCCATATTTTCAGAAGTACTATATGCGAATTTTGTAATTTTTAAACTTACTTTTCTTGTCAAAACTTTTAAATGTTATTATTCTATTCTTGTAAATGTTATTTTTCTATTTTTGTTAATTGAAGAGAACTTTTCTTTTCTTAAAATGTTTTACTTTGTTTTCATTGTAATTTGGGTTCGATAAAACATCGATAAACTACGTTTCTTTGCCGATCCAGAAAACCGGGAAATTCAGACATACGGGATAGCGATGGCCCCGAGCATCCCGGATAATTGGTTCTCTACTGTATAATAGGATATTTAAAAACCCCAAGACAATTAATAACAATTATCGCTGAAAACGAGATCGAAAACACGACATGGATTATTAATAATATCGGCAAAAATTCAACACATCAAAAAGTGATTCAAATTTCACGTGTAGCAATAATATGAAGCGATAAATAACCGGGATTTTAAAACCCCACGGAAATCGGTAGCACCAGCAATTAAAAAAGAAAAAACAAAAAAAAAAAAAAAAACGACGAAATTGTCACATCAAAAGTAATAAAACAAATAAGTAATTTGAGTTTTGTGGTTGGTGATTCAAGTTTTTTTTCAACTGCATGAAAAAACCTCGGGATATTTTTTTTTTTTTTCTATAGAGGGAAAATTCCTAACAATAGCTCTCTAACGAACGATTAAAAGACGCACAGACTAACGAGCGCAAACCTAGCTCGACCAAGATATAGAATCAGCGATTTTAACTTTTAGCGTGCCGTAATAATAATATTAAAAAAAAAAAAATCTCGAGAGTATTAATTTAAAAAAAATTAGATTGAAAAAAAAGAGGCAAAAATTCGTAGCAATTTTCGAAAAAAATTATCAACACACTACGCATATTTTATTCCGATGGGATAAGCACATTTACTAATTAATTATTTTGCAAAAAATCTGAAATCAAAATTTTTTTTTATTTGTACAGTATAGAGATTTTTATTAAGTCAATCCAGTCAAATTTTTATTTAAATGAACAATAGTTGTTTTTAAAAAATTGAAAGAAAGAGCCAGATTTCTTGAGCAAACTATCTTTTAAACTTTCGCGATTTCATTTTTTTTATATTATCTTATTGAAATTGTAGCTGAATCATTATGTTTTTTTTTTTTTTTCTCAAATAAGAATAGAAAAATCAGGAGCATTTCTTCCCACTATGATGGGTGAGAAAAGCATCTTTTGAAACTAGTTCAAGTTAGATATCTTTCAAAAATTTCTGCAAAAAAAATTTTTTTTTTTACTTTTTTTATTGTTAGCAAATGAAAATGGAAAAATCGCAAGCATTTCTTTACAATTTTATGTGCCAGAAAGACTTCGTATAAATATAATTCTGGATGGAAAGAAAATCATTCAAAAATATCTAGAGAAAAGATACTTCATTATTCTTAATTTTTTATTAAAATTAATTAATAATAATTAATTTCTAAAAAAAAACGTAAAATTAACTAATAATAATAATTAATCATGAGTTAATTTTTGATTGTCAAGTAAGAAGAGAAAAATAACGAGCATATTTCAGCAAAAACTCTCTACCGTAATGCAACAATGTCACCGTGATTCTGGCACACATTAATACTATCTAATTTAGAATTTAACTTGGTTTTCAAGATTTTGCTAAAATATTAATCGAAATCAGAAAGAAAAACACGTGTATCACAATCTTTTTCATCTTTATGCTGACCGATTTTATTTCTCCTACACTCCAGTTAAACATGAATTAGCAAGCAGAGACAGACGCTGAAGAATAAAAAGAATTCATGTTCTCCCCCCTCCTCACACCCCATTCAGAACGAAGGAATTGAAAAACAGGTGCATTATTCCGTTTCTTTGGCTGTCACTGTGCTTGAAGGGGGAATGGCAGATATGATATAGGATTTTTTTAAAAAGTAGGAATGAAAAATTCTGTAATTCCTAGAATCTGTAATTCCTGGTGAATTTTAATCATTATTACACTTTTGGTGTTATGAAACGTATCATTAAATACACTATCAAATTCTAATTTAAGATTGCAAAATTAATTTAAGGTGCAAAATTCTAATTTAAGATTGTAAAATTTGAGTTCTAATATTATATTTTTAACATTAATGGACAATGTATTAAATTTTTTTTTCTGCATATAGATAACACATGTGATTTTACAACACTGCAGGGATGATTGTGCTCTGGAAAAAATCGTATTTTTCGCTAACAGTGATCCGGAAGTTTCCGGAAATCAAATTTTCATAGGTGGAACTTAAAAACACAGTTTATTTTATTTGTTTGTAAGGGAGAGCCAGGGAGATACTTTATAAGCATATTCATGATTAATATAAATTTCGTATCAGTAAAAACTCTGGAAATTTTCCGGAATTTTGAATTGGGCTCACAATTACCCCTGACACTGTTAATTTAATCTTCGTTTGTAAAAATAGAATGCTTAAATTTTAATGCTAAATAATCTTAAATTAACTCATCATTTTTCACAGTGTTCTTTTTTTTTTTTTGCCCAAGTGGAATTTTAATCACTTTTACAATTTTGGTGTGTGGTGAATTTTATGCCACAAATCTAATAATAATGTAATTTTAAAATTATTGTAAATTTTTTAATATTTATGTACTACTATGTATTGAGATATACATTTATCATGAGAATAGATATTTCTTTTAATGCATTCGAGTGAGTAACAACTCAATTTAGTGATCATAGATAATATAGGCGCACGTCGCGAGCGGATACATTGAAGGTGATTCTCCAAGTTTGGGGACACTTTTTCAAACTTCTTTTTTTGCAATATGATAAAAAGTATCCGTGTGCAAAAAAAAATTGCAGTGGGGGGGGGGGAGAGAAAATATCATTGGTAGCAAGGTAGAAGAAAGTCAGTGTTTAGTTGTGTGCAGGCTGCTCCCAAAGAGAAAAGATATTACTGACACTTTAGCCCAAAAAACCAAAGATTAGCGATCCCATTGTTGGCGACCGATACTTAATATAATTACTTTATATGAATGCAGGGGGAGATTTTCATAATCTGTGACAGAATAATCGTTACGTATTGGCACTTTCCGGGCAGCGGCGCTCAAGAAACAAGAACGAAAGAAGAAACATTGCAAAAGGGGACCAACTCAAAAGGTGTAATATTAATCTTTCTCTAATGTTCTTAATGTGGTGTTATTTCCGTATCTTGATCTGTCGCGCTGACTACAATTGCCAAAGTGCCAAAGGGATTTTAAATTGGCAAAACTTTTTTAAACAACATGTAGATGTTTGAGGGGGTAGACTACAACTTTATACTTTTCAAGTTGGTTCCTTTCTGCGATGTTTTTTTTAAAAAGTTTTTCGCGGAGTCGCTGCCAAGACTTGGCAATTATTCTGCCTCAGATCAGGATTTGGAAATCTTCCCATTTAATAGAATTATTCTATTATCAAAAATGGTATGAGCTTGCAGATACTTGTGGATTGTGTGCGCATATACATTTTGTTTTCATCTTACTATGTTAATTTATTTTAGCTTGACCAATTTGCACAACTGATTTCCATAGTTAGAATGGAGTCTTCAAAAAATCAATATCGTGTGATGAAACGTCTAATTGAACATGGATCAAGAGTTAATCCTAGAGAAACCCGTAATCGTACTCCTTTACATGATTTGCTGGAAGCGATGCACGAAGATTTTCAAGAGCGCACAATTCATCTATTACTATCATATGGAGCAGATGTGAATGCAGTTGATAATGAAAATACTAGTATTCTAAGAGAAGCTCTTATGAACCCCTGTGTACCTTTAAGTTCCATAATTATGCTACTTGAGTTTGGGGCTAATGCTAATGACTGTGCAAGATTTTTAGACAAAAACATGCCTGTAGCGAAACTTTTGTTACAGTATATTCTCATCAAAAGAATATCAAATGCTGAACTAGAACCAAACTTGACTGATTTTAGTACCTATTCTTCTTTGTTGAATTTGAAATTTTGTGAGCATTTAGAATACTATGACGAGTTGGTTGCATACAAACAGGGTTGCTTAAAAGAATTAAATGCGATGAGGGGAGAAAGGATAAGTAAAAATTATACTCTATTTTCGTATATAAATGAGAGATGCAGTACTGCGAAAATGAATGAAGATGATTTAAAGACATCTCTTACTGATAAAGTTTTATCAAAATTTAATCAATATCCTTATTGTGAAGATCTTATCATTGCTTCTTTGAAAAAAAGGTGCATATTAGAAGTATTATGTAATGAGAAAATTTACACTTGGCAGCAGATATCCGATTCTTCTTTAGACAAATTTAAAGTAAATTTAAACAGTGATACAATTAAAACATTGGCAACATATTTATCTAAAATTGATATGATAAATCTCACTTTAGCCTACAGATGTGGTAATAAAGCTTCTTTGGAATCAACAGAGAGAGAAAATCGCGAAACACATGATTTAGAATGCTGTACGAAACGTCAAAAAGTTTCTTAATGGCATGCAGAAGGTTCTTGGAGAGCCAAACAGAGAAGGCATCTAGCCAATAAAGGCTCATTCATTCAATTTACAAAATTAAATGTTAATAAAACTTTGAGCATTTAAAAGATATGTAAGAATTTTGTCTTTGATCTATAGGTTTAATTGTGCATGTTTTAAGTCTTTTTTTTTTATCCTTTCTTTAAACTATTTAAGGATAAGTACTATGGATGTACTATAAAGTATTTGGAAACTATTGATTTTTGCTGTAGTGATTTTTCCAGAGATTTTTCGTGAGAATGTAAACAAACAAAAATTGCTTCGATTTTTAAATCAATTTTTGAAAATTTATGCGATTCACCCATACTTTTCAATTCCTATGATGAAAGGTCAACAGAATGGTGGTAATAACACATATAGTAAGACTAAAAAAACTCAATATATTGTGTAAAATATTTCTACTACTCATTCAGCTGGCATTAGAAATATCTATGATAATCTTTAATATATATATAATATGATAATCTTTAAATCCTAATCTTTAATCATATATAAATAATAATCTTTAAATCATAATCATATATAAATAATATGATAATCTTTAAATCATAACATCCACAAGAGAGTATAGTCTTGGTTAGCCTCAGCAAAAACCAACTGAGACATAATGAGAACCTATAACATTTTGAAATGCAATTAGTTAAGTACACACATATTATTCCATAACATTGCTCTTAATGTATATTTTTTAAAATTTTTATCAAAAAGGTATGCATCAAGGGTTATAAATAATTATTGAATTATGGAGAAAAAAAAACAATGCTAGGAAGGTAGAATGAAAAACATCAAAACAAGTTTGATTGTCTGGTGAACCTTGTTTCTAATAATCACCTTTCATATCTTCTCAGTTTTCTTTAGGAATCCGAGATGACTTCCTCGGTAATAATTTGTTCTTATTTTGCTTGGCTAGAACATTAATTTGTGCCTCCTAATTCGTGTATATTTTTATTCCATTTTTGACAAAGACTGTAAAAAAAGTATATTAAGGGCAATGATTACGAATCACCCAGCATTTAATGTATCTTAATAGAGGAGTTTTTAATCGGTGTCACAAAAAGTTTGAAATCTCAATATGTGGAAGTCAGAGAGTGATTATATAGTTCCTGTTTTTTATAATGTTTGAATAATTATGGTGTTTAAAACTTTATTTTGAATTGTTAAAAATGTTTTTCTTAATACAGATAGATTGTAATAATTATTCGAGATTGTAATAATTGTATTTGTAATGTGTAATTAAAAGAATTCATAATTATGTGGTTTTAATGCAATTATTCATTTATAATTATATAGGTGGTGCTTTTACATTTATATTCTTGAAAGATCATTCCAAATATAAAATACTGTTGAACTGGCTTATATCGAGCTCTAATGGTTTGCAATATTTCTAATTATAACAGAGTGCTTTTAAATTATTAAAATGCTATTAAATGTCATGAACGTTCATGCACGCTTACTAATTAGTAATACTACCAGGGCCCGCTCTAGGTATACGCCAACTCAGCAAGTGTGATAAAATTGCATTTTGGTGAAAGTACTGGCGAATGAATTATGTCACTGCAGTGTTTTCACTACAGCGCGAGAATCTCGCTTATTTTTTTCTTTTCTCGCATTCAAAAATTATCAACCCGAGAAGATCGTACATTCTATTAATCAATTTCAAAATGCTCGAATTTTTAAAAAAAAATTCGTCTTCTGCCATTTTGAATAAAATCCGTTTAACTTTTCTTCCTTGATCTTTCATTATTTTCTACATAGATCCCTGTTATCTAGCTTCCCTATTTACCAGTATTGTTCAGAGCGGGTGCCAACAGCAGAACACAATGCCCCCCCCCCCCCCGAATGACAGAACACATTTTTCTGCAACCACGTGTTCACGGAAGGTAAGATTTCTTCATGTAAGACGTTTAAATTTTTTTCAATGCTACAAATTTACTTAGAGATGCCGAATTGTTCAGCATCTGTTGTAAGGTCATTTAGCACTCAAAACCGAATTAGGACAAAATATCTTATACAAATGACTGATAAACATTCGAGCAAACTAATGAGAATAGCTGATGAAAAAGTAGATATAGAACGTTTTTCATATGATGATGCAGCAGAAATATTCAATGCTTTAAAAATTAGATGTTAAAAATGTATTATAATTAAAGAAATATTTTTTTCCAAGTCTATTCTAGTTATTTTAATTTTTAGAAATCTCACTTAACTTTTTGAGATCTCACCCTGTTTTTGAGAAAGGGTGAGAAATTCTCTCTCATTTTTTTTTCTGTAATGAAAACACTGCACTGGAAAGAAATTAAAACTATGTCAAAATTAATTTAGCAAATCAGTATTTTTTATTTGATTATATATCTACCATAATTTTCCATAGATGCGCTGCATAACCAATTAAAATTGGAACCAAATAATAAAAGCCCAAAACAAACTACCTTAAAATAGTTTATCTTTGGGGGGGGAAAATTCATTCTAAAAAATTGTTAAGATTGTTAATTTACAAATTAATTTGAAATAATATTTAATAATTTGAAATCTTTAGCACATATAATCCTTGACTGAATACGATTTTATTTTTTGTGTTAAGTTAGTTCAATTTGAACTTTCCTATTGTCTCTTTGTTCTTCAAACAGGACTAGTAGCCCAGCTTTGCATATCTTAATTTGTAAAAATTTCATGTATTTACTGATCGAATAATCATTCTAGCTTCCATTTTTTTCCAGAATGTTAAACAAATTTGTTCAACTAAGGATTCACTAAGCTAGAAATTTTATAAATCACAAAAATATTGCTTACTAAAACTTGGGTCTACTAGATTTCAACGCTATACCAAACAAGTATTTTCGATTTGTATAATTAAATCCAGGTTCTTGTTTAATCAGGATTCATTATGAGCAAGTTTAACGGTACTAAAACAGGGTTGTCACTCAAATCTGGAAAAAGAATTCCCTGTACATATATTACGCAATATATTAAGAGGAAACAATTACTGTGCTCCTGTGTGAGCTATATTGGACTAACTATATTTATGATACTGAAAAAACAACTGAACATACTTAAATAGTGCTAGAGGAAATGAATTACTTAGTATAGCTGAAATATCATGGTTAAATATCCTATAGATTATGCTTTGACTGGTTACCATTTTTTAAAAAACAAAAATAAGAACCAAAATTCTTTGTATTTTCCCAGTTTGTAAAGAAAAAATCAAAATTCACTGCATTTTCCCTGTTATTTTAGGGGATTTTTAAATTTCCTGTATTTTCCAGGTTTTCCCCGTGGAGTGGCAACCCTGTAAAATACCAGAGAACGACTCAATTAAAAAAAAAAGTAATAAATTTGAAATTTTATTTCGTTTGCAATAAATACAAATGGAAAGCAAAAAATATGAATAATTACAAACATTAAATGAAATATTGTATTTACATAGGCAGATCTACAATCAGCTCAAGTAAATTCTACATCTGACCATACTGGTTCAAGTTCACTCTCTTCAAAATCACCCTTAAGTTTAAAAAAAAAAAAAAATCAAAATTAAATTTACATTATATACCATTTCCAATTTTAATCAGCACAATTCACTTAATACCAGTTATAAAATCGAAATTAATCCAAATCTTTCAACAAAAAATAAGTACTTATTAAGAACTAAAATATTTTCAAGCATTTCAAAATATTTTCAAAATAATTTTCAAAGACGTAACAGGATCATGATAAAATAATTAGTTTTCGACAAAGAACTATTTTCTTAATCATATTAGCCACCAGAAAAACATCTGTAGATTTTTCAGTTTGATTTCTGAGAGCGGAAAATGAAGCCTGAAATTGAAAATGCAGCAGAGTTGCATTTTGCAAGAATCTCACCGAACTCGACTCAATATAAGCACACAAGTATTACATCAACCATGTATAAAGATTGATGTGCGCTGAAATGCATTGTGTTTGAATGAATGTGAAAACGTTGAATAGAACAATGTGAAAACCACGCTTTTATGTAATGCAGGGTGACAATCTAATTCTTGAAACGGGAAAATTAAGATGATAAAGTAAACACTTTTTAAAAACTCTATGCACCATGTAATAGATCAAATAACAATTATGAATTTTTTTTTCAAAAATTTTAGTAAATACAATTATTAAAGCAATTTTACGTCCTTTTCATTTAATCCATAACAAGTGAGTTATAGTTTATTTCTACACAAACACGCTCTAAATTTTGTAATCACACAAAGTTCACCTGATTTTAGCATTGAAGCTCAAGATAATTTAACTTTTTTTGGTGTAAGATTTTCCAAAATAACCATTATTATAGTGTGTATGATTCTTTACTGTCTATCAATCATGGTATAGACTTGAAACTGTAGACATGTTGTCTGGCTGTCATTTCGGAAACACGTTATTCCACTCAATAGTAAATGTGGTGGTAGATTTAAGCAGTCAGTGTTCTACTTTTCCCAAATTAACCACATCTTCAAATAAATTGAGCAATTTCTTTCACAGTAACCAACACAGAGAAGTAATTAAGAGTTTCTACTTGGCTTAAGAACACATGACAAAATGGCAATTTTATTTAACCTAGAAAATGGTAATGCTTTTCCCCATAAGCATAGAGCACAACTTTCGAACAGCAAATTTAACTGCCGGCTATTTAATGTGATGAAATTATTGTTTAACCATTAATTTATTTCTCACAAGCCGGCAGTGCTTGCTGCAATCTAGATTACTAATTTGAGTTTATCCTCTCATTCGAGGTAAATTGGAATTGTTGAAATGCTTTAAATTTAAAATTTGATTTATCAAAATAACCATTATTATAGTGTGTACACTGATTCTTTACTGTCTATCAATCTTAGGATAGACTTGAAATGTTGTCTGGCTGTCATTCCAGAAACACATGTTCTACTTTTGTGTTCTACATAGTGTTCTACTTTTCCCAAATTAACCACATCTCCAAATAAATTGAACAATTTCTTGCACAGTAACCACCAAAGACAAGTAATTAAAGAGTTTTTACTTAGTTTAAGAACACATGAAAAAATGTAAATGCTTTTTCCCCACAAGCATACAGCACAACTTTTGGGCAGCAAATTTAACTGCGTGTTATGGGATGAATTAATTGTTTAACCATTAGTAGGATTCATTAAAACATACTTAGTTTTTATAATTATAAAATTAGCTTAGGTATTTTTCTCTCCTTTTTGTTTAAAAAAGAACTCAACAAATTTTATCTATGATTGATTTCTGTATTAATATTTAAGAATTTTTACAACAGCTGTAATATGATGAAAGTTTAGAGATGTAAGTTTGGTTTATTTTAGTTTATAATCTGCTTTGAACAACTGACCCAAATTTGGGTTTACAACTATTAATGTTAAACGCAGTAGCCTTGTAATTTTAAGCCCAACCCATAAGATGAGGGAACTTTTGGTTTAAGCATCTGTACAAATTAGTGTTCATGGAGGATTTTTTTTGATTAAATTAATGTGATATTGTGTTACATTAAGAGGAAAACCTTCAATGTTTAGCTTGAAGGAGTGATCAATTAAAAAAATATTGCTAACTAAGAAAGAAAAAAAAAATAATAAGTTGACTGAGATATTTAAAATCAGGTATTGAATATATCAGTAGTATTTGAGTTGACTGAAACAAAATTCATGCTAGCAACAGATGGCTATTATTCAGAAATCAATGTGCAGAGGTTCCTTTTAACGTAAAATCCTATGAAAGATGTTTTGTTCCATTAAGATATGACGTTCTTCGGAGTTGCCATTGTTAAGAGGTCATTAAAGTTGATTTTACTGTAATGCACGTTTATATCTACCATTAATGTTTTTAATTAATTGAAGACTAAAATATAAGTTAATCTTATATCTTTTAATAAATATATAAATGGGTTTCAATAAATTATCAATCTTTCTGTGTTTATAGCAGATTATCATATATTATTAATGTCTGGTGAAAAATAACCTAAATTCTGACTCGTACATTCCCCCCCCCTGAATTTCTGACTAAGCTACAAAAAGTAGGTACAAAAAAAATGGAGAAATTTTAACCCCCTCCTCCTTTCGTACAATACTGTACATAAGGTCTTACCCCCCCCTAGAGTACGTAAATTTTATTAGTCTACCCCCCTTTTTCATTAAAATTAAATATTTTTTTAAGGAGTGTGTAGGAAAAAGTCAAATTTAAATTTAGTGTATGCTTATAATGTACGTCATTTGCATAATACTAAATACTAATACTTTTTGAACGGCCCCTAAACTAAAAAGAGATTTTTCACAAAATTTTAATTACTAAAATTACTTACTTTTCTATTTTAAAATATGCAATTAAATATTTCATCAGGGTCTGTAGCCAAATTATTCAACAAAAAATAAGAGAATGCGGAGCGAAAATCAATATAATGAAGGAAAAATCTCATTTTAAAGACACCCAATGAAAAAAGCACCTTTAAGCACTTTTTAAAAATTCTATGCACCCTGTTTCGTTTATTTGTGCTTTGTCAACTCAAAAAGTAATTTTGATACCAGTGCAAAAACATGCAATGTTATGTGAAATTGCCAAAAATTCAGATGTATACTTTATACATAAACATAAAATACGAAAAGCTTTTGTATAATGTGAATTATACAATGTCAAATTATACATGTATAATGTGAGTTTTTAAATTAGAGCTGCAGTTTTAATTTTTAGACTAGTGCCAATTTTGTAATAATAAAGCTTTATTACCTCATTATCAGACTCTGGCATATCTTCCACCTCAAAGCTTTCAGAAGATTCAGGATTTTGCTCTACTCGTTGGCTTCCTTCAGCAGCCTTATGATTGGATGGATCCATGCTGCAATTACATATTTTTTAAGATTATTTCCATTGTATGTAGACACATAAAACATCTGTTTATGATGGGCAGTCCAATACAGTTCAGAAACACAAAACTATCAATATTACATACAATAATTTTTAATCAATAACAATATTGGGCGTTATTCATTGTATATTGATGGTGTTCACGTTCAAGGTTAACATAAGACAAAAATAAATAAATGAAACCAACCAAGAAAAATTTTAAAATTTTTTTTTAAAGACAAGCATAAACTAAAAATTTAGTAAAGTAATTTACTTTAAGGCTATACTAAAATGGTGCAAAGCTTTTTCATGTTCATTTGTTCTTGCTAGAAAGTCACCCAACATTTGATGAAGTCTACAGGTTGTTGAATGTTCAGTATGCTTCCTCAGTCTGTAAACAATCATGAAGATTAAGTAACAACCCAGTATATTATAAAAGTTATCATAAAACAAATACACAATTAAAAATAAATGGAAGAATACGATGCATTTGTCATAAAAACACTTTTCAGTGTAACTAATCATAAGAAGTAACTGTTAGACATTTTAAAGGGAAATTTTAAGTTTTTTTTAATTTGTTAATAGAAAATTATCCATAACTTAGTTTAATTATTTTTAAAAGAAATTGTAGCTTTACTATCTGTCTTCCAAATGAACTCTAACTAACCTAACTAGTTGTTTAGAGCACTGTTGATGACCACAGTTAATAGATTAAATGATTTCTCAGAGGTGCCAATTTTTTTAACTAGTTATCGGTAATCAGAAATATAACAACACAGAATTTACGAAATTCAAATTAACCCAACTTACTTAATTATTAATTCTATATAGGTATTTATTAATGTAGTTACACATGAATTTACTATTTAATAAAAAAAAAAACTTAGATAAAGGAACTAAATTAAAAATTATATTACATTAAAATTAAATTACTAACTTGGAATAAATGTTCTAGATTTTTGACTCTCCCACAATGAAACAATTACTTTTAGATTTAAATAATATAATTTAGAAAATAACCTTTGAACTGCTTAAAAAATTATATAAATATTTCAAATTTTTCATCTAAAATTACTTTAAGATAGACATTACACAGACCTAAATTCAAAGTATATTAATTTTTAGTATTATACACTTCTAAGAAGGCCTTGTACATCAGTTGTACAAGAATGACAGGTGTAAGCATGCTAAGTGCTTCATACAAAATGTAAATTTAAAGTTCATTAATTCCTTTAAATAAAACAAAGCAATGACTAAAATTGTTTCAAATGTTTAAGAGAAAAAAAATTTGCAAAGGCTTACAATCTGGTAAGTTCATAATTTTTTTACAAATAGCAAGAAATGTTTGATCGATTTTTAATTTTATTAACTATTATAAAAATAAAGTTCTTAGACTTATGCATTTCAATGAAAAAAGAAAAATCGACATACAATTCTATTCCCTTTTCATAGAGTCTTTCTTGTTCATATATAGTTGCCAGCATATAAACAGCATTGAGATATGTAGGATCCTGTTTCAGAGCTTTTTCCAATATGGATTTTGCCTTAATACAGAAAGAAAATTGTTGCTAAATACATTAGATATTTTCACTAAAAATGAATTAAAGTTCATAAGCATGTGCAGTGTATGCTTTGGAAAAATATTGCATATTTCATATCTTATGCTTAAATAAGCAAATTTTAAAAATAAAATGTATAAACCTTACTTTGTCAGCAGACAAAGGATCTTTTAAGACCACAGATGCACACAGCTAGAATTAAAATGAGAAGCATTAAATGAAAATGTAAAATAAATGTATACAAAAATTTTAAAATAACACCACAAAAAGGGTAGCAAATGTTTATTTTACCACAATATCGACCATAAACATTATCAATGATAAATGAAGACCAGAACATTATTTATTGCTATATATAACAGAAAAAATAAGTGCACACAAGATGTAAGAACACACAATTTAAAGTAAAGAATAATTCAATTAATCACTCGAAGAAAAAAATTCTCTCCATGGAAAATTTACACTGTAAATTGAATTATACAGCATGGGTGCCACTCTTCAGTCCTGGGGACTGAAATCAGTCTTGAGAGAAAATCAGTAGATTAAGTTTCATAAATTAATATTTTTCCATTTGTTTTTAATATTAAAAGTTTGTTTTTCCTTAAAAAAGTAACAAATATTTTCTGTTAAATAAAAATTACATTTTAATGTTAACATTTTTAATTGCAAAATGATCAAGTAATGATGTAGCTCAGTAATGAAAATCAGATAGAAATTCAATACCTGCTTCCTTAAATAGTATTTGTATTATTGTTGTGTCTAAAATTCTCTTGTTTTCATTCCCCCCCCCCCAACGTTTTTAAATGCTGGCCAAAGTCAAATTGAGATTATTTAAAAAGAAATTTATGGAGATAGGACAAAAAATAAATGATGATGTGTGAGAAATAAGTAGAGATATGTAAAGAAAAAATTAGTGGTTTATTATTCAGTGATTGATATAAAAAATGTACATAGTTAGATGTTATTTCTATCTTGTTTGCTGTAAAAAATTAATCAATAAAATAAAGGAGGGAAAACTAGATAATGAAATATACGAGTCCTTATACACCATTGCCAGATTTTTCAGCCAAAAAAAAAAAAAAAAAAAAAAATAAGCACCTTTTAAGCACTCAAAAATATTTTTAAAATTTATTCCAAAAAATAAATCCTAATTAGGATCTGTACAGTAGTAAATTTTTTTTCTATCATTAAAATTTCTTAATTTAAAAATATAAAATTAAAAAAAGACTACATAATCATGATAAAATAACTAGTTTCTGATAAATATTGCAGAGAAAATTCTGAAAATCATGTGTTTTTTGTTATTTAGAACAAGAATAGACACAGCAAAGAAAAAAATCTGATTTTAAAAGATAAAAAAATTAAGCACTTTTCACAAACTATGAATAAAAAAAGCACCTTTAAGAGCTTTTAAAAACGTAAATCTAAAATAAGTACTTTTTAAAAACACTACGCACCCTGTTATAGACAGTACATTTTCGAGTCGATGAACAATAAATTCCGAATTAAAATTTATTTAGAGAGGCACTCATGTTATATGGTGATTATAAAAAAAAAACATCTGTCTAAACATATAAACTAAATAGTAAAAGTATAATTATTATCTTAAAAAAAAACCCATTTAAAAGTAGCTCAAAAAGAGAGCTCAACTAAACAAAATTCAAAGGAAATTTACATCTTTTTCTTTCTATCTTTATTGAACTTCCATGCAATACATTCTCCATATTTAAACAAACATTCTATACATTCGACGTATTTAAACAAACTATACTTACAGTTAAAGCTCTTGCAGTTTGGCCAAGATATTTACAAGCAGTATTTGCAACTGCAACAGCTTCTCTAGTTCTATGAAGTGCTAATAGGCAATCAACCATACCTGGAATTATGAGAGCAAAAATTTAATTGTAAAATACCTATTTTACAACTTGATTGATAAAAAATAAAAATAAAA
Organism: Parasteatoda tepidariorum; assembly: GCF_982258835.1. Taxonomy (NCBI): domain Eukaryota; kingdom Metazoa; phylum Arthropoda; class Arachnida; order Araneae; family Theridiidae; genus Parasteatoda; species Parasteatoda tepidariorum. The sequence goes on along the minus strand of NC_141759.1, from coordinate 95,905,033 downwards.
CACATGCTTATCAGAACATAAAATCTGTGTTAAGAATATAAAAGATAACTTCTGCATTATAAGAGTCTCTGTTAAAGCAGTAAATTTGGCAAGATGATAACATAGACTGTGTACTGCAAGGGTTAATCTAAATCTTTTGTTAAAAGGTCTAGTTTTTGTGAAAAAATCTGCTCATAATTTTCCAAATCAAAAGTAAACGAAGAATAGGGTTCTCTTTGGCAGGTTCTTGTTAACATGAAAATTTCAAACTAAAGCCATTTTGAAGATAAATAAATAAAATACAAAAAGTTTTTCAAAGAGTAAAATTATAAATAAAATATGTCATTTACACCAATTTTCATAGAACCATTCATTGCAAGCAATAGATTAGATAGAACAATTTTAAAAACCTTGAATGTGGGTCAACATAAAATATGAAATAATGATTTCAAACGTTCTCATTGTAGAAAAGTAAAGAATATGAAAATTAATAAATTAACAAGCGATTCAAAGTTTGGACCCCTTAATGTTAATTTCGTTTTTTGCGTTTTCAGTCATATTTTAAAAACTAATGAAGCAATTCAAAAAAAATTTCACCCACTCATAAAACTCATTTACCCAAAGATAATTTCATGAAAAAAAGAATTTTTAATAATTATTTATTATTATTTAATTAATGCGAGGATGAAAAAATTTTGAATTATAAGGTAGGTTTTTTTTTATATCATTTTAATCCACATATTTTTTAATTGAAAAATCTAAAGTTTCTATTGTTTTTATTTATTAGAAGATGAGAAAAATTAAAATTAATTATTTAAAAAAAATTATTTGGCGACAATGAAGAAATGATTTAATGGGGCGATTAATATTAAAATGTGATAAACTTATGAGGAACTTTACTTAGCGCGAGTGGCGTAAAATTCCATTCATATTTTTTTCGCTAATAATGGCTTCCTAATCTTTTTATTTTTTTTAAAACTATGAAATACGATATTTCTTTTTTAGTCGTCTAAAATTCTATTCGCAATTTTGTAAAGAAATTTGAATAAAACATTCAAATCAACGAGTGTCGAATTTTATAAAAGCATTCTTGTGATAGAATATGACTATACACCAGATTTTGCCTATTTAATGTGATTATTTTTTAGTTTTTTTCCTCAATAACTGATACATTTTCTATAATATACATAAGTATGAATAGATTTGGAATAAATAATTTCTATCAATTATTCATATTTATCAATTTCTTGAATACATTTTTTATAAATATTAATAAAAATACGTAGTCAACATTTTTAAGCATCTCTCACATCATTGCAAATTTCTCAACATCTTATATATCGTCTTAATCTTAAAAGTAATTTTTTAATCACCTGTCCGGAAGTGTTTCGCAGAACTATTTTACCAACTATTTAATTAAATTTTAACATTTTTAAAAATCTTATTCTTTACCCTACTACGTTTATTATTTCATCATTATTATTTCATCAAGAAACATCATTGTAGGGTATACTGGGCACATTTGCCCGGTATATCCTACACCAATGTTTTGTTAAGGTTCAGTGCCATTGCCCGATATATATTAGCCTGATACTCCAAACACTGATGTTTCTTCTAATCTACCATCAGTAAGTATTACAATATCGAATAAATGTAATTATATCCACGAATAAATTAATATCAAATCAGATGTAGCAAATATTTCGGACATTCACCAAAGCGACTATGTGATTGTCAACATTCACCGGTGAAAGTCAAGAACCACCGATTTTGGTCATTCACAGTAACATGCACATCATTAATATAACATAATGACCTCATCAGTATGTTTTTTTTTCATATTTTGCCTAAATAACATTTGTCATTCTATAGCATGCCTAGGGAAAGTATGTAATACCTCTCATATTTCATACTTTGCCTAAAAACATCCGGCATTGTATAGAATGCTTAGGCATTCTATTCAATACCGACGTTTCATACTTTGCCGTTAACATATATAAGAAAACAAAAATAATCATAGTAGCAGTATTTGGTGGTAAATGTAGCTGTAATCGTATTTGAAGAATTATGCTGCGCGACATTTTATGGTGAATTTGCGAACGTAAGTTTTAGAATGTAACAAAAGATGAGGATGGTATTTGCTAATCATCTTTATTCAAAGAAAGCCTTGTAACCTAAATATCTAGCAGAATGAAGCGATTTTTTAAACAATGAATCTTACAATATGCAACATATTATTTCAATATCTTATTCTTAAACATAACATATTTCAGTGTTTTTAAAATACCACTAAACATTCAGCAATTCCTTGAGTTATAGAAAAAAGAAATATCGTAAATTATAGAAAACCTTGTGAATGCGCATTAGAATTACTATACAATATACATTTTATTTTTCAGGCACTTTTTTTTTCTTTAAACTTTCTTGCCTAGAACACTCGATTAAAGCTGTAAAAATGATTATCCCTAAAATTTTGTATATAGCCATAATAAGTAATGTTAATTTGATTTTAGTATGAAATCATCGAATTTTTATAGCAAAAATAACATAATCTAAATAATATCAGATAGAAAGTTCATGTATTTAAATTCTAAAAACTTATAAAATCATAAATAATTTATAAATCGATTCAAATTTTCTTTCCAAAAGAGATTAAAATAAAAAAAAATTGCTTTTTGGACAGAAATTAGCTTAAAAATTGTCTATATGCTAGAAACTTTGAGATATTTTCTATTAACTTTGAGATATTTCAATTAAATTAAATTTTTTGTTACAGTCAGAAAATGGTTGCTTAGCAACCTAGAGAAATTAAGTCTTCTTCTTTTGAATTAGACAATGGGTTACCTTAAAATATTAATTTGCGCTGGCGACTTTTATTGGCGGTTTTCTGGACTATCGCCAAATATATAAACCTTTATTGTGACCCAATTTAAGACCCAATTTTTTCAAAATTTTGTCTACCCCCCCTAATTCAAGTGTCTGGATTCCAAATATGCAAAAAAAATTACATGTTTATTCAGAGAAAGTACGTTTTTGTGTCTGATTTCGTAACTTAATTAATAGTTAGCACTAATTAATTAGCATATTTGAGGTCATCCCCAGGAACCATTAAGATTGACACTTAGTTCGTGAAAATCCGATCATTAGGACAAAAGTTATTCAGGGTGATATCTTTTTTTTTTGTGGACTGTACATAAAGTTTAGTTTTAACACACTCGGTGGTAATATGCAATGCAAAAATAAATTTGTCATTAGTGACAGATTGCTGTTTTCTTTTCCTTTATAAGAGTGAATATATAGGACATTACATTATAAATATATATAGAACATATGGTTTGTCTAAAGTAAGAACTCCCCCAGCCATTTGTCTGGACCCATGGCAGTGACTATGGTAATGAGGTATAACTATTTCAAGTAAGGGTGTGGGGTCTAAGAGAAGTAACCCTCCCTGAAATGCGCTATTCTTGTTTCCATAGCAGACGGCCTAAGACTTTGTGGCGGGGGAGTTCTTACCGTAGACAAACTGCATATTATTAGCACCAACTCACCTTTATTAGCCTCATAACGATGTGGGGCTATTTTGAATGCATCGCAAAATTCATCCATTGCATCTTGATATTTTTTTAGTTCATACAACACCATTCCTTTTAATAGGAGACCTTCTACATAAAGAGGGTTGATTGTGCAAGCCTTAAAAAAATTATTTTCAAATATTACAAGAAGATATGAATGGTTATAAAACTATTTATAATCATGTAATATGTTTTTTGTCTTTTAAACTTCAAATAATTTTAAATTATAATGAAGTAGTTTTTTTACAAAAGAAAAAAAAAATCATCAATAATTTAAATAATTTCAATTCACCAAATATTTAAACAGGGTGCATAGCTAGATTTTTCAGCCAAAAATAAGCACCTTTTAAGTACTCAAAAAGTATTTTTAAGTACTTTCCAAAAAATAAATCTTAATTAGGATCTGTAAAGCAATAAAAAAAAAATTTATATTGTTAAAATTTCTTAATTTAAAAACATAAAATCAATAAAATTCAAAAACATTACATAATCATGATAAAATAACTAGTTTCTGAAAAATACTGCAGAGAAGATTGTGAAAAACATGCATTTTTTGTTATTCAGAATAGCAAATAACACACCAAAGAAAAAAATCTGTTTTTAAAAGATAGACTTGGATAACTCCGAATAAAAAAAAAACACCTTTAAGGGCTTTTAAAAAATGTAAATCAAAAATAAGCACCTTTAAGCACTTTTCAAACATGCTACGCACCCTGTTAAATAAATAAAACTGTCAGAAAACCTTGCACACATAAAATAATAGAAGAATCGTAACTAGGGCATTATTGTGTTAAGCCTTTATATAAAATATTTAATCAATATTTGATAATGGAGAAGAGGATTCAACAACGTGAGAAACATAATTAAATTATTGTTGGGCATGTTATTACAGAATCAAATATTTCAATGCTGATCCTTTACATAAGTAAATTGTAATTGGAGCTATGAGTTAGCTTCATGAAGGATTTTAATTCAAAATTTTTTAAAAATACATTGTTTTGATTGTTTTCCTCTTTCTTGTTAAGTTCAAAACTTATTTCTAGCAAGATTTTAAGATCACAGGGTTGCCACTCAAATCTGGAAAAAAAATTCCCTGTGTTTTCCCTGTACTATTATACACAATATATTAAAAGGAAACAACAATTACTGTGCTCTTTTGTGAGCTATATAGGGCTAACTATATTTATTAGTTTTAATTAGAGGGAAAACAGCTGAACATATTTAAATAATGTTATAGTAAGTGAAATAGTTTAGTATAGCTGAAATATCATGGCTAAATATCCCATAGATTACGCTTTGAGTGGGTACCATTTTTCAAAAGACAAAAATAAGAAACAAAATTCCCTGTATTTTCCCAGTTTGCAAGGAAAAAATCAAAATTCCCTGCATTTTCCCTGTTATTTTAGGTGATTTTTAAATTCCCAGTAGTTTCCAGGTTTTCCCTGTTCTCCATGTAGAGTGGCAACCCTGGATCAGTGAAATAAAAAAAGGTGAAAAAATGCTTTTTCTAAAAATAAATATTGCAGGTGAAAAATGTTATGTAGAGGAGGAAGATAGCGCAGAATATGTAAAAATTGTAGAAATTAGCAAAGAAAATATGCTACGTTTATCTGCAAAGTCACACAAAAGCTAAAAATTACTTGTACTCTGCAACTACCACACAAGACAAATATGTGTATGGATAATTAAATTTTTAAACATAAACTTTCAAAGGGACTATAATAAGAATTTCTAAAAAATGTACACGATAAAGAAAAAAAGAAAATGTGAAATTAACCTTTTGAGCAAAATTAACAGCTTTTGTACCCTTCTTTGAGACAAAACAAAAATATCCCATGGCAATCCAGGGTTCAGGAACAGTATCATTAATGGATATTAACCGAGCTGTCAGGCTAAAATATAAGTTAGAAATGCGAATCAGAAATAACTTTTTTAATGTTTTTTAGATGCTAAATATAAACTTGCTAACAAATACCTTTCTAATTCTTTGACTTTCTTTTCTTTTGCTAGCAGAGCAGCATAAATATCCATGCCTTTAATCAAAAGTTGATCAACTGAATGAGCCTAAGGAAAATGCAATAAAATAAACAAATAATGGTGATTATATGAAATATTAATTCTAAATTATACAGGCATTATTAGTAAATGACATTATCTCTGAATGAAATTACTTTTCCTCATAGGGAAATTATTGGATTTAAAAAGTAAAAAAAAAATCATTTTCAATGGATCGACAGCCCATGATGGGCCTTTGCCTTCTCAGAAGTTTTCCAGGCTAACCTTTTCCCTGCTAGTGTTTTTTAGTTTTTAAGAACGAAAGGTCTTTTTCTAGGCCATCTATCTATCTCAAATTCAGACTGCCTCCTTTTAGTGTGCCAACTGCTCTGGCATTGAAAACTCTTTCTGTGGTATGGTCTTCATCCATTCTGATAATGTGGCCTGCCCATTTTATTCTTTGTTATTTAACACAGTTAATGATGTCAGGTTTTTATATGAGTGATAAGCTCTAGATTTGATCTTAACCACACACCATTTTTTTTAAAATTCTTGAAAAAATACTTCTCAAGACCTTTCTCTCAAAGGTCGACCTCATCGTACAAGATATGGTACAGGTTCCACAAGCCAGTGTTTTCCCTACAGCGCGAGAATCTCGCATATTTTTTTCTTTTCTTACATTAAAAAATGATTACCGCGAGAAATTCGCGCATTCTATAAATTAATTTCAAAATTTGCGAATTTCTCGCATTTTGGAAAAAGCTTCGAATTTAGAATAAAATCCGTTTCAATTTTCTTCCTGGATCTTTCATTATTTTCAACATCTGCCCCATTATCTAGCTTCCCTATATACCAGTATTGTTCAGAACCTTTTCGAACAACAGAACACAACCACGGAATCCCTTTCAAAACACATTTCTCTGCAACCATAGGTAAGGTGAAGAAACCTTACCATAAGTAAGGTTTCTTCATGTAAGACGTTCAAATTTTTTATGCACTTATGTAAGATGGACAAATACCTTGCAAAGGCAAAATCTTCTATGATGATGCACCAAAAATATTCAATGCTTTAAAAAATTAAGACGTTAAAAATGTATTATAATTAAAGAAACGATTTTTTTTCAAGAGTTTTTGTGTTTTTTTAGTTTTTAGAAATTTCACTTAACTTTTTGAAATCTCAGCCAGTTTTTAAGAAAGGGTGAGAAATTCTCACCCATTTTTTTTCTATGATAAAAACACTGCAAGCATATGTTAAAAGTCAAAGGAAATAAGAATGTTAATTTATAACTCTGAATTCCATAATTGTTAAAAGTGCTTATTTAATGTCTGCATGTGAAACCATAAATTATCTACAAATATAAATTGAGACAGAAAAGAATTTCATTATTTTTAGTCACTGTTAAAAAAAAAAACTACGAAATAAACAGATATGTTGAAAAGAAATATGCAATTTTATTTAATGTTGTTGTTGTCTTATGCCATTGTCATATTGACAAGCCTATTTAAAGGCCAATTAAGGTGCCAGCTAACGACCTTTTTGACAAGATCCCAATGCCCTACCAACCAGGTTATCCTAGCAAATATTATTTAATAAAACTCATTCATTAAATTTTTCATGAGAGAAAAGATTTCTACATTATTTTTAAAATCTTAATGTTTTAATACGACTTTATAACGGGATTTGAATTTCTAATCATGCATTTGATATTCCCTATTGATTTGCTTGATTAGCGACTATTACACCATAAAGCCATGTGGTTTGTTAAACAATATTTCTGTAGTCATTGCTACAGATTTGCATATCGTGTTTAAAATTTCAATGTTCTAACACAGTGATTCTCAACCACTGTGCCGCGGCACTTTTGTGTGCCACCAAATTCTTAAAATGTGCCTCCAAATATTAGAAGAGATGCAATAAAAATTATATAATTTTTTATTACGAGCAAAGTTTAAATTAAAGAAAAGTGTACATATATATAATATTACATATATATAATATATATATATAATAAGAAGGAAGTGTTTGAATTGTCTTTGACGTGCAATTTTAAAAAATGTTAAAATATGTAGGAAATTTAATGACTATTAAAATAATTAACAAAGGGTAAAACAAGCTAAATATTAACTTTCCAACGGAAATAAAAGCTAATCATTAAAGTAAGCTATGCAGTTAATCGTTATAAAAGCAAATTAACAAAGGATAACTAACAAAAAAGTAAGCTAACAATTAATAATTAGCAAAAAAAACAAATGAACAAGAAATCACAAAAAATAATAATTAATGTAAAAAAAAACTAACAAATAACAATTATAGAAAACAAGCTAACACTTAACAACTAGCACGAAAAAAATAAATAACTGTTACTAACTAATAAAAAATTAATCGAAAGAAATAATTAATCCCTTAATAAACATGCTTTTGTAGTACATATTACTTAATTTCACATTCAAAATTATTATCACAGACTATTTAACACAGTGTATAGGTAAATAAACAACTTTTAAACTATTTTTTTTTTCATTGTGTGCCGCCAAATTTCGAAATCGTTAACACATCACTAAAACATACAGAAAAGCAAGGATCATAGATTTGAGTAATCACTTTTTGACCCACTCGATGAAGAATTCCACAGTGAATCTGCATTTTTTTTCGTTTTTTGGTCTTGCTTTTTTATTAGTTATTGCTTCGGATTTTTACATGGTTTATTAAACCTTGACTTTTCAAATGTTACATAGCGTTAAACAGGGAATTTGAACTGTGCATTTAAAGAAGCACATTTTGATGCAATTGCTTAGCAACAATTTTATTGCTAATGACGCTTTCTCATTCACATTTTCAACAGTTACTGTTATGGATTTCTAATTAATTTCTTTTGTAAGATAATACTATTATGATCCTTAAATTTGAATCACGCAGTTAAATAATCATTTTAGGACAAGCTATAGTAGTGACAATTTCAGCTGAAATATGAAGTCAAAATGTGAGAATTTTCAGTTTTTGAAACCAAATGCAAGAATTTTTGGCGATAGTAACCTTTTTACACGAGAAAAGAATAAAAACACATATTTTTTTGAGCATTGTAAATGCAAAACTTCAAATTTCGCTTACGTGATATGCATTTTCTATATCATATAATAGCTGAAATTAGATACGGAAACTGATAGTTTCCTATTCCTAGTATTAAGATCTATTACTTAAAATGCAATTTCTTTATTGTTGTACAATTTCTTAGAGGTTAAAAGAACAATGTTAAACTTCGAGAAATACAATAACTCTATCGTTAGGGTATTAGATAAGGTTTGAAATATTTTTATAAATTTAAAAGCAAAATATAATTTTGTACTTGATCAAATACTTGAAAATTCTATGATAAGCTATTTTTGAAAAAATTATTTATTCACAAAGAAAAAACATTCAAAAGAATTTATTATAGTCTTATTTAACAATGAAATATAAATCAATCTTCATATGCATTATCACTTTTCAATTGTATTAATTTAATATCATTTATTTTATACCTAATTGAAATTAGCTAATAGCCATGATAAATATTAACATAATTATAAAATAATGAGTACTCACTCGCTCAAGCACAATCATAGCATTAGCATAATCTCCATTAATGTAATAAGCTTCACCAACAGATACAAGAACATCGACATTATCTCTTAAAGGAGTCTAAAATTACATATACATTTTTCTCTTAAAAATTATAAACAGCTAATTCGTTAATTTTAAAAATGAAGGGTTTGGGGCAATATAATGATATGTCACATTTTTAAACAGTTCAGGAGAGTGTTTTTTCTTTTCTCTCCCTTTCAAACAGTTCAAGAGAACAACACAATTTCAATGTACACAATAAATGTTTCATTATTATGAGCTGTCATTTAGTGGAAGTGCTGTAAAACACCTAGTGAGAACAATACTAAGGAACATTTTGAAAATATGCTGCTAATCATTACATTGCCCTAAGTATTCAAAATAATAATTATCACAATTTAATTCACCATAATTAATCAACATTTGACTTTATACCAGTCTTCCATACATTGTCTTTATGCTTTTATTTTGCATATTAAAAGCTAAAGTCAAGATGATCCAAAAGTAGTAGGTTTCCAAATGATTGTTGTCAAATAACTATTGTATGAAATTTTCCAATAAAATATATGATGTAAAAAAGATTTAGGTTGGTTGAATACAAAGTTTAAAGGTTCAAAAAAAAATTGAAGTGACAAATGAAGAGGAAAAATTTATACTTTGGGACTTATATTAACAGGAAGAAGTTAAACATATTATGATGGGATGAAGAAACTGCTGAAACATCAAAACCCTTAGACAATTTTTTTAAAAATGGTTTTCAAAAGGATTGAATTATAAATTAAATAAAATATATAATTATATATTAAATGAAGATAAAATGATGTTTAGTACAATGTAACAAAATACTTTTTTCAGTAATAAGTCTCCTAATACTACCTCAGGGTTGTCACTCAACTCTGGAAAAAAAATTTCCTGTGTTTTCTCTATACATATTATACACAATGTATTAAGAGGAAACAACAATTACTGTGCTCTTGTGTGACCTATATTGGGATAACTATATTTATATAAGTTTTAATTGCTTGAAAAACAGCTGAACATACTTAAATAATGCTATAGTAAATGAAAGAGTTTAGTATAGCTGAAATATCATGGCTAAATATTCCAAACTTTACACTTTGAGTGGTCACCCTTTTTTAAAAAACAAAAATATGAAACAAAATTCCCTGTATTTTCAGTGTTTGTAAAGAAAAAATCAAAATTCCCTGCATTTTCCAGGTTTTCTCTGTGGAGTGCTAATCCTGTACCTGCTATTTTTGGAAGCTCCTGCTTAAAAAATTACAACATTCAATAATATGTTAAATAATTTCACTGTTTACATAAAAAAAAGCTTGATGTATTTGTACAGAAATATTATATATACAAATTATACATAGATAAATAAAGCTTTTATTTTTATAAAATAAATATGCCTACCTTAATTTCCAATTGTTTGAAAGCTGCGATTCCTTGAGAAAGCTCACGTGCATACAGATGAGAATGAACTTTGATCCATGTAGACAACCTTAAAAACGTATTGCAAGAAATTAATCTCAAATAAACAAGCTTTAACAATTGCACACAAAATTACTACAATTAATTGAATTGTAAATTAATTACTAAACCACAAATCTCATAATTCTATAAATAATAAGATTTTAATTCCTTAAAGGTTTTTTTTTAAAAAAAAAAATTTAATTAGACTTTTTCGTATTTTTGTAATAAAGGATAAGAACACAGTTAAAAAAATTCTTTAACAAATTATGTTTTTATAACTATAATCAGTGTTCCCTTCGAAAAAAAAAATAAAACTTCTAAAAACACAACATAAACATTCCAGTGGTTTGAGGGTATGGCAATCAGCAAGGAAAGGTAACACAGGCATTCCCTCAGAATTTGTTAGTTTCAAATCATTTATAGCCTTTTAACATATATATGCCTAAGTTAACAAAAAATTGACAGAAGTCAACATACAAATTCCACTTCATTCCAAATTGAAGCATAGGGCTTCGATCATAGCTTTACATCTCACTCAATTTGTGGTCAGATATTTTGCCTCTGTACATATTTTTCCTATTGTTTTCAATTTGTTTACAATCATTCCTCGCCAAGTATTTTTTAGGTCTTTTTCTTTTCTACTGCCCTGTAGGTTCCAATCAAAAACTAGGTTTTTACAGGTTTATGTAGAACATGACCAATCCATTTCCATTTACACTTTTTAATTTCCAGATAAATCGGATTCCGTTTTGCTTTTCTAAGGATTTCTGCATTACAAGGCTTATAGAACCACTTTATATGCAAGATTCTTCTTTAACAGTTGTTAATAAATACTTGAAGTTTTTTCATGTTATTTTTATTGCAGTGCCGTGTCTGAGATCCATATAGCAGGACAGATTTAACAATAGTCATGGAAAATACATATATTGTAATTTTTATATATATTTCTGATAATGTTTACAAAATATCCAGGAATTCCATAGTATTTCAACAGCTTCCAGAATATTTCTGTGTAAGCCTTTTTCAAATCTGTAACATTTTGAGCATAATGTTGATTGCCATTCAACAGATTGTTCAACTATAATCCTTAATGTTGCAGTGTGGTCAGCACATGACCTGCTTGCTCTGGCAAATGTCAAAGTAACATTTATGTTATTTATTTAGTGAATTCATTTGAGTAAGTAAAGTAGACACTTAAATAAATAATTTTTTATAAAGGGCGAAAAAAAAGGAAATTGAAAAGCCAAATAACTGCTGAACTAGTTAACTTTTTTTTTTCCTCAAAAAATACTTTTTTAACTACTTATATGCTTTTTCTAATTTAATTTTAAGGTCAAATACTTCAATTAGAAAAAGAAAAAACTTGGGATTCTTTTGGAATAAATGTCATCATCATAGTTGGCCAGACAGCCCAATGTGAGCCAATGCCTTCCTCTGAAGATTTCTCCACGACGACTTCCAATTTATCTTTGATCTCCAATTTTTTTCATTAATTGCGAGAAAATCAGACTCTGAGTCAGCCCATCTCAACCGCAGCCTTCCCCGCTTTCTTTTTCCAGTGGGTCTAAAAAGCAGTATCTTTTTAATTGTGTTGTCGTCACTCATTCGAATCACGTGGGCGATCCAATTCTTGTTACGAAATCCTTAGAAGAAAAATCCCGGATGACTTCATGGAAACAATTTGGAATAAATGTTTCCCCTTCAAAAATAATTTTTAAACAAATTTTTTTTACTTAATTCATAAAAATTAATATGTAATTGAACTAATCTAATAAATCAAAATAAAATTTCATATTTAAAATAAGTCAATGCTTGTTATAAAAATAAAAAAAAACTTAATTTGTGAAAAGATAAATTTTTTGAATAACATAATTTGTGAAAGGCCAATTAGTACAGTAAAATAATTTGTGAAGGTTTTATTCGTGGATCCAAATATTTCTTAAATAGACCCATGATAATTGACTTCAACATTTATAAAATTTTGAAGCATAAAAAAAAGAAGAAAAAAAAGCTAAATATGAGCTAAGAAGAACATGAAATGAAAAACGAAAATTTATCATTTGATCTGAAACCATTGTGAATTTGTTACAAAAACAAACATAAAAACTAATATATGTGACTAGGTTAATTTAAAATGTCTGAACAGTACCCACCAGTCTATATTAGCAGCACTCACAGAGCCGCTTAACATTAAAGAGACAACTTCTGCACCTTTACCACCTAAAGACAACAAACCCAGCGCAGCTTCGATTGCAAAAGGGCACTCTCTAAAAATGAAAGAAAAAAATTAATCAGTAAGCAAAACACTACATTAAAAATAGTTTTTTCTTTAATAAATAGAACAGTAAAGAACTAATTTCTCAGAATCCACAAAAACAGATATTATTCATAATATATACATAGTGTAATAAATAAATACAAAATGAAAATTAAGAAAAACAATAAGTTTTATTTACTGCGCATAAGCTGAAAGTAAATAGAACTCATAAAATAAGTTCAAAATGTAGAGAAAACATGGAGAAAGTTACAGAACAATGAAAACAGGGTGCATAGCCAAATCTTTGAATCAAATATAAGCACTTTTTAAAAACTTTTCAAGCACTTTACAAAAATTTTCAAGGACTCAAAAAATTCATATTCAATCAATAATATTATTGAAAAACAAAAACTTTTTATAAACAGTTTTAGCGTTAAAAAAAACCCAAAAAGAAACAGAGGTAAATCGAAACAATCAGTACTTCCCCACATCACCGAGTGAATTCAACTTGACTCTGAAATCAGAACAAAAGTACCCTTACCCCCTACGTCAAAAAAGTGTTAGAAGTAAAACAAAATAAACAAGAATAAAATTAAAATAAATAAAAAAGAAAATCATTTCATAAGGATCTGATATTCTCTATCTGAATTGGAGCACTCGGGTTTTAAGTGTGTGCGCATGCGCAAGTCATAACGTGGGTACAACATGAAGCCCGCGTGAATGATTACGTTGCATACTCCCCATTTTTCGTGAAATGCATGGGATCCACCAGATATCACTGAAGGGGAAAAAAAATTATTCGGAAAAAAAGCACTTTTTAAAAACGCCAGCTGAAAAAAGCACCTTTAAAAACGAAATCCCCCAAAAAGCACCTTTAAGTATTTTTTACAAACGCTACGCACCCTGATGGAGAAAGTTACAGAACAATGGAAAAAAAATCCCTAAAACAAAAGATATTAGCTCATACAATTATATTTTATTTGTTGTAAAATTTTTTTTAGTACTCCTCACACTATTGTATTGATATATTTTGCTTTGGCTATATTGATGCAATATTAGAAAGCGCTCCCTTTTGTGGATATAATCCTGTGATCTAACGAAAAGATTATATCTTTTTTTTTTCACGGATTCTCCTCCCCCCTATTTTTTTTCATTGTTCTGTAATTTTTTCCATGTTTTCTCTACATTTTGAACTTATATATATAAAAAATTTGATTTACCTATAGAATAGTATTACTGATCTTTTATTCCAGACAATATCTTTGAAAATAATCAGGAAAATAGTAATGAATTGAATTTTTTATGAATAAGCTGATGCATTACATTAAAATAACTTATTTCTAACGCTAAAACCCAACTTTAGATGGCTTGTCAGAGCTTAAATTATTGTACATACTCCTAATTATTTCAGGCTTGAAATAACGTTTATGATAAGCATTTAAGTACTCTAGAGAGTGATTTTATCAGTGCACGATATGTGTGTACATTAACTGTGCATGAAGTTTAATATCGCATAACAATGGGATGCAAGTAGAAAATTAAACTATTTGATAAATTTCATTATTTAGAAAGATTAGGCAAAATATGCTAGCATTGCACCTTTTGATCTTACAGCTTTTACAATAAAATTGAATGTGAAAATTTCCTAAACGTAATACACTCACGAAATCACGAATACCAAGAATTTTAGAGTAGGTTATTTATTGTTTCAACATTTTTTTGATTTCTAGATAAAAAAATTCCGTACTGTATTTAAAAGAGGAAGAAAAAAAACATTACTTTAAAACCTCTTTATAACTTGTGATTGCAGATCGCTCTGTACCATTTTGGTGATGTAGTTTAGCTAATGCCATATTAACACATGGAGTTCTCTGTTTGGCTGATATGCTTTCTAACTATATAAAAAACATTAAAGTTAACAAAATCAATTAGAATAATTCGTTACAAAATTAATGTATACCATATACCAAGTAAACAAAATATCATACTATTCCTATGGCTTGAGAAAACTGTTTCTGATTAACAAGACACAGGTGAGCTTTATATTTCACATCAACCTCTGATGTCACCTCCTAAAAGTTTTAACATAGATGATAATTTTTCAAAAATTATACAAAATTTAATTATTTATCAACTACGGAAGATTGCAAAATAATAAAATTTAATAGTAGCTAATCTTAATACAATAGACTAACACCAGAAATTAACAGTTATATTAGTCTATTAGGTGTTAATTTATAGCATTATAACAGCTTTCAACACATTTAATTTTGGAAGTTAAAGCATAGTAAATAACTTAATATGTACAATGATTTTCTAAAAAAGATAATAGAATCATTTAAATTACATTGTACTATCACTTACAATCAAATATCAGTTGATATTAATTTTTTTAAAGCTAATTTTTGAAAAACAGGTTTTGGACACTTTAATTTTGTAAATGAACTCAAATGTCTGGTCTGAAAACAGTTCAGAATATTCCAAACTTTAATAAAAATATACACAGGGTGCGTAACCAAATCTTTGAATCAAAAATAAGCACTTTTTAAAAACTTTTCAAGCACTTTACAAAAATTTTTAAGCACTCAAAAAATTCATATTGAATCAATGATATTATTGAAAAACAAAAACTTTTTATGAACAGTTTTAGCATTAAAAAAAAAACCCAAAAAGAAACGGACGTAAATCGAAACAATCAGTACTTTCCCGCATCACCGAGTGAATTCTCTGAACTCAGAACAAAAGTACCCTTACCCCCTACATCAAAAAAGTGTTAGAAGTAAAATAAAATAAACAAGAATAAAATTAAAATAAATTAAAAAGAAAAACATTTAATAAGGATCTGACTCAATCCGAAATGGAGTACTCGCGTTTCAGTTTCGAGTGTGCGCGTATGCGCAAGTCATAACGTGGGGACGACATGAAGTCCATGTGAATGATTACGTAGCAAACACCCCATTTTTCGTGAACACAATCCGCCAGATATCACTGAAGGAAAAAAAAGTTCATGAAAAAAAAGCACTTTTTAAAAACGCCAGCTGAAAAAAGTACCTTTAAAAGCTTTTAAAAACGAAATCCCCCAAAAAGCACCTTTAAGTACTTTTTACAAACGCTACGCACCCTGTATACAGTTCTTTAATTTCTTTTAGAATATTTTAGTATAATTTTAGAATTTTTTTTCATTAAATTGAAATATTTTTTTGTTATAAAGAGTAGTCTTTACAGTTCTTACAGCTACGCACCCTGTATACAGTTCTTTAATTTCTTTTAGAATATTTTAGTAAAATTTTAGAAATTTTTTTCTTTAAATTGAAATATTTTTTAATTATAAAGAGTAGTCTTAAAATAATTAAGTCTAAAAGGTTTAGTAATTAAACATATTACATTTATTAAAAAGCCTTTTTGCAACAGCCAGTTATGATTCAGGAGAAGCATGGAAGCTAAGGCTCCACAAGTTAATGACAAATGGCATTATTGTGGCAATTCGGTCAAACATACTTCCCACACCAGCTGGTATGTACCAATTTTATTTTATAACCTGAATTGAAGTACAAACTCAACTCCAAGTGTCTAACTATCAATATTCAACTCCGTAGCCTTATAATTTTGAACTCAAACCAAAAGACAAGACAGTTCCTAGATCAAGGACTGGGACAAACTAGCCTTCATGGAGGCTTTTTCGACAGAACTAACCCACATTTGTGTTACGTGGATAGAAAAAAAAAAAAACAAAACACGGTAAGCTCGACGATAAGAAGATTCTAACCTATGGGGTGGCAACCATGATTATGGTTGGTGAGATATGGGAGCAGAATTCGTATCAACCAGCTACCCCAAGGATTTGAAACTGAGTCACTGAACGAACGATTCGAAACAGAGCATTTTATCAACTGAGCCACTGCGGCTCAAGCTGGACCTCTTGATCTAAAGTTTGGTGCGCTTGAAGACGCCACTAGGGATAGAAGCTCAGTTCTCCACAAAGACTAAACCACTGAGCTATTACGACTACATTTCATTTTTTAGCATTTTACTATCTTACTAATACTGCATATTATATCATTATGAAAAATAATAAATTAAGAATAAGGAAACTCAAATTCAGAAAGGTTTAGAGATAAAAAGTAATAATTAAAATAGTTTCATTTACACTTACTCCTTGCGGAAAAACTTGGGTCTTCCCTTTAGTTTTAGCCAGTGATTTTTTTAGCTGAAGAGCTTTTTTAAACATGACCTAGCATCAAATAAAAACAAGCATACATGTTAGGTGATTGTAAAATATTTATAAATAATAAAAATTAGGTATAAGACAAGGCAATAAAAAGATTTAACTAGCACTTTTAAAACAATAATAAGTTAGAAATATGAACAATTTCTATTTAATTTGACAGAAAAAAGGGAATAATTAAAATTTCTAAACAGTTAGCTTATATATTTATGGTAAAACAGATAACCAGTAACAAAGAAAGCTGTGATTTTCATTAGTAAAGTTATCTTTTAAAAAACATTCTTTTCAAATAATAACTTTTGTTTTTTTTCCATTAACTTCGCTTTATATCAGCATTTTTGTTATGACACGGCATTTTTTGTTTGACACGGCATTTCTAATGAACATTATTCTCTTCCTGTCACTTTCTGCTAAATACGACAATGTGAAAAGAATACTGATTTTATTGTTAGATGAATTTTGCATTTTCAAATTAAGAGCGACTTTTGTTTTGGTTTCTCTCAAGCCTTTTATTTAAAAAAAAAAAAACATATGTTTTCATAGACATTTTTAATATGACCCAGCAATTAAAAGGGTTTCTATTTCTTCTATTTAGGTTATTTTTCTATTCATTCCATAAAAGGTTTCTACATATTCTTTTCTTTCTCTCAGTTTTTCTTTAAAATACAGTAATTGGAAAATTGAGATAAGTTTTAAAGATGTTTTTTTTCTTTCTAATTCTTTTTTCAGACTTGGCAATTTCAGGTTTTTTGTTTATTTATCTTTTTAGTTAGTTTTTTTTATTTATCTTGAATATTGCTAATGGATAACTATTATAGTTTTTTTTCCCTCATCTCATACCAATAATATGTAATAATGTTTTGTTTAATTTTCAATAATGACTATTATATATAAATATATATTATTTTTATATTTAAATAATTATTTATATGAAAAAAATAATATTTATTATTAATTTTTAAAAAAATTAAATGTTGCTATTCAGCTGAATATTCAGTATTCGGTTAAATCATTATTCGTTACATTTTTAGTATAAAGTATCTACTAATATTTACTTAATTAAGCAACACTATAAATTTTTTTACAGACCCTGTAAATGGTTACGTACTAAAACTTCCTGAAATTGAAAACAATGACACCAAATTATAGAAACAAATAACACCAAATTATAAAATTAAATATTACCTCTGCTTTTTTATATTCCTTCATGTTAAGAAGAGAATCCCCATAATAAACATAAGTTTGATACTTGGTTGAAAAAGTTAGCATGTCTGTACTACTTTCTGCAACAGTAAGCAGCATACTTGCCTGAAAAAATATTATAATTTAAAAAAAACACTGCTATTACTGTAAATTAAAGCCCTGAATCAAAATAAAGGGTATAGTAGAAAAACAATTGAAGCGAAATTTTTAAAGTTTTTTCTTATTTATTTGAAGTTAAACTGGGAAATTTGTAGTCTATATTTCTATACTTAAAAACAAGCTACAATCAAATCAGAGTTCATATTTGATATCTGAAGACAAATAAGATTTCTATTATTAAACCAAAAAATCTGCAATGAAATCTTATAAGTAAAACATTATAAGTTCATTCAGATTAATATCGATACAAAATCACGGTCATGCCTATATATAGTTGGTTGCATTTTAAAGTGTTATGATATACTCATACCCTGATGCATTTATAAGTCAAACTCTTGAGCTTAAATAATTCTCAGCATTTTAAACAGGAGTCTTTTTATATAATGAAGATTTCCATATTGGTACCTGCACCAAAATATCTGCAAAGTTTTGGAAAGCCAGCTAAACACTTAAAAAAATAAAAAATTACAAAAGATCAACTAAGGATATAACTCATAGTCAACTAAATTACCTCGTGGTACTTCACAAAGGAAAACTAACAAATTTTATGAAATCAAAATATTAGAGCACTTTTTCAACTTTTAAGCAAAAATTTACTATTTCCCCGGGGACATTTCGGCATCGTAATCTGTGGTCCCAATAAACTTGCACGTTTTTTTTTTTTTTAAAATAAAATAAAGACGTTTTTTTGGAGGTGGCTACAGAGTTTTCCGTAGTCTGATCTGTAGCAGAATAATCGCCAAATCTTGGCAGCTTCTGGGTAGTGACCTTTGATAAACTAAAGAACAATATAACAGAAAGGGACTAACTCGTAGTCAACCCTGGGCAAACATCTACATGTTTTTTTAAAAAAAATTTGCAAGTTTAAAATCTATTTGGCATCTTGGCAATTGTAGTTGGCAAGACAGAGTTATCCCCGGGGAAATATCCCCCGGAATACTCATGAAAATTATAAACACAAAAATATTTAAGATAGACTTGTATTTTAATTTCATATATTTACAAAATAATTATTTATAATGCTATTGTTTTAATCCTCCACATATATTCGGTTTTGAACAAACTAGCAAAATTTACCAAAGCTGTCACGTTACTGTACAGTCCTTGATCGTACAAGATTTTTAACTGTTCAAACATAGCCATTTTAAAACAAATGAAAAAATTATACTAATATATGAGCTTTATATTTTATTCTGAAGTAACAGTTGAAAGCTAATTTAAAATATGAAGAGAAGGTTCCTCAAATCGTTAACGTCAAAAATTCCCTTTCAACTATTTGTTTGTATTTTGAATAGATTTGACGGTTATGATTGATAAATAGTAATTTTATAAAATTACTGAACACTTTTTATTAACTCTTTTAAATAATTTTCAACACTAAACTAATATTTTATATCAAGTGAAAACCACACATATTTCAACAAATGTATTTATAGATTAAAAAAATAATTTCTTTATCAAGTGTAATTAAAGCGTATAAACAAGAGCTTTAGTAAGTTTTATTTAACATTACAGTCCCGCGATTGTTGAGCGTTTTGTCTATCGATGTACGCTACTTTTTCAACAAGTGAAATTACTTTTGATTTTATTATTGTGAAGATTTAATTGTATTTATAAAATAATAACATGTCTGACGTAGATTCATCAGATGATGTTAGTCGTAAACGGATCAAATTATCCACTGAAGAGGAGCTTCAATCACCTGACGCTGTTGCTGAAGATTTGAGCGCACACACTAGAATAAACTCTTTCAGTGACTTTAAAATGCGTGAAGTTTTATTCGACAACAAAGAATCTAAATCTATATTTGTAGAGGGCTCATTCGATCCTGTTAGTGATAAAGCTGTTTTGCTACTTGAGAAGTCTTCTTTTGAAAAAGAAAATGTTGAAAGATTTCTGAAGTCTGCCGATCTAGCTTTAAATTTAAAGCCAAGTGTTGCCTCTGAACCGAATGAAGTAAATTATGCCTGCTATCCTAATGTTGAAAGAGGAGGTAAGATATGCTGTGCTCATTTTTTCATGTTGCCATTTAGCGACCTATATTATACAACTTTAAACAGTTTATCCTAATTTCAAATATTACCTAAGCATACTTTATTTTATAATTTATATCCGTCGTTGAACAGCCGACCCAATTTCCGTAGCCCTGTAATTTTGAACCCAATCCAGAAGACAAGGGAACTCCTGGATCGAGTATTGGGAGAAATTTGCCCTTGTGGAGTACTTTTTGATGGAGCTAACCTGCATTTGCGTTACATGGAGTGGAAGACCACGAGAACCTTCCACGGTTAGCCTGACGGCAAGGGGACTCTAAACCATGATCCATCTACCACTGAGGATATTTCACGTCAGCACTGTGGTCGGTGCAAGCCAGATGCGGAATTCATATCGACTGAGATTGGAACCCGGTTCGCCCCATTGGACGGTGATTGCTCTATCCCTTGAGCCATCGAGCCTCACATAAGCAAACTTATGAAAATTTTAGACTCCTTTATTGTCAGCCAAGATGAAGAAAATCTGAAACTCCCGAGATATTTCCGTATCGTGATCTGTTGCGCCAACTACAATAGCCAAGGTGCCAAATCGATTTTAAACTTGCAAATTTTTTAAAATAAATATGTAGATGTTTGCCTGAGGGTGACTACAAGTTATACCTTTCGAGTTAGTCCCTTTCTGTGATGTTTTTGTTTTTAGTTTCTCGCGGGCCACTGCCTGGAAGTTTCTAAGACTTGGGGATTATTCTGCCGCAGCTCATGTTACGGAAATCTCCCCTAACTCCCTCCATGCTTAAAAATAATTACAATACCCCATTGAGTTTTACTTTAACAATTGTTAGAGTACTCTAATTTTAGAATTAAATTCAAATGAAAGATGTAAAATTGCACACAAAAAAATTGTAATTTCTTTCTTTTTTTCAAAATTTTAAGTCGAATATTTGGGAAGACTTCTGTATTGTGAGAAGATTTCTGTATTCTGTATTGCAGCAGAATGATCGGCAAGTCTTGCAACTTTCAGACAGCTGTCTGCGAGAAATTAAAAGAGAAAAAAAAAAGTCACAGAAGAGGACCAACTCAAGTTGTATAACTCATAGACACCCCCAATCAAATAACTATGTGTTTTTTTTTTTTTTTTTAATATAATTTGCAAGTTTAAACTCCATTTAGCACCTTTGCATTTATAATTGATACAGCAGATGACAATATAGAAATAACCCCGAATTTTCTTTAGAAATCTTTTGTGTTTTCCTTTTTTGGTCAAGATTCTGAAATTCATCATAGAAATTTTTTGCAGCTTTTTCTTTTCCTGAATGTAATTCCAGATTTGCAATTTTTCCAATTATAGTTTTTTGTTACAATTTATAAATATATATATATATATTTTTTTTTTACATTTTAAAAAGCTATTGAAAATTTGGGAATTTTAATCTGTTATGTAAGCATTGCTAATACTGCACCTTTCTCCTTGTCAGTAAAAATAAACATATTACAGTCGCTCTGTTAGGTGCTTTGATATGGCAATAGTGTAAGCTTTTGTTTAATTGTTTCACATCTACTGTAAAAATTATAATTGATTATAGGAAACTATATCAAATGTTGCCCCCTACAGATGGATTAATTATTGATCACTGGGGTAATTCTTGATCATTGTCATCTCTTTTTATAAATAGTATTAAAAATAACTAATAAATAGCTAACTGCCTTTTCTTAAATAGCAGTTCATATTTATTAAGTGGAACAACTATGAAATATTATTTTAACTGTAATCACAAAATTTGTTTTTAACTGTATACAAGACAAATGTGTTCTGGTTTGCATCATTTCTGGTTTGTCTTACCTTGCTTTTATCTTAATTTTATGTGTGTACATTGTTAGAATAATTTTTAAGTTTATAAATTAGCCTAATATAAATATGGTGAAAAATTATAAGCCTAAAAAGGATACTAAGCTTTTAGAAAGCAAAATTAGTGAATTTCTTTTAATTATTGAAAATGAAAATTTCAGTCTGAGAGCTGCTGCCAGAGCTGTTGACATACCTTACTTAACTTTACACTCTCACTTTATGAAGTTGCAAAATCCAGCAAAAGTAACCCATGCGGGAACTTATATTCTTATATTCCAGCAGAACATGAGAATGAGTTGGCTGCTTGACAAAATATCTTTTCATAGAAACGGACCTTTCACAAAATATTTTAACTTAAAAACGGACCCTTCACAAAATAATATATCTTTTAATCGGACCCTTCACAAATTTGTTTATCTTCATTATTGTTTTGTTAATCGAATAAATCCTTCCCGCGGGGAAAAAAAGGTAAGACGATTCGAAACGAAATAAGTTTTCCAAGTTTCCCTAAGTAATTTTTTCACAATTTTACAAAAACAGGACCTTTCACAAAATGTCTGGACAGACCCCTGATGTATTTCATCTAACAAGAGTCTTCGTAGATAAGAAATCATTCAATATATTCAGATACTTATTATTTTGAATGACCTTTTTCTGAATAAGATAATTATTTTGTTATATTTTTTTAGACATCATAGCTACAGTTATTTGTCCTGCGACTAACAAGCATATTGAAAAATATACTGAGCAACATATGTTTGTCGTCCATGAAACTCCAGATGCATACAAAACTGTTGTTCTGCCCTATATTGAATCTCAAAAATTTTCAATTCAAGTAAGTTTTAGGGTAATTGTTAAGTAAGTAAACTTTACTTTTCTTTGTTATTTGTCTTTACATCTCAGCAGATCTTATCATATCGTAAGTTTTAATAAATGTATAAAAACATTACTTATACCATATTTATTTAACAATATAATAAAATAATACTTTTATTCCTTTTCCGCTATAAGATTATGCTATTAGATGGCTTAAAAGTAATTAGTTTTGCTGAGCTTATGGTCCTTCAAATAAAACTTTTTTTTTTGTTTTTTGTTTTGTTAAATGAAAACCATGAAATTTAAAAATAACAGTGTGTGTGTATGTAAAAATTAGTTGCATTGTTAAAAAGAAAACTTAATTAAATATGTATATAGTAAATGTATAACATTTTATTAAAGTTTCAGGATTGCATAATGTATTGATGTAAATATTGGAATATTTACTGTCCACATTTAATGACTTCTGAATCATTATTAGTTATTCATATTTTAAAGGTAATCAATACTCATTTATGAAGTTTTGATGATTTTTCTCACTACGGGGATAGAAATTTAAGAATTAGAATGAATGGTAACCTGGCACAGTAAATAAAAAATATTTCTAGTCCATTCCAAACTCATTTTCACTGGTCCGTTTATTTGTTTTGATTAGATTTTATTTTTATGAAGTTAAATTAATTATTTAAAAAAATTACAATACAAAGAATGTATAATGCTCATAGTTATGAAGAAATATTATATTCTATAATCAAAACAGCTTAATGTTTTTTTACATCGATTGCTAGAATCGGACCACTGACAATTTGTTTTTTGGTAGCTCAATAAATTTTAGCAATTCCGACCAACAAATCAACATTAAATTTAATTGCATTCTTTATTTCTACATTCTTAAACAATTTTGCAAACGAAAATTTTTTGTTTCTCAAATGAAGCCTTTCTATAAGAGCTCTGTAACATTCAGCGACCATCACCATCGTTTTGCCCTTGAGCCATGGTATTTATATCATATTTTTATCATGGTATCATATATATATATTTTTTTTGTTGCAATTATTATTACGGATTTCGTGATATTTAAGAATTTTTTTATTGTGATGATTATTTACAAAATGCGAAAAAGTAAATAATATTTTTCGTTTACCCCCCAACAAAATGCGAGAATATCACCCCAGGGCTCTGCCCAGGCCAAATTTACTACCTTTTAGCGGTACCTTCACAAATTCAACTTAAGGAAAATTTCACAAAATACTTTTTCTTAAAATTTTATTTTTGTATCCCGTAAGAAACGATAAATCCATATTTTTACCACATTTTTGTGTTGATATAATTTTTAATTTTCACAAATTATGTTAAATTTTCACAAAATAGGTACCTTACAGAAGAACCTAGACAGACCCCTGCACCCATAATATTAAAATAAAAACTTTTACATGTTCAATTAAGAAAATAATTTATTTTTTTTGTTAACACAGCATATTTGTTATTTTAAATTAGTAACATATACGTTTGTTAGTATTAAAAGTATCTTGCTGAAAGATATAAGTGCTAGAGAGTGTAGTCGCAGGTAGCTCAAAAAAATACATGCCACAGGGTATGTAACATGATTGTCTAATTTTTCATCAAAGAATTTTAGCTGTATTTATTTAGTCGTTAATACTTTGATTGTTAATGTTTATTTTTTCTTTTCAGTGGGTTTATAATATTTTAGAGCATAAAAGTGAATCTGAGAGGATAACGTTTGAAGATTCTGACAAAGATCTGGGATTTATATTGATTCCAGACTTAAAATGGAACGATGTCAAGAAGGGTTCTATTTATCTCCTTGCTATGTGTCATACAAAAAACATTAAGTCTCTAAGAGATCTCACTGTATCTCATCTTCCATTGTTGAACAACATTAAGACTAAAGGATTAGTAAGTGTAATTTCGTGTCATAATAAATTTTGTTTTGTGAAATCAACTACATAGTGCGTAGCGTTTTTAAAAAGTGCTTAAATGTGCTTATTTTCGTTTTTTTAAAGCCCTTAAAAGTGCTTTTTTCATTGGATGTTTTTAAAAAGTGCTTAATTTTCCCTTTTCAAAAATAAGATTTTCGAATAGTTAATGTCGATTTTCGCCATGTATTATTAAAAACCGTGTTTCTCACATTGTTCTATTCAAATTTTTCACAATTCATTCAACTACAATCTATTTCGGTGTGCCGGTGGTCATTCGCTTGTGAAAGCGCCAATCATTTTACATGCTTTATGAAATACTTGTGAGTCCGCATGTGTGTCTACTGAGCTGGGTTCGGTGAGATTATTGAAGCCAAGCTCGCCAGCCATAGGCGTTTTGCGAATTAAGTCAAGTAGGTGCTTCTTCTGTTTGACTAGAGAGCACCGCAAGAGTGAAGTATGTTTTAACTCGGGACCTCACTAATAGATGGCACCACTATTTATTCATAAGGCCAATTTCTCAATTTAGTCTTCGTTATAAGGATCTGATCCCTATATCCATGGTACTGCTCAGCGACCGAACACAAGACTTTTGATTCTACAGATTTTACGAAAATGTTTATCACATCTTCTTGATGTTAGCAGTGTCAAGAATTGAACCCTGGTCCCTCCAGAGAGGATAATTATATTGAATATCAAATGTTATGTTAATTTCATTATATTTGATCACTTAGGTAAAACATATACATTTATTTTTTAGAACAGTTGCTGAAATGACTTTTAAAAGAAAACCTTTTTATTATTATTATAAAAAATGTCAGTGTTAATATATATATATATATATATATATATATATATATATATATATATATATATATATATATATATATATATATATATATATATATATATATATATATATATATATATATATATATATATATATAAGTTCAAAATGAAGAATAAAACAAAGAAAAATTATAGACATATGAAAAAAAGGGGGTGGGAAATAATAAGTAAAAAAAAAATAACAAACAACATTTTATTTAAAAAAAAAAAAAGTGAAATGTTAATTAAAAAACCGGAAAAAAAAGATATAATCTTTTCTTCAGCCCACACGATTATATCCACAAAACAGAGTGCTTTCTGATATTGTATCAATAAAGCCAAATTTATTTTATTTTTTCTTTTTATTTTATTTTATTATCTGTTTTTACATGTTATATTTACTTTTTATGATCTATTTTTATGTAGTTATTTTATAAAAAAAAATTTTTGAGTGCTCCTCACACTATTGTATTAATATATTTTGCTTTGGCTTTATTGATACAATATCAGAAAGCACTCTGTTTTGCGGATATAATCGTGTGGGCTGAAGAAAAGATTATATCTTTTTTTTCTGGCTTTTTTTCCGGTTTTTTAATTAACATTTCACTTTTTTTTCTTCTTTTTTTTTTTTTTAAATAAAATGTTGTTTGTTATTTTATTTATTTTTTTTACTTATTATTTCCCACCCCCTTTTTTTCATATGTCTATAATTTTTCTTTGTTTTATTCTTCATTTTGAACTTATTTAATGAGTGCTGTTTACCTGCAGCTTAAGCGCAATAAATGATACTTATTGTTTTTCTTAACTTTCTTAGTGTTTTCTTGTATTTATTTATATATATATATATATATATATATATATATATATATATATATATATATATATATATATATATATATATATATATATATATATTGAAAGTTAACATTCAGTTTCTATAAGTGGATCTATTATTTTCTAAAATTCTAAGTAGATAATCTAAGTGTAAATAATGTCAAATATTTTGCATGATGTTACAAGTCTTTTTTTTATTACAGGCGGCAATTTCAAAGAAATACAGCATTGTTCCTGAAAAACTTAGAATATACCTACATTATCAGCCATCCTATTATCATCTGCATGTTCATTTCACAAGTGCTGACACAGATGTGCCTGGAAATCAGTTCAATAGGGCTCATTTGTTAGACACTGTCATTAACAATATAGAACTAAGTGCCTCCTATTATCAAGATGTGACATTAACTTATTTGCTGAGAGAAAATGATCCTTTGCTTCAGAAAATGAAAGAAGCTGGTTTTGTTGATAAATAAAATGTCATATTTTGTCAAATTAAAATGTCGTATCGTATATCTTTATAGAACTGGGTGATATATCGATATTTTTTGTCTATAATTTTTGTTTATATTCTCACGATCTATGAACGACTATAGACGTTCAAGGCCATAATGTTGTGAGTATTAACAATAATTATAAATTCACTGATGTAAAGATCATTATCGACAATGAAAAATATGAAATTTCATAATGTCACAATCATTATTGATAAATAGAAAATTAGATAATATCTCACAAATTATTGATAATGATAATTATCAAATTGATACATTTCATTTGGGTACAAATGTAAAAATATTGTAAATTATATGAATAGTAAAAATAGAACACTGGATTATAAATTTTCGAGAATATATTGCAACATTATAATTCCAGTATCACCCAGCATTAATCTCTTATTTTGTTTTTGATGCATATAACTATACAAGTGAACATGAGCTTCTGTATCTGTGCAAGGAAACAACATTGCGAAGAATAATTTCTTTTAGTAAATCGGTTTGATCGAGAAAAATTTATATGAGATTCTATTAATTAGTTTTACTCAATTGAGCTGATTAATTTGAGATCTACTATTTTCTTGGTTAATCTGAACATTAAAGCTTTTGTTTGTAGAAAGCTTGACTATTGATGTATATTTTTTACGTTCCATTTTCTCTTAGAATGAATATCATAAAAACCACTTTAGAAATTTTTTTTATATTTAGTTCTTAATCATGTAGTACAATTACTTATGAATCACAAAGTTTAAAGGAGCTTTTATTTATTAGAGATCTGATTTGTTGATTTCAAATGTGTGTTCATTTTAATTTTCTGAGTATTTGAATACCAACTTTTCTCCATTTAATTTTGGTAAAAAAAATCATAGAAAAGAAAATAATTTTAAAAAGTTTTTTGTTTTAGTTATTTTTTCAGGTCCTTTGCTTAGTTAAAAATTGCTGCATCCCCATCGCATAATTTTAAAAATATTTCCACATAGTATAGGGCTCTATTTATCCAAAATAAATAGTGTACAAATAATATATGATAGTAGAAATCTTCCCAATTTGTTGATTTAGTGTTTAATGCATCCTTTTAGCCTATCAATCAACTTACAATCTCCGTGGCGACATTGTCGCAGAACGTTCACGAGTTCTTGCAGAAAGATTTTTCATTGGGAAGTAAAAAACTTTTGTGCAGAAATTTTTGAAAGATATTATCTTTTCTTCAGAATTATATTCAAAAGATGCTTTTCTCGCATAGCGGAGTGAAGAAAAAAAATGCCTGTGATTTTTATGTTTTCATTTGAGAATAATCTAAAACAAAGAGTAATGAAGTAAAAAAAAATTTTGTTTTCTTTTCTGCAAAAATTTTCGTTCTAATTTTTTTATGCAATTATTACTATTGATTTCCACATATTTTTTAAAATTCAATATTTTTAATACGATATTATTTATTGCAACTAAATCTCGAAATGAAAGCACCCATTTCGTACCCTTTTTTGAAGAGTCCGATTCGCGTGCTTTCTTCATTGATAAATTTTTTTTTTTTTTTGGTAGTTACTGCTACTGCTTTCAGGATTTTTTAATTATTTTTTTTAATGTGATGATGATTTACAAAACGCGTAAAAGGAAATAATTAGTGTGTTTTCCTCCTACAAAATGCGAGAATATCGTCCATAATATTAGAATAAAAAAATATCACATATTTAATTAAAAAATAATTTTTTTTGATCGAAAAGTTTTTTTTTTTTTTTTTAATTTTTTTTTTCTTTCTTTTTTTTTTGAAGTTGATGCTTCTGTTACTTTAATTTAGTAACATGTATATTTACTGTTTTTAAAAGTATCTTGTATAAAGATATTAGTATTAGAGAGGTGTGTCGTAGAAAGCTCGAAAAAATTCTGCCACAGTACTTACAATACGTTTTACTTATGCATAATATTACACTGTATCATTTTGTAATTCATGAAATCTGTTCTAATTATAATTATTTTTAAACTCATACTAGTAATCAGGAAAAATATTAGAAATGATATGTTTTTCTTTCTAAATTGATGAAAAAACATTGTTGTCTGGCTATATTTATGATCTTTCTGGAATATATCATGTTGTATTTTTAAAAAAAAAATTTTATGTATAAATTGAAATGTCATCAATGTTTATTTTAAATGTTATGTTTGTTTTGGAAACTCTTACCAGTATGCATTTGTATATATATTCTCATTTCAATAAATTTTCTCTGTATTTTGCTTGTGATTTCATGAATGTCAACGTTATATAATTTGTTATTTATGTGGCTCAAACTATGCTGATTATCTGAATCTATCTCTGATAATTATGTTGTTATCATGACTCACAGTTAATAGAAATAATTGTGTTGAAAACGTTAAGCATTCTGGCGCATATGCTACTACTAATCTAGGTATGAAATTTTAAATGGGTTTTTTTCATAAGGAATCAATTCTGTACTATATTATACATTTGTACTTTACATCTGTTAAAATATATGATTGTCTCGTGAACGTGAACTGTTTAGTTTAATATATTTAATCTTTAAAATTGTGGTATAATTTAATTTTCTTGGGAAATTGCTCATTGTAAACAACATTAAAGTTTTTGTAATTAGACATTGTTATTATTTTCTATTCTTTTTTATTATTTACAAATATTTAAAAAATGATTTATTTATAATAACTAAAATTTAATCCGAAGATTTATATGTTAAATGCCTCTTTTAGTACAACAATGTCCTATTTTCAATGCTTTTATTATAAACGGACTTGCAAAAAAATAACAGTAATAATAAGTAAAGGAATATTTCATTTATGTGACAATTTTGTAGAATAAATAAAAAAAGATTATTCTTAAACATTATTTTAAAAAATTGGTCGACGGCCGGTTTCGTACCTGCAATTTTCGGGACGCGCAATTTGTTGCTTCCTACCACTTTACCCTACTTTTTTTACCTGCTACTAGATTTATAACAAGCTTTAAAAGTAATTTCTAATAGTTTGTCAAGGGAACCACATTATGTCCCATTGTCCTTCCCCCTAATCTGTCTGTAATTTTCTGATTATTAATAAATTTGTTAATTTATTAACAATCAGAAAATTACATAATAATCAGATTATTCTGAAGCAGAGCAATCTGCTATTGATGAAGGTCTAGGAAATATTCTTGAGAATGATCTGGAGATAACATACATTTGTCACATCCCGTTTTACAGGGAGAAGACATTCACACACCATCCATCCACAGATCATAATTTTGACCTGAACCAGAACGCGATCAATCTGCGATACATTATCTTCAGAAGTATTAATTTGTTAAGGGAACTTGGAGGACTTTGTGACCCCGACAGATTTAGCATGCACCAGTCACCATTTTGAACACAGAGTCTCCGGTCGGCGTGGATTGTGCCGGTATATGCCTATCAATTATAAGCATGATTTCGTAGTGTTTCTCAGTACTAATTTATTGTTTATTTTCGTCTTTTATATCCTCCGTGTGTAAAATGGGTATTTAGCTAGTATAGAGTTAAAAATTGTTGCTTAAATAACAAAAGTTATATGTATTTTTGTTGTTTGGGGGATTTAGGGATATTAAGTGTGTGAAATTTAGAGATATCCGCATCAGCCTTGAGGGCACCTCGGATGAAGATGTCTTAAACTTAGCCTCTATTAAGTGGCATTTTTGTGGCCTTTGAAGTTTTAGAAATGCAAAATATTTAATACCAATATTAAATTTATACCAAGCTGAGGCTTGGTATTAAATGAGCACAATCACCAGTAAAATCCAAATATTTATAAATAAAAGTATCAGAAGAGTTTTGAACTTAAAATTATTTTATAAAGTATAAAAATAAGCACTGTATAGTAGATTCAGATAAAAGCCAGTTGCTTGAATAAAGATTGTTCGATTGGTCATGAATATAGGAGTTATTGCTTCCTACATACATGACCAATCTACTACTATTCATGTACTTTAGAGATAGATTGGCATGGAAAAGCCTAAATATTTAAAATGAGAAAGGTTTTGAATTATATTCCCTAAACCAAAGTGAGCAGGGTGAGGATAAGATAATTAAAATATAAATCAAAGGTATTGTTGAAATGGAATAAATAGCTTTGCCGAAATGTGGGTGAGGAGCAAAACTTTTATGGATAGAAAGGTATTAAGAAGAAATTTAAATTTGATCTCTTATATTTGTAATTTTAATGCAACAAGCTTTTCTGTTGGAGATTTCATTGTGTATACCATATTATAATAGATATTTTACTCTTTGGGTGTGGAGATGCGTATGTCCCACGCAGCTCCATCATCTCTTTTCCGATATCCGCTCTGCTTGGGACCATTTCTAGGTTTGTCTTATTTGCATGTCAATGTAAGCTAAAAGCAACTTATGATCTTTAGACATTAAAGGTAAATGAAGTATTATTTGTTTTGATTTCGAATGTTCCCTCGTTTTCCGTTTATCGCAATACAATTTATTTGCTTAATTATAGAAAAAAATGGTTGAAGTTCAAAAGAAATGTGTGGACTTTAAATTCAAGGTTGGTGATAGTGCTATTGAGAGAACATTATTCATCAAACAACATGATGGATCTGATAGTGTTAAGCCAAATGATAGAACTTTGTTCATCGTAAACATACCCCAATTTTTGACTAAAAAGTGCTTAAAATCTCTATTTAATAGTTATGGACCGATCGAAAATGTATATATTCAATCAAAGCCATCAAGTGGTGTTGTAGTTCTAGGCTCTAAATACTTTTCTCAACAAGAAAGAACAGTTGGGCCAAAAGTTGGATACATTGTTTTCAAGCGTGGTGTTAGTCTAAAAAAAGCCTTAAAAGTAAAAGGTGATGTTATAGTTATTCCAAAAGCATTTACAGCTGGGAAAAGTAAATGGATTAAAGAATACAATTCTCACTTTGTTGATGCTAAAGAATTGCAGGAGGAAGTCGAGAGTTTCATGGGCGAATTCGATGAAAAGATTGAGGAAGAAAAAGAGAAAGACAAAGAAATAGAAGGTGTTGCGGACGAAGAAGGATGGGTTACTGTCACGAAACAGAGTAAAAAACCTAAAATCAAGCGAAATGAAGTTACAAGTCAAAAATTATTAGAGAAGCAAAAACGAGCTCAAACCAAACAGACTCTAGTAAATTTCTATAAATGTCAAATCCGAAATGCGAAGATGGATGAAATCTTGGAATTAAGGAAAAAGTTTGATGCCGATAAGAAACGTTTAGCTTTAATGAAAGCTGGCAGAAAATTTAAACCTATGTAATATCCTATATATGAGATTACATGTAAAAAGAAATTTTTTTATGTTGTAATAAATTTCTTTGTTCAGGGATTTCAAAATATTTTATTATTTACTCTTTAATATTAATACCCAGGGCCGGATTAACCTATAGGCACACTAGGCCTACGAAAAACTTGGGAGAAAAAAATTTGTTGACAAAAATAATTTAGCTTTAAAAACAACAAGTGCATTTTGCACAAAATTATGAAGATACATATAAAAATATAATATTTTTTGGTAATAAATTATTTTGCAGAATCTTATGATCTAATATATTACTTTTTCGGGATTTTTGGATTCAACGAAATCGATATCAACTGCCAATATCGGCAGTATGTCGGTATTGCAGATAAAGTTCGATAAACAAATTTGTGAATTAAAATCCATATTAATAAAAATGTAAAAAAAAATATGCAAGAAAATTTTAGCATATATTTTGAAAAGAGGGGAGGAGTGAGGGAAGGGCCCAAAAACGGCTATGCCTAGGGCCCACGAAAGGTATAATCTGGCTCTGTGCCTAGGGCCTTAGAAAGGTATAATCAGGCTCTGTTAATACCCAATAATATCTTGACACATTTTCGAATTTTGTGTTAGCTATGTACAACCAATTTCAGCTTTTTTTTTTAAAGAAATGAATGTCCCACCCACCCTGAAAAAAAAGTTTTTATGCCAGGCTAATAGAAAATATCATTTTTGTTTTTTAATTCATATTAAAATTTAAGTAAATGCAGTGAATGTCGCAGTTTTCATTTCATTGATCTAAATCACGATGTAAAAATAAATATTTGTTTTTAGAAATTAATTTTTTTGTTAACTACATAGAATTATTTATGTGTTTTTCAACATCTATATGTTACCTTAACACTTTAATAACTTCAAAGATTGCAAATATTGAATTTTAGCTTCTATATTTTTATTAATACTTCAAAGACGGCTAAAAATAGAAATGTAAAATTTTTTCTATTATCTCCTAGAATTGTCTAAGATTTAAATTTTTTTCCCCATAAGCCATTTTTAGGGTTGTCCTAAATAGAGAAATCATAAAAATAATTTATTTCTTAGTCTAATGAGAATTTGCTGTATAACAGTTATGTTTACAATAATTTTTATTTTATATCTGTCGATGAACAGCTGACCCAATTTTGGGTTTATGACTAGGTACTAGGTTCAACTCCTGAATTAGTATCCCCCAGAGTTATTGATTTGTTATGGGAACATTAGGGGCTTTGCGACTCGACAGATTTTCAATGTGCATGAGTCACAATTTACTACATGGGGAATCTTCGGCCGGTGGGGATTGAACCCACGAACTCTTGGACATGGGCCCAGTGCCCTACAAACCAGGCTATCCCGGCCTTATGTTTACAATGTTGAAAATTATTGGTGGTCCAGCACCACGAAATCCTCTTTTAGACTAATATGAAATACCAATCACTTGTCCGTGGGATCATCAATGTGCCTGCTGTTAATTGATAATACAATGGCAGCAAGATCATTCTATTAATATAGTATGTTATGTTATATTATGTCTATAAGTTAGGTTGTAAACTTTATAGTCTTATGTTATTATGCAAGTTAAGTTGTAATGGAATAATTTGACGTAGCATTTCTGCAATATATCTTATTTGAATTTTTTTTTTTCATTTTTAAGATTTATGAGAATTTTTTTCCTTTCCTTCTAACTCAGTGATACATTGATTAAAGAAAAGGATATAGGTGAACTTCTATATATGAATTAGCGGCTGACGAAATATGAATAGCTAGAGTATTTGAGGAAGAAAATAACAAAATATGTTATATAGTAGGCAGTATTATTTAGAGTTTTCACTACAGCGCGAGAATCTCGCATATTTTTTTTCTTTTCTCGCATTAAAAAATTATTAACGCGAGAAGTTCGCGCACTGTATTAATCAATTTTAAAATGCACGAATCTCCCAAATTTTGGAAAAAATTTAGTCTTCCGCCATTTTGAAAAAGACATGGAAACAGCTACGGCAAGTGTTGAGAAAAAAAGTGAGTTCTTTATAATAAGTTGTTAAAAGTTATCTCTATTTTTCGCTGTTAATGAATTACCAAACTCCCTCATCGACAATTTAGATTAATTTGTAAAAGTTTAAGTCTGTGAAAACTAATCTGGAAGACCTAACAAAGAGTATGAACATGGAAATAACTTCAATGAACTTCACTATTCCATAACAGAAATAATTGAAGAGCCTATGCTGGCAGATGTAGAGGATAGGAAAGTGTGTGCACAATGCTACACATTTAATTAGTGATTCCAAATAGTTCAGCATCTGTTGCAAGGTCATTTAGCAGCCTCAAAACCGAATTAAAACAAAATATCATAACAGATTGACTGATAAGCATTTGAGCAAATTTAATGAGAATAGCTGATGAAAAAGTAGATACAGAACATTTTCCATATGATAATGCAGCAAAAATATTCAATGGTTTAGAAATTAAAAATTTATTATAATTAAAGAAATATTTTTTTCCAAGTTTATTCGTGTTTTTTTAATTTTTAGAAATCTAACTTAACTTTTTGAAATCTCACCCTGTTTTTGAGAAAGAGTGAGAAATTCTCCCCCTTTTTTTTTTTTCTGTAATGAATACACTGATTATTTAATATTTATGTTTATTTTTCTGAATTTTATTTAGATAATAGTTACAATATTAAACATTTATTTATTTAGTTCCCAAGTCCAGTTTAATATTTTATTCAGTTGTTAAATCTATCCTATGCTTAGTAGTTTTATTCAAAGTAAACTAATAAATGTTTAAAGCAAAAAAATGATTTTATGTGATGTTTCATTGTCATATTTAACATTTTTTTTTGAGTGGACCACTGATATTGTTAGTGGATGAGTACATAATGATACTTACTGGTCCAAGGAACAGCATCTTTTTTTTTAAAAATAATTTCTAACACTGGATTAGCTATCTTCTGTGGTTATAGAAAAAATATTGTTTTAAATCATATTGTTAAAAATGAAGATCAGTGCTTTTATAGTGAAATTTTAAGCATGAAACAAAAGAAATGAAATAAAACAGTCATAAATGTTTAAGGGCCCAGGATAGCACAGTTGGTAGGACGTTAAGTTTGTGCTCGTAAGATCAGGAGTTCGAATCCTGTCGGCCAAAGAATCCCTGTGCATTAAATGGTGACTGGTGCACGTTAAATCTGTCATGGACACAAAGTCCTCTAAGTGGGGATATTGAATTGGAGATTAATCATTCAGGTCAAAATTACGATCTGTGGATGTATGAATGGGTCCTCCCTGTAAAATAGGTTGTGATGTGTGCGTAGTTTAAGGTCATAGATTGCCGCAATTAAAAATAAGAAACGAACCCTCTGCCTAAAATCTTCTTGGTTCTCCACAGCAGTCTTGCTGGTATTGGCAAGTGGCATAAGTATATAACAATTTTATTAAAGACGCATGTACAAAAACATATTTTTTTAACATTTCAAAGATAAATTACTAAAATATGCTAACAAAACAAACATAATCTTTTTGGCTCAGCCCAGAGGTCGACCAAAGCTGAGATGGGCCGACTGCGTGGAAAGAGACTTTTCAGTCTTAAAAGTCTCAAACTGGAAGACAACTGCCAGGCCTGGAGGAAGTTGATTGAGAAGGCCAGGGCCCACCCGGGGCTGTCGTGCCATTGAGGAAGGAAGGAAAGACACCTTCTATCATCTATTAGAATGTGTTAAGAATTTTACTTTTAACAATATATAATGTAATTAACAGTATTTAATTGAATCAATATTGAAGGATTCAAGTATATATCTTATTCAAATTTTTCTACCTACATCAAGTCAATTAAATTAAATTTATGAATATACATTATGCTTCTTAAAAATTTTCTATTATTAAAGGATTAATAACTTAAAAAATCTTTTAATACTTAGCTATCATATAAAACAATTATAAAGATATTGTATTTTGATTACAATGTTAGAATTAATATGGCTATGTTTAATACTTATGAATAATAATTTAAAAACATCTAATATTCTATATTTCATATTTTTTAATGCTACCAACTACAAGAGGGAGGAGGAGAGTAAAACTTAAAATTCTCAGTAAAATTATTCGCCAAGAATAGATATACAAAAATAAAGATTGTACTAGAAATGAATTGGTGCAACTAAACTATCCAGAAATAGATTTTTTGTTTTAAAAAAATTAACATTTATTTAAATAAATATTGTATACATTTATGCCACAAATCAATATCTATATAAGACTGTTCTGAGTCTGATCTAGATTTCTACAAATCATTTCTATTTTATTAATTTAGTTGAGCTTTTTAATATTTTATACTTTCTAAATGTTTAGAAATCTATTTTCCAATTTCTTTGTTTTGGGTTTTTACCCTTTTTCTTATCCTCCAAGTTTTGTTCCATTATCTTGTTCCTTATCCCTATTGGTCAATACATTTTCCTTGTTTGTTATTTGTTTTGTATCTCTGTGTTTCAAAACTGGAGAAACTGTTTCATTATATTACCAGGGGTGATTGTGAGCCCAACTAAAAAATCCTGAAAATTTCTCCAATAAAATCATTAATTACATATTGCAAAAAATTAACGTCTTTATAAATTTAAATCATTGATAACTTCAAAACATGAAATTCTAAATAAATTATATGCAGCATAATTTAAATGAATAATTATGCATAAGTTTACTTTTATCTCTAATCACATTTATTATTCTACTAGAAAAAATATTTACAAATGAAAGAGATTCCAAGTATAAATTCGAGTTCTAAATAAAACATAAAATTTTTTTTAATACATAAATGTGATCAATAATTTCTTGAAATTTTTGGACCTCGGATTTCCGGAAACTTCCGGATCACGTTTACCGAAAAATCCGGACTTTTTCCAGAGCACAATCATCTCTGTATTACTGAAGTGATTGCAGATTTATTTGACATTATTTGTGCTCTTTTTGAACTATTTCACAAATGCTCAATTTGTATGTAAAACAAGATATAGTTAAAATTATCTATAATTTTTTCGGCATCTCAACAAAACTATTATAAATTAAGTGTATTTGTAACATTTAAATAATTTTTTATACATCTTGTTTTATGATGCAGAATGAAAATTTTGTAGAATACATTTTAATATTCTAGATCTTTTTTTAAAAACTAGAAGAAAAATAATTGCTAACTTTTATTTTAAAATTTCAGAATTATAGCCAACAAGTCTTTTAACACTCAGATGGCACATAATTTCAAGTCTCAAGAAAATAAAAAAATTACAATAGTTACTCAATAATCATGCAATCCCTGAAATTTAAGTGTTGCTGTCCTTGTATTTATCTATCCAGCAGGGACGTATTATCGAGATTCTTTTATAGTCAAGTTTCTTATCAATCATAAAATGCTACTTAAAAACACCATCAATCATCAATGTCTAGACACATAACCAAACTTTTTTATCCAATCGAACTAGGGAATATTTGCAAAATTTAGTGGTTTACTGAAAAATCCAGTAACATTAGCAGCTATGATATTTTATGTTGCAATTTTTTATTTATTTGTAGTGGATTTAAATTACTTAAGTTTACAAATCAATTCAACTTTTAATAGAAGAATGTTAGTTAAAAATGAAGGATAAAAATAGCATAACTACAAATATTATGAGTAAGGCCCGGATTTTGATGACATTTGCACTTTTTGGTCTTCTGGAGCATTTTTTTTAGATTTATAGGGCATTTTTCTTTAAATTCTGGGGCGTATTTTGCATTTTAATGCATTTTTTAAAGTTTTTTGTTAATTTTTTCCAATTTTTACTATTTTTTATCAATTTTCATTATTACACTGGCTTCAAAACAATGAAGAAAATCTATGGAATATTAACAGGTGAAGCAAAATCTTTTCAAATTGAAGAAGAATTGTAAGTAAGTGAGACCGTCTTTCTCAAGTACGCACCTATAACATCAGTGGATGTTGAACGGAGCTTCTGCAGGAATGAAAATTTACTTTCAGACAAGAGACGCTCGTTTGCATTTCAAATTATCAAAAAACATTTAATAATCCAATGTAATTCTGATATTTAGTAATATTATGAGATGGAGGTTGTTATATCCATTAAAGTTTCTATACAAAATAAAAATATTTTGGTGTCAATATATTTTCCTTTTTTTGTTATTTTAGGATATAAAACATATTTTTCAAACTTTAATGAACGTAGAACAAGTATTGCATTGCTTTATATTTTTTAAATGACTCATAATAATTTTAAAGACCAAAATATTTTTTTAATTCAATATTTTTGCTCTATTTAACGCATTTTTGAGCAATTTTTGCATTTTTAAGGGCATTTTTGGCCCTTTTTAAGGGCATTTTTTGCACTTTTTAAGAACATTAGTAGAGATTTTTTAGGTCATCAAAATCCGGGCTCTAATTATGAGTTTACAACTTTTATTTTTGCAGGTGTTCAAAATTTAGGATAATGTCTAACATAGATTATCAGGTATACCGAATTTTTTTTTGCAGATACAGGACATCCCAGCAAGAATAAAGTCAGAAATCAAAAATTTTAATAAATTTAAATTTTGAAAATATAAAATAAGAGAGCGAAAGTTATGCAGTAACTCAATTGACTAACAAAGGTACATGTTATACTAACAGTTCTTTCTTAACTATTTTGATCTTGATTTCCATATGTGCAATTTATAATTGTTTTCTAAAAAAATTAGGAGTTTTAGTTGTGACATTATTCTAATCGGATTGCCATATTATGCATTATTTACTTTCTTTATTTGTATCCATATTATAAAATTAATTTAATCCACATCATTACCTTAAATTAAACCTGGTTTTAATAAGTGCCATAATATATTCATTTATTCACATAAATCAAATCATTTTAATAATGCAACAAACATGTTTTGCTTTTAGCAATTTAGTAAAAATTTGTTTATTTATTTTTCACAAAGATTATTAACTTTACTATTATTGAAAATTAACTAAGAACTTGTCATGATCTTTATATATATATAAAAAAAACACATACATTATTTACAAAGCACATGAAAGCAAAAACATATAAAATAAATAACTTAATTCTGAATTAATAAAGTTGTTATCATTCTCTTAAATAATTGGACTTTGATTTCATAAAGTGAGTGAACTTTGTTTATGCTGTATTATAAAACTAGTTTTTTTAATTATTATTTTTGCTTTAAAATTCTTACTGGGAAACAATATTTTTTTAATTGATATTAATATTTTAAAGTATAGTACTTATTATCTGAACTCAAAATAACCTCAGTCCTTATGATTGGAATAAAATATTCACAGACGACAAAATAAAAATGCAATATAGTGTTTTTTTTAAAAACTATTGTTAAAATTTATGAATTTTAACTAACGTTGATAACATTATTATCATTAAGAAGCAACTGAGAACTTGACATGTATAAAAAACATAAAAATATTTACAACACATACAACAAACAAACAAAAACGTATACAGATGAATGATGATTGGTTCAGGTGATATTGCCTTTATGGGTATTCTAACTTGCTAATAATTTCACGGGCTCTGGCAAGCATAGGTTCATTTTCACCAGGATTTTCAAGCAAGCCATGTAAATGACCAATGTAAATGTCGAGTGTTTCAGGTGTCGGAAGTTCATTTGTATCTGGAATAAAATGAGAAAAAAAATGAAATTATAAATAAAATTTTATAAAGATTATTATTAGAATGTGAACTATAATATTGATAGGTCGAATAATGATCTAAACTTTTTTTTGTATAAAAATAAATTTTTGTAACTCTTTGTAAAAGTAAATATTTGATATAAAAAACTTTTTTGTACATATCAAATAAAAGCTTTTTAAATAAAAATTAAAGTACAGTCGAACTCGTTTATAATGAGCTCGGATTTAACAAGAACTCGGATTTACCGAGGGAAACAAGAATATTTGGTTGGATCAATGTTAAGTCTATGGAACAGAAGTCGCTTTTAACGAGAAAGACCCGGCTTTAGCGAGCAATATTTTTCTGTCTTGCAATCTTTTTTTTCATCTTTCTATTCTTTCTGTCTCATCCTTTTATCAAAATTATAAGAAATGCGCGCGAAATAAAAAAAAAACAACGAACTGAAACTTAATTGCCCTTATCGCTCTAATCTAAAGCATGGGAAAAGTCACGTGAGAGTAGGCGGTGACGAACCGATTTCGTGCCTTATCGTTCATGACGTATGGTCGTGACGTCATTAGTAAGTAAGAATTAATTTAGTAAGCAAGAAAAGTATTTAATTAAATTAATTAATGTAAATAAAGTAAGTAAGTATTAATTAAATTTTAAGTAAACTCAATCATTTGACCTCCAAAGCCCCCCCCCTCTTCTGGTTGTACGCCTGCCTTAAGGACCCGTTTATTACGAGCACTCGGATTTAACGAGTGCAATGTTACGGTCCCTTTGTGCTCGTTATAAACGAGTTCGACTGTATAGCTATTATAACAAAACATACTCATACCTGCTAAAAATTGGAGAAATGAAATAACGTAGATTTTACTAGCGACATTTTTTAGGCTATGAGTAAAGTTTTGATTCATCATGCCTAATCATAAGTTAGAAAGAAAAATTCAAAATTGGAAATAATATAAGCACTTACATTTAGTGTTTAGTGAAGTAAAAAATATGTATATAAATCTTAACCTAACAGAGATTTTTTAAAGCCATTATTTATAATTACTCAAACTATAAACACTCAACATATTGCAGTACTGGCAATAGCACAATCTGTTGCGGAATAAGAGAGTATCTTTGCCATCAGCAAATATTTCCTCACCAACATTTTTTTAAAAAATTTCTTGAACAAATACGGAGAAATTTGAGAATATACGAGTAAACAGGAGATAGTTGTAAAATACAGGGGTCTTTGTTAAAAAACAGGAGACTTGGCAGGTATGCATACTTACATCAAGAAAAGAGCTCAATAAACATATTTTATATTACTAATAAATGAAATAAAATAATGAAATTGGAATTTTATCTATAAATGGGAAAGTCAATCTGCAACAATTAAAAACTTTTTATTTAAAAAAAAAGCAGCTGTTAAAAACACAATATTTCAATACAAAATTAAATTTTAATCACCAACTTTCCTTTTCTTACCGAAATGATATATTTATTCAAGATTTTTCTTTCTATATTACATTTAATCAACACATATATAATTTTTTTTAAATCAGAAAAGCATGGTTTTTCGTATTGTTAATGTCAAACATTAGATTTTGAGAGCAACAAAATATCTCTAAATTAGAATATAATAAAAAAATTTTGCTGAATTTAGGAATTTTTGCAGGAAAAATTATAATGGATAAAACTTTTTAACTTTAATCTCAATAAATGAATGTTGTGACCGACAATATTCCTACCATTTAAAAAAAGTACTTTCTGTTTTTAAAATAGATAGTATCAGAATAGAAATAAGCAAACTTCAGTAATTTCACCAAACTTATTGGAAAAAGTCCTCTGACAAGTTCACTTTTTTATTATTACTATTTTTTTAAAGTTAAGATTTGTATAATTTTGTACACTAGAATACTTAAAAATCGAAAGAAGGAATTAGTCAAGGGGAACTAACAATTTTCATCCCTCCCAATCAGCAATCCTTATGAAAGAAATAGGGCTCTCACTAACAACTATATTTTAAACACTCTCTAGTTTATCATTGATGGTTGGTAGTAATAAATAATAATTAATTGAAAGGATAGGGATAATCTACTGATTAAGTCACATTTCACCCCTAATTGACGTTTATACAC
This sequence comes from Parasteatoda tepidariorum, assembly GCF_982258835.1. NCBI lineage: Eukaryota > Metazoa > Arthropoda > Arachnida > Araneae > Theridiidae > Parasteatoda > Parasteatoda tepidariorum. Next base: position 95,862,736 of record NC_141759.1, on the reverse strand, counting down.
AAAATTTTTCCTTAGTATTGTTTACAGATAGGTAGTTTAATAATTTCCAGAATTTTCACTACAAAACAGCACTAAGTCTAACTCTACTAACTAAACTCTACTAAAAGCACTCTCCTGATTGATTTGAAAACATGGCTCCCTATCATATTGCTCCATGCCTTAAATTGTAGCCTTCAGAGATTTGTCAGTTTTAGAGAAAGACAATTTTGACTTTTTCATCTTTCAAGAGATAAAAAAAGAGATTTCTTACTTGGCAGAGGAAAGTCAGCAAAGCTGTTTAGTAGCATGTTGCGCAAACTATCCAAGTGCTGTTTCAGCCCTATATTATTACTGTGTTGTTGAGCATTTTCAACCTCAAGTTTATCGATTGCAGACTTCATATTCTCAATATGTTTGGTCAGAATAGCGTTTTGTTCTTCATATTCAGTGTTTGATTTACGCAGCTGTCGTAATTCAGCTTCTCTGGCTGTAAAGAATTTAAAAAAATATTAATATGAGCTATATAAAAATAGCAAAATAAATAAATTTGAAAACATTCACATGTTTTTGATAAATTAAAAATAAAAAAAAACTATAATCTTGAAATACTTTGAATAAGATTTAAATTAAAATTCTTGATACTGATTTCAAAATGGTATAGTTTGTACATTTCATAAAATACTTAAAAATATAGTTTATTTTTGCTTTAAATATTTATCGTAATTTTTTGTTAATGTTTTTAAAGTTTTATTCTACTATTAACATACGAAGTTTTAGTTTCAATTATAGTATAGTTATTTTTCATATAAGATCATTTTAAATAACATTGAAGTTATTTAAATTAACATCCAGACGTGCCAACCTAGCAAAATTAACATTCAGGAGTTTCCCTAACAAGAATTCAGGAGATTTCAGGAGGGGTAAAAAAAGGTGCATGGTATGCAACATTTGGCACTTCTAAGGAATTTTAAGTAAAAAATTTATTAAATATAAGAATGCAAGAAATTTTGCACACTAATAGAGCAATAATTGTTTAAAAATATTAAATGGAAATAAAATAATTAAACACAGATTTAGCAACACAAAACTATATTAGGTAGATACTCTTTAAATAAATACCATTTCCTTAATAAAACATTATTCAAAAACCCGACACTGTAATAAAAATACACAAAAACTTTTAAAAAATAAACAAATTGAATAAGTATTTTATTTTAAAAAACCAATTCAATACTAATGTCTGTACAATAAAGAACCAATTATCCGGGATGCTCGGGACCATCGCTATCCCGGATGTCTTAATTTCCCGGTTTCCTGGATCGACAAAAAAGTGTCGTTAATCGATGTTTTATCAAACCCAAATTACAAGGAAAAAATGTAAACACATTTTAAAGTAAGAGAAAAAAGAAAAGCACTCCTAAATCTAAAAAGGAAAAAAATTGTAGAAAAATAAAATTTAAAAGAATAAAAAAATTTGCAAGTTTAGATAAGAAAAACAAGTTTAAAAAATAATTACGATTCCTAAATCAACTAATAAACAAAACCAATGATTAAATAACGCAATATATTTCATGGGGGGGGGGGGGGCGAAAATAAAAGGAAAACCTATTAATCTAAATAAAAACAACACTTGAAAATTATCGAACCGAAACGATAGTTAAAAAACGGCACTAGCATAAATATTAAAACCTAGAACAAGGCAAGATCAACGGACTTTAAAAAAAAAAAACTAATGAAAAAATTTGGTAATACAAATTATTTTATTGAGTGCAAAATTTATCATGAAAAAGAAAAAAAAAACGTAGTGGAATCAGAAAAACAAAACTGCAATCTGCTTCATAAAATAATTGTATGCTTAAATTAATAAACAATTCTCCCTTTTTTTTTTTTTATAAAAACGCGATTTTTAATTAAAGCAGGTGTGATTCCACATCAAGAAAAACTTGTGAATGATACCGCACTTCCAAAGAATCAGAATTTATTCAAAAGAAAAACATTTTATTTTTATTAATCGATGTCAAATAGATAAATATATTTTTCTCTTTCATCTTCTGTTCACTGATAAGCATGTGCAATGCATTTTCCCAACCCCCTCGTAAATCAAACTAGCAAACGAAATCATCATGCCACTCCTTTGAGTTTAACGACCTAAAAGAGAATGAAGATCTAAAATCTTCAAGGTCGCGGAAGAAATGACGTTTCTCTGGGTAAACGGGGAAAAAAATTCTTCCCTTCCGCACATTTTCCTCTACTCAACTTCAAGGATTAGTCCAGTTTCCGCTTTTTTTTTCATATCGTTTTAGTTCAAAATGGCGGGAGAACCGAGCAAATTTTTTTTCCGGATTATCTGGATACCAGATAAATGGTTCTCTACTGTATGCATGAAAAAAAGAGTTGCAGACTTAGCTCTCCGCAATTAAGTCTTGCTAAAGTCATTGGTACATGATTTGTTGAAATTGATCCATACTTCCATTTCGACTTAAGACATCCTTGAATTTTTTTTTAAATATACGAAGACTAAACGAATAATTGATATCACGTTGCTAGTTTACGAGCTTGTTGCCAACCGTGGAAAAATACGCATTTAAAACTATAAAAACAGCAAGATACAATATCAATTCCAACTATCGAGACTACGAGTTTCCCCACTCCTGAACGGACGTCACTCGATAACGACATGTGACGTCATTGCATTCAACTCCACACGAAAGAAGAGGAAGATTTCACCCGCCCCCAGTGTAAGGGGGCGGGTGAAATAGGAGTGTTTTTAGAGGTAACGTTGAAGAGGGGGAAAAATAAAGCATGTTCAGCTACGCTTCAGGCAGATGGTAGTTTGATAAGAGGGGATGGAATTCAAGCTGAAAGAAAAACTTACCTTCGCACTCGCGGAAAAATTAGGTAATTTTGAGTTTGGCCGTCGATCGCAGTAAAATTCGGGAGTTTTTCAAATCAATTCCGGAGGGCGGGAGAATAACTCAAAATTCGGGAGACTCCCGCAAAATGCGGGAGAGTTGGCACGTCTGAACATCATAAAAGCAATAAAGCATGAACAACTAAAATTTCTAGTTTTAAACACATACAATCAAACCATAAAAAAAATTAAATAAATACATAAAAGGGCAAGAATTAAAAAAAACAAAACAAAAAATAAATATAAGTTTCAAGTTACCAATAAGTCTTACAAACCCTAATGAGATATAATTTCCTACAAGTTTAATAATTACACAGTGTCTACTAGCTCAAAAAGATAATGTATTGCAGTAAAACCAAAAATGAAAAAAAAAAAATTACATAACACACACATTGAGTTCTAATGTGTTATGCCGAGGATTATAAACAAACACATTTAATTTTATAAGCTACTCATTTTCAACAATTCAAATAACAAAATTCTCTTCTGTATTATTAAAATTAGCAATTTAATATAATAAGACAAATTTTTCATCACAATTCTCTGCATATATGAATCGTTTTTAGGTATTTTATTTCTAAAATTAGTATAGTAATATAAATTGTAAAATCAGTTGACATAAAATTATATAGTTTTAATATAAATAATATTTGTTTAAACTATCACATAATAATTTTCCATATAATAAAATTATTTATGTTATATTAACATCATAATTATCAAGTGATTTCAAGAATTCTTAATAATATACCCTCCACACATTAAAGAACACTTTAGTTAAATATTTATCAGTATTATTATTTTAAATCAGAAAGTTAAAAAATAAGTGAAACATACTTCAAAGGATACACAGTTAAATAATTGATATAGAACATGAAAAACAATATTTAGAAATTTAATTCTCATTGAAACAGCCTTTGTATTAATCAATGATCCTCCTATGGTTTCAAATTTTTAAAATTCATTGCATGAGGTAATCACACATCAAATTGAAATTGGTAATTTTTCAACTATTATAGAAACTCGTGCAAGTTTTTTATACTAGCTTTTAGTACATATGAACTAAGTCAAGCATACAAAAAGCACATGATTTTTATTTTACTGAGAGGAATTAACAGTCCACTCATTTAGTAGTTTCAAATTATGAAAAGTTCTTTTCCTAACTTATTTAATTTTCTTTACAGCGGGATGGTTTTCAGCACTTGAGATTACCGTCTCACAAACAAATGACCTCAATTTGAATGAAATTGGTAGACATCAAATTTTAAATGCAAAACTTTTTAAATCTGGATAACTTAGAAATCGATTCGATTTAAATTATACATTTTTTCATTTAAAATTACTTACTTTAAAACAATGCAAAAACTAGTTTATCTCACAATTCAAAAGTTTTTAATTATTATTAAATAAAATAAAATAACAAATAATTATTAAAAAATAATTTTCACATGAATTTATATTTAGATTTAACAAATTTCACAATTGTCTAGAATTTTTTTTAAATTCCATTTAAAGATTCTTAAGATATAAAGAAATAGGCAATTTCAACTCATACACTGAACAAATTATTGGGGCTCTAATTTTTCCACATTGTAGGCCAACTACTATTTTGAGAGTCAAAATCCATCATGAAACAGGCTGTTTTACTGAAAGAAAGTTCATTTTTGAGGCTGATTTCATAACTACAAAAATTGATCTACTCTTTTTAATTAGAAAATTACGCCTAGTTAATTAGGTTAGTTATTATTATTTAGTAAATTAGTTCTAGATAGGCTTTTAAGCTATTAAGATTGAGTCGTAGCATGTAAAAATCTGATCATAAGACCAAAAGATATTCAGGGTGTTCACTTTTTCTTGGGCACTGTGCACTTAAATATTATATTTAACCTTTAAATATATCATTTTTAAGAAGGGAAAAAAAATTACCAATTTCAATCTGATGTGTGATTATCTGTTAAAAATTTGAAACAATATCATAGGAGGATCATTGATTAATGCAAAGGCTGTTTTAATGAGAATTAAATTTCTAAATCCTGTTTTTCATGTTCTGTATCGATTATTTAACTGTGTATCCTTTTGATGTATGTTTCACTTATTTTTTAACTTTCTGATTTAAAATACTGCTGATAAATATTTAACTAAAGTGTTTTTTAATGTATTGAGGGTATAATATTAAGAATTGTTGAAATCATTTGATAATTATGATGTTAATGTAACATAAATAATTTTATTATATGGAAAATTGTTATGTATGAATATATGGGAAAGTGGATTAAATGTGATTTATGTCTATGTTAATTCACTCCAATAAAAAAAAAATTTTCTTCATAAAAATGATATATTTAAAGGTTATTATAATATTTAAATGTACAGAGCCCAAGAAAAAGTGAACACCCTGAATATCTCTTGATCTAATGATCAGATTTTTACATGCCCCGACTCAATCTTCATAGCTGAAAAGCCTATCTAGAACTAATTTATTAGATAATAATAACTAACCTATTACCTACTAGACCTATAACCTACTAGATAATAATAACTAAATTTTTGTAGTTGTGAAATCAGCCTCAAAAATCACATTTAATCCACTTTCCCTTATATTCATACATAACATACAATTTTACTTTAAAACTTATGACAATGAAAAAAATGCATTTGCAGAAAAAAGTTTGTATCTGTAGTAAAATTACCTTTGTTATGATCAAGGAATTCTTCAGTGAAAATTGGAATATCAAACCCTGGTGCTTCACTATCATGATGAGCTTCATTCATAGGCTACATGGAAACATTAAAAAAAATAAATAAATAAACAACCTGAATTCAAAAACATTGAAAAAAAGGAAAGAAAAACTTGGGTTGTAAAAGTTTTTGTTTTTTAAAAAGTTACTGGAAGAGCTTAATTTTTAAGACTGCAAATTGATAAAAAACACAAACATTACAGACAGATTTCTAGAGTCATTTTCAAATTAAAATAAATAAAAGAAAATTTTAAACATCTAACAATTTGTTTACTTATTTAATCTAAGCTCTTTCATCTAATTTTCAAAATTTTATTTTTGAATCAAGATAAATATGTTCTGAGACATAAATTATTGTACAGAAAACAGATTGTCAACTATGTAAAATTTTTACACCATATTTTAACATATGCAAGGTTCCCACTTAATTTTAGAAATAACTAACATGTCCAATTATAATCCATAAAGTTATTGTAACTATTTCATTATAAATAGATTAAAATTTCTTAAAGATATTGCTTTGAACCCAGTTGGATACTTATTGTTACAATGAATTTTAAGATTGGTTATTTTGTAGATTTCTTGAAAAATCAAATTAAATTGTGAAATCATATTTTTTCAAAATCAAATCGAATCAGCGCCAAAATCGAATCAAATCGAAGCGAATATTCTAGAAATTGTAAATGCAGCATTTGCCTGTACTTTATTTTTTTTGGAAACCTTTAAGATTAAAATAAAATAAAATATTTGAACATAAAACTTTTATGGGAAATAATGAAAATATACACAAAAACAAAAGACTGGATATAATTTTTCAAAATTTATGCCATTTATAAATTTTTGAAATATTAAAGAAGAATGACAACAAAACTAAAGGGTAAAAATTTTCTCAAAAAAAAAGTCGACAAAATATTAACATTAAAATCATAAACATATAAAAATGAAGTAACATTTGGTGGAGATAATGAGGAATATAAACAGGGCAACAAACACATTTGTTTATTATCAATCAACTTTTGTTTAATTCTTACAGATTGTTGTTCCATATAGGGTAATCCAGGCTTCAGAAATCTAGGATCTTCCATCTGTCAGCATGGAATAAGATTTTTTTACATTAGCACTAATGGCTTTTAAACCATATGTTTCATTTTAATATGACTAAACTTCAATAGAAAACAAATTACATATGAAACTGAAAATAAGAGTATAGTCCTCATAAATTTTAAAAACATTTAACAATGGGACATACAATGGTAAACGAACATAATAGTGAAGAGAAAAAAACTAATAAAATGTTTTATTCCAGCATGTGATTCCACACTGTTAATTTGTTAGCAATGTCAGAAAATTATGAAAAACTAGTTATCCATCCTTCATATTTTGTTTTCTAGCCAGTTTTTCTACCATTTGTTTTCTCATCAGATATAGTTTATAGTACTGTTTAATTTTCCTAATTTAAACGCATAAGATTTTTTTTAATCTGAAGTTTGGCCTAGTACAACCGAGTTGAATCCATGTGTCACTAAATGCAAATTAAAATACAATAATCAAATTTTCATGAAAGCTGTTGTTTAAATGAGTCTAAGAACCTAATTAAAGCAAGCTAAAAGCAGTTTAAGATTTATAAACATTTTATGTGTAAAAGTAACTGCACAAATACAGCTAAATCTTCATAATCGGATTAACAAATAATATTTTAAGCAATTAATATATGGATATAAAAAAAAACTATGATGAAAATATATAACTTTTTACAATATATACAATTTATTTTTATTATTTATTATTATTTTCAATAAATATATTTTTGCATTACTTTAGATAGTCTGATTAAAAAATGAATTAAAACAATTTTTAATGGAAGTAAAGGAAATATGGACATAAAAATACTTATGGACTTATAACTTAAACAGAAAGCTATATTTTGTAGTTACACAATGGTTCATTTGCCATAAATACTTTTTGAAAAATATTACAAGAAATTATTTTATTGTATGAGAAATGGAAATAGGCACTAAAATATAGAAACATTTTTAAAATATGGCAAATTTTTAGTTGGCCTATGCTTACTTTTTGTTGCAAAAAAAAAAAAAAAAAAAAATTGTGTTTTTACTCAAACAACAATATTTAACCACAGACTTTTTTAAAAATTAGTTTTAAAATATTCATCATAAAATATTATAATAGAGGAAAAAATTATAACAAACAAAAAGAGCTATATTATAAATGATTTAAAAGAAAGATAAATTATAAGTTTCCGAATTTCCACAAAATAATGTTTCAGTACACTTAAATGAAATTGTAAATTTTTTTTTCTTCAAAACATTTAATCTCTGGTATAAGAATTTTTTTTAAAAATTATTTTCTTACCTCAACATTTGACGATGTATAATAAGAACCATCTCCATCTTCATATTCTAAAGAAAAAAAAAGAGTATATTTATAAAATTTTTCAGAAATGTATGTTTCTTTGCCTGAATTTATAATTTAATATATTATTTGACAAATTAACATGTTTAAGGTTAATTTGCCTCAAAACATTTAGATTGAATGTACACGAAAATCGATCATTACATAAAAAATAATTAAGATATTCAATGTTGATTTCAAAATTTAATACAATGCTTTTTCTTTTCTTTTACACACTGAAATACACTTTCTTTTGCACAGCAAAAATAAATAAATAAATAAAATAAAAACAGAAAATATATAAAAGCCTAGTAAATAAAGAAATATCTTATGTTAAGTAAACAAAACAGACGTAAAAATTTTACGAATTCTGGTAAAAATAGAAAAATATTATACAAACCTTTTCGCTTTTTCTCTTGCTGTTTCTTGAAAATTTTATAAGCCTCTGTTTGTTGATACTGTTCTAATTCTTTCATATAACGTTCTTTATCTTTTTCTGCTTCTTCAAGATATTTCTAAAAAATAAATTGAAGTCTTCTTCAAGCTTAAATGCCTTAATCTAATTACAATAAGATGATTTACATATAAATATAAAATTATGTAAAAATATTAATCATATAAATTTTTTTTAGTTTATAACATTAGTAAGCTGATGTATACAGAACATTTGCAACTCATTATCTCATAGAGTCGACATTGGTACTTTCGCACGACAAATGTTGGTCTATTCTTGTTCAGTGCATGATTAGCAAGTTTTTTTTCTTTGGTTAATGGCGGGAACTTGGGTCTATTTCCCATTGGCCTCAGAAATACCAAAATTGCTACACTCTTATTGTTACCCAGTGAGCACCTATGGCTAAGCCATGGCGGTGGAGTAGCATTGCCCACATCATACAACCACAAACCCGTAATGATTAACAAGTGATATATGACTTCATCAACAAGTTTTTAAATTAAGTCAAGAAACCATCTAAAGGTTGAAGATAATTTAAAACACTTTTCTTAATACTATTCTTAAAAGAAAAAAACAATCTTAAACTGAACTTTCTCTGTAGAAAAATTTATTAACAAAACCACCAAATGATGGATTTCATGATATATATATTTACAATATTTCCATAACTAAGATACTAAAATGCTCATAATACAGTACAGAACCCGTTATCCGGAAATCAGAAAACCGGAAAACCAAAAAACCGGAACGAAATTCAATAAATTTTCCCGCCATTTTTTTTTAAAAAAAATGTTTCTTTCCTTATAAGATTTCAAGATTTTTCTTTCTTTTTTGAAAGATGTTTACCTTACCATCATTTTGGAAACAATCATTAGTGTATTACTTCATTGTTTTTTCTTCTTTTTAAGATTATTTCCAAATAAATTTTTTTCAGTTGAGTTTGACAATAAAAAAAACGGCTTTTTGTAGCGATTCAGAAAACCGGAAAAATCAGTTATCCGGAATAGTGATGGTCCCGATTGCTCCGGATAATCAGTTCCCTACTGTACTAGGTTTAACAACTTAAACAATATTAGAAATTTAGTTTTCTATTCCAGAGTTGCCACTCTAATCTGGAAAAAAAAAATTTCCCTATAGATATTATACAAAATATATTAAGAGGAAACACACTATCACTGCACTTTTGTGTGACCTATATTGTACTAAGTATGCTAAATTTAAGTGCTGGAGAAACTTAGAAAAAAAAGGTACATCTGAACATATTTAAAACAAATAATGCTAGAGTAAATTAAATAGTTTAGTGCAGCTGAAATATCATCTTTAAATATGCCATAGATTGGGCTTTGAGTGGTCACCATTTTTTAAAAGTTGAAAATAAGAAACAAAATTCCTTGTATTTTTCCAGTTTGTAAAGAAAAACTAAACAATTCCCTGTTATTTTAGGTGATTTTCAAATTCCCTGTGGAGTAGCAATAATTCATATAAGGAAATCGACCCTCAATTTAACTATCTTTGCAGCAGATTTATTTACAAAAGTACTGACGGATGAATTTTTCATGTTATATAAAATGTCTACAAATTTTTAAAAATGTTATTGCCCATAAGCTGCAAGTAAATAGAACTCCTAAAATAAGTTCAAAATGTAGAGATAACATGGAAAAAATAACAGAACAATGAAAAAAGGGAAAAATAATAATCATAAAAATAATAAAAATCTGGAAAATAAAAGATATGATCTTATTAAGAAATATTAAAATTATATCTTTTATTTTCTGGATTTTTATTAATTTCCCCCCCTAATTATTATATTATTTTCTTTTCCCCTTTTTTTCATTGTTCTGTAATTTTCCATGTTTTCTCTATATTTTGAGCACTACTATTGAAAAAAAACTCACAAGAGGTTCAAATAGTTGGGAGTTTTTAAGGAGCCTAAATAATGTTATGTCATGTATTTTTTTAAAGTATCGTGTTGATCATCAAACATACGTTGAGCTTATTGTGAGTGACAGTGAACTTTTTAATTTATATAAAGTTATCATTAGTCTACTATTTACTGTAGCTGTATTACAAACTTTATAACCTTAGGCAAAAAATAAATAAATAAAATACAACAAATTATTTAATTTTAACCTACCTGTTTTTCTGACACTCCTAACTTACTCCAATCACATGCAAGTATTTTAGTGACCTCAGAGAAACTGGCACCTGGATTTTCACCCCTGACCTTTTCTCGATTTTCATTTAAATATCGCACATATCCGGTAAGAGGCTGCTTAGGTGCATTCATATCCCTTGGGCCACGCCTTCGTTTTCTACCTTTTGGCCAGCCACCCCTTCGTTTCTATGAAAAAATAACATTTTTTTTTTAATTAAAAGCATCAAACATTTTTGTTATAACAATTTGATAGCAAGGCAAATCCAATAAAACCAATTTCAAGAGAGGCATTATACAGTAAATTCTAGACGAATAACAAATACTTAGCCAACACTTTGCCATAAGGGCATTCCATAATACAAAGGACAACATAACAAAAAATAAATATTCAATAGCATTAAAGCAAAAAACGTGAATAAAGCCCAAATGGACATGCTATAGTTTCAGTTCCATAAACAAGAACCTTCCTCATTGTTTAAATCCTAAATGAAGGTAGAAAAGTATAAACATGAAAAGTAAAGCAGAAAAGTGAAGAGATGTGTAAAGTGGTTTAACAACTAGGAACAGAATTTACTTTTCTATCTTCATTTCACATTTAGACACTTAGGAAGGTTCTTGTTAATGGAACTGAAACTATAGCATGTCCATTTATGTACTTTCATTTGTGCTTTATTTCCGTTGCATTTTGCTTTAGTCTACATAGAATAAAGTATAACCTATACTTTTTCTGGATATTTAACAGCCTCTCCCCATTTTCAAATTTCTTAGTTTTTTTCATTAACTATTTTATGTATATTTTTTTAAAATATAGTTTGTATTTGAAACATCAGTTTTAAAAAAATAACATCAGCCACAAGAGCTTTTTTTATATGTCATTTCATGTTTACTTTCAATGTTTCCTGTTAATTTGATGTTTTTTTTAAACTAAATTTCAAAACAAATAGATATCAAATAAAATAATTGCATATAGAAGGAGGATAATTTTTTACATAAAAATATGTTTTACTTCATGTCCTTCTTATGTAACAAAAGCCATATTTTATATTTTTATTCTAAATAAAATATTTAGAACTTTCGTCTCTAATATGCATAATAATATTAGGCTACTGAATGCGTAATATTAGGCCGGTGAAATTTTTTAATTAAATATTAATTTTTAAATATCTTGTAAAGAAAATAAAAATAATTAATTTATATTTTAATTTATTTAATATTGTTAATACGCAAAATAATATTAGGCTATTAAAAATCATCCCATATAATTTTAAAAATAAGATATAATATTAAATTTAAAGATAGTCGCATGGAATTGGCCATAAGTGAAGAATTATCTTTGTACAAAGCTAAATATTTCAGTACAAAATATTTCATTCTTGTAAAAGAAAAAAAAAGAAAAAATTTTTTGATTAAATAATTTTTAAAGAATTTGTAAAATAGATTTTAAGTAATTTTGTACCATTTTATATTTATAACATGTGCATTTATTTAAACCAGGATAAAACTTATTCAAATCAATCTTTGGTCTTCTACCAATTGCTCAACAAATAGACTTCATGCTTACTTTTATATTTTCTTAGTTTATGTCAAACAATTTAGTTTAACTTAAGAGGAATAATCTTAAGTTTTTATTAAAATATTGGCACGTGATAAAATTTAACATTTGTAATTTTTGAAGATGTTGATGATTGAAGTGTTAGTGCAATATCTGCACTTCACAAAACTGGCAAAAACTTATGACAAGCATTTTGACTTAAGAATCTAATTTTAATTGCATTAGTATACTAAGTAGTTAAAAATTATAAGGCAATGTTTAATTGCTGTGCAATGCTTTCTCAAGAACAAAAGTTAGCATACACGTCCTGTCCTGTATGAAAAACAATTTCATTATCTACAATTTTGTAAAAACATTATATTTTATAACTTTAAAGATATTTTGACAGGCTATGATTATTGTTCCACCTATATGTGTTATTTAAATGCAAAGTCTTTAAAGCATTGTCCTAAAATCATCACTATGGATGAATCCTCAAGCAGTTGCCAATCACACATAACCTCTTTACAATCAAATTTCATAAAACTGAAATTATCAATCACAGAAATATATTTACTTCAACTAGGTTAGAATCTTGATCAGTATTCATTGACATGTTGCTTTCAGTTGGATTAATATCTAAAAGGAGGGGAAAAAATAGGGAAATAACAATTAAAGGATTATCATATATAATAGTTTCAATACAAAATTAAATTTTTGTTAAAAAAATATGCACAGTGAAAATAAAAACCTGAAAAAGCTGTGAATTATTTTCACATTTCGCATAAAATAATTATTACTGCCAAGAATCACTCATTTAATTTAAGAGTGCGCAAAAATTTCGTATTTTGAAAAAATTACGGATTTGAGATGAAACTCTACCAGCTAAAGCATGTCATTAATTGATTATTCAAAAGTGCAACTTGGAATTTATGGATCATAATACTATTCTATTAAAAATGAGATCAACATTTTAAAATCTATGTGAAAATCCCAAACTGTTGAAATGGTGATCGACAAAACCGCATGAACTATAAAATTGCCACAAATCGAGCAATCAAATAGTAATTCTATAAATGCGCGATTCGAAATTTCCTGTGTATGATAATGAAGCATTAAAAAACTATGAAATCAGTAACCATTCTCGCTGAAAACGCGAGATTGCAGGTAAATCGTGAATAATTGAGTGCAAAATGCATGATTTGAAATTTGTCGATCGAAATAATATTGTATTAAAGCAATCAAATTTTAAAAACGGAGTGGAAATCTGCTTTAATAGCTACCGAAAAAAAAACAATCAGCAAAACCGTGCGGGTTTAGTGTAAAATCTTCGCTAATATAGTAGACTGGAAATGATTACTAATTGAAATGCGTGACTCGGAATTTGCATCGAGATTTTAAAAACCACATGGAAATCTATAACAAAATCTTTCAAATTAGTGCGATTACGTGAATTCATTCGCTGTTTATTGAAATTGGCGTTATTTATTGTCTATTTATCATTTTTTAATAGAATTAAGATGTTTTGATATTTGCTTACCTTAAAGACCAATTATCAGGAAAAATCTATTTTCCGGATTGGATTCAGGATATTGGACTTTCATTTGTATTTTAAATTAACTTAATGGTTCATTTAGTTTTGTTTATGCGGATTTCACTTCATCTTATAACTAAAAAATGCGAGGTAGAGAAAATTAAGATTTTAGAGAAAATTAACTAAAATATAAAAGATATAATGATGCGAGACTTAAAAAAGATATTCAATATTTACAAAATTTAAATAGATTATATCAATTAGCTAAATCTTATTTCAAATAGAAAATTTTAATTTTCTAGCTCTTAGTTTTATTTTCTCAGGACAATTAATTATACTTTAATGCCGGACAAAAAATATCTGAAGTGTCTCATGAGAATTCTTGTAAAAATCAAAATGTGCAGTTTTCTACATATTATTGCAACATGACCTGTCTTTATATAGTGCACTTCAATGATTATATAACTCAGTTCTCGATATAAACATGAATTAACAAAACAAAACAAAAATCTAGATTTCTTTGAGTCACTAAATATGACTAAACATTTCAGATGATATTGTCCTTTATTCAACAGCCAGTTACTGATTGGAAAAAAAGGGGATATTTCCGTATCGCGATCTGTCGCGCCAACTACAATCGCCAAAGTGCCAAATAGATCTTAAACTTGCAAATTTTTTAACAAAAATACTTGTAGATGCTTGCCCGGGGGTGGCTAAGAGTTATACCTTTCAAGTTGGTCTCTTTCTGTGATTTTTTTTTGAAGTTTCTCGCGGGCCACTGCCCGGAAGTTTCCAAGACTTGGTGATAATTCTGCCACAGATCACGATACGCCAATCCCCCGAAAAAATATAAGTAAATAGTTAATATTTCTAAATCTTCAATTTTATACCTTTAAAATACCTTGTTTTCTAAAAATTATTTATTTTGAATTTTTTGTTTAACCCTTTCATGGAATTGCCCACATACTAAACAAGAAATAAATAAATTCACAAGATCAATCCAATTGAATTAATTATAATTAATACAAACCTGATGGTAATGGTGCACTTAAACTGGTATGAGAACTGCCATTATTACTAGGAGGAGCAGTGAGATTTTCTCCCTGCATAATTAAGTGCTGAAAAAGTAAAATTAAAATGAGATATCATTATATTTTGTTTTCACATGCATATTTAATAACTCCAATAATAAAATAGCTGAGCTAAAGTAGATAAAAACTAACAATATTATGAAAACAAATAACACAATTGGAAAACATACACAAACTATATAAAATTTTCTATTTTTCTACACTAAACAGTAAGAAAAATTTTGATAGCAATAAATATACTTTATTTTTTTTAAAGAATTTTCCTAATATGGAAACATAAATGGAATTTAATCCTCAAATATATATATTAAAAAAATGTTAATTTGTATTCATGCAACCAAGCTATTATGAATATTTCCCCTTTAACTATTAAGAAAAAAATTTTGATCGATTGTTTACAAATAAATGACACAAAATTTCTTAAATTTTGCATACTTATAAGATAAGTGCTAATCTCTGAAAATGACATTAATTATAAATGAGTAAAACAATTAACTAAAGAAAAATAAAACAAAAAATCTGTGAACAATGAATAAGAGAAATGAAATTGAAAATCATATTTCTCTTTAGAGAAAACAAAACGAAGTATATAAAAAATATGTTAACAAATGGAAAATAAGTAAGAATAAATGCATTTATCATTGTTTTTTTTTCATTTACAATCTACGTTTGTTGGTTATTAACTAAAGATTTTAATAAATATTAAATAATTCAAAATGAAATCATTTGAACATTCCAACGTTTACCCGCATCTTTAATTTAAACTACTAATAAGCTATGAATTCAATGACAAAGAATTATACAAGCGTCTGCGGTGAGGTTGTTTACTTCAAAAAATCAATAACAATATGGCCGCAATATAATTTAGATTTATGCGCATGAGCAATGCTAATTTTATAAATAAAAGTATTTTGAATGTTAGTTACTTTAAATTAATAAAATGTTTAATCACTCCACCGAATTAATTTGTTTATATTGTTATAATTTTAAAATTTCAAGCGTAAAACAAGAAAACAACAAAACATCAGGTTGAAATTCTTAATTCAACTGATTGCACTGAGAAAAATTTATCACGTTCTTTGTTCGTGTAATAAGACGTTAATATATGTGCTATGTGCATAATAAAACTTTTTCAACTGAAAAAATTCAAACGGTTGACTAAGAACCTAATTAATAATATTACGAATCTATATCCAATGGCTTTGAAGGTGTTGCCATTTCAGTTTTTATTAAAGAAGCTTTCAACTGCATGGGACTCACGCGGTAATAATATCTGTTCACACTATTCACGCATCTCCGATTGCTTTCAAGGAAGAATGAGAATCTGATTGGTGAAAAATATTTGCCATCGAAAAATTCACCAATCAGGTTCCCCATATATCTTCCCAGTGATCGGAGGGGCACAGACCACATTCAACGAGAATAGCTCGCAAAGAATGAAAAATAATTCTTCTATTCTTACTTACTTTTCATTCGTTTTCTTTTTTGAATTTGTAAATGCATTTAAATTAACATAATTTTTTTTGCATACATTTTTCTTACATGTATTCTGTTTTTCTAACTCTCTCTTACACTGCAAATATTTTTTTAATAATAATTTTGTATAATCTATAAAATCTTAGTCAGAACAATTGCAACCATTACTTGTTTGAGATAAATATGTTACTTTGAACAACATTTTTGTAATGAAATGCAAGCAAAGTTTATAATTGTAATTGTTATTTCGAGTAAGACTTCTTTACAGAATTGAAGTATTTATTAACAATATAAACAAGAAGAAGTTCACGCAAGTACACATTTTAAACATGCGAAAAGAAGAAAAAATATTTTACTCTGCATATTAAAGAGAAGAAAAACCTTGAATTTGTTGAAAAAAGCTTGCCATCATTGACGCTCGAGATAAGAATCATTGATCATCATTGCTAGCATAATTATTAAAGCTTTTTTTTAAAAAAATATTGTTTTTCACGTTAAAAAGTAAACAAATGGTAAATCTTGTTTTTGTATTTTTTATTGTTTGCCAAGATAAGGTAAGCACTGTTTACATTTATATGAAATGATTATATGAAATGTGATTTTATTGACCTTGCGCACCACAAAGGTACCCAGAACGAAGACTTTTTCCAAGAAAAATAAAAAAGGCAAATACCAACCTTTTCCAAAATAATGCTAATGAATAAGGCCCGGATTTTGATGACATTTGCATTTTTTTTGCATTTTTTGTCTTTTAGAGCATTTTTTTAGATTTATAGGGCATTTTTCTTTAAATTTCGGGGCGTATTTTGCATTTTAATGCATTTTTTAAAGTTTTTTGTTAATTTTTTCCAATTTTTATTATTTTTTATCAATTTTCATTATTACACTGGCTTCCAAACAATGAAGAAAATCTATTCGCGATCGCAACGAACTATAGGGGGCGTTGTTGTATGAGACGCATACCTGCGATTTCTATATGAACCGTCATTCAGTTACTCTGGAGACGTCGTTAATGTAGCGTGTAGCATTGCAACGTTCCTTCTTTAATGTGGCTTATTAAATTTAAAAAAGAAAAATGCTTGATCCTCTTTCTTGTACAACCGAAAACAAAATGGTATCTCTTTTTATTAGAGAAGGAACATCCAAAACACATCGGAAAAATATTTGTACATTAACAGAAAAAAATATGTATATTCTTATAAGAGTTAAAACCTAATGCCCGAGAAATAGTATTACTAAATTTAATGATATAACATGAAAGGCCCATTTAAACTTTACATTCTATAGTTTTAAGAATCATATTACTTCAAAAATTAAAATGAACAAAAAGTATACATAAGCCTCATAATTTTATGAAATTTAATTTTGTAAACAACGTTTTTTGACAATTTTTATCAAAAAATTTCAAGTTTCAATAAAAATCATTATTTAGAAACTCAGAAACGTAAAATAAAGAATGCTGACGAAACAAAAACAAAAAAACAATTCTTTTTTGTCGCCATTTTTAGTGCTACGAATATTCGTCTTTGGGATTTGCCAAAAACAAAACAAGATGCAATTTTATTTTTTCAGGAGGGAAATATTTTACCGAAAAAACGAAAATGTACCAATTCCCACAACATAAAACTTTATCTTGGTAAACGTACGTTTTGGAAATGTTATTTCATTTGGAATCTTATTCATCAGAGTTCATATGGCGATATGATTGTTTTGAATCTATGCTAAACTCTATATCGGCTCATTTTCCACTGAAATCCGATTAACTATTTTGATTTTAAATAAAGTGTTTTATTTTATGAATTGTCGCAAAAATTTTAAGTGTAGATTAGCGGCTCTTAAAAACCGCCAAATCTGTAGCGGCGGTGGCGTTAATACGTTAGTATCGAATTTTTATTCCATACTTTTCTGAATCATATTACTTCAAACATTGGAATATACAAGAAGTATACATAAACACATAATGTTATACCATTTAATTTTTCAAAAGTATTTTGAGAACAATTTTTATCAAAAAATTTAAACTAAAAAACGGAAAATAAAGAATTCTTGGGATAAAAAAAACGATTTTAAGAATTCTTAACATTGAAATAAAAACTTTCATATTGTTTCTTTTTTTATTATTCTTATAGTTCTTAATCAGACGTAAAAAACCATTCTGTAGAGAACCATCATCAAATGAAAAAAAAAATATTTACAAGCAAATTTTTTATTGTAAAAATCATTGCACTTACCTGATTTATGATTCCCGGAGAATTCCAAAATGATAAGTTCCTTGTTTGAAAACTTTATTCTCAAATAATAGATACATAGTTTATACCTTCATTACTTTTAGATAACATACTACACAGCAAAATTTTATAATTGATATGAATTTGAATATGTAGCTAAAAACAGAATAGCTGAATTCTAGTTGAACTTATTCTTTCAAAATTAAAAAAAACTTACCAAGAAAACGATTTAAATTAATTAAGAATCAGCACAAATGGCACTATTTCAAGTAACTTGGATAATTTTTTATTGTTGTTTTCCGAATTATATGGATACAGAAATATATACTATTCTATAACGAAGAAGAATATGCTATAACTATTACAATTCTGTATGTTCTGAATTCATATTTATTCACTGGAATGACGAAAGCAATGTTGACTTCACTTTAATTCGTAATGAATTGAAGACAGAAGAAATGCATTTTACCTTAATACACACATCTGTAACAGTATCCGAAATCGGAAGTCATCAGTTGCAAGTTTGTTGATAATAGAAATTAAAAATTATTGAGGAATTTTTCTTCAAATGTTTGGCGTGTTCTGTTCCTGAAAGATTTACTAATATTCTGGAGATTTTTTTCAAGTTCTTCGGCCTTTTCCTTAGGGAAATTTTGTTTCTTATTTGCTGCTAAAAAATGGCGTCTGATTCAGTCAATGACTTTGATGGAACTAAATGAAAACGTGATAAATTAATGTCCGATATTTACAGGCTCCCGCTAGACGGCGTACTCGAGCGTTGCGATCGCGAATAGAATATTAACAGGTGAAGCAAAATCTTTTCAAATTGAAGAAGAATTATCAGTAAGTGAGACTGTCTTTTTCAAGTACGCACCTGTAACATCAGTAGACGTTGAAAGAAGCTTCTGCAGGAATGAAAATTTACTTTCAGGCAAGAGACGCTCGTTTACATTTCAAATTATTAAAAAACATTTAATAATCCAATGTAATTCTGTGTATATATTATGAGTAATATTATGAGATGGAAATTGTTATATCCATTAAAGTTTCTATACAAAATAAAAATATTTTGGTGTCAATATATTTCCCTTTTTTTGTTATTTTAGGATATAAAACAAATTTTTCAAACTTTAATGAACGCAGAACAAGTATTGCATTGCTTTATATTTTTTAAATGACTCATAATAATTTTAAAGAGCAAAGCATTTTTTTAATTCAATATTTTTACTTTATTTAAGATATTTTTTGCGCAATTTTTGGATTTTTAAGGGCATTTTTTGCCCTTTTTAAGGGCATTTTTTGCACTTTTTAAGGGCATTAGTTGAGATTTTTTAGGTCATCAAAATCCGGGCTCTGGATGGGTGATCTAATGTAAACAATAACAAGCGTCCTGAAACCGGAAGAAATTTAGAAAATTTCCGGTGTATCCCTCCGCTTATGTTATGACTACGAGGCGATGTGTGAACAAGCCTAATATTCCATGCAGTTTTGCTATTGTAATTTGGGTTCAAACCTAAACATAATTGTACCATTCATAAGAGCTTTCTGAAATGTATTGATTCTCAGAGGTCGTAAGGCCGAAAAAATTTTTGGAAAGTTAATATCTCATTGTGAATAATTCTTAAGGTTTGCCATGTTTTGTATTTTATCCCCTATTTGGCTACATTTGAATAAAATGTCGCCAAAAATATCTTTAAAAATATCTTTTTAAGTTAGCCTAATTAGAAAATATTCTAATGATTATAATATTAATATGATAATACTGAAGTTTAAAGGCTGAAAGAAAGAACTCGGTACATGTGAAAGACTGCAAAAGATATGATGCAATAATATGATGGCACGTTTTTTCAATCTGCGGCGTAAAAATATATCGGAAGCAGTAACCCGGAAGTCTGGAAAGAGCAATTTTACCACTAACGCCACCACCCTTAGCTTTACACGATCACCCATCCCTACTAATGAATAATAATTCATCAATAATGCAAACATGAAATTTGTTTTAGGATTGTTTTCTAAGGTCCTACGAAAGTACTACTAGAAAAGCTTCTCTTTAGGTTTTCACTAGTCATAGTCACCGATTAAATTTAAAAATTTCGGAAAATATTTCTGTTGCACCTGAATAATCTGGTCAGCTGCCTTATACCGTGATACTATATGGATTTTCGGGTTTTGCCTTTTTAAGAAAATGTGTTTACAACAAATACGATTATTCATTTTTTATTATAAGTTTTTTATTCCTACAATTTTATATAAAAAATTTGCGAAATTTGTTAAAAAATTCAAGTCGAATCTTCATAAATTTTAGAATTGTTTTACAAATTTTATTTTACGCATTACAGGTATTATATTTACTTTATGCAGTTCCTTCAAAATGCATGGCTATGGCTTTCACCTATTCTTACTCCTTTTACCTTATTACAGTATAGTTATATATAATATTCACAACAAGACATTTTTAATTAAATTACAAAAGGAATAGGGATTTATTTCACTTTTTATTTTCATGAAAATTTCTGAACCCATTATGAGCCAAGAGGGTAGGGGTCATGGAAATTAAAGCTCCACGATCTCGTGACCAACGACATGACGGTGACAATAGGATCTGCATTGGGCACCGATCACCTTTATTTCCCAGACAATCTGATACAAATTGATCTGAAGCTGGGTGGGCTCCAAAATGCAACTCCCATATAGCCTTTTCCTTCATCCCTCTGAAATTAATGGCTCAAACATTTTGTACACAATCATAAAACTAGCTCTACATACTTTCACTGACATTAATATGCATTTTTGGGATTAATTTTCTGTAAGTAATTTACTTTCATGTTATTCTATGGTCGTAAACACAAAAAGTACAGATAGCTAACCAGATTCGTGTATTTCTCATGGTCTGCCCGACCACTAGTAGTGAAGTGAAATGACCCATGCTGCTGATTTATCATGGTATCAGAGATCTCATTGACTTCGATTTAACAAAAGAGATTCCATGTAAGCAAATGTGGGCCATGTAAGCATATTATCGAAACAATCTTTCATGAAATCAAGATTGTTTTGATATTTGACCCATACATTTCATTGCTTTCTAGGTTGGTCTCAAAACTCTAAGGTTGCTGTCAAGCTATCATGTAGAAGTACTTTTTGGAGTATCACCTATTTTGGATATCGTTTATATAAAATATAGATTAAAAGTGTTTTAAAAGTTTTTAATTTTGTATTATCCAATTTTGATGGAGAATTGGAGGCAATTAGAATTGCAACAGAACAAATCGGGGTTAGATCAGTTCAGATTGACAACATAGTTATTTTTTCAGACTCTCTATCAGCCATCCAGGCTATTGCGGCATATAATGTTGCAGAGTCAAATATTATTGACTCCTGCAGAAGAAATATTAATCTCCTAGCTTCTGAGGGAAGTACTGTTGTTCTGCAGTGGATTCCATCTCATGCAGGAATAAATGGTAACGAATGGGCTGATACATTAGCAAAGAAGGGAGCAGAGATTTTGCAGGCAGGTAATGCCAAAGTACCATTTTCATCAATTATAAGAATTATAAAAAATACTGTGAAGAAAAGCTATGATGCTAATTTAGTAGAAGAAATCAAGAATAAGAAATGGAGGTATTCAATTAATAAAATTCCAAACTCCCCTAGATCCACTGCAGTGGCGGCGTTCCGCCTGGAGACTGGACATGACTGCCTTGCTAAACATTTATACAGAATTGGTATATTTGGCAGTCCTATGTGCACTTTGTGCAATAGGATTGCACAAAGTGCAAAGTGCAGCAGATAATGCTTTGAGATGGACAAAGATCATTTGCTCAGTTGTTCTTCATTAAATGAAGAAGATTTATTCAGTCGATATTGGCGAGCTAGGGAGTTGCTGCAATTGGTATCCAGCGACTGATTCTCGTTCATGTTTAAGTGGTTCACGTTTTGCAAGTATTTATTGTTCTAGTTATTATATTGTTCTTGTCTTGTTCAATGGTTCAGTTTTTGTTTTATATGCTCCAATCTCATGCATCTTCGATTCATGGGGGCCAATAATGTAAAGTCAAGTGCTTTTGCAATAAAAAAATGGTATTATTCAATTATAACTAGGTCTCCACACATGTTTGAATTATTTGTACGTCGAGGTTAAAAGATAATCTTAAAACACTCATTCAGTCACCAGTATGAAATTTGTCCTAATGCCTTTTCCGAAGTCTTGTATGCTCAGCTAAAATCCACCTCGTCTTGAAATTTTAATGGACAATGCAATTTGATCCGATCGCTATAGTGTGACGTCATCTAAAACGTCATCACGGACCTAAGCTTTGCTCGCTCATTGGATACGTTCTTAACGTCTAGATTTTGTATACTTTTTTGAACTCTGAAGTTCCGAGAACTTTTCACTGTAGAAAACTCTAAACCTGTGCATTTCAATATTAATTTGAAATTGAAAACAGTTCGCATATTTTTCTTAATCACACTATTCTAAATTTCAGTTATTGAGAAAAGTAACTGTTGTAAGTTTTGTTTTAAATTCTTTCCCACCAGAGGGCTAAAACCATGTGTTGTAAAACAATATGAAATAGTACTGAACGCCGGATGTAAAGCATCGGCTTCGATGAAGATAATTTTGTGAGAACTTTTTTGATAATTCGGTGAGAATTCACCTGATTAGACATATGATATGCACACTACATGCTCTTGCGCTCCGAAGCCTATCAATTAAAACGTATTAGCGTTTTATATAATATAGATTAGCCATATGATGCTCATTACGTGCTCTTGCGAGCCGAATCTTATCAATTAAAAATGAAAACTGTTGCCAACGCGAGAAAAGAAATATCATCGGTTTTATTGATACATACGTACGTATTAGCGTTTTATATAATATAGATTCAATTAGTAAAAAATTCAGCCAAATGCGTCCTTTGTTTCATAACTATTTGGTTATGGCACTTATGGCTTTCAAAACATTTGTAAAAAATTTCATTACTTTGCCATCATTCCTTATATGCCCCTCTCTTACATTCTCACCACTGTGACGTCACCATTGGCGTCATCTGGTGGCTTCCGGTAATCTTCATATTATTCTTGAAGATGTGCGTTCCAATTCTACAAGTAAAATTTTTACTTTAGAGTTCAATTTCCGCGCGATTCTGAACTATCCTCAATATATGGGTACGTAGGTACTTAATTTACGTCTACCTAGAGTTGCATGATGGGCTATTGACGACGACCTGGGAAACACCCTAGGATGATCCGGAGACATGCCATCACAATTTTGTCCTCTGTCTTAATTTATGAATATGAACGTAACTAGGAAAGTACTTCGAGTCACTTATTGTTAATTTTGCTTTTTGCATTCATCCCCATTTTTCTAGAATTATTTTAGCGAATCAGGAAATATTAGTGCAGAATTAAAAAATCATTTGTTTAAAAGTAATTTTCAATTATTATTTGATTTAATAATAATTGGAATATTTTTGACTTGTGAGTTGTTTCTTTAATTTGCAGTTTTTGAACGGTGTATTACATGGCAAGTTGTTTCTTTCTTTGTTTAAATCCTTCTTTAAAAATTCCAGAAAAGTATTTTACCAATTACAAAACGTCTGAAATTTTTACCACCTACAAATTAAGATCTATTCATAATTTATGGGGAAAATGTTATTATTTATGCACCAGCTCTGTTTAAAAGTGCTATTTCAGACACTAATATTGTAGCTAAGTTTTTAACACTTTCTTGTTGTTTATTGATAAAATTTCACACAACCTTTTACTGTTATTTGTAAATTGTTTCGTAATGTTCATTAAATTATACAAAATCAGCGGTCACAGTGTCGCATGAAAAATAAAATAATTGTGCAAGAATTATGATAATAAATTAAGACAAATGTGGAAGAATTATGATTGTGGTAGTTGTAGTTCATTTACGGCGCACTAGAGTTGCACAATGGGCTATTGGTGACTGTCTAGGAAACATCCTTGTGGATGATCCGAAGATATGCCACTACAATTTTGATCCTCTGCAGAGTTTATGGCACCCCCGCTTCGGTAGCCCAACGACCTGCACGCGAAGTCGAGCAATTTACGGTAGAACAGTTTAACGAGGACCAATACCGCACACGCTCTGTCCCTACGCAGACTGATCCAAGTGGTCACCCACCACCACACTGATCACAGCCAGTGATGCTTGACTTCGGTGATGTGCTGGGAACCGTGTCTTAACGATCAGTCCACTGCGGGACGCTCTATAACTCTGTCAGCTTCTCATATAGTTTTGGAAGGCGGCGTAATAGCATCTACTACGTTTAGAAAAAGCTTTCTTTGCAATAGATATTAAGTACACGAAAACAAGTACTGCTTACCTTTTTATAATCAAAGGAGAACGAATTTCAATGCTCTCTGGTATCACTACATAATGTGCAACCACGCTGCATAATATCACATTATTTACAAATCTACCTGATAAGTATCTTTATTGCTAAGTTTCGATGCGATCTCGCAATTACTTCGCAGTACCTAATTTTTATGGCAATGAGTGTATCTCATCGAAATTGTGCTCATAACGAGTTGTGCTTGCGAAGAATTGTGCCCACGCAAGTTGTCGTTGCAACGAGTTTTGCCTGTGACAAAGTACTTTTGCGTCAAATGATGCCCACTACCATTTGTTGTTGCGACGAGTTGTGCTCATGACAAATTCTCGCCTCGACGAATTATGCCTACCACTAATTGTCACTGTGATAAATTGTGCCCTCAACAAATTGTCACCGCAGTGAATTACGTCCACTACGAATTGTCTTTATGTCGAGTTAGTCCTACGATAAATTGTCGCTTTGACGAATCTTGCTCACGACAAATTATGTGCGTTGAATTGTTGCTACATTGAATGGTGAGTGACGAATTAACGCACAACCACGAAATAAAGTGGGGTTAGACCGGGTAGCTAAGATTTGAAAGTCTGTAGGAGTTAAACTGTTCGACCTAGAAATTGTCAGAATTAGTCGAGATAGTCATTGCTTAGTTGTGTACAATATATCATTCCTCAAAGTTCATTATTACTACCTTTTTAATAAATGATGCTTTTCTAGAAAAAGTTGGTGATTTCTAATAGCGACCGGGTGATATCTAATAGTGATAGAAAATATTCGTTATCACTACGAGGAATTTTTTTTTAAAAATAGCACTATAACTGTAACGTTTAGAGATGTGAGAACAAAAAATACTCATGTAGATGTATGGCCTTCAATGTAGTGTTGTCATGTAGTTTTCCTATTCAGTCGATAATTTAAAATGTTGAAGCTTTTTTATTTTTATTTTCGTCCCACATTTGTAAAACCATTGGATTTATTTCAGCAGTGAAAGTTTTAATAATATTCGAGGATCTGTGAAGCCATTTTTTGGTAGTGATCTTTCCGAGTTTAAAAAAAAAATGCTTGACAGTGATTTGCTCTTATCTTGAAACTCAATGAGATAATCAGAAAAATAACATTTGCAATATATCAGTTACTCAAATTTGACGCTCGGGGCTTCTTCCGTAATGAGTGAGTTCAGTGTTTAAAAGAGAGAGAGCAAAATTTCTACTGAAATAGATTAGACTGTTAAAATTTTCTGTTCATTCCTTAACTTCTTTAGCACGTATTTGGAGTTATACAGAAACTAAAAAGCTCACCAAGAATGATATCATTGGTAATGTTATTTCATGGTTGCTGTTGTTGTAGTAGACCATTAAGGCCAGAGGGAGTGATTGTTCTTGTTTTCCAGTGGCGCCATCTAAGATATTCGACTTCTACTACACTCAAACGTCCCACCCGCTTATAGGGCGGATCTATTCACACATCCATTCATTCACAGATCGTAATTTTGACCTGAACCAGAGAACGATCAATCTCGAATTCAGTTCCTCCAGAGGAATAATTTGCTATGGGAATATGGAGGACTTTGCGATAATATAAAACTGAGTGCTACCCCCCTTTCCTTTGATGTATATCTGTGCTGAGTTCATGAAAGTCCAAAAAAAGGAAAAGTCCAAATAACTACATCCGAGGTTTCCTCTTTAAAGCAAAAAAAAAAAAAACTTATTTACATATTTTATGGAATTTTTGAAGACCCATTATACAAAACTATTGTATTCATATAGATATAAAGAAACTCTCAGCAATTAAAAAAAAAAAAAAAAAAAACTAAGGCATTTCTGTCCGGCTTTTAGCAGCCCCTCTTTCCTTACCCTCGAGTGTCCTTGACTACATCACGTGTAAATAACATGCATAATTATTTTAAAAAATTGCCACATAAACCAGAAATTCCTGCTTTTTCATTGAAATTTTAGTATTTGTAAATTTCCCATAAAATTAACATGTGCACCCGGTCTCACTCAACACCTCCTAGATAAGAGCAGGCCTCAGCACGGGTTACCATAAATATCCTTTAGTTGTCCAAACGTAATGACATATTTCGTATTTTCAACCACTGCGCAGCTTAGTACCCTTAACGAAATGACATCTTTCTTATTTTTCATCTACTGCGCAGTTAACTTCGTTAGATCGGACTACTAAATTGATCCGTGCTGAGGCCTTCCTTCCTCTAGGAGGTGTTGTCTCACTCCACATCCACTAATGGATATTAATTTTCTGTCTTTTGACCTCTTTTAGTGAAAAATAATTAATTAAAAAATAGTTAATCTTTGTCTTTTCAGGAATTGTATACAACTAAACAATGAATATCTTGATTAAATCTTACAATTACTTGGTAGAACTGTTAAGCCCAAACAGGTCTTCGAATCTTAGCTACCCGGCCTTACCCGCCACTTTCCCCTATATTTATGGCGCACATTCATCACCAGGCATGAGTAATCGAAATTTTCTTCAACGCTGCCTGTCATTAGATTCACGAAATTTACTATTTAGAAGGTATTTAAAATAAAATAAATAGTCTATGAGCAGAATTGTTGCTAGCTAGATTCAGCGAGACCATTGGTAAACCGTGCTGCCGAGCCTTACACGAAGCCATTTTGCAGGGTCTTTTTAAATATTCTCTTTTTAAATATTTCGTTCTTGGAATAATGAACCTTCCGTGACACCGGAATTTCAACGTAATTGTGAAAATAAACGTAACTTCTTTTCTTTTTTCGAATTTCATTCCTAAAGAATCGAATTTCATTCCTAAGTGAATGAATTACTCAACGTTTTTTCAATTTTTTTTTCTTTTTAAGTTCTACATTCTATTTACACAAAGCTAGTTGTCCTTAGAAATGGCAAAATTATGACTATCAGGACCCCGTTTAAAGAATCATCTAAAATAATTTAAATAAATCCTATTTTCTAATTATAAAATTTTGATTTATTAAACACTTTTTCTGCGAAGGCCAAAAAAATTTTGAGACTAATGCTTCTTTTCTTTTTCATTTATATGCATCATCAAAACAAATCACAAAATTTTCGAATTTTCAATGAAAAAATTATTTTTAAAAATTGAAATTTTTTTAATTATCACTTTTGTTTCGAATATCAATGCGCGAGTTCAAGGATTTGGGCTCTTGGGCAACGGCTCAGCACAGTAAAAAATGTATACTCAAATTTCACGAAGTTTTCTTCGTTTTTGACGAAACCGTTTCCTGGAATATACTCCGAGCGAACATTTGTTCAGAGTGACGAAATAACTGTCGTCTCTTCTTGGGAGGAAACGAATTTCGTCAAAAATAACGGAATAATTCGCATTTCATCATTCTAGCTATGTAAAATTAAGAATTTTTTTTCCTAAATTTGAGATGGTGTGATGGCGCTGAGGTTCCGAGTAGAGAAAACTTTTTCGTCATACAATTGAGAGTTTGCGTTTTGTTCAAATCACGTGCTTTAGTAACAAAATAATTCTCAAAATTAATGAAATACAGCTTATGAAATGCTGAATCGTCAAAAGTGAGATTTTTTATTTCTGAGAGTGTGTCAATGGATTAATTTATAGATAGAAAGCTGAACAATGAAAAGAGACTCATATCTGCTAATTCATTTATTTACCGCTATGAGAGCAAAATTGGTTACTCTGAACATCAAAATACATGAATAAAACTTGGTCAATATCGCTGGAACAAATATATCTCAACATTATTATGAATATACAATATCAAAAAAATTCTATGATACCTGATATTCATACCACTGATATATAAATAATGTCACAAGAGAGAGAACTTATGTATCCGTCATCTTAATCGCAGTACCTTGTTATAAATTCACTCAAATTCATTTTTTTTAAATAGTAATAGTTTAAAGCATCTCTACAAAGGATTTAAGTTTTAGGCGGGGTATTTTTTTTAAAAAGTATTGAGAGATGAAGCTATACGTTTGCTGCTACGTAGTTGAAAATTGAGAAATTTGACAAATTTACAGCTGACTAATTTACATAAACAATTCACCATAATTTCTAAGCACCATGTTTTTCGCACTAGAGAAATTGTTGCTTTAATCAAAATAAAATTGCACGTACCAAGTGCACCCAAACATATTTAGGTTTATGTTTGGCTAATATGTTAATGGAAGCGAATTTACTTTCCTTCTTTTAAATGACTTTCTCCTTACTTAAAAAAGTTCTTTAAAATTAAGGATTAATAAGCAATAACTAAATCCAAGAAAATGAAAAAAAGTTTTTCAGACGATTTTTTATCATCTTTCACGAATTTCAAAAGTGTTACTTCTTCAGAAAACTCACTCGTTTATAAAAGTTCGTTAAAATTAAGGAATAATAATCGATTGCTGAATCCAACATTACGAAATTAAGTTTTTCAGACGATATTTTACATTTCACATATTTCGAAAGTATTATTTCTTTTTATTCATTCAAAAGTTTTTAATTTGAATTTTGAATTGAAAAATAGTATTAGTTGTAAAGGAAATAAATATTTAAACTTCGATTTTTGCCCTTTCCGGTTGACATTTGGCTTATAAAAACATTTCGCAAAATCATCGAACACAAAACAATTGGTTCTATCTAATTAATAATGGCCACTTCTTGATTCGTGACGTCATTATGGCAAATAGTTGATGACATGGTTTTATGTTCGCTAGCGAATTTGATGGTTTTCTGTCATCCTCGAGCACCAATTTATACGCTTTTCAAACATTTGTCATAATTAAATTAGAATAATAGACAGCCGTTTGCAAACGATTTTCGTTGTTTAAGAAAGTTAAGTATTGAAAATCTGTTTAAAAAGAGAACTGAAATTAAAAAAAAGAAAACAAACATGATATGGAAGATGAAAGTTTCCCAACTGGAATGAGCAGATCACTAGCCAAAATTTTTTAGGAGTGCTTTTATTTTTGACAATGTCTTTCCACATTTTTATAATTATCGTAAATACGTCAGCTGCAAATTTAGTCTTAATGAGAGAGAAAATACTAATGATTGATTGGATTTTTAGAAATATTTTATTAAAAAAATACCATCGAATATTCGTAAGGTAATATTTAAATAGTACTTTGAAAACGATATGTATTCTAAATTTGTATTAAGATAAATTTTGTTTGATAATAAGTAGAATTAAAAAAAATTATTAATCAAATCTCACAGTGAAATAGAGCTCCTTATGTGAAGTAGTTTGAAATCTATATTAAACTTGTTATATATGAATATTGTCGTATAAAATGTGTTCAAAGCATTTGGTCTAAAATCTTTTACACTTTCCTTAACACTTTTGCTTTATTTAACTAACGCATTGCTTTTTAATGGTCTTCTAATATGGCTCAAATCATTTCCAAATAAGCAAATTCATTCACTTACGTTTCTAGGGATGAGCGATTATAAGGAAATTATCAACCATATAGTTTATCACCAAACTGTTATGATTCAATTAACTTAAATAAATCTAATAATTGATTGATTATTTTTATTCTAAAAATGATTCACTGATTCATTTAAATTTTTAAAATTGATACAATAATTCATTCATATTTTTAAAGAAGACATTTTGTGATACAGATGAAAAAAAGATTTGTACAAGTAAAATTTTAAAATCATTTAAATTTTTTAGAATTGATTGATATTAAAAAATCTCTTTCTGAAGCAAATTGTTATTATAAGACAAACAATATTTAATTATTTTTTTTTTTTTGTGCAAAATAAAATGTACCGTACATTTATACTAACAATTATTTTGCAAACTTTTAATTGATTACTAAAGATGAATTATTGGATTATAAATTTTGAGACTTAAATGTTTTAAATAAAATATCTTAAAGCAAATATTAAAGTTGAATTCGTATCTAAAGATAATAAGCATTATTTATACTAAGTATTATTGTAAGACTTATTTTTTTATTAATATAACACGTAAAATTAAATATTAAAATTTTATTTGCATCTAAAATGCATTGTTTATACGTATTATAATTGATGCATATTTATGAAAATTAAGTAATACATCAAATAATCTCAAAATTTATATTAGCATAAAAATAATATGTCCTATTAAGCGATCAATTAATGGATTTAACAGATATTTTATCTCTCATCCCTACTACTTACTTCTCTAAGAATCTAACATAAAACACACTTGCTTGATAGATTTGAGTCGGGTTAATTACTATTGTTTCAAAGAATTAATCTATTTACTATAGGGAAAATTTAAATGGAAAGCTCATAATTTCGGTTTCGAATAAAGTTGCAATATCACTTTTCTTTTTTTTTTGGTTTTTACACATATTACAGCATATAAAAGGAATTCTTATTTTTTAGTTTGCATTATTTAAGAAATAGTCAGCTACAATAACTAAGCGAATTTTCTTGCGAAAAGGAAATAAGCTCAAATGGTCTAGCTTAACTCTCACGATGGTGTTACGGAAACGTTATTGGCAACAAGATTTCTTATTTAAGAGATGCGATTCAGAATCAAAAAAAGTTTTGTTTTACTAAGCATAACTTTATCTACACGACATACCTTTTAGTTAAAATGTTTTTAAAATGATGAAAATGTGCTGATTAAATACTAATTTTTATAAAGTCTAAAATTACTATGGCTGAAGCATGAATGAAAAATAAACCTAGATTTAACCAGATAAAGTAGAGATTATCAATTCTTGTATGTTAAAGCTCGTAGATACATGATTATTACTCGGTAACTATTAGGTTATTATTAGGTAACGCTCACAAAGCATCATTAATAGGTAATATAACTTTTTACCTATATAGTACCATTAAGGATTCACACAAACGTTTTATTTTATTTTTTTAACGTTAATTTGTTGAGCACCATGTGTATTTTTAAAGAAATTTCCGTCAGGCTATGTGTATTGCTTAGAAGCTCTCGTATTGTAATATAACAATACGAAGTGCACGACTAATGGTCTGAAATAAATAAAAATATGATTTGTATTAAAAAAATACTAAGCAAATTTTCAGCAATTACTTATAAAAAAGTAAATTTTTTATTTTTATATTATGTTTTACACTGTTTGCTACCGATGATTAACGAAGCCAAAACGAAAAGTTCAATGTCAGTCGCCGATGATTAACGAAGCCTAAACGAGAAGTTCAATGTCAGTCGCCGATGATTAGTGAGGCCTAAACTGAAAGTTCAGTGTCAGTCACCGAAGATTAACGAAGTCTAAACGGAAAATTCAGTGTCAGTAACCAATGACAGACGTAGCACTCAACGTGTAACGGTTATAAACCATAGAGTTGATATAAACGTGTCTGAAATTCCATACAGTGGTTTTTTAAGGTTAAGTGCTATTGTTTGGATAATAATAGCGTTGTATAGGCTTTGAGCGTTAATGATTGGTTAGACACAGATTTAGTTGGTTAAATGTTTGACGGGTAAAATGGTTAAATGGGTATTCTCGGAGCTTTAAGTTCAGTTTCAGTCACTGATGATTAACGAAAGGAATTCAATAGAATTCATTGCAGATTCTCCGAACTTTAACCTATTAAAATCAGCAATTTTAATCGGTTATACCTTAGGTTTATCTTTTATTATAGCTTTTTCCATAACATATTAATTTGACTTTTTGTTTCATCTAACAATTTAATGAATTAATTCTTACAACTCAACTCTCGTACTAAAGGATAAGTTTCATCTGAAGGAAATAAGCGAGAATGAACTTCAGACGATTGGATAGTCTTTTAAGTTCGTGACGTCATTCTTACTCAATTCCGACAAGTGAAATCTACCGATGGGTACGAGTATTGGGTCTTTAGCAAGCGTATAGCAACGGTTCGTAAAATGCATAATTTTTTTTGTAATGATTCATTTATATTAGCAATTCAAAGTTTTAAGCACTAAACATCAAATTTCATCATCATATTGAATTTCATCATCACATCTTTACACATTATTTTCACATAAATATATAACTGTTATTACAATAAAATAATCAATTTCCTAATACAATTTCAGTTTTAAACAATAAACACATACATAATAACATAAGTACATAGTAACATAAACAAACATTAAATATTAAAAGCAATAATTAAATATTTGTTTTGCCCCTAGTACAATTTTGGGAAATGAAAACGTTTTCAAGGATTGAAAATTTTTTCAAAAATAGAAGATACTTTTTGTAAAAATATTTGATTTTTACTTTTTTATTGAAAGGAGTAAACTATTCGCAACTACCACAGTTTATTTCGAAACATTTTCTGTATACTTTCACGGGAAACTGACCATATATGTTTCAGCAATTAATAAATAGTGGTATTTACAGACTATTTACTTTTCTTAAAAAAAAAGGTAAAATTGAAATGCTTTCAGTAGCTTATATTTCCTGAATCCTAAACAGTTCAAAAACGATTCTTGCTTAGTGAGCATTTAAATTTTCAAAACAATAATTTAAATAAATCAAAAACTTTTTCATTTAACCGAAATTAGTGTGAAATGAAGGAAAAATTTAAGAACTATATTTCTTTTTTAAAGAAAATGTTTAATTGTTGCTCAAAACAGCTTTCACATTTATAACAATTAATAAATTTTGTTAATATAATTCATTTTTTAATTTCACTTTAAAAACATATAATATTAAATATGTACATATTTTTAAAATATTATTCATTTTTCAACAATTTTAAAATTTTTATAAAAATTATCGGCAGCTACTCAAATGCGTTATAATTTTCTCTGCCATTCTTATAACTTTTGATCTTTAAAGATCAAATTTAACAAAAATTAAATTCACTATGTTAATTAAAAATTTAATTAGTTTAAATTATAAAAACTCTTATTATGTATTTTAGTTTTATGATTGAATATTTACATTCATTTTTGACAAATGTCAAATTACGGGCAAGAATTTCACGACTTCAAAAAGCTAGTATGCAAATTCCTGTGTAACGTTAATCATTTATAAATTTGTAATTTTAGCCAATTAAGTAAGTTTCATTCTATTGATACCATTTTCTGTGTGTTTGTTCTAATGTTATACAAATCAAACTAAATTGGATAACAGTGATAAATTATAACAATTTAATAATTCAGTATTTTCTCTATTAATACCATTTTCAATGAGTTTGCTTATATGTTATTCAAATAAAATTGAATTGGATATCATTGATAAATTATGTCAATTAACTAATGCAGAATTCGTCTATATTAGTACCATTTTCCGTGTGCTGTTATGTTATGCATATCAAATTAAATTAGATTATATTGATAAATTCTGTCAATTAATTAATGCAAAGTTTGTCCGTGTGTTCTTATGTTATGCAAATCAAATTGAATTGGATAACATTGATAAATTATGTCAATTAACTAATGCAGAATTCGTCTCTATTGATACCATTTTCACTGTGTTTGTTCTTTCGCTATACAAATAAAATTGAATTGGATAACAATGATAAATTATGTCAATTAACTACTGCAGAATTTGTCTCTATTGATACCATTTTCCGTATGTTCTTATGTTATGCAAATCAAATTAAATGACATAATATTGATGAATTATGTCAATTAGTTAATGTATAATTTGTCTCTATTGATACCATTTTTGGTGTGTTGGTTCAATATTGTACAAATCAATGAAAACCGCATATAGATAAGTAAAATCATAAGACATATTGCAAACCTTAATTATACAACTTTAAATGTGTTCATTTAGTTTTGGAAAATTGAATCACATCATTAAAGTTAGGCCATTAATAAATACAGATTTCGACGAAATTAATACAGTGTTCAATGCGTTTGTTCCATATTATACAAATCAAAGAAAATTAAAGAGCATTGATAAATATAGGGATTTCTACGGCAAATTTGTTTCTGCCAATTTTAACAAGTTCATTCTCTTTTATATTAATTTGAAAAAAGTAGGATTCTTTTGTTGAATTTAGCCACTCAACTACTACGGATTTAAACGCCAATTGTACTATTTTCAGTAGGCTTGTTTCAATGTTATACAAGTCAAATTGAATTGGATGACATAATTAAATTTAGTATACTAACTAATGTAGATTTTGACATTGATATTTTCCTTTCAGTGTATTCATTTCGTTGTATTCATTGTATAGCAGTTTATAATTTCTTTTTGTACAAATAATACTGTTAATAGTATAACGACAAATTATACAAGTTTTGTACACGTTTACTAAAAACTTAAATGGATTCTATTCATAAAATGGACTATACTACTAAAATAAGAAAAAATTATAAACACTACTACATATCTGAGCTCCATAATTTTTCTTTGTTGTTCATATCACAATTTGAGTTTGCAGGAGAGTCACGTGGCATTTGAGTAATGCAAGGTGTACTGTACTGACCACCCTTTATGCGTAATTTTAAAATCTTCGTCAAAAGAGAAATAAAAAAAGAGTATACCAATTAGGGATTGCGAATTAACATTGAGAAACAAAAGCACCAAACAATGGGTTGAATCGCTAGAGAAGGAGGTAAGGGGAAAATCATTAAAACCAGTTTGAATATTTAATGACTTTTGGAGACGTTTATATTAATCGTCTTCTAACTCCTCTATACTTCCTGCAGTAGTTAAACAGGCTTTCACACTTTCAGTCTCGCCTTTCTTAGTAATGATTCAACAGATTGCGATGGTGTTAAAAATATATATTAAGAGTGATCATTACAGAACACCGTGTATAATTTCTGTTATTCAGTAACAGTGTATAGTTTTGGCCCCAAATGTTTCTTCCAACAATAAAAAATTACATTAAAACTTTATAGTAACGATGCATCAGTTACCTATGTATATAATTAATAGAATAATTTTGTTACCTGATACACTTCAGAATCTTTGATGAATAAGAATTTATATGAAGTGATAAAATGCAATGACTACACTTTGTTCAAAAATTAAAATGCTAAATAAATATTGATATATTGTGATAGCAATAGCTCCAGCTCAATTTGGATTGGGATTTAAAAAAATATCGACAAAATATATTTTTTTTTGATGCAGATATTTTATAATTACTCTATTTTTAATTATAAGTCTAGAAATGTATTACAAAATAAACAATAAAAGGGAAAAACTTTAAAATAAAAATGTAAACCTATTTTTATCATTAAAAGTGTTACTTTTTACAAAGCTCTTAACTTCAATAATAATAATGATAATAATAATAAAAATAGTTTTCTATGCACTAAAATTTGCACCTGGATGAAGTTGAAACAAAATGGAAATTTAAATAGTATAATTTTGGCTCCATTATTTGTTAAGGATTCAAAAAATTATTGAACTCAGAGCTGTAGAGAGAAAGATTTAACAATAATAATTTCTTTTGAATATATTTGAGCCTCTGTATAAGTAGTATAGTACCAGTTTATTAAATTGATATTCAATATAAACTTGACCCCAAAAACGCGTAACAATATTATGTTAACTTGTCATAGAATCTACTTAATGTAACAATCTATTTGACACATTTTTTTCGTGTTACACAACAATATACTATATCTTCGATTTCAAGAGGCTTTTCATCATCCAGAAGTACCACTAGGTGGCGCAGTGTTGTTGACAACCACTGCGCCCTCTAACGTCGGAGGAGAAGTTGAAGCACCAGCTGTCATGGAACGATAAATTTCTTCGTTTCCTTTACGCACTGAAATAGAGAAAAAAAATATTTTAATTTTTTAATAAAACATTAGTATACATAAGTGGGGAATTTAAAATAAGTTTATAATCCGTAAGTGAGGAATTTTTACAACGGAATTTTGGGGAATTTTGAAACAACGACAAGTCACTAACAGAAAAATAAAAATGTGACGGTAAATATTTGAATAAGCTTAGTAGATAAACCCTCCTGAATGAAAAAAATAATAGGCTAATTTTAAACTAAATTATACATTTTAATACTTTCAAAATATTGTTGCGATTCTGACATAACCACCAAACAGTAAGTTCTAACTTCCAGGAGTGTTTAAAGTGGTAGCTAAGTATCAAATCAAGGTTAACTTATTTTATCTAGTTTTGTAAGCTTGCTAACCTTTTATATATAATTAATAGGTTTTATACACGTATGCTTAAGTTGTGTACAAGTTGTGGTGGACGCAATCATTATAAATTATATTTATTAAATCAGTAATAAAATGTTATAATATAGCCAAATAAATCAAGGTTAACTTATTTTGTCCACTTTCTAAACCTTTTATATATAATTAATAGGATTTACACACATATGCTTGAGTGTTGTACAAGTTGTGGTGGACACAATCATTCTAAATTATAATTATTAAGTCTAATAAAATGTTAAATCATAAAATTTATCACCTCTCTGAATATTTAAACAAGAATGTTCCTATAAATCAGAACAAATGGGCAAGTATCTTCTGATTTTACTATGCGTTTATAACTCTTTCAAGAAGAAATTTAAAGAGTTGCTGAAAATATGGCATGCCGATTTTATTAGTATAAAATTTTTTCGTTCGATATGATCTTTAATCAGATATGATATATAGTCTCATAATTATCAACAGGCACAGAAAAATAACTTCTCTGGTGGATAAATGTTAATTAATAGTTAGAAATATGCGTAATTTCGTAATAGGGTATTTTCATATCTAGTTATTTTCTTTTTTTATTATACGATATAAAAACATATAAAAACAAGTACTCGAATTTTCGAGGCTATATTGGGGTGTTTAAAAACTATATTTTTTACAAGTTAACATTTATTTCCCGCTATCAGTGGTAGCAGCGGGCTGTAAAAGTTAGAAATGGTAGATAATTTGCTTTAAATTTACAATCGCCAATCTTACTGATAAACATATCTGAGCAGCTGATGCCGGTTACTGCCCTCATGTGTCAAAATAAACGACCACACATAAAATATTAGGGTATAACAAACAATAATTATCCAAGCAGAATTTTTGTTAACTTTATTCATGTTCGTCCCACAATGGACTGATTGCAAAGACACGGTTACCAATAGAACACCAAAGTCAAGCATAAGCGGCAACGGTCAGTGAGTGGGTGGGTGACCACTGTGATCAACCTGCGAAGGGAACAAGGGTGTTCGGTATCGGTGCTCGTGAAACCATTCTACCGCAAAGTGCTCGACTTCGCTCGCAGGCAGTCAACTGCCAAATCACCCTTTTGCATCAAAATTGTTAGGGCATGTCTTCGGATCATCCTCAGAGATGTTTGTCAGACCGTCGCCAATAGCCCAATCAGCAGCTCCAGTGGACATAAATAATTATTACTATTGTTCCTTGTTGTTGTTGTAGTTGCAGTTCATTTACGTTGCACTAGAGTTGCACAATGGGCTATTGGCGACGGTCTGGGAAACATCCCTGAGGATGATCCGAAAACATGCCCTAACAATTTTGATCCTTTGCAGGTGAGATGTAACCCCCCGCTTCGGTAGCCCAAAGACCTGCATGCGAAGTCGAGCACTTACGGTAGAACAATTTAACGAGAACCAATACCGCACCCCCTCGGTCCCTACGCAGACTGATCCAAGTGGGTCACCCACCCGCACACTCACTGACCGCAGCCAGTGATGCTTGACTTCGGTGATCTGCTGGGAACCGTGTCTTAACGATCAGTCCACTGCGGGACTTTCGACTTATGAGAACAATTTGTTTGAGTAGTATTTTGTTGGTCATACTCAAACTGTACACTTGTATGTTACTTGTTTGTAAGTTCAGATGTTCTTCAGCTACTTTGAAAACAAGAAATTGTGCCCTTCATTGTAATTGTCCGGAATTATTGAGACTCGTAGACCTGGCCAACCATTTCTGACTAGGCGTTATTTTTTAATTTTTAATGTAACTACGGTGGGTTCTATGCTTCTTATACATTACATGAAAGATTGGATTAGACATAAAGGTTTTGAAAGTTGCTAAATAGGGTTATTGGTTTGTGTCCCCCAAACCACTAGTGAAGTTCAGAGCTTGCAATCAAATGAAATACAATCACTTAAAAATTTAATTAAAATAATGTAAAATAGACCATGAATTAAGGATTGGATGAAAGTTAAAAACGGCCACATGCATGTATAACTCAAAAGATCAAATATTCATGCATCGAAACCTCTAAAAATCACCAATACTTAACAATCGAATGGCATGCAAGTCTTAACACTTGGAGTAAGATTCTCGAAAATTCCGATTAGAAAAAGTTAGTCTAAAATTAAAGAGCATGGTTAATAATACCTGGGATAGGGTACATATTAAGTGCCAGAGATTTTTTTTCTTAATTTCTAACTGTTGAAAAATATTGACCGATATTATATACCTACGTTGGATGGAATTAAGGTTAATAATATTTTCTAGTAGAAAGTGTTGCATTAGAATTTTAGATTCTAAAATTTAGCGAATGCGTGTAAATATTAATATTAATAAGCATTAACCTAAGAATAAAAAATTATTTCTTAAACAGATATGCAGGTCTGCAAATGGAGCAAAAGTTTTATCCACAATGCTTAGAAATTTTTTTGCTGCAACATTTACGCCTATGAAAATTTAATATCTTAATACAGCGGTTCCCAATTTTTTCCGGCTACGGAACCCTAAATAATTTACCTATTTCTGGTTTCGTATCGATAATTTATTTAAAAATTTTAAGGTAATAGTGAACTCTCTATTCTATAAATGACCCTTTTTTAATTATTAAATTTATGGAATAAAATTTGTTTTATTTTATCGTTATTTTAAATTATCTAGTTATGAACTAGGTTTTTGGTGCAATAACATAATACATATAATACATAATAATATTTGGTGTAATAACATATGTACATAAGCTAAAAATATTTAAAATAAAATGAATTATGGTTTATTCGAGATGGAAACTTAAAAGAAATGCTATAAACTTTGGAAATGTTATTAAGGAAACTTATTTTTTATAGCATTTTATTTTGATTTGAAAAGCTTGATAGGAAATACTAGTGCAATATTTTATAAATGCTTGTTTTTAGAATTTATACAAAAATTTATTGTTCTTTGAAATACTATTTTTTCTTCTGAAAAATGAAATTTCTATTTCATTGGTATTTTACTTGAAATAATATAAGGAAGGCAACCGAAAGATTAAATACTACGAATTATGGGTTGTATCTAAATATAATCAGAGGTTTCAAAACTAGTTACTGGCTATAAAGAGTATTGACTAGCGGAATCTCTTTTACAACCAAACTGTAGCACGGAACCCTAGGGTTCCGCGGAAAACAGTTTGGGAACAGCTGTCTTAATACCTCACTAGATGTCTTTAATGATCATTCAGGTTTTATCTGAATGTTATAAGATATATCAACGTTTCGCTATTAACTGTTTATAGAATAAGTAGTGTCAGTATGTGTACCTTGTTCAGTGTAAATGAAAAATACATAAGTTACATAATTCATAAGTTGCATAATTCATAAGTTGCATATTGTTAATTTTATTTGAGTTGAGGCGAGTCTTTGAAATAGAGAATTAAAGAGAACGTTGCCAGACCATGGACACCCATTCGACCTTTGCATTTTGCTACTTGGCATTCGGAAAAGAACACGTTGCCGGATTATTGTCACCAATTTGGATTTCACATTATACTGGATGTTATTGAAAAAGAACCTAGTTCAGATATCGACAACCTTTGGATTCCACATTTCTCAGCGTGACTATTGGCAAAAAGAAAAGTTAATTAGACTACTGGCTTATATTGGGTATGTGTATCTTTTGATCAAATTTTAATTTGAAATGCTTTCAAAGAATGTATGCGTTTAAACGTTCAATTCTTGGTTTAATAGTTTACAGAATATCATGATATCATCAAAATTCTCAAAGGGTTGAAAATAAAGTCACTTTACATGATTACGGAGGAAAGCTCTAAGAATCTTCAGAACTTCTATAAATTTCTTTCAAATAGACATTTCTTCTTAATAAAATTATGCGGCTCGTAGTTTTAAAATGTTATTTAGTACTGACGCTTTACTTAGGGTAAAATTGTCAACTGATTTGGATGATAATGAATTGTCAA
Organism: Parasteatoda tepidariorum; assembly: GCF_982258835.1. Lineage (NCBI taxonomy): Eukaryota > Metazoa > Arthropoda > Arachnida > Araneae > Theridiidae > Parasteatoda > Parasteatoda tepidariorum. Next base: position 95,821,851 of record NC_141759.1, on the reverse strand, counting down.
CGTATATAACTCAAAACTGATTCTTTTTATAAAATTAAATTTAAAACTCTAAAATATCACTATATTTTCCAATTTTAATTGGGTAACGATCTTCTATTTCACAATATTATATAATATATATGAATAATACTACAGAGTAAAGTAAGTGTCAATCATTACTTGTGAGAATTAAAAACACTCCGTTATTAATCCTTTTTAGTTTGATATTGGAATGATCTCTTAAAGGATTCATGCTAAAATATTCGTCTTTATTAAAGATACTTCTATAAAAAGAATTTTTTTTTCTCCTTCTAGATTCGTTAATTTGCTTGGATCGGACACGATCACCTTAAGAAGGAATATTTGGACTTCGCTATTCTACACTTCAATCTTGACTAACCTACTTGAATTAGAAAAATTTCAACAGGTCGTAAAAGAATTTTTAAATTTGCTGCTTTTTTCATTTTTTGTTTAAACTTTCAAATATTTGCCTAAAGTGGTTTTTGAATAATGCTGACTGAAGTTCTCTAATGTTTTGGTCCAAGATGTAATACTGATTTATTCCTAATTGTTCCTAAAATTGGTATCATGCGCCTGTAAGGACCGGGAAATGTTTTCGTTTTTGAAGTGGAGAATTAAATTAAAAGTTTAACATCAAAGTGAGAATTTCGTAATAAAATACTTGAAATAAAAACTTAAGATTTCATCACACAATGTGAAATTAGTTAGAAATTTCAAAGGACAGACTTTAAACAAGATTTTAGTGCATTATGCTGACTGATACATTGCTTTAATTCTCTATTTCTAATGTCTTAAGACCTATTTGTAATTGAGATTTCTAATGTCAATTACAAATAGATCTTAAGACATTAGAAATCTCAACTACTAATAGATCTTATGTCGTAAGATCTATTTGTCTTAAGCACCTGTCTAAGAGTTTGCTTACAACTCACAGGTGCTCAAACTTTGTAAATCTTCTGGGGATAATCGATCAATCATAATTGTCGCGGGAGGCCTAATTTTGAAGACTAAAATAAAACTTTTAAATCAAAATTTAGTAACGGGGAAGAGGTGAGAGTTTTCAGTAGTCTTAATTTGTATTTAATTTTATAACTTACGAAACAGAACTGCAATGAAATCGAAACCTTGAAAATTGTTGGTGGGTAAGATTTTGTCTAGTTTAAGTCAATTTTAAAATTTATTAAATTAATAATTCGGGTATAAAAGTCTCTCTTTACAAAAACAGTCTGTATTCTCCGTTAGACATCAAATAAATTTTTACTGCTATATCTTTTTACTTAAATTTAACTTAACTTACAGAAGTTCCTATTATCAATAAAATTAAAATGTCAGAAATCTGCAAATTTTTAAATTTTAAAAAGTGCTATTTTGTTTAGGCATGTTTTTCAAAGCAGCTTAACTTAAACTTTCTTATTATGTTAGATTGTGAAACTGTATGAAAACCCCAAATTATCTAGATGAGCTCATTTCTGGCAATTTTTTTTTTGGCGGGCGAGAATTGATATAAATTATTGACATGAATTCCTAATGAATTTAATTTTTGGCTAATAGTCTTTTACATTTAAATGTTTTGGAGTTCTGAGTATTTAATAAATGTACCAGCTGATCATCAAAGAACACTAGTACCTTATGTGATAAACGAAATGGTAATAAACAATATATTTAGTTTGCATTTATAATGGTTTTCCGGAGGTTTGAAAAATCTATCGTTACTTCTAAAGGCCTGGTTTCTTAGGACAGGACGCCGTCAGCTGGAAATCAGCGCTAACCTTTGATTGGTCCATTTGTGAGTTTGATAGTATACGTCATCGAACGCTCATCTTGAACTACAATTGCCGTCCAACTCAACTGCAGTTGGATTACAACGTGACGTTAACCACAGAAGCAATGGCGGACAACATCCAACAGCACATTGAAATCAGCCAAGATTTTGATTTTGACATTAAACATAGCTTCTTCATTAAACATAGCACTCTTCATTTAGCTCAGCTACAATGTGTTTTTTCTGGGACAAAGTCATTATTTGCTCTCTAAAACACTGGTCGACAATAACAAAATCAATATAAATTCAAAATAAATATTTGTTTACGTTATTAACGCATGCGCAATGAGAGATAATGTCTGCGTTGGACCAACTGCTCACGCTGAGCTAACAAAAAAGTATTTTTTTGGCGTCAGCTCTACGTCAACTTTCCGCTGACGCCCAGCTAAGGCGCTTGTCCTAAGAAACCAGACCTTAATAAAGTAGTCTTAACAACTTTTTAATTTTTCTTGTATTTAGATTATAAAAATCGATTACATTTTAATTTAATTTTCTTCAGTAAGTCTTAATGAATAGGACCAAATTGACGTTCGTACATAGTTAAGATAAATATAAATTTCTAGCAGAAATGTTTCTAAAATTTGAATTGTGTTTTTAGTTTTTCTACTTGATTGCAATCGGAACTAGTAGGAGTGGAGATAACTAAGATTGCAGAACTAACTTTAATTTTTCTCCGAAAAATATTGGTCATTCTAAACATAAAATTATCTAAATTAAATATCGCATGCTTATTTCGCTCTCTTAAAAATATTTAGCGAATTGAACAGTTAATGAACCATCTCATAGATGCAATGTGATACAGTTAAATGCAAGTTTTAACTACTTCAGTGAAGTACACTTGTGTGTAATGAAATGTTTAAAAATGTGTATCTTGAATCACACGATTGAGCGAAACAATTTTTTTTATAAAACGTTTGTTTTAATTTAACTTTTTTTGTTCGATATAAATTAAATGATTTAAGAGATTTAAAATTTTGAGAAAATTTAATATAAAAGTTTAAACAATATTCAAAGTTTAAGTTTTGATTACTTTCACACTAGCTAGTGTGCTCAAAACTAGATGGCTATTGTTATTGTAGTTCATTTACGTCGCACTAGAGCTGCACAATGGGCTATTGGCAACGGTCTGGGAAACATCCCAAAACTAGATGGCAGTTCGTACCGAAGGATAAATATTTCAATAGTTTTCGGTTTAGAAACCTAAGTTATGCCTAAGTGAAAATTTTCAAACATAAACAAGAATGCAAAACTCAAATGAGAAACTTCTTTTATAACGACGGTATTAGGCTGAAAATTCTTTTAATTTTTAAATTTTTGCAATAAACTTCTGTTGTAGCCCAAATTTCTGTTCTTCAGCGTTAAATTTTATACAGTTTAAAAATGTTCCCTCTTTTAAATATTTAGCTCTGAACCTAGAATCACTGTGATTCTCCGCAATGCTTTTGAAAAATAAATTTTATAATAAACAAATTTTGTAAATTTCACATGTTTTAAAATACTTAGAATTTAATTTTATTGGAGATTACGAGTACAGCAGCGTCTTTTACGTAACCTTTGCTGAAACTTTATTAATTGCGGCTAAAACTTTCATTTTTATCAAACATAAAAATTTAAATCCATGATTAATTTCCATTTTACATAATATTAAAGTATATTTCTAACAAAATTCGTGCTTATTTTGATCAGAAATTCCTAAAGTCTGGCTTCAATATTGGAAAATTACTATTAGACTTTATTCAGTTTCAAAATATTCAAATATTTGTCAAATAGCAAATAGAAAAGAAATCTCAAAGTGTTCTAAGTGTAAAATATATGCAAAAATAAATTTACGCTGATGAGAAACACATCTATATTATATAAAACGCTAATACGTATGTATCAATAAAACCGATGATATTTCTTTTCTCGCGTTGGTAGCAGTTTTCATTTTTAATTGATAGGCTTCGGCGCGCAAGAGCACGTAGTGAGCATCATATGGCTAATCTATATTATATAAAACGCTAATACGTTTTAATTGATTGGCTTCGGCGCGCAAGAGCACGTAGAGAGCATCATATGTCTAATCGGGTGAATTCTCACCGAATTATCAAAAAAATTCTCACAAAATTATCTTCATCGAAGCCGATGCTTTACATCCGGCGTTCAGTACTATTTCATATTGTTTTACAACACATGGTTTTAGCCCTCTGGTGGGAAAGATTTTAAAACAAAACTTACAAAAGTTACTTTTCTCAACAACTGAAACAACTGAGTGTGATTAAGAAAAATATGTGAACTGCTTGCAATTTCAAATTAATATTGAAATGCACAGGTTTAGAATTTTCTACAGTTAAAGTTTTCGGAACTTCAGTGTTCAAAAAAGTATACAAAAGCTAGACGTCAAGAACGTATCCAATGCGCGAGCAAAGCGAGCATCAGATTGCGAAGCAAGCCGAAATGAACTGCGAAAGCAGTTCAGGGGGTTGGCGAGCGACAGCGAGCAGGGGGCGAAGCCTCCTAGTGCTTAATAAAACGATAGTTCTCCAAAGCGAAGATTATTTAATCTTAACTAGTTGAGAAACATATATTTATGAATTTAGATTGTTGCGTGGTATGCATTCACGCGCGCTTGTATTATCTGTATCACATTGCTGTCTTTTATGTCTAAGTTTAAAATTGCAATATGAAGCTATGCAACTTCGAAAATATCTGAGCTGTTATTAAATTGCGTAAAAAGTAATCCAATGGAAATTTAATAAAACTTTTAGCAGTGGAAAGTTGAATTTCATATAATTTTAGTTTTCAAAATTTGATTCCGTTTTGAATTTAAGGAATGTAATTATGAAATTTATCTTTAATAGAAAACCTTCGTTATAGAACAATTGCAGGTTTCCCTTTCAGAGCAGTTATAAAGCGTTTCTGCAGTTCGGAAACAAGTTCTGAAGGGATAGCATTTGAACAATTATATTGCATAAATTCCTATGAATTTAATGTTTGTATAATGGTTGGATGCGTTTTAAACGACATTGCTCCAAATCTGTTTTAAATATCTATTGTCTAATTTTAATTTAAACAGGTTTTTGGTTCTCTATACTGTGAAAATTCTTGACTATCTGAATGTCGTACAACTTTCGACTCGAGTGAATTTATCATACAACCGTTGATAAATTCGTGCGATTAAGAATACTCTTTAAGTCTTTAAACTGTAAATATTCACTTTAACTTTTGTTTTTATTAAAAGTGGCTCAGAAATATACAGAGCACACTGTTTAAGCATTGCCAGATGGAAAAGTTACTAATTTAATAGTTCCTTTGGATGGAGGAAATGCTTTTTGATTTGCTCTTATCAAAGGATTAAATTGTAAGTTAATCCTGTACGTCGACAAATAATTTTTTTTCATTGGTTGAAATTACATCGTTAAAAGCTTTTAAGTAACTTTATTAAAAAGTTTCGTGACTAAGCAACTTATTTTCCCCTTAAATTGGAGTTACCAGTAAGCTTAAGTTCAACGTTTCCAAATTATAACACAAAGTGAATACTTTTATCTTAAGGAATGTTCAGAAATCTTATGAAGATATGAGTTTATATTAAACTTTAAATAATTAATACTTTTACTGCTAAATGTTTGTTAAAATGAAGTTTCTAATTTTAAATTTATTAATAGAGTTTTTTAAATGAACTTTACGATACATTAAGGTGCCGTATTATTGCTACTTTTCTTACTGAACATTATAATGAAAGTATGAAGACTGGCTATGATTTTGATATTAATACAACATAGTCATTTCAAAGTCAAATTAAGCTACTTTTTTTAGAATAAGAACTGAAAAGATATGTTTTTAAATACTAGGAGTTTACTAACTTCATACATTTAGATATTTGCTTTGGGCGGACTTTTAATACCTTACACAGCGGACGAATGCTTCTTAACCTTTTAATAGGCCATTTATTTCCAGTAAATGCAAATTAAAGTATTTTTGGAATTGAAATTGATATAAATCTATGTAATCTATTCATATAAGAAAAAAAACTCATTTTGCTTACAAAAAATTTATCTAAATTTTAAAGTATATTTCCAACCTATTAGGAACTAACTGAATTTTATTTTTCGTTATTTACAAAATGTATTTTAGAAATGATACAAACTTCAAAAGGAATTATGTATTTTATAACTTTTATATGTTTTCTTGAACTAACAAACGGTTACCAATTTTATTCAAACGCACTTCAAGAGAGATGAAGCTATTAACAAATGGAAACCTCTATTAAAAGTGGTCAAAATGTTCACCATGGACTTTAAAAATTGGTGGTAAATATACTTACCACGGCCTTAGAAAGGGTTAAAGTTACAATGATAAATTTTTTGTCAGAATTTTCTAACAGCAATTAAAGTTTTTTTCCCCACTCTATTGTATACTAACACTCACATTGCAAGCTAACACTCACGTGGGTTAACCAGTAGTCTAAATTTGTTGGATAATTGTGAGAACATCTGTTAGGAATTTCCGCCGACAACATAATAGTGCAAGTGCGTCGGACAAATCTTTAACCGTTAAGCAAGTGTGAAGTCCGAATTGGTAGCTGTAGACGGCCGTTCTGCTTCCTCTTCAGGCTTCACGCTCGTCCAGCAGTTTCGGAACTTTTCGATTTACTTGCACACGGTTATAGTTGAAGTCTGCGATAATAGATCGCGTATTCGGGACATGAATTTTCTGAAGATCCTTTGTACTTTCAAGATTTTAAGTCTTTAACTGAAATACCTTTTGCGATATTTCAATCAAATAAATTTATTTCGAAAAAATTAACTTGTTGTGGTAGCTTGGTTAACTTGTTGAGGCTAGACTGAAGCAGAAGTAATCAAAAGTCCACGTTTCGAAGTCTCAGCGCTTGAGCTTTGTGGATTCGATTATGCTACTTTTTAATTGTAGATTGTTCTAAATCTTTCATACCTGAATTCTAAAATTAGACTTCAGTTGGGACTACTTTCCTGTTTGGGAACAGTTTAATACTGGTTGACCCATGTGTAAGAGCTAGTTGCTGTAATATTTTCCAGAAGTGATACGCTCTGAAATTTCGGTCACGCACTTACACACCATGCAGTCTGAGATTTACTGAATGAGCTTTTCAGCTCTTCAACTTTTTTACTCCAGTTAGTGCCATTCATATAACATTAAAGGATCCGCTTATGCTATAAGCTGGTTAAATGAATATGAAAGTTAAATTTTAAATTGCTGAAATTATACCATATTAGCTTTAAATTTATAAATCTTATATCCCCAAATTTCATTCACAAATTCGCTTCTAAGGGTTTGAGATTACGGTAAGATTTATATTAGTTTCTTTTCTATATCAACTGCCATTGGAAAAGCAATCAAATACGAAAATATAAGTATTAAAAATAAACAGGTTTTGTATAATCACAATATATTTAAACCATACTTTCATTAAAGCGTTATGTAGAGTAAGTAAGTTAATGATAAATAATTAAATTGTTTAAATGAGAAGTGCTTGCTTTAAAATACGATAAATTTTGTTTGACAAAGTATGTCTGATCTGAGTTCATGACTGGTTATGGCAGTGTTTCCCAAACTTATGTCTTTTGTGTACCACTTCTAAATTTTTCGTAACACTATGTACCACTGGTTAAAAAAATGAATGTATTTTTTACAATAAAAAAAAACTGCACAAAAGTTAAAAATCACAACTGGCTGTTAACACCACTAAATATTAACTGATAACTCTGCGAAAAATAGCCAATAGAGAAATACGTAATCGTAAATTTTCATGGCTAGCTTTGTTTTTAAATATAAATTTGTGAAATGTTCGTGTTTTGCAAGATATTTCGCATAAAAACGCGTACCCCCTCTAAACTGTTCCCGTACCCCTGGGGTACGCGTACCACACTTTGGGAAATAACGGGTTATGGCAATATTTGGTGCCCAAATAAGGTTATGCAATTACTTTTACAAATGAAAAAAAATCAAGGTGCATTTATTTAAAATTTCATTTCCATGAAAAAGTCAAATTTTTCTTAAACCTAGAGCTTTTAAGCTCTAATCATCATGGAAGAATGTAGTGTTAATTCTGCTACAATTAAAGAAATTTCGCCAGAATATTGATTTCTATATAGTTATATTTTATATCTTACTTGAGACGAAATCTCTAATTCGTAAATTTTAAAACTTTCAAACTAGTTAGAGCACTAATTCTGAAAAAAAAAAAAAACTTTGTGTCGAGATTTTTTTCATTTTCAAATTGCTACATGCAGAAAGTGTTACTATATTATCGTGATGCAAATACATTATCTGTTAAAAGTTTAAAATTTACAGACATAAATTATGACTTGAAACTAAATTAGTCTGATTTTTTTCGAGCGGTCAAAGATGTATCACGTTAAATGGAATTTTAAGTGGTAATAGAAATTTCTTGCTAACATAAAGCGCTACAGGAGTTTAGAAGTCTTTTTACTAAATATGTATCTGCTTACCATTCTTATATAAATATTATTTTTAAGATTAAATTATTACAAACTTTTAATGAAGCACACCATAAAACTTTTATGTCATTATTTAAAGTTTACCGACATCGATTTAAGTATTCCATGTGTCGAAAGAATTTTAGTAAAATTTCAAATTAAAATTTATGCTAAAAATAAGAGTTAATTTAAAATAGTTCAGGTATTCATAAAAGAATTTAAATAAATATAAGTTTACAAGTTGTAATCTAGATTTTATTTTAGTAACTAGCCGCCTTTTGTGGCCAGTTGGCATAATTTAACGGACTAAGTTAAAGTCGATTCTGCTTCCGTTGGCAGCGTTAATAGTTCTTGCTTTCTTAGTTTTGCGTTATTTACTACAAATTGGATACTTGCAAGTGACGTCAATGAATAAGGTTAGATTCGCACGTGCGTCGTTGTTTGTAGCCATCTATTTAAATCTGATCCGAAAATTCTAATCAAAGTGATGTTAAAGCAAAGCTTTATAGTTGTACCGTTAATGTGCAACGTATAACCACGTGGTTTGATACAACCACGCGATTATTCGCCTTCAAATGAAGTAAACCGGTTTCAATTCCCCGCGATGGCTCGTCGTTACCAATTCTACTCTGTCTCACACCGACCACCTTGCTGATCATGGGTTAGTCCCCTTACTGCCAATCTAACCGTGGGAGGTTTTCGTGGTTTTCTCTCCATGTAACGCAAATGCGACTTGGTTCCATCGAAAAATCCTCTACGAAGGCTAATTTCAGCAAATACTTAATCCTGGTGTTCCCTTGTCTTCTGGAATGGATTCAAAACTAAAAGGCTACGGAGTTTAACATTAGTGGTCGTATGCCCCAAAATGGGTCGGCTGTTCAACCACTGTTATAAAGTACACCCTCCCCCAATAACCCATGTTATGGAAAGGCTGTTTGCAGATCAAAATAGCTCAAAGATTAATTTATTTAGTCACAAACCGATTAAAACTGTATGAAAATATATAGCCGAAAACCTAAAGGGCTCCTTAATTTTAGGAGAAAGACTAGGTAATTTGGTGTTAGTTTGCAAAACCGAAAAATAGACAATCATCAGTTTAGAAGCATGAGAATAGATTAATGGTAATCATAAAGAGAAAGATATTAAATTTTCCTAAACTGATTAAACTCCTAATACCGCAACTATATAAACATCTTGCAAAAATTTAATTTGTTTAAATTCTTTAAAATTGCAACAATTCAATGCTTATCCCGATGCAAGGATGCACTAATTTCCAATTTGTAAATTTTTAAGTGCATTAAATTTTGAATATAGTTTAGCCATTTTAGCCATTTTTAAATTAAGTGAAGCATTAGAGAGATTTTTAACTAAACGTTTTAATTTCTGAGAATTAACATCGCTAATGGAAGGGAGATATTTTAGCTAAGTAAATTTGGAGAAATTGAAAGTAATTGAAGTTATTGAAGAAGTTGGCAAAATAAATTTGGATGAGTTCTCACTTTGATACATTGATTGTAAAGTTTGTAACGCAATGTTTCTATTTGAGATTGCAGCATTCTTTTAAAAATTGTTATAAAATTTATAATTAATGTTCATTAGAAAAGTTGTTACCTGTTTAACTTTCATTGTACTGTGCTCCTTTTGATTTTAAGTTATGGTTCATCCAATTTTCGTTAAATTATCTCAATTTGTAAAAATTTGTTATGATTTACTATGCAGTGAAGGTATTCAGATTGTACGAGTGACTCTATTGAAATAAATATGTTCTCAAAATTTAAAAAACAAGGAAGTTTTAATGTCTGAAATTTTCTAAATTCTTTAACATTTAATTCCCAAATATGTTCTGTTTCAACTTTCTTTTTAAAAATTCAAAGTAAGTTCTTCAAATCTAACAAATTCTTGAATGATTTGAATCCTATCATTGGCAACACGTCTTATTTGTAACTGTCTAATGTATTGAATTTTTATCGTTGAACTAGTAATTTTAATAGATTGTTGTGGAAGTTTTTTCGATCATATTTAGTTTAATATTTGGGAAATAATTTACTCAGGTAATTAACACTTATCATTACGAAACTAGATTCCTGTGAAATTTCCAGAACTCTCATGAAAACTTTTTTTAAATTTCTGAAATTGTAAAATTAAGTTTTAAAATTTATTTAAAAATGTAAATTATTTAAAATTTTCATAGCAGAATCATTTTTAGTAAACTAGTTTTGTAGGTTTAGTTCAAATTTTAAAAAGTAATTTTCAATAGTATTTATTTTAAACAGACAACCTTTTTAAATTTTTTTTAAAGCTTCTAAACTAATTTTCAGAATATTTTTTATACATAAATGTTTTATACATATTTTTATACATTTTATACATAAAGTTTTAAGTACAATCAGCGATTTAAAAAAAATTAATTGGATGGAAGTAAAACTTTCAGTTTTAAACGTTCTACCTTTTTGTTATTGGTAATTTTACTGCGTAAGTTAGTAACTTATTTGAATGAAAAAAATCCTTAGAATATTCTTATTTAAACGTTTAATATTCTATTTTAAAAATTTAATAATTAGCCAAATTAAAAGAATTTATAAGCGAATTTAAAGTCTAAGCAAATTTGACAATTTCAAAATTTTGAAAAATGTTTCTCTCTTTAAATCAAATTCGAGTATAAAAAAATTGAACGAAATTCACACTTTATATAAAATAATTTCATGAAGTTATAACCTCGCAATTTCTATATTACGAAGTTATCTTATAATATGAATTGTTAATTATAATAATTAACAATTCATATTATAAGATAAACTCATACTATAAGATAAGATAAGGTTAATTATATGAAATCTTAAAGTAAAATTCTTTAAACATTTTCAGGCTTTTATAAATTGAATCTGGACATTTTGAAAAAAGGTCTCTTAAATTTGGATCCATTTAAGAGAATCCTTTTTCAAATTGATAGATTAAACGAAAAAGGCACTTCATAAATTTAAAGTAATTTGGAAGTATTGAGCTTTTTAAATATTTTTTCATAATGATTTTGAAGATGTACTAGAAAAGTTCATAACTATTTAGATTAAATTAAAACCTCCGTATGTGGAAAAAATTGATCGTGATTAAAATTATGTAAAATTTGTAGATTATTAGAGCAGTAAATATTCAATAAATTATGAATATTAATGTCTAGAAAAAATTTTGCAGCAATAATCCTTTCAAAATATTAGATTTTGAAAATGATTCCACTATAAATAACGACAAAGTTTACCTAGATGTTAAAAGTATTTCGGTATATTTTCCTTTAACACTAGGTTTACGGGACACGTCATTTTGACGGATTTCAACTTTTGTAAGGAAAATTATAAAACCCGTTTGAATTTTCATTTTATCTGTTGTAACGGCTTTTAACCATTGATCGAAGTAAATATATATTAAATGCTATTTACCTCAAAAGCGTTGAAATATTGAAATTCTCTATGTGGTATACCTATTTCTACGGATATGCGTCAATTTGACGCGATCATAATTTAGACAAAAGTTTAAGTAAACAAGCAATTATCACATCAATAATAAATAGGAATGTACCGACAATATTTCGATCCGTTATCTCAAATGAAACAAGTGATAAACAACTGTTGCCGATAAGCAATAATGGAAAGAACAAATGCAGAATGTCAATTGATGTCAGATTTTGAAGGTTTCAGTTACTTAGTTCGAGTACTGAAACATAAAATACTAGAATATTTCATAAATATATATCTCATATCTTCACTTTTTTTCTTATAATATCATACATTGGTTTCTAAGTGAAGAGATGCCAACTGCGCCGGACACGCGAAAATAATTTAAAAAATGGTAAAAAACAAAGTAAATTTTGAAATATGAAGTGGTGAATTATATAGGCCTAGGAATTATTTAGAAATAGTGGTGGATAAAAATCTACTAAATTGAATTTATTAAATTAAGAATCACAATTCTTTCATACGTCAAATTGACGTGAGTCCGTAGGGATAGGTATTTAAACGTCCTTAAACCTAGTGTTAAATATTGTCGTATTTCTAAGTTTTATAAACTGGAATTCAATTGGAGAAAGTTACTCGAGAAAAATTAGTTCATAAGTTACGCAGTAAAATTTGTGTAATAAAATGTGTGTTTGTGTAATAAAATTTTTGTTTGTGTAATAAAGTGTGTGTTTGTGTAATAAAATGTCTTTGTGCAATAAAATGTGATAAACCGCTTTGTAATCGGAATTCTAATTCTAGTAATTTTTTAAAGTCAGTTCAATGACTACTTTATTACCTATAACTTTAAACACAAAGATGAAACATCCAAGAATAAATTATGGGAAGTAAAGCAGACTTCACCTAGAGTGATTTTAACTAAGCAGCAGTATGTCAAACTGCAGTATGTATATCAGCTCAAGAACTTGTTTTTTCACTTTTGGCAAATTTCGATTGAAAATGAACGTAGGATCGAATGCCATCTAAGAATTTCCTATCCGAATATAAGACACGGTATTTAATTTTTATGCAATAATGTAAATTTTATAGCTCGTCGATCCCTAGTATCCTTCAAATTCGCAACCTGAAACATGATACCATACCTTATAAACTTGCTACTTTAACATTTGAACCAAAACTTCGTATTAATTTAACAAACTCATTAAGATCGCTACAAAAGTTTAATTTGAGTATCTTTTTCCATTAATATGATTGAATAGTTAATAGAAAGTAAATAAATAGTTACAAGGTAGGTAACGATAGTAGTTTCATAGGGTTCCTTAAACAGGATGACTTCCTGGTTTCAGAAAAAGAACAGTCTTTTTAATAGTGTTTATGGAGCCGCGATGGCTCAGGGTATACAGCGTTCGCCTTCCAATGAGGTGAACCGGGGTTCGATCCCGGCGATGGCTGGTCGATACGAATCCACATCCGGCTTGCACCGACCACAATGCTGACTTGAAATATCCTCAGTGATGGACGGATCATGGGTTAGAGTCCCCTTGCCGTTAGGCTAACCGTGGGTGGTTCTCGTGGTCTTCCTCTCCATGTAACCTAAATACGGGTTAGCTCCATCAAAAAGTTCACCACGGAGGCAAATTTCTCCCAATACATGATCCACGAGTTCTGGATTGGGTTCAAAATTACAAGGCTACGGAGTTGAACATTAATAGTCCTAAATCCAAAAATTGGGTTGGCTGTTCAACGACTGTTATAAAATAGTGTTTATGTAGCATTTACTTTGAAAAAAAAACAAGATAAATAGCTTTATTTACCATAATAGATTAAAAAACTTACAAATAGATAAACCAAAGGAAGGTAGCTCTTTTAAGTGAAAGTGGTAAATAACAAAATAGCCATTTCGTACGCATATTATTACTGTTTGAAATTGGTATTTTTCATATAGACAGTTTTGATTTAAAATTTTTCTAAGAATGAGGTTTTCAACGCACGAGTAAATATAAACCTTCCTTAACCCTTTAACGGGCCCTTTATTTCTAGTAAGGGTAAATTAAAGTATTTTTGGAATTGAAATTGTTTTAAGAACAGTAATTGATATATAAAAAAGAAAAAACTCATTTAGTTTATAAAAATGCCATTTTTTTGGTGGTAAATATACCTATTAGGAACTTACTGACTTTTATTTTTCTTTATTTATAAAATAAATTCCTTAAATGCTACAAACTTCAAAAGGAATTATGTATTTTATAACTTTTATACGTTTTTTAAAAGTGACAAATGGTTGCCAATTTTAATCAAGCTCACTTCAAGAAAGCTGAAGTTATTGAAGAATGGAAACCTAAATTAAAAGTAGTAAAACGTGGTGGTAAGAATACTTACCACGGCCTTCAAAAGGGTTAATCTTTTCGGAGGATACATATTCGCTTTTCAATCAATTTGAAATTTTTTTTTTGGTGACGTTAAATTTGTCGGGACACGAAGTCCTCTATGTTCCCATAACAAATCATACCTCTGGGAGTACTGAAACACGAGTTTCCTTGTCTTCTGGATTGGTTCAAAACTACAAGGCTACGGAGTTGAACATTAGTAGTCGTAAACCTAAAGATGGGTCTGCTGTTCAACCATGGATATAAAATAAAATAAAAATATGGTACACTGAGTGCGAATGCGTTTATTTTCCTCAGATAATGGTAAAAAAAAAAGAAACTATTTTTAAATATGACTAGGAGGCTCCGCCCCGTACTCGCTAACGCTCGCCAACCCCCGGGAATTGCTACGCAATCCTATGTGGTTCACGCCGTGAACCACATAGATCGCTGCGCTCGCTCGCCAATGAACACAATGTTCTAGCACAAAGACATAATATATTATCATCAAAGACATAGTATTTTATCATCAAAGACATAGTATTGTACTTATGTAGAAGAATTCTACCAATGTTCTTATTGGCTTTTAAAAAAGTATATTAGCTATTTAGATTGTACATGGTGAAAAAATCAAAACATTAGCTAAATAAGAAACATATTAGCAAAATAAATTATCAAATATTGCTTCACTAATATTCTGCATTTTAAAGCGTGAAAATTCAATGCATAAATAAACGCGAAATATAAAAAAAATTCAATGCATTCATTACAAACACTTAGACGTTTTTTAGACGTTTAGGTAGCTCCCAGTAGAAAAATATCAATTCAACAGCGGCCTTTTAAAGCATTCTCACTTCAATTAATTAATTAATTCCTAATTGAGTTTAAATTAAATATTGTCATGTTTTTAGTGCATGAATCTGAATTGAAAAACCTGATAATGCTCACTCTGGTTATTGTTATCTGGATGCTCACTACTTGAGCGCCGAATCCAATCAATTAAAAATGAAAACTGTTGTCAGCGCGAGAAAAGAAATATCATCGGTTTTATTGATACATACATACGTACGTATTAGCGTTTTATATAATATAGATTTGAGCGCTAATTAGTTTAAAGCAGATCACATTTTATGAAGATAAAAAGCGATGATGCAAGCATTTTATTTCATTATTAGAAATTGTTCGGAAAAACGTGATTTGTATATTTAGGAATATATTAATGTCATAAAAAATCTATATTTGGATTTGAAACGACGTTGTCTGTAAAATTTAAAACTGAAGTTTGAACGAAAGTTATACATGCATGAAAATATATTTACTACTTATTTTTAATAAATTTGGTATCTCTAAGAGGCTACAGACGCACGATATTTTAAGAAAAGCTTAAAATTCCTTAAATTATTAATTTTGCTAAATTTTTATTTAAAACATGAAAAAAAATTATATAAAGATTGTAATTTTTAAAGAAACACTTGTTATTAGTAATGGAATATTTTTTTAAAAATATTTTATTTAGCAAATGTTATTTTATATAATAATATTTTTAATGATATTTCATAGTAAATAACATTTAAAACAAAAGAAAAACTATTTTACTTCTTAGTCAAAATTACTCTATTGTTTGGAAAATAAAACGGTTTTCAAGAGAGTATTTTAAACTAATATAAACTTATCAAAACTACATTAAATTTTCATCATTCTTTTATTATTTTGAAATTAAAAGTTGAGATTTCATATCGTATCGAACTTAAGCGGCAAACATGCATTTTGTGTTAAAGTGATATGATAATTTGCATTTCGAAACGTTTAAGTACTAAAAACTCTAAACCGATTACCCAGTGAATATGGATCATTACCCGCAAAATCTCAAAATCAGAATTTGATAAGTTTAATTTATTTTCTTTAAATAATTTGAATAACTGAGTTTTGAGAATAAATGAGTTTAGAAAAGTGTAAGAGACGCATAAATGTTAGTATTTTTCTTAAAATCAACTTTGAAGATAAATAAAACAGGCTGTTATTTTTAGTTTTAAATATCTCTAGGTTGTTCAATTACGCTACTTAGAATAGCTCTGGAATTAATGAAGAGAATCAAAATTTTCTGTTATAAAATTTGATTATTTAAAAATAATTATAAGTAAAGGCATTTTTTTTATAATTATTCGAAAGAGTTCGAATTTTAAGGAAATGTTTTCGAAATCAACATAATTGCAAATCAGATGTCATCTCATCTAATGATTACAGATAAAGAAAATATCTCCGAATAAATTTTAAAAAGAACATTATTCGAATAATAAAAATATCCTAAGCAAATTACATTTTGTAATGACATGAATATTATAAGACGACTGATGGGCAAACGAATTGAATGGCGAATTTAAAAGGTAAAACTGCTTTTGCGTAATTAATTCTCACTCGCTAAGTGCGATATCTCAAAAGTAACGAATGATCCCTCATAATCATAAATGATATTTATGAGATACAGCATGGCTTAAAATGTTTTTGACTAAAGTCTAGATCGATTTCGCATATAGTAAGCAGACAAGACCAATCACGAATTTTGTCAACAGCGCATGCTCTGAAATTTTAAGGGGATTTTAGATTTTGCCACCCACGACTTTCCCCGCGGAAAAGGTTAGGGTTCACTGACTTTCTTTACGAAGAATGTGGGCGGAAATATGTATTTCTTTTCCGGAAGATTCTTTTCTGTACATATTCAGATCGAACAAATCTTTTATCATTCCGAAAGACAAATCTAATCTTCCAAATAAGAATAAAATTCGATGAAGGGATTAGAGGAAATGTTTGGTCATGTGACAAATTTAGATAGTTTTTTGAAAAGTGGTTACAAAAGTAAATGACATATAATGTTTTGTTTTATTTCATAACCGGCGCTGAACGACCAACCCGACTCTGAGTTTACGACTATCAATGCTCAAATCCATAACCTTTTTATTTTGAACCACACCCAAAAGACAAGGGAACTCTCAGATCAAGCATTGGGACAAACTAGCTTCCGTGGAGGACTTTTTGATGGGACTAACCCACATTGGTGTTACACAGAAAGGAAAACTACGAATAACTTTCATGGTTAACCCGATGGCAAGGGGATTATAATCCATGATCCGCCTACCACTGAGGATATTTTACATCAGCACCGTTGTCGGTGCTAGCAAATTTCGTACCCCAGCTGGGATTCGAGCCTGGGTCATTGGAAGGAGAATTCTCGCTTCCTTGAGCCACCGTGACTGAATGTTGTCATACAATCAATCAGTTATGCACAGTTGAACTGTAGTATGGCTAATTTATTACTGTAAGTTACAGTATATAGCTGAACTGTATGTTGTTGTTGACGCATGTCTGTTTAGGCAGAGGGTGTGTGATTGTTTTTGTTTTCCAGTGGCGCCATCTATGGCCAAGAATTCGACTTCTGCCACACCATACGTCGCACCCGTTTATAGGGCGGACCCATTCATTCATCCACAGATCGTAATTTTGACCTGAATCAGAGAACGATCGATCTCCAATCCAGTACCCCCAGAGGTATTGATTTGGAACATGGAGGACTTTTGCGACTCGACAGATTTAACGTGCATCAGTCACCAATCACTACACAGGGAGTCTTCGGCCGGCGGGGTTCGAACCCACGAACTCTCGGACATGGGCCCAGCACCCTTCCGACCAGGCTATCCTGGCCTGAATTGTATATAACTAGTTTATTACTCGCCTATATCAGGATTAATTAGTACAGTTTTAAATATATAAAGCACTATTATTAAAAGTAGAACTCGAATTTAATGAGGAACATCAGAGTTTCTGTCAGACGTCAAAATTTTTGCGAATTTTTGAATTAATAATTTCTACGAGGAAATTTTTAAGACAAATTTTGAAGTGTTTTTGGATTTCCTTAATAGGAAAAGTGATACATTATAGAACATCGAAAATAATTTCACGTTTGCGGTGTACAACTTGAATATTTCACACACTTCTTAAAAATTATTTCCCTGATGGTGCAAGGAAAAAAAAAGTATTCGACGGTTTGTAGAAATTTCCTTTTAAAAGAATTTAAAAACTAATAGAATGTGTAAAAAGCGCAGACATACTGGTCGCACTTCGTCCTTCAAACTTCGACATGATTCGACCTCGCGTTAACTCATCCACCTGTCGTCTTCTGTGTTGTCTGATGGCCATATCACTCGGTGACAACAAATTCACTTCGTTTAAATTGATATATAACCGTGCAATACCATTAACCCCTTGGGGACGGGTGATTCATAAAAGCATTCGTACAAAATCAGAATCAGGATGTAAATAAATAAAAAACGGTAGCTTGCTTTGCTTTTACTTTAATTACTGTTACTATGGCTGGCAACAGCATTTTTATTTTTTAAGTTGCTTATTTTTATTTCTTTTAGAATTCGTTCTTTTTTTAGCGAAAGGTTTTTTTAACCTAACAGAATTCTTTGCCGACTGTTTTCTCTATAAATGAAGAAAATAAAGTAAATATTTAAGAGTTGTGAAAAGAATCTTGTTTAGTTGTACAAAGTACTTCAGAAAAGCGCTTTCGACAAAATACTAAAACAGAGATCTACTACTCACTTCTGCCTAGCTTAATTGGGTATAATATAACCTACGTCACAGGTTGTGTTGTTCCTAATAAATTTAACCCATGAACGGCATTTTCTGCGAGCCTAACTTCAAGCCACAAATAAACAAACGAAGTGTTCGATTGTTTAAATAGCTGCTCGCCAGATTTTATTGTATTATAAAGAAAAGCTATTGAAACTAAATACAACTAAATAAACAACAACAACTAAAGCAAATAACAACAACTACTAATAACAATAACTAAATAAACAACAACTAAATTCCATTCGTTTAGCATTGCGTCATATGTTGTTCCTACTAAATCGAAGTAGTTGTGTTTTTTTTCATATTATACCCAATAGTATGAGATTGCCACAGCTGAATTGAACAACCTGATAATGCTCACTCTGGTTATTGTTTCCGTTTTTAAAAGCGTTATATGTTGAGCCACCTCATCTACATTTGCCATGTGACATTTTTAGCAGCAATCATTGGTCGATTTTCTAACGTTGCCATTCGGGGAGTTGTAATGAGGCTTTTTTTTGGTGCCGTGTAAAAGAAATATATATATAGATTGCAGAAAACTATCATTAGAATTCAAGTTCAAATCTTTAAAAAAGATTGACAACAAGAAGCAGTAGCCAATAAAAAAAATATTAACGCTACTTAAATATTCTGATGCATTTCTCTCAGTTGATTAATATTTAAGAATGCTAAAAAGATTTTCGATCTGAACATAAGGCGGCAGTTATGAATTCATAATTAAAATGTGAAAAAGAATATTAATAAAATGAAATTCTGTCACTTTTATACTTTTCCGACATTACAGAATACGTTATCTTAAAAAACAAAATTCTTCAAAATGAAGAATTTTTAAACCGAAGCGCAAATTTAAAAGCGGAAATACTGGCAAAACCGAAAGAAGAAGAAAAAAAAAAATTCTTAGCGAAAGGAGGAATTTTGTTTTTCCTTAGTTAGACTTTTACAAGAATTCCTCTTCTTGCTGTCATGGTAACCGTTAAGCTAGGGAGCATCGCCATGGTAACCACTCTTTGCCGTAAATGCCGCATTTATCATTGTCTTGTTCAGGTTTTTTTCTCAGGCAAACACTTCTGAGAATTGATGGATGATATTTTAAACTGTAGTTGTGTTACAGCCATTTTTGTGTCAATTGTCGTTTTGGGCGATTTTAATTAATTACGACATTATAAGATATTTTTCAAAATATATAGACGATAGTGGGTGTATTGTGTGAGAAATTCTAATTAATTGTTTTTAATTTGCTGTTTCGGAAAAATTGTACGAGTCATCCTAAAATTAGTTAATTTCGACGTTAAATCAATTACAGAGTTCTTTTAATGAATGCTAACTTTTGTGTAAATATTAGCTTATATAAATATTCACATGTTAGAATTTGTTTATGAGAAATATTAAGTTGACAATGTAATTAATCCAATTAAATGCAAGAAGTTCTCTTCAAGAAATACTACTTTTCAGCGACTTAAAAAATGTGGTATAGATTGAATGAAAATATTACCAGATTTGCATTTATTTAATATATTAATTACAAAGAAAAGAGTGGTAACTTGTTTATTTTGTTAAATTTATTTTAAGTATAATTACTTTTTATAATCCATTATGTTCTAAAAATAATTTGCAAAGATTTAAAAATAATAAATGGTACAAAGTAGAAGTGATAAAATTTTTAATTTGTTTGAGAGCGTTGGACAGCCGTCCCATTTTTGGTTTTTAATTTATAGGCAATTATCAGGCCCAAATTACAGGCACACTATCAATGTGCAACTCCGTGTGCCTGTAATTTTGAACCCTACACCGAAGATAAATGAACTCCTGGAAATTACAAATTGGTACAAGCTAACCTTTGTGGAGGGACTTTTTGATGGAACTAACCTGCATTTGCGTTATTTGGTAAACCACAACAACTTCTCGTTGTTAGATTGATGGCAAGGGTGTTATATTGATGTGCAAGGATTTGACAACCACTAACATACCTGCCAACTTTCACTCTTTCCGAGAATGGACTTACCAAGTGGTAGTAAAAACATAAACGAAAAACAATCTGACTCAAAAATATAATTGTATTTTGACCACGTTGAAATTCGCTTTCGTATTGGTTATTATGCTTTTATATATTTATTGTAATTATTTATATGTATTGGTGGTCAAACTAATTTATAATTATCATTATAATTCGAAAAGTTAATTGGAATAACATGAGACTCGCTACCACTTTAAATGTGAAAATAAAATCTTCCGGGAAAATCGGAAGGGTTGGCAGCTATGGATATTTTGCGTCGGTTCTGTGATTGGTGCGAGCCGGAGTTTCAGCAGAGATGCCAACTGCTCCGGACAAGCCAAAATAATTAAAAAACGGTAAGTAACTATAAAGTAAATTTTGCAACTATTTGACTATTTTTGCTTGCTTTTTCAAGGGTATGGCTTATGGCATGCCATAATTACAATAAAGCGGTAAATTATATAAGTCTACGAATTATTTAGAAATAGTGGTGGATAAAAATCTACTAAATTGAATTTATTAAACCAAAAATCACAATTGATAAACTACCACTTCAAGATATATATTTGCTGTCCGGAGCAAGTTGGCATCTCTGCTTCAGGATCCGACTTAGCCTGATTGGGGCCCGGGGGAAAATTTTCTTTGGGGGCCCCCTCAGTTTCACTACTTCAGTAGAAGAACTGAATTTTATTGAGGTTTTTAAATTTTTATGTAACAAGAAAATTAACTAGAGCCTAAAATAGCTATAAAGGTCCCCTCCCCCTCCTATTGTCAGACGAAATATCGTTCTATCCATTTTATTGATTTTCTGACAATTCTATGCTCATCATGCCCGATGCAAATTTTCTGATTGTTAACTTTATCATCTAGCAGCGAAAAATCCATATCCTTGCTGACATTAGGACGAATTGCGCTAAATGTTCGCAATTTACGATGGTTCAATTAAGCCAATCAGAAGCCTGTATTTTTGAAAGCATATCGCATTTTGCGATATGTAAAAATACAGGATTTTGCTTAGCCAAATGTATCCATCTTAGTTGCGAAAATTTAGCGGAATTCCTCCCCGTAGAAAACCATGGATCTACGAAATATAGATTATGTTTTTACGATAGATTCATGAAGCAGTAAACATAAAACTGACGAATTTTACACTATACTGATAGTTGGTTTTAAAAAGTTTATAACAGAAGGAAACGTAAAATAAACTTTCTATTCGATTTGGGGGCCCCCTCTCATGTGGGGGCCCGGGGCAGCTGCCCCGTATGCCCCTGCCTTAGTCAGGCTCTGCGGAGCTTAATTTATAATTTTTATCAGAACCTTTCAAAAGTCAATATTTTAGTTTCAGAACATGACTATAAAAGATATCAATGAGCTCTTCAATTATTTTATTTGTCATCATTTATTTTGAAAAAGCAGGATATTTGCATACGTCAATGTGCTATTTAAACTTATGTTGGGTTCTGAAATCAAATGATCGTTTTTATGAAATATCTAATTCAAAAAGAAACATCCATTTATTTCGATCATATATATGCTTTCACTTTATTATTAAAGGCATCTTTTCAATTTTTACAAAATACGAATTAAAAAATTATTTTATAAATTTCTTAGTAGCATTCAAGTTAGATTCGGTATATAAATGAGTGCGTTGCTACTATTTCAGAAATTATTTAATGAAATAATTTAAACAAATCACGCAATAAAAGTAAACATAGATTGATCGCATCTACCAGTATTTCATTTTTATACCGTAGTATTTCATTTTTGCTTTTTAACCCTTTCGAAGGTGGTGGGAAGTATACTTACCACCTCTTTTTTTACCACTTTTAATTTAGATTTCCATTTGTTAATAACTTCAGCTTTTTTAAAGTGTGCTTGAATAAAATTGTTAACCATTTGCTAGTTTTAAAAAGCGTATAAAAATTATAAAATACATAATTCCTTTTGAAGTTTGTAGCATTTATAAAATTTATTTTTATAAATAAAGAAAAATAAAAGTCAATAAGTTCCTAATAGGCCGTGTTAAATATATTTACCACCCAAAAAAAAGGGCATTTTTATAAACTAAATGAGTTTTTTTTTCTTATATCAATTACTATTTTTAAAACAATTTCAATCCCAAAAGTATATTAACTTACCTTTACTAGAAATAAATGGCCCTTTAAAAGGTTATAGTGGTGAAAAATCTATAAGTATCTTATCTATAAACGCGATTTTGGAATTATAAAAACATCATAATACCTTTCGAGTAAATGTATAGTATTTATACTAATGTATTAATTATAAAATAAAAAGTGGTACAATATTTATTCCATTAAAATTTTTTTTATTTATAATTATTTTTCATAATCCTTTTATGTCTAAAATGTTGTATGGCGTTATTTCTTCACTATCATACCGAAAAAGCATTCCACTACATGAGCACAAAACTCTATTTCGACTTAAAACGCAAAGGAAAAAGACATTTTATTTATATTCTTTATAAGATCTTTATGTACATCTTTCTATATCTATTTTTTTTATAAAGAGTAAGCTAGTCATGACTTAGAACGAAATCTACTTCAGAACTTAGAACGAAATCGAATAAGCCACAAAAGAATATCCCAGATATCCGCAATAGACCCGCAGAATCCTTATAAATCACGTGAAAGATATATATATATATACAAAGTTAGTCTGGTTGTTATAGATGACGAGAGTGGTCTGCTTTAAATTTATAACTCTATAAATGGCAACTGGATATATTCACTACAAGAATAAAAAAAATAATCAATGCTCCTTTTTTAAAATCTTATTCAGTATAAGAAGGTATTTCATTTCTTATGGATAAAATAACCTTTTTGTGGAAAAGAAAATAAGGATAAAAATTTTGTGTGAGATTTATTTTGTGTTATAGAATCGTTTATGATAAGTTTATGAGAGAGTTATCATGAATTTATGAATACACAACACAAAATACATACACTATTAATCGTTCTTGTGGTTTAATGGCAAATTTGTTAATACACTAGATTGATATGATAAATTTGTTATTACTCTAGACACTATTGGTGCTTCACGTGGTTTAATAATAAATTTGTTAATACACTAGATAGTTATAATAAATTTGCTATAACACTAGAGCCAAATACGTACACTATTAATGTTTCAAGTGGTTTAATGATAAATTTGTTAATGAACTAGACAGTTATGATAAATTTGTTAATACACTAGATAGATGTAATAAATTTGTTAATACATTGGATAGTTATGATGAATTTATTACAACGCTAGAGCCATATGCGTACACTATTAATGTTTCATTTGGTTTAATGATAAATTTGTTAATATACTAGATAGTTATGATAAATTTGATATTAAACTAGAGCCAAATACGTACACTGTTAATGTTTCGTGTGGCTTATTGATAAATTTGTTAATGCACTAGATAGTTATCATAAATTTGCTATTAAACTAGAGCCAAATACATACACTATTAATGTTTCAAGTGGTTTAATGATAAATTTGTTAACGAACTAGACAGTTATGATAAATTTGTTAATACACTAGATAGATATAATCAATTTGTTAATACATTGGATAGTTATGATGAATTTATTATAACGCTAGAGCCATATACGTACATTATTAATGTTTTGCGTAGTTTAATGATAAATTTGTTAAACATACTAAATAGTTATGATAAATTTGATATTAAACTAGAGCCAAATACACTGTTAATGTTTTGTGTGGTTTATTGATAAATTTGTTAATGCACTAGATAGTTATCATAAATTTGATATTAAACTAGAGCCAAATACGTACACTATTAATGTTTCAAGTGGTTTAATGATAAATTTGTTAATGAACTAGACAGTTATGATAAATTTGTTAATACACTAGATAGATATAATAAATTTGTTAATACATTGGATAGTTATGATGAATTTATTATAACGCTAGAGCCATATACGTACATTATTAATGTTTTGCGTGGTTTAATGATAAATTTGTTAAACATACTAAATAGTTATGATAAATTTGATATTAAACTAGAGCCAAATACGTACACTGTTAATGTTTTGTGTGGTTTATTGATAAATTTGTTAATGCACTACATAGTTATCATAAATTTGCTATTACACTAGAGCCAAATACGTACACTATTAATGTTTCGTGTAGTTAATGATAAATTTGTTAATATACTAGAGAGTTATGATAAATTAGTGATTACACTAGACCCAAATACGTACACTATCATTTCGTGTGATTTTATAATAAATTTGTTTATACACTAGATAAGTTATGATAAATTTATTATTACACGAAAGCCAAATACGTACACTATTAATGCTTCGTGTGGTTTGCAATGCCGTAGCTCCACATAAGAATTCAAACTTCAGGGATGGGGCAAATTTATGACAGTTCCCTTATCAATAAAATTAATCTTAAATAATTTTTTTGTTCTTTTTTACTGCTTACGATGATTTCTATGATTAACTGAAATTTTCAAAATTTCAACAAAGGAAGGAAAAAAAGTTAAAATACAGGGGTTGGGCGAAAATATGGTAACACTTCTAAGCCAACTCTTTGCAAACAATTTTTGAAATGTTTTGGAAGGTTTTACACGGCAAAACTGTTGGCGCAGTTTGAAAGATCATGCTTGAAGCTTTTAGAAACATTGTATTTACCCGTGCAAAATTCGAATCGATCAAAAGGAGTGGAAGAAATAATTTATTTTTAGCTTTAATACGAGCAAGTTTGAAATCAAGTCTGATGCAATATTTATATCAGAATGCGTTTTTTTAACTATAGTATTATTGGACGAAACACATACATGGTCAACAGCATACGGTGGCACGCCTGTCACGGTAAGCCAACCATGTTTTAATTTTTCCGCATTTTTAGGAAAGATAAAAAAACAACCATGTTGTAGGTCAGGTCAAAAAATAAAAACAGAAAGTGATCTCTATATTAGGAGGACAGGAAAATAATATCATTTTTTATATTAAATTCAAACGATTACACTTTCCACAAGTTTTTTAATCATTGGTTAAAAAGTTTTTTATTAAAAATCAGTTAGTTATTGAGAAAAATATATGTGGAGAGGGAATTTCTGATCTAAGTTTTAAAAAAATTTTTGCTACCTAGTAAATGTTGCCGCTATCGAAGTTAATGAGAATCAGAAGGTAAGAAAAACCTCGCACCACAATTCATTATTTTTTTTCAGGTTTGGTCATTCTGAGTTATACAAGTCAGAATCGTAAAAGTTACTGGATTTAAACTGAAAGAATCTACCCTAGGTGTATATGAACGTCTATTGCAGTTGGATAAACATCGCAAATGTTTATAATAACAACTGTTCAGTAACTACATTTGTTAAACTCAAAAGCGCATACAACTCCGGATACCTTCCTTTAGGATTCTTTGCTTATATTGCAATTTTGGAAATCTTCCTTCCGGATTTTTTCGAAATTATTCAGTTTCCAGAATCTTATTTCCGGATTTCTTTTCGTACTGGTAAAATTTCTAGAACCTTAATTCTGGAATCCTTCGTACTGGTAAAATTTCCAGAACCTTATTTATGAATTTTTTTGTGATGGTAAAATTTTCAGAACCTTATTTCCGGATTCCTTCTCACTGGTTCAATTTCCAGAACTTTATTTCCGGACTATTTCTGCATTCCTTTGGTACAATTTCCAGAACCTTATTTCTGGATTCTTTCACGCTATTACAATATCCAGAACCATATTTCTGGATTCCTTTGTACTGGTGAAATGCCTAGAACCTTATTTCCGGATTCTTTCGTACTGGTAAAATTTCCAGAACTTTATATCCGGATTCCTTTATATTGGTACAATTTCCAGAACTATATTTCCGGATTCCTTCGTACTGGTACAATTTCCTGAACCTTATTTTCTTATTACTTCGTACTGGTACAATGACGAGTATCTTCCTACCAGGTATCTCTTTTACCATAAAATTCCGGGTACTTTCCTCCCGGATTCCTTTCTTGCATTTTGGGATACCTTTCTGAAGGATTCCACCCTCTACGATACTGAATAACTTCCTTCCGGATTCCTTCCATAACTTAAGAATTCCGGATATTTCATTCTAGTACCATTTTTGGTATTTAATAGATCATTTCACCATGAACTGCCAAAATTTACTTCTAATATTTTACCGTATAATTCCGGGTACTTTCCTCCCGGATTCCTTTCCTACATTTGGGATACCTTTCTGAAAGATTCCACCCTCTACGATACCGGATAACTTCCTTCCGGACTCTTTCCTTACGGTAAAAATTCCGGATACTCCATTTAGTACTTTTTTTTGGTATTAGGCAGGCCATTTCACCATGAACTGCTGAAAATTTATTTTAATATTGTACAAGTAAACAAGTCACTTTAATCTTAAAATAATTAGGTACGATTTTGGTGCATGCAGGTGATGAATGTCAAACGAATATCATAAATGAATAGAAGCGACATTACTTTTTGATCCCTCTGTTATATTGCATTAAAAAAGTAACACTTAATAAGGTTAAATAAAAAATATGAAATATATTTAATGATTCTAAATTGGCTTGGTTTAAGAAAAAACTCGTTAAATATTTATGTGAAGTGGTGTATTATAGTTAGCATAGTTACATCGCTAACAAATTTGAGGTTATCTTCCATTCTTTATTTACGTCTCTTTAATCGCTCTTCTAAGAGGAGAAAAAAATTCGAAACCCTCGTAAAAGTACTTTTTTTTAAATTCTTTGTGAAATACTTATTTTCGCAAAGCACTTCCAACCCTCATTAAAACGTTCCATTATGTTAGCTCGAAAACATGAGGTAATTACTAAAAGCCCATATAATGAGCCTAGTTGAATAATCTATTCAGAAAGAATGAATTATTTTTTTTATATTGAAAATGAAGGATCAGCTCTATAATTAGTCATAAAGATTTAATACTATATGTTTAAAAACAGTGATGAAAAATGATTCTTTAATATTTAAAAGAAACTAAGTGATAACATATATAGTTTCGATTTAAGAAATAAAATACGAAAAAAGCTACAATAATTGTTTGTTCTTTTAGATGACAGCTGTTAGGTTAATTAAAATTAATAAATCTATTAATTTTTGCGATTGTGTTGAAGTAAATACTGATGTATAAGGATAACACTGAGGAGCAAATTTTTTCTTCTTTTCTTTTCGTACTTTTTCTTTTATTTATTAATTTTTTCTGTTGCTATGGATTTTTGAACAGATCTTAGATATTTTGGCGTTTCTGATTTCAAATCTGCACTCGGTTTTTCGCTACTAACTACATTTTTTTTATGCAATTCAATAACATGTTCTGATCAAGCATTTTTTGAAATTTACTCCTCGAGTGAAAATTAAGCGTTTCCACATCTCTGCTACGTAGGGAGTGGTATTAACTACATTTCAGTTCATGATGCAATAAATTAAGGTCATATATTTTTCGTCTTAAATATTATTTTTAAAGGATCAGACAAGTGTATATCTATGCATGTAAACCTATACGTTCTTTCTAAACTTGTACAGTGCGCCAAAAAGGAGAAGAAAAAAAAACGGACCACCCTGAATAACTTTTGTTCCTAATGATCGGATTTTCACGTTTCATCTTAATGGCTCGAGGGGGTGACCGAAAATAGGCTGGTTAACAAGTGCAGACCATATTTTAAGTTACGAAATCAAACGCAAAAACGTACTTTCTCTTAATTAAAATACCTTTTTTCCGACGGATTTAGGTTTTTGACCCCCAGGATATAGGGGGTAGGTCTTGGAAACTTGGTCCCAATAGTTTGGTCAGGAGAGCGTTCCGAAATTTGGACCCCTTAATGTAAATTTTACATTTTGTGAATTTCGCTATATCTCGAGATCCAGAAGTTCCCTTGTCTTTAGGATTGGGTTTAAAAATTACAAGGCTACGGAGTTGAACATTAGCAGTCGCAAAAACCCTAAATTGGGTCAGTTGTTCAATGTCGGTCATAAAATTAAATAAAATACGAACATAGGGTTAACAGGAATTTTTTTTATATAAAGCTGCAGAAGTAAAATAATATGCGTTACCCATTTGTATCTAGTGTCTCTAAAAAATAATAGCACAAGTGTTTCTCGCTTAGGATTTATTTTTAAGAGATAATGTAGTTCTATTTACCACAATAAATAAATAATATAAATATTTGTATTTTAATCGGTAAGTCAATGAATGAAATATTCATTCTGTTAAAACAAAAAATTTCAATTACTACGGATGCATTGTAATTTTAGAAATTTTTTATCCTAGCGGTAGCAATGGAAATAATTAGAATTAAATTAGATAAATTAGAATTAAAAGAATTTTTTCCAACACACTAAACACAAGTAATTTAAACAAATATGTATAAGGTGGTTCTGCAAACAAATGTTTAAGTTCTAATAAAGTTTTAGAAAAAATCTATTTCAAAAACTTTTGAGCTACCACTTAAAAAATAATTTCCAACAGCCTCATTTATAAATATGTAGAGTCTGTTTAAAAAAAAATTACGTACTACCACTTTTTTCATATTTTGCTGACTAACCATTATTTATATATATATCATACCTACCAACTCTTCCGGATTTTCCGGAAGATTTTATTTTCATATTTAAAGTGGTAGCAATACTCAGGTTATTCCAATTAACTTTTTGAATTATAATGATAATTATAAATGAGTTTGACCACCACTACATATAAATAATTACAAGAAATATAAAAAAGCATAATAATCCCTGCACAAGCGAATTTCAACGGGATCAAAATATAAATATATTTTTGAGTCAGATTGTTTTTCGTTTATTGTTTTAAAACCACTCTGAAAATCCATTCTGGGAAAGAGTGAAAGTTGGCAGGCATTCATTGGACTAAAAGGTGTTAATCCTTTGCTTTTTGTTTTTATTCTCCGAGGAAACTTGAAAATTTTTAATTTAATATTTTCGAGCCACATTATTCTATAATTGTTACTTAGCATGTAGCTACCAACTTTTCCGGATTTTAGGAATAATTTCTTTTTGTATTTAAGTTGATTTTAATTTAACTATTAATCCCTTTACGATGTATAAATAATAAATCGCATATAAAGATGCATACTAATTATAATTATTGTTTTCAGTGATGATGTGCATGCCTAATTAAAAGCAGCAAACAATTTAAACTAGCAAATTTTTCTAGTTTATTTCGTTCCTTTTATTATTAAAAAGAAATGCATGGAAAAGAAAAGAATTTTTGATCGAAGTATAATCTCTTGATAATTTTAATGCGTGGTAGCAGTAATGAGTTGAATAGTTTAATTTTGTAATCAAACACTACAAAGCTGCTATTTAATTAGAAAAGATAAAAGAAAGTGGTAATAAGTACGATTCTATTTATTTTTTATTCGAAATAAAAGATTATCCTTGGCTACCACTTCTTTGGTTTGATTTTTGCGTAAATATTTGTTCATTTATACGCTCCATTGTTGCTACAATTTTAAACAAACATTGTTATTGTAACTTATAATTGGATATAGCTGTAAATAATTTTCAGTGCTCATTTCATTTTATTATTGTATTCTATTCCTTTGTATTATATTTGACAAGCAATGCTAGTTTAGTGCGCTCAATATCATAATTCTTAATTTAGGAGCTAGCTCCAACCCTTTTACTCTCATTATATCGTCGATTTGAAACTAAACCGTTGTAACTCGAAAAATGAGATTTTTGGGTCATTTCGTGTAAAAAAAGTCATCCTTTTAGAAAAACAACCTGTTATCTTTATAGTTCCATAAAGTTAATTCAAAGAGCAGATAAATCGTCATCGCATTGCCGCGATTAGCATTAGCGTGGAAAGTTTGAAATCGCTCTCCTGAAAAACTTGCTTTTTTGAGTTACCACGGTTTAGTTTCAAAGCGACGATATGTCTTAAGGCCTGGTTTCTTGGGACAGGACGTCGTCAGCTGCAAATCAGCGCTAACCTCTGATTGGTCCATTTGTGAGTTTGATAGTATACGTCATCGAACGCTCATCTTGAACTACAATTGCCATCCAACTCAACTGCAGTTGGATTACAACGTGACGTTAACCACAGAAGCAATGGCGGACAACATCCAACAGCACATTGAAATCACCCAAGATTTTGATTTTGACATTAAACATAGCTTCTTCATTAAACATAGCACTCTTCATTTAGCTCAGCTACAATGTGTTTTTTCTTGGACAAAGTCATTATTTGTTCTCTAAAACACTGGTCGACAATAACAAAATCAATACAAATTCAAAATAAATATTTGTTTACGTTATTAACGCATGCGCATTGAGAGATAATGTCTGCGGTGGACCGACTGCTCACGCTGAGCTAACAAAAAAGTATTTTTTTGGAGTCAGCTCTACGTCAACTTTACGCTGACACCCAAATAAGGTGCTAGTTCTAAGAAACCAGGCCTTGAGCTAAAAAACCAGTATTTTGTTGGCGTCAGCGGGACGTTGACGTCCCGCTGACGCTCAGATAAGGCGCTTGTCCTAAGAAACCAGACCTTTACTTTTATTTTTATGTCTACCTAGCATATGTCCTACACATCAAGATGAATCAGTTGGTGGCCCTTCGGGCCAAATACTGAGATTTAACGCATATCAAGCATCAAGCTCCATCGTTGCTTAGGAATTGGGCATCTGCGGCCAAAATTGGCTTTTTTCCCCATTCATCAAGAAAATTAACAAAGATCTTAATATTGAATACATATTATAACTCATACAAAATAGTGGTAGTTATATTTTATTCACTTTTTCAAATAAAGAGGTAGAAATAAAATGATACTAGCCGCCTTTGGCGACCAGCTTGACTACCCGTCAAAATTATCTTTTAAAACAGTGTTTCCCAAAGTGTGGTACGCGTACCTCCAGGGGTACGGGTACAGTTTAGAGGGGGTACGCATTCTTATTCTAAATATCTTGCAACAAACGAAAATTTTAAAAATTTTTATTCAAGAACAAAGCTAGCCATGAAAATTTACGATTGCGTATTTTTCTATTGGCTATTTTTTGCAGAGTTAACAGTTAATATTTAGTGGTGTCAACAGCCAGTTGTGATTTTTAGCTTTAGTGCAATTTTTTCATAGTAAAAAATACATTATTTTTTTAATCAGTGGTACACAGCGTTACAAAAAATTTAGAAAGGGTACACAAAAGTCATAAGTTTTGGAAGCACTGTTATAAAACATATAAACTTTAAAGGTAACCAAGCCGAATGCACAGCCCAAATATGTTTAAATATTCTAATTCTTCAACACAATCTCCAATTCTAACACATAGTTTTAAAGAATAATATTTAAAAAAAAATTTCCCACCGTCTCACTGTTGCCCTCGTGGCAGTACTTTGATTTCAACTTTATCTATTTTTAAGTTATGTCAATATTTTTCTCTCTTAATGTATTGAATTTTACAAAAGTAATAATTTAACGGCCGTCATTAAATTACAAAAACCACCGTAAGTATGAGTTCGGGACATTTTAGCATAGTCAGCTATTTTCATCTTTGTCGTTAGATAAGTTAGAAAAATCATCCCA
This sequence comes from Parasteatoda tepidariorum, assembly GCF_982258835.1. NCBI lineage: Eukaryota > Metazoa > Arthropoda > Arachnida > Araneae > Theridiidae > Parasteatoda > Parasteatoda tepidariorum. The sequence goes on along the minus strand of NC_141759.1, from coordinate 95,789,586 downwards.
GTGCTCTATTACGTGTTGTTATATCTAACTAACTATTCCACACTAGCTACATTATTACTTAAGAAGACCTAACAAAATGAATCTAAGTAAATACTTAGCAATTGGCTATACTATAGCCTACGTCACAGGTTGTGTTATTCCTACTAAATTTAACCCATGAACGGCATTTTCTGCGAGCCTAACTTCAAGCCACAAATAAACAAACGAAGTGTTTGATCGTTTAAATAGCTGCTCGCCAGATTTTATTGCATTATAAAGAAAAGTAATTGATATTAGATTTTTGATTAATAATTGATTTATGTGGATAGTGGCATTTATGTGGATAGTGGCATAGAATTTAGCATTGCGTCATGGTAAATGTTATTCCTACTAAGTGGAAGTAGTTGTGTTTTTTTTATATTATACCCAATTAAGTAATTGTTTTAATGCTTCTTGAAATAATACTTAAGACAACATAACAAAATGCTGAATAACTCTAGTGTTGCCAATGTATAAAGAAATACTCGAGAATATATATATATATATATATATATATATATATATATATATATATATATATATATATATATATATATATATATATATATATATATATATTCATTTTTTTTTTTTGCTTTCATTTGGATTTTTTTCATTTTTCAAATGCAAATGTGCAACTATAAGTCTTTCAAAATAGATTGTAGCACTTTTTTATTGTGAAGTTGACTTTAACAAGATCTATTTATGTGTATAATGTATCACAACTTTAAAGAAATGTGGAAATCATTAACATTTATTCTGATAACTTCCAAACCGTTGAGCGAAGTACATTTAAGGGACTCGGGAAACTACGCCTTCGCAACTGAAATAATTCTTTTAATGCACAAAGAGTCATTAAATTGTGCCGAAAGTGTTAAAGATTTAACGGGGCAGGTTGCTTTTAAGAACCCTTTCAAGCCCATTTTATTAGGATAGTTGAAACGAGAAAAGTTATTTTCTCGAAAAGTCATGAAACTAACACTTTAACCGCAAGGCAATTTAGACTTTAAGAGCCTTTTTACAACTATGATTAAAATAGTCAAAATAATGTCTTAACATATTAAATGCGCTTGTTACTTTGTGTTTAAACAACTGTTATGAAAATAGCTTGTACTCAACTTTATGATTTATTAATTACAAATAAGAGCGAGATATTTAACGTTTTAGATATTTATTACTTTGGGATAGACAGTTATTTATAAAGTTTAGATAAAGTCTGTAAATTTTCGAGACACATAAAGTACAGACAGAAAAAACATATGATAACTACATTCATTAAAAAAAAACTGTTAACCATTTACCATCACAAAGAAGGTTAACCATTTCTTCATTAAAAGTTAACCCTCTTCCAAAGAAGGATTGTTTTTAATCGTTTCACATTTTAAATTTTTGGAAAAGTGGCCACTGTTTCAACAAGTGACCACTGTTAAAAATGTTACAACTGGCAACTAGCAAACTCTTAGTTACCCTATTGCAAACTGTGTAACGTTTTCGTGGTTTTCCTCTCAATATGAAACAAACTATTTTCACTCAAAACTTTGAATGAAATTAACCCCAATTTTGACTTAATTTTTTAATTATTGTCTTATTGGAATTTAAAGTCCAATATGGAAAATTAGTCTAAATGCTTAATTTGTGAGTGCTCTTGTTTTTTGGGTTATGTTTAAATTTAGAAGGCTACGGATTTAAACATCTAGTTGGGCGAAAATCTGATATAGATAGGCAGTCAAATGCTGATGAGAAAATAAAGTATTTTGAAATTGAATATGCGCTAATTACTTTTATTTTGAAATACTCAGAAGTGAATATAATTATTGCAAGCACTGATATCTCACAAGTAAATAAGTTTGTGGTAAAATAAAAATTCTCACATTTTTTACTAATTTGATTAAAAATTAATCTAGTAAGAGGGGGAAAAGAAAATAAGGTCATGAACGAAGCTATCGTTGAGCAAAAAGTTCGTTGCTGGTCTAATTTTGATATTTTCTGTGGAAGAATTTTTACTATTGGAAACGAAACTAAGAGCTTTAGGTTTTAAAAGTCTGCCACAAAAGAAAACATTTTGCAAAAACCCTAGTAGTTGGCAGGCTGCTTTAGTATTAAATTATTGACTAAATATGATGTAAAATAATTTTAACCACCACGAGATGCAAAACATTCAAACATACTTACAAAATTACATTATTTGGAAAGCATCGGTTTTTAACATTATTCAAAATTACTGCAACCTTAATTAAGTAGTTAAGTAGCGCACTTGCCAATTTTAAAGATTTTTACAAACGGTCTTTTTTAGTTGCAGGGAATTTTTATACTTTAATACATTACCTTAGGTTTGAAAAATTAAATTTAAGATTATTTTAACCACAACAACATAAAGAATTTATAAAACGCATATAGAACTCTGAAAATTCTGCATAATTGAAAAAAAATCTAATATAACATAAATGATTTTACTCCTTCTTTTCAACTACCCAAATGAAAAGTCTTTACCAAAAATCGTAAAAGCTGGCAGTTCTGAGTTGAGACATATTATCGTGCTTCAAAAACTTGATTGCACGATATTAATACGTTGAATGCCGTGAGGGTGCACCGGTAAACGGCACTGAGTTTGTTCGTAGCGCCACGGGGGTCACCGGCATACCCTGCAACTGCTACGGAATTTCCGTAGTTTCAGAAATCTTCTTTTCAGACGGTAGCAAAATTAATGTCTTAATATTTAAAAAAAATTAATTTTAGCGTAACTTGTCCACTATTACTTATAAAAGTGCAGGCCATATGGCTAGATTCTTAAGTTCTGATAAACGTTTTATGAGAGATCCATTTGCTTTAAAAATTTCTACTTTGGTTCGCTACCACTAGAAAGAATTATTTTCAAAATCTTCATAAGTTGGAGGGTATGGTCACCGGTGAAGCCAAGATTATTAGAAACACATAATTCGAGTAAATTTTCAATATTATTATCGTCCCTAAAATTGTTTGAAGAAATTAATGCAATATAGAACACACAAAAATAACTTATTTTTATACACAGAGATGCCAACTTGCTCCGGACAGCGAATAAATATTTTCAAGTGGTAGTTAATTAATTGTGATTCTTGGTTTAATAAATTAAATTTAGTAGTTTTTATCCACCACTATTTCTGAAAAATTCGTAGGCTTAAATAATTCCCCACTTTTCTCACAATTTGTGTGCTAAACCCCTAAAAAAACAAGCAATACCTGTCTAATATTTGCAAATTTAGTTTGTATTCAACTTGTTAAGGTTCAAATTGCAAAGAAAAAAAAAGCGTTATTTAATTTAATACTTCATTTATATTGGTGCAAATTTGCACCACGTTAAAGGCAGTTACATGTTAAACCTATTTTTTTTAAAGTGTACACATTTAGTCATCAGAAAGTTATAATATTATGTCTTAAACTCAGTTTATGAAAGAGTACGCCATGAAAAAGGTTCCTTTATATAAAAAAAATGGCAAGGGATTTACTTTTAAATGTATGTACTTACCTTAAAACTACCAGTTAGGTTTGTCCGATACTTTCATTACGAGTTTGATATGCATGTATTTGCCCTTTAGAGCTATATGTGCTGCGTCTTTTTAATCTAGAACATTACCAATGAATATGGTACCAGCATTACCAATATTAAAACTTAAATAACCTACCATTTTTTTTTTTTATAAAATAACCTTTTGCATTCCTGTAAAATTTTGTGTAGTAAGTTTTGTAAAATTTTCAAACTTTCCGTTTCATTTCATTTCCAGGACAAATATTTTCCACAAAAAGCGTAAAAGTTTTATGGCATGGTATGGAATTAAAGATAGTAAACCAGTAGATAAAATGTTCGAAACAAGTTAAAGTGTTTTTAGTAATTATAATAGTATCCATCAAAATAACTTTCCTTTGCAGTAACAGATTCAGCATTCTGGACTAGGTCCTTCAGTCGAAAGGAATGCTAAGAATCTTCTGGAAAGAAAAATTCCGAGATACACCGGAAGAGTCAGCGATACAATTTAGTAGGAGTGGAGATACATTTAATTAAATCAGGAAAGTCTTGACTCCTAAGCTCAAGGATGGCGAACTTGCAGTTACAGTTACTGAATAAAGATTTCACCACAATTATGCTCCATCTCAGGGGAATAGAGTAATTACATCAAAGGCGAAAGATATTTGTGGTTAGAAGGAAATGATTCCGGAATAAGTCATAATTATGTCGGAATTGTGGAGAGTTGCAAATGTCGAGGGAATATTGCCTCAAACTGCAAGCGTTGCACCATTATATTTTTCTTCCAATACTCACCTGGGTTGACATTTCATCGATTCATGCGTATTAGGGCAAATTTGTTGGCCACTCTTTCAGGATCTGCATATTAGGTAGGCCAACGTTGCTCCCACAGTAAGGACAGATTGTACAGAGAATGAAAGAACACCCTTGCCTTGTCTGGGATTCGAACCCAGAACCTTTCTGATGCAAGGCCAGTTTTCAGACCCCTACCGGTCAGCTCCATTTTATTCTTAGTCCGAATTATGGGATAATGGAATAGGATGTGTTTTACTGAATCAAAATTTTGATAATGTTTACATTTCAAATGCTTAAATTCCGAATTTTCGATTGGAATTTATGTAATTTTTTTTAAAAGTTAGCTGAAATAGCAAGCTGAAAAATATTGAAACTTCATTTTTTAGTCTTTCTAGGAAATGATTTCAATAAGTCCTAAATATGTCAAAACTGGGAAGAATCTCAATTTTAAAAATGCGTCGTGAACGATTGTATCAAGGTGTTATATCATTATATACTGAGCGTCAGGTGTCAAATATGAATGTGGCTCACCCTATGAACGGGTATTTGTGGCAGTGTGGCGTGGGTAATGTTGCTCGCCTCCGTGACTTTGGTTCACAGGTGCCCACTAGGTAACGATAAATGAGCAACACTTCCGGCATCTTCTAAAGCGAAGAACGAAAGTTTAGTGCCTGCCGTTATTTAACTAAGCGTCAGGAAGCGGAATCTTAATGAAACAGGATACATTTCATTGCAATGAACTGATTCCAGTGTTAGAATTTTAAATGTTTAAATTGGTGAATTTTTGTTCCCTTTGTTTATACAATTTTCTTCGATATTCCCACTTGATACAATTAAATTCTTAATATAATAAGTCATAAGTTTGTAAAAATTGTGGAGAGTCTCAATTTTAAAGTATTAATGGCAAAAAAAATTGTGAGTTAATTAATAGCACAAATATGAATTTATTTAGTGTATTTCTTAGATCTACTTAGATATGATTTCAGAATCGGTCATAAACATGTCACAATTGCGGAAAGTTTTATTGTTATGTGATAATGTCGAAGAATATTTTATATCATGCTGCTAGAGTTATCTGTATATATACTTCTCTTATGTGGCAGCATTAACTCGAATGTTTCCCTTTCTTGTCAATAATATTATTATTTATTCATTTTGTTAGTTAGTCTTAAGAAATCATTCAAGCAGTGTTGAATAGTATTTTTTTTAGAATAATGTCGCATTTTTTTTCAGAAATAAAAACATCGTTAGGAAGTAATTATTTAAGACTTATTTTTGATCCTTTCTAAAATGGCTGAAGAAATTTTAAACGCAAACGTTGCTATGGTAACGCACACTCTCATCTATATATATATTTCTCTTACACGGCGATAAAAAAAAGCCTCATTACAACTCTCCGAATGGCAACGCTAGAAAATCAACCAATAATTGCCGCTAAAAATGTCACATGCCAAATCTAGATTGGGTGGCTCAACATATAGCGCTTCTAAAAACGGAAACTGAAATAACCAGAGTGTAAAATATTATGTGCTTATGCGCATCGTATTTTTTGTTAAATAATTTATTTATTATATATCAGTTTATAGATGGTAACGAGAAGAGTTTTGTGGTTGCTATGGTGACTAATTAGAAGGTAAATTGTTTTTTTGAGTGAGTGTGAGATTTGTTTTTTGGAACTGCGATGCTGTAATTTTATTGTTTAGTTAATAAATCTTCCTTTTATATTAAACGTGATAGTAGTTTCCTTAATTATTTGATTCGAAGTCCTTGAAGTTTTATTTGAGGTCAGTTTATTTTGTATTTTTTGACAAGAGAGAGCATTCTCACCAAACGAGATTTCTTCCGAAATTCAATGTTTTGTTTATGCAGGGTTTTTCCATTGCAATTTCTCTTATTTAAATTTTTAATAGACTTAATTATAGCCAAAATTTTAACCTTTTTAAAGAGATATCAGTTTTAGAAATTTTATCTTAAGATTTTATACTATAGCACATTTCTAATAGGTTTAACGAATTACATGTCATTTATTTGAATTCAAATTTATTTTAATGACTTAGTATTTATTAAAAAGATGTAATTTTTTTTTAAAAAAAAAGTTGTTATATGAATTTGAATGATTGTTTTCAATTCTTAGAATTTTGTGCATTTGCAATGTACCTAAGTTAGTAGCGAGCGAAGCGAGCTTGGTTTGCGAAGCAAATCATATAAGATTGCGTAGCAATTTTCGGGGGTTGGCGAGCGTTAGCGAGCAGGGGGCACAGCCCACTAGTATTAATTATTAGTGACGGGGCTTTCTTTTTTTTGAGCAATAGCCTATGTATTATGTGATACTCAAGTTAGGGCTCGAGAGATGCGTGAGTAAGTAGTACAGCACGTAGCACTGGGATGAGTTTTCTCTCTTATCTCAAGACAGAGATGGAAATAGTTTTAATACTTTTGCTGCCTGAATTCATACTTACGAAGGTTTGCGTGCTTTATTGCTGCCGGGCAGATTTTAAATTATTACTAAATTTCAATATCGCTTACATCTCTTAAAAATAGTTAAAATTGAAACCGGGATACTTCCGCGTGGGCGACAGCTAGATGGTTAAAAAAATTGGTTAATTTATACATTGTTTAAAACTAAGAGAGGTCTTAGGATTGGAGGATGGCTTGAAGAATTAGAATATTTAAATACAGTTGTGTTGCGTATTCGGTTTGGTTACTATTAAAGTTTATTTTAATTAGATAATTTTGAAAGGTGACTAATCTGGTCATCAAATGCGGCTAGTACCATTATATTAATAGTGTCAAGAAACTGACTAAAAATAAAATAGGATGCATTTTACGAAAACAGAATTTTTACAGTGTTTACATTTTAAACGTTTAAATCAGAGAATTGAAAAATTAGTTTAGCAATTAACAGGCTGTGAAAAAACATATTTATCAAACCCAAATTTATGAGGAAATATAATTTATGCATATTTACCAATTTATGCAACATCGAAACTATCGTTGAAAATTTAGGCTTGAATGCTACTAATATATACAAAAATAATATATATACTCAATATTTTAAATTGTCTGTTCGTTTTCTTATGATAAAAAATAAGATAACAAAACTCAACACATAGGTCATTTTAAAAGAGTTCGTGGGCTATTGCCTTACCCTTGGGTCATAGATTCATCACCACTGTCCCAAAGCAAAGCTGCCGAATCTTTTTAATTTCGAGAAAGATTATGGTTTTTTAATTATATATAGATACAAGTCCTTACAATATGCTTAAAAAATATTAAGTTAAAACAATTTCTGCTTACGATTGTAATATTGATTATTATTTCGCTACCACATCGAAAAATCTTTATTAAATAATATAAAAAACGGATTCCATTATATGACATAAACTTGAGCCATTAATTGTTGCATTTTATGCAATCTGTCTATTGTTTTTGCTTATGTTCTCATTACAGGATGTATGGGAAAAGGGCCATTATTGGCCTCAGGAGCCCAGCTAGACCACATGACATAGGAACGGCAAGAGAAAAATAAATGGAACTTACATCCATAGCATTTTACTTTTAGACGGAATAATAATAGTTTAATTCACCACAACTTTGTTTAAAATAAAAATTACTTCCAACTAATACTTGTTAAAAAGTAAAGTTAAAGTAATTATAAGCTTTTTAAAATAGCCACGCCCACATTTAAGTTACCACTTCTTTATTTTATTCTCATATAGTCGCCACTATGTAGGAAGAGTAAGTAAGAGTTTCGAAAATAAAAATTAAAAAACCGCTAACGTTAAGGTTTTTTTGCCTCCACTTTAAATATTGCTAATAAATTTTTCCACAGAATTGAATCATTTAGCAAAATTGCAATAAAACAAAAATGTAGAGAAGATACTGTAAATAGAACTTAGGTTAACAAATATCAACATGAGTTTGATAATCGGAGAGAGGGTATTGATAACACGAAATGTTATCAATCTTTAGGTTAAATTTTTATTAAATAGTGATAAAAACGTTTATTCGTTAAACTCCACAACATATTTTTTACATTTAATATTTGAATTAATATTTTTATAAGTTGACTGACTCGTGCTGACAACTCAAAATAAAAATGCTACAAGCTTTTCAAAACATATAAAGATGTAAATTTTAGAATTAATCGAATGTATTTAATTAACTCACCAAGCTCATCAATGATTGGAGCCATTCTTAGTGTCAATCCCACCAAAAAGAAGCTCAGCATAATTAGGGAGAGGGCAACCACCACAATAGCCAACCTGGCTCTTTTCGAATGTTCGAAGTCTCTACCAACTCCACTACTTCTTCGATTCGAACTATCTTCAGAGTGCAGTCTTTGTCTTTTGCAACCACTACCACGTCTACACTTGTGGACCTTACGGCTACCATTACCGGACATATCAATGGCAAATACTTTCTTTTTTCTTTTCTTCTTTTTCTTTTTGATCATAGAGTCCGAAGGATCTGGTTCTTTGGATGAAGACGGTGGCGTGGTGAGCAAGCGAGGGAATTCGTCATTTTTGGTGAACCACAGGGGACCTTTACCTCCCCCCTCAAAGTACTGATTTTCGTACTGACTACTGATGCAGCTTGAGCTGTGGCTTTTAACTGAGCACCTTGATTTGGAAGGACAAGGGAGATGCAGATGACAGGAGTCGGTCAAATACTCTTTCTGCTTTTCTGTCATTGTCAGACAGATTAATTTGTCAGATTTCTTAAGATTTTCACCATATGTCTTTGAACGCACAAAAAATGGCGATTGTCTTGATTGTTCAAATCAATGAAATCTGAACGTCATAGCATTTAGTTGTGGTGACATTTCTTACAAAGGTTGGAATGACATAGTTCAATGAGTTGTAATGGTGTGACTTATTGTAAAAGGTCACGTGAGGGATTAGTCAAATACGTCTTTGAACACACAAAAAATGGCGAAAGTCTTGATTGTAAAATTAATGAAATATGAATGTCATATCATCCAGTTGTGGCGATATTATTTTTTTACAAATGTTATAATGCCTTAGTTTAATGAGTTGTAATGTTCAGACTTATTATAAAAAAGTTTTCTTGCACTACACTCATTTTTATTTTATGAGGCTTCAGTTTATTTCACCGTGCTTAAGTTATTATAAACACAAACTGGACAGTTAGTGTTCGTTTCAGGTTTTAAAAAATATTTCTTTGAAGATTAGATTACTTTGAAGACCATCAAACTCCAACATTCATTTATACTTTAAAAAACATTGTCAGAATTTGAAGACCACAAATAAACATTGTTTAATTTTAAGATCACAATGCTTCAATTGAACATTGAACATTGTTTAATTTTAAAAACATTGTTTAATTTTAAGATCACAATGCTTCAATATTTATCAGTTTCTAAGTAATACTAAAACTCTTATTTCTTTGAAGATTAGATTACTTTGAAGACCACAAAACTCCAAAATTTATTGATACTTTCGAAAACAGTGTTTGAATTTAAAAAAACACAAAGCTCTATAAAGAATACTTTTAAAACGTTGATGGAATTTGAAGACCACCAAGTTCCAAAACTTCTCGATTTTTAGGAAAATGTTTGAATTTGAAGACCAAGCTCCACATTTATTGATACTTCAAGCAAATTTTTGAAATTTAATTTTTTTTTTCAGAAAATATATCATGTAAGAATTACTGAATTTCTTTGAGAAGTTCAAACGGTAAAAATGCGGAACAGAGTAAGAAAATTCTCCAGAAAAAGTTCCAACACCGAATAAAATCAAGGTTAGACTATAAGTTATGAAAGGACACCACATCAAGATGTTCTTAAAAAAACAATTTCCAAAAAATATGTACTTGGAAGCTTCAAGATACCCATAAATAGATACTATCTTTCCTGAATTAATATTGATTGTTACGAAACAAAGTTTTGATATGTTTAGTGAAATGCAATGTTATTTTGTCTCAGATATTGAGCAAACAATTCATTTAAATACATTTGTGTACTTCTAGTATCAATGAAATTGAATGATTGATCACAGTGATTCTATTGATGAATGAAGATTTAAGTATGAATAACACAGACATGGTTTGTAACACCGAATTAAGTACGCTCATTAGTAACACTGATAAAAATATGCATAGTAACACACAGATATTAAATGTTACACATACTTAAGTAAAACAAATTCAGGTATGCATATTCAGTTCAAAGCATATTAAGGGAAGTGTAAAATTTTTCAGGTTGGAGGCAATTAAATAATTATGCATATTGTTTACCGAGAACTGAATATAGGAGATTAAACTGAAATTAATATTTGAGCATATTAACATCAAAGTTCAGTTTTATAAAGCTTAAGTGCATTTAATTAAAGTTTTGTTTTGAAATAACGAATCATTAGAATTAGAACAAAGAAATGCCGTTTAAACAAATAGGAAGAAAATAAATTTTAAATTGATTTGTTTAATGTCTTATGTTAAATTATGCACAGAAATTTAGCGAAAGATGTTTGCAATATTTCTCAAATGCAAATAATTTCAGGATTGATTAAAAATAAAGGAAAGAAAATTTATTTTGCGTTAGATTATAAGTAATAGTGAAGTAGTTTACTGTAATAGTAGATTAAATAACAAATAGACAGTAAAAAGAAGATAATACATCTATGTTTACTAAAATTCTGAATAGTAAACAAGGTAAGAGATAAACAAGATTATCTTGATCTGATCAGATTTCGATAAAAACGAAGTGATTCTAAGCGTTTCGCAAGATAGAAAAAAACACACATTATAAAGCCAAACTTCGAAACAAGTGCTGAAAGATTTTGAAAGTAAGCATCATAAAATGTATATCTTTCCTTAATTACTGATTTAACAATTTTACATTTCAGTTGTGTCATATCTAATGTCTTCGGTAAAAAGCCTGAAAATTTCTAATAGCATGAAGTAACAAAAAATGAGTAAAAAATTAATCATGGCAGCTATTAGAAACCATCGAAGAAGGAAATTTCCAATCATTTTCTAAACTGATTTCACATATGTTTCGATTCATAAATTCTTCCGGAATTAAACTATGTACACAAGTAAATCAGTCCCTCAAACAAAGGAACCTAAAGTTTCTTCTTATTTTTAAATAGACATTTAAATAGTAATATGTTTAGATTAGTTTACGATTAATTATTAAATAACAGAGAACTAAGAAGAAGAAATTAGGTTAGATTTTCATAAGCATAACATATTGTCAACTAGAAATAAAGAAGCTAAAAGAATTGAATCAAGAGAAATCAACCACTTTAAAAAGACACGAAAGATGAAATGTTATGTCACCAATTAGTATCCTTTAAAATATGTAATCATCTGCCACATTCAACAAGTTCCACAGTCGCCAATACCTTCTCCTGATATCACGTTAAAAGTAGGATCCTTATAATGATTTAGTACCGGGGGATAACGTTGGCGGGATTATATCTCCCATTTTCGATTAAAAAAACATAATCTTTCGCCATCAACGAGGCGTAAGAAATGCCAACTTCATCAAAATATCAAATTTACACGAGCCAAAAATTTCCGGCAGTGGATGCCTAGGCAGAGATGATTTCTTATCGATCTGCGCATGCGTATCAGCGATGCTGTGACATCATGATTCGGGATCAAGCCTCCCATTGGATTCCTGAAGAAAGGTAATCTCCCAACAGGCTGTTGAGTGCTTTCCTCCCTCTAATATGTAATTCTTTTGCTTATTTGAGCGTTCCCAGAGAAACAAATGTAGCTACCACAATAAACCCACATTAGTCGCCAAATAGAATAAAATAAAACTAGTTGACCCCAGACACATTTTTCATCCTGTAAAAGGATGCATCTGTATTTGGAAATTACGTTGTTCCGATTGCATGATTTCATGAATCTTTCCACAGATTTAACCGTAGTAATTGAATTCTTGCACCTTCAATCCTTTCCCTCTTGAATTTATTTGAAAATTCCCTTCTGCTGAGATGCCACGTGTGACTAAAAATTTAAGAAGTAATGGGAATTCAATTCATTTAATTATACCATCGTAGCTAGTACCATGATTTACACTGCAAATTATTCTTATTTAAAGAGAAAACATTTTTTGCATTCGCTTTCAACAGAAAAGTGAAAGAAATAGGTTAGAAAAAGCAGCTGAATTTAATCTCTTTTGTCCCGCAGTGGACGTGAAGATCGTAAAGACACCGTTCCAATAGAACACATAAGTCAAGCATCAATACAGCTGCGGTCAGTAAACGGGGGGGGGGGGTGACCGCATTGATCAGCCTGTGTAGGTACCGAGGGTGAGCAATATCGGTCGTCGTTAAATTGTTCTACTGAAAAGTGCTCGACTTCGCGCTCCGGTCGTCGGGCTACCAAAGCAGGAGAGCCATCCCCTCTGCAGAGGATCGAAATTGCGGGCATGTCTTCGGATCATCCTCAGGGATGTTTCCCAAACCGTTGTCAATAGCCCATTGTGCAGCTCTAGTGTGCCGTAAATAAAGTACCTACCTATCTACTTTTAATAGATTTTTGCCTTTTATTCGCCGTTATTTTTGCAGTTTTAGTCGCTGGTGGCACAATGAATGGTTAAAAGTGGTAGCAACATAAGTGTAATGTCTACTTTTTAATATTGTTGATTTAAAAATACTGCATTTAGAACCGGAAAAAAAAGTAGTGTTAGCTTTAGAAAAAAAGCAAAGAGAGAGAAAGTAAATTGGAAAATCAGGATTATCCTAGTTTCGGGATAGTTGCTAAGCCTTATGTTTTAGCTCTGCATGATATTTGAAGTGATAGTAAATAAAATGGTCAGCCGAAGTACTAGGCCCGGTGTCATCATTTGAGGACTGGCCATTTTCTAGAAAAAGTAAATAGCGATAGCATCAAGATTTTGTTCGTAAAATTAATTTTGGTTTTACAAGAAAATTATGCCTACCGAAAAAATTTGTATAAGAAAGTAGATGCCCCAATTTGAAGCAATGGAAAAAGTACCCTTGTAGCAAAAGAGTAGTAGGGTATTTTCTCTTAACGCACTTCTTGACAAGGAGGCACAAAGGCAACTTTTTGAAATAACTAGAAAGTTGCTCTAAGAAATGCAATTTTTATTATTATCGACACATTTATTTTAAAAAAAATTATAATAATATTACTTTTTCATAAGAGCTTTAAACTCACTCTGGGATTAAATTTATTTATATTTTTGAAAATAAAGAATGGTAAATTATGTGTTTCTTTCTTTGCATTTATTCAGCAAAATTAAGACATGTGTTAACTACGATGTAACAATATGAATTGAATAATACTAAATACTTCGTAAAGTTTTTTTTCTTCTCCATCACTTCAAAATGGGGATGTACTCTCTTAGGCAAAAATTTCTGTCTTACTTCGTAATTGTCTCATTTAATAATAAAAAAAACATTAAAAACAAAATTTTGTGTGGAAAACGATCTGTCCTCAAATAATTACGTTGACTGCTAACAAGTCAAAACATTACGGTTAACCATACATACTATTTACTATCACATCAAATATCATGCAAAACTATATTTCTTGATGTTAAACATAACTTTTTTTATAGGTTTTTGAGACGCTGAATACGAATGAGTTATTTATTTTAAGGCAGCTTAAATGGTTCACCAGTAATTCGTACCCCCTCCCCCCACATAAAGCGCTTTATTCTATGTATAACAGAAAAAAAGAGTCAAGTTATCGTGATGTTCCACTGACGAAATGGGAATGGGATACTTGAAAGTGACGTAGTGTGGTTATCTCAATCCTGATTGGTTATTGAAACGTGACTTTTTTTTACCTTAGCAACTGTTCTTTTAATTCTATTTCGAGTAAGCCAAGACCCTTAAACTACTAATTCTCTTAAGTAACACAGCCTATATTCTTTTCTTTCACTAGGATTTCAATTCTTTCAGAATATATTTACACGAATACTTAACACAAAAACAGGCAAGAAGCCACGTAGAACATAAATAAACTGTTCCCAGGTACACAAAACAAAAACATATGACAGTTATAATAAAATAAATAAAAGTTAAGTAAAGGAAGGATACGAGAAAGAATTACATTTCAACAAATTCGATGAGCGTATTTAATTAGCTTAACGTTAATTAACAAAGTTATGTAGTTACTTTAATGCGTGATTTTGCTGATAAAGATTAGCTGGCGTTTACGTTATAGGTCACATGTGTGGGTATGGGTTGTCTTCTTCTAAGAGTGTAAGTACCCTTTAACGAAAGTAAAATTTTGTCCGACAAGGGTTTTTAACTTGACATCTCCTAAAGGAAATATACTTGTGTTTAAAAACTTAAAGTTTAAAATTTTCACAGATTTAAAAGCATTAAACTAAAATGAATATAATTGTGTTAATTCAAAAGAATTTTTGCTATAAATTAAAAGCATTAGTTTCCTTATTTACGAGATAAATTTAAGTAGTTTTTCTGGCAATTGCGTAATTATTCCGTCGACCATTTTCACCAACACTGCATTTAAGCGATTTCGTAATCTCCCAAATTTATTTTTGTCAAGGAAATAATCATAAGGAAATAGACAAATGTAACTTATTTCATATAAAAAAAAGTATTTAAATTTGAGTCACATCCAAATAAATTTTCTGATTTGGCGAAAATGGTTGACGGTTTAAAACGTAAATGTCGTTTTTCTTATTTAAATTGTTATGAGAGTTGAGGATTTAAAAGTTTCCTTTTCTGCGTAATAAACTAAAATAGTTTTTCCCGTAGAAAATATTATAAGAGTTAAAATTATTATAGTTTTATTTTCTCGAGTTACACAGTTAAGATGTTGATGCGGATATGAAGTTCGATTTTCAATACACGATCAGTACTGCAAAGTATAATTCCGATCAGTACTGCAAAGATCTACTTTTTAAATGTTTTTTTTTTTTAAAAATACGCAATGATAAACATTAAATACAATAGTAGTTTGAGAAAATAAATGACGATATTAAATGCCTTCGTTCCTATCGACAATTTACGTTATTTCAATGATATAAACAGATGCAAGTTCTTGCAGCAAAAACGTCTTGTTTAAATAGATTCATTTATTTTTACTTGATTATAACAAACATTCGAAATAAAATCTTTTTAAAAGAAATGAGATGCAATCAGTGAGTAATGGTCCGTAAAATAAGTGCATGCAAAAGATTTTCTTAGTAAAATTCAGAAAAACGATAAATTTGTTTAAGAATTCAATTAAACTGGAATAGTAGCGACGGAAAGCGATTTTTTTTCTTACTTTTGAAAAAACCCTTTTTCAGTGATTGCTGTTGCCATTACAGAAAGCAAATATCAATGGATTGTTTCCGAGGGCAATAAGGCTTAAACTAATGAAAGCACAACTTACAATTGTAAGAAGGTATTTTTCCGCTTCCCTTGTTTGCTTCTTTGATGTTTGGATTCTGAAGTACCATTCATTTTGAGATGAAACTCATAAATTGCTTACGCTTTTTGATTTCTAAGATTCATTAGTACTTTTATGAGTTCTTTGAATTAGAAAATACTAATCAGTATTTTTTAAATCTAAAATACTAATAATATTAATCTATAGTCTAATAATATTAATCTATAGTATCAACGGTTCTCATTTTGTTTTCGGCTACGGAACCGTAAACAATCATCTTTCTCTTGGTTTAACACTAACTTTATAAATAAAGTTTGTTAAGGTAATTCTGAACGTTGTAACCTATAAAAGGCTATTTTTAAAATATTTAATTAGAGGTATGAAGATGTTGCATTGTTTAACCATTAATAATCTAATTATCAGAGATGCATACCTGCCAACTCTTCCGGTTTTCAGGGAAGATTTTTTTTCATATTTAAAGTGTTATTCATTATATCAAATTCATGTTATTTCACTAAATTTTTTGATTTATGTTAATAATTATTAATGAGTTTGACCACCACTACATATAAATAATTACAACAAATATATAAAAGGCATATTAGTACTCACGATAGCGAATTTCAACCTGGTTTAAATATAAATATATTTTTGAGTAAAACTGTTTTTCGGTAATTGTTTTACTACCATTCGGAAAATCCATTCTCGTAAAGGATGAATGTTGGTAAGTATGGAGATGCCAACTGCTCCGGCCACGCCAAAATAAATTAAAAAACGGTAAATAACTACTAACTAAATTTTCAAATATTAGACAAATTTTGCTAGTTTCTTAAAAGTTTTTGCATGACATGTTTGAAAAAAAGTGGTGAGTTGTATATGCCTACGAATCATTTAGAAATAGTGGTGGATAAAAATCTACTAAATTGAGTTTATTAAACCAAGAATCACAATTGATAAACTACCACTTTAAAATATATATTTGCTGTCCGGAGCAAGTTGGCATCTCTGATATAATCTAACGATGATGTCGCAGTTTCCCAATGTTGTCGGTGCATTTTAATTGGCTTGAAAATCACATTTTCTCACATTAAATTTCATACTGGTTTGGCTGTCATAGCGTAAAATTGAATCATATATATTTCTTGTATTCCTAATTTAAAGGTATTTACCTGTATTGTCATTATTACGTTTTTAATTTTGCTTGTTTTCTAATTTAACGCGTTGAGCTCAGCGTCAGCAATCGGTGGCTGACACTGGACTTTCCATTTAGGCCGCATCAACCACCGGTGGCTGACACTGAAATTATATTTAGGCTGCGTCTGCCACCGCTTGCTGACACGGACCTTTCACATAGGCCGCGAAAAACAGCTGGCTGACAGCGTATAACATGATATAGAACTATAAAATTTACACTCTTTTATGGAATTGCAGAAAATGTATACAAAATGTACTTAATTATTGTGATTCTTGGTTTAATAAATTCAATTTAGTAGATTTTTATCCACCACTATTTTTAAACAATTCGTAGGCTTATATGATTCACCACTTTTTTCATACTTATTATTTTATAAGCAGGCCAACGGGGCGATAGGATCTTGGAACTATTCCCCCCCCCTTTTATTTTTTTTTTTATCATCTTTAAGATTTTTCTCCAAATTCTCCCAAGTTTTCTCAGAATTTTTTTAATTATATCATGTAAAATATCTAAGAAATCTAATCTTATCAGGTACAACAAGTTTTCTACTGGGGATAAACACAATTGTGTAGGTGCCCCAAAAACTAATGTAGTTCCAGTCCAATATTTTATAAGCACGACAACAAGTATAAACTTACGTCGACCGGTGCTTCTGCTATTTCTCTGGTTTTTATTGCTAAACACAGTACTCTAGTCGCCCACGGGCATCAATACAGACGAAGAAGTGGAGTGCCCGCTCTTCTGGCTGGTACTTCGTACTGCATCTCAGCCTAAGTCATACTTGTTATGCTAAACCTTTCAAAACTAGCAAAATCTGTCTAATATTTGCAATTTTAGTTTGTAGTTAATTGCAGTTTGGCCAGACGGGCAAGCCATGTAAAATCAGCGCGGCGTTCAACGTGTTAAGATTTTAAGAGGATTGTTTTTATTATTGTTAGAACAACGTAATTCTACCTTTGGTGCAAATTACATTATACTATTATGAATTTCGGTTAATGAGATTCGTTAATGATTCAGAACTTAAGCTTCAGTTTCACTCGCACAAAGTGATGAATGCAAAAATATTGTATTTAAAATGCATCCGTCCGTTTGGCAAGCAAAAATATTAGATTTCAGTTGTGAGCTCAACAAATTTGTTATAACAATATACACTCTATAACAAAAAAACCGACGCACCAAGAAGAAGTTGTCCGATTGAAACGAAAATTGGTGGATAGGACGACAATGTACAGAATAGTAAATGATTAAAATTTCAGAACAAATTGAATAATTTATTGCAGAGTTACAGTAACAAGTTCAATAAGGTGTTGACCCGCCTCTAGCCTGGATACAAGCTGCCACGCGGCGTGGGATAGACAGATAAAGCTCCCGGATGATCTCTTGCGGTATTTCCTGCCTAATTCGATCCAAATGTCGAAGGAGGTCATCAACATTCCGTGCCAGATGCGATCGCCTTCCCATCATATCCCCGACATGCTTGATGGGAAAGAGATCTGGTGATCTGGCAGGCCAAGGAAGAGTTTGACAAGCTTGCAGACAGTTCATAGCAACACGTGCCGTGTGTGGTCTGGCATTGTCCTGCTGATAAACCAGCCCAGGGTCTCGGATGGTCTTAGGATGTCGTCGACGTACCGCTGTGCAGTAAGTGTACCTCTAATGACGACCAAAGGGGTCCGGCTGTCAAAGGAAATGGCACCCCAGACCATAATGCCTTGTTGAGGGCCGGTGTGGCGTGCAATAGTGAAGGCAGGATGCCCCCTCTGCCCTGTGCGTCTCCAAACACGTCTTCGATGATCGTCAGGACAAAGTTGGAAGCGGGATTCGTCGCTATACGTCCCCAGTCGGCATCATTCTAGCCTGATCTGTTCAAAACATTCATGCATACGAAATTTCAAAGCAATCGGATGATTGCTTCTTGGTGCGTCGATTTTTTTGTTATAGAGTGTATTTTAATTTTAAATGTTATTTTAAAAAATAATTACTCAAAAAAATGATTTATGTCTACTAATAGATCTTAATGGTATCGTAAGGGAAATATTTTGAACTGGAAAATGGCGGCATAAGTGTTCTTTTTAGCACACATGTTTTTAGTTGAATAATTTCAACTGTTTTATGACAAAAAACAACAATTATTGCGAAGCAATCATCGGGGTTGGAGAGCATCAGCGAACAGGGGGCTTAGATCCCAATCTTAAAATAAGTTTCATGTCCGACAGTTAAATTTGCAGTCCTGGTGCTATATTTAGTCTAGTAATGATTTTGTTTTTGGTGCATATACATAAGCTGAAAATGATTAAAATAAGCCGAATCATAGTTTAATTCGAAAAGAAAACTGAAAAGAACTTCTGCAAACGTTGAAAATAGTTATTAGAGATACATATTTCTTTATTAAAGCATTTACTTATTTTATTTTGATTCGAAAATAGCAATAGAAAATACTAATGCAATATTTTATAAATGCTTGTTTTTTTTCTCCATAATTAGTTTAATACATTGCTATTAGAAAAACTATATTTTGTTTTAAAAAATGCCATTTGTATTTCATTGGTATTTTACTTGAAATAATTTCATGAAAGCAATAGAAAAGATTAAATGAATTATGAATTATAGGTTGGATCTAATTATAATCAGAGGTTTCAATACTCATCGGATCCCGTACGGAACTCTAAATAATCAACCCCCCTTCGCGGAACTCGTACTGTGTAAATAAAGTTTATTAAGGTAATTATGAACGTTATAACCTATTAAAGGCTATTTTATTACCACGTTTATATAAACTTGCCTTCGTGTATGTCTGTCCGGGTGGATTTTTGTAATCGATTTTAAACTAACTTCCCGACTAGCTACAAACTTCAAATTTGGCACATAGTTCAGAATCGGATGACAATGCATGAAAATGAAGAGAAAAAAGACATACAAAGTAAAATAAAAATTAAAAAAAAAAAATTATTTTCGAGATTGTCTTTTGTTGTCGATTCCATTATTTCAAATTAGTATTACATGTCAGGTGAAAAGATTTTTATTGTCGGAGTATTTTTATTGGCTGAAAAACCACGTGGTAGGATCCAGTTTTTCCTCATTCATTTCCAGATTGTTTTGGTTGTCATCAGCATAAAACTAATGAAAGTCGTAAAGGTATTGTTTATCTATAAAGATTTTTGTATCCCTAGTTTAAAATGAAAGTTGTATTACTTTAGTAGTGGTCTTGTAGTAGTCTTGACTACTCTTGACTAAGAAAAATAATCTAAATAAAAATATATATTTTTAAAAACCACGTTTTTTGTAGTGAAGAATAATAATTGAAAAGTAATAACTTTTAAAAAATATAAAATAAAAATTAAAAAAATTATAATTTAAAATAAAAAAATTCAAAGTAAAAAATAATATTTTTAAAAACCACGTTTTCGTAGTGGAGAATAATAATTAAAAAAAAATTGAAAAACGAAAAACGTGGGGCGCATGAAATACATAACAGTATATCTACACATTTTTTTACTCATACACATGCACAGCCACATATACATCCACATACATATGCATATACACAAACATATTCCACATCCACATTCAGATACAATTACAATTACAGATATACATACACATATTTTCAAGAACACACATACACACACTAATATAACATTACTGTTATGTATTTCATGCGCCCTATGTTTTTCGTTTTTCGATTTTTTTTAATTATTATTCTCCACTACAAAAACGTGGTTTTTAAAAATATTATTTTTTACTTTGAATTTTTTTAAAAATATTTAATTAGAGGGATTAAGATTTTTCATTGTTTAATTATTAATCTAACCATATACAAAAAATCTAATGATGCTGTCGGAGTTTTCCTTGTTGTCGGTGCATTTTTATTGGACGGAAAATCACATGGTTGGATCCAGTTTTCCCACATTAATTTTCATACTGGTTTGGTTGTCATCAGCATGAAATTGATAAAAGTCGTAAAGGTATTGTTTTCCTATAAATATTTTTGTGTTCCTAATAAGTATTAATAATAAGTACTAACTCCCCTAAGTAATAATAAGTACTAACTCACGGAACCATTTTAACGCTACCGCGGAACCCTAGGGTTCCGCTTAATACCATTTCGGAACAGCTGGTGTATAGTATAGGTTAATATATTCTTCTTATAGGGGTTTACAAAAATATAAAAACATTTCTCTTCTTATTCTATGTAACAGTCTTTCTCTAAGCGGTAAATGTTTAGGGAAATATTGCATAGCAAAAGTGTTGGTACAATTTGAAAGATCATGCTTGATGCTTTTAGAAATGGTGTCTTTTTTACCAATGCAAAATCTGCATCGATTAAAATAAGTGTAGAAAGTTAAAAGATTTTTAATTCCCTTATAATTAAAAAGCATTCTAATATAAATATTGCATTTCTGTTGAATGAATTTTAAAATTGCTGATATTAAGAGTAAAAAAAATTCTCAACTTCTCGTTTTACGTTTTGCTGCATTAGATAAAATGACATACAGTGTTAGACAATAAAAAACTAAAGCCAGAAATTTTTTGATAATTTTGACTGCATTTTAAAAGCCTCATCACGAGATAGCTAGAAAAAAGTGGCGTTCCATTTGAATTTTTTTGATCAGTTATATCTGACTGCAACGAAAATAACTTTTAATCAAATTTATAAAACAAGTAATCATGCATTATTGCATGAATCTAGTTATCACTAGAAGAATTAAATATTAACAAGTTTTAGAGACATAAACTGTGAGTTACAACCACAATTAATATTTACAGTTGTAACAGATATAAATGTTCGTAATTAATTTACAAATTATATGTATATTTAAACTTCTAGTGGTAGTGGTAGTGGTAGTAATAGTGGTAGTTAAATTATTATTTACTTCTCTAAGAAAGCGGTAGTATTCAAATATCCCTATTACCAACCTTTATCTTAATCAGATAAATAGTAGTTCTGTTCTAGGTACGTCATATCTTACTTTTTCTTTTTAATTTTTTTTATCTTTAATCTTTTCTTATTTTACCATCATTTTGGAAATCACTATTTTTAATATAGCATGCATTCATTTTGACTCTAAAATGGTAATTGCGAAACAAAACAATTTATTTGCAGTTTATCAATTTCGGTAGCAATATCGAAAGATTTTTCCTAGCTGCAATATAGGTCTTGCATTAATATTTTATTTTAAATCTACTAAATTTGAAACTAAAAAAAATTTCGACATGCACATAAATGCAAATAATTAGTTCTCAAGAAGCGTTCCTGAAATTAGTTTTTTTAAATGAAATTTTAAATCATTTAATCATTTTAAATCACTTCAAATCATTTCCAACAAGAAAAATTCATCGTTATGAGTGTAAATGTTAGAAATAATTAAATATTTTTGTTATATTAATTTTAAATATTTTCATAACAATTATTTTAAATATTTTCATAACAATTATTCTAAATATTTTCATCATAGAATTGGAAATTCCATAATATCCTCCTGAATTTGCGAAGTGAATCTGCAGCATAAATCCAAATTTGCCAAGTCAGACAGAGATCATTATTTGTACATAAATGCTGCATAATCCAATATATAAATTGCAAATAAAAAGTCCCTACGAGTTATACATTTACATTAAAATTTTATGTTGTTCATATTTGAGTTGAATTTTATACAATGAGACTAAAAAAGAAAAGAAAAAAAATGGAATGTATCGCTACATGTATCGCTATCTATTATCAAGTAACAAAAAAAATAATTCTTTACTTTTTGATCTTTGCTATGTTCTCTCAAATCAGCTTTCTAATTTTAATTAGAAACAAGTTTAGAGACATTTTAAAATCTCCCCCATTTGTTTTTTTAAAATTTTTTTTAAAAGAAAACTTTGTGAAAAATAATCTGCAGATACTGTACTGATCAGCAGCGCCCTCTGCCGTGCTGGAGGGTTTCTGACAGGGATGTCAACTTCTCCATTATCGGCAAAAGTTTAAGTAAATTGTTTGCGGGTCACGGTGGCTCAGGGGATAGAGCGTTTGCTTTCCAATGTGGTGATTCAAGTTGGAATGCCAGCGGTAGCTGGTCTATACAAATACTGCTCTTGGCTCTCACCGATCACAGTGCTGAGGTATAATACCTCAATGTTAGACGGATCAGTGGCTAGAAACTTCTTGCTGTCGTCTAGCCGTGGGAGATATTTGTGGTTTTCCTCACCTCGTAACCTAAATGCAGGTTAGTTCCATCAAAAAGTACTTCACGAAGTCTAGTTTGTCCCAATGCATAATATAGGAGTTCCCTTGTATTCTGGATTGAGTTCTAAGTTACAAGACATTGTAACTAGACTAAGTTACTTGAACATTGATAGTCGTAAGCTCAGAATTGGGTCGGATTTTCAACACCAAATTGCTCCTATATAAAATAAAATATTTGAACACCAAATGGCCGGTTATAAAATAAAAATATTTGAGAAGTTATATTCTTATTCAAACCTTACGTTATTTAGGCTCATGAAATTACGTTATTTAGGCTCATCAGTTATTGATTTGCACCTAGGAAAAAAAATCTTGCCAAATTGGCGATTTTAAATAAGTTGAGTTAATTTTTAATGGTTCGTAAAGAAATGGGTGCGTCACAGTAACGTATAAATAGTTAAAATATAATATTTTTTTTAAATATTTTCAACTTGGTTTATTTTAACTCAGGTAAAATACTAAAAATAGAGTTTAATTATGATTTTTAACCAAAACTAAAATAAAAAAAAACTCGCTAATGCATCTTAGCTATTTCTTTAATCAAAGAAAACGCGGGGAGTTTAATTTTTCTTGTTGATGGGACCCGTTGCTTGAAATTAAATTTACCTTTCATTTTGCTCTTTTCAGGTTTTTCCCTAAACTTAATCAAAACTTTTAACCTATTAACTTTCTCCGCGATTTTTCACGAGAACGGTAAAATGTTTCTGATCGATGTGGCGAACAAAAATATTCGAAGCTTAAGAGTAAGGCTCTTTTAAAATATAAATCTTTTTAAAACAACGGAGCGGTTAATGAGATTTCACGCCCGAAAATAGCTTTTTTTTTATTCGACCCCTGAATAAATATGGACTGTTAATTTAAATTATTCAGATATTTTCACCTTTATTCGTAAACAATGAGAAACTATTTAATGGAAAAATCAATATTTCGCGTCCATAAAACTTTCGCCCGATTGTATGTAATTTGAAGAGAAACAGAACTAAAACTGCCCACAAAAAAGTTTTATTTATTTTCTATTAATTTATAAAATGAAATTCCGTGAATTATTATGAAGTTCACAATTTATTTTATTTTTGTGAAATTTCTTTTTCGAACTAAGTAAAGGTCCCGCAGTGGACTGATCGTTAAGACACGGTTCCCAGCAGATCACCGAAGTCAAGCATCACTGGCTGCGGTCAGTGTGCCGGTGGGTGACCACTTGGATCAGTCTGCGTAGGGACCGAGGGTGTGCGGTATTGGTCCACGTTAAACTGTTCTACCGTAAAGTGCTCGACTTCGCGTGCAGATCGTCGGGCTACCGAAGCGGGGGGGCATCCCCTCCGTAGAGGATCAAAATTGAGATGGCAAGTCTTCGAATCATCCTCAGGGATGCTTTCCAGATCGTCGCCAATAGCCCATTGTGCAGCTCTAGTGCGACGTAAATGAACTACAACTACAACGAACTAAGTAAAGATGCAAATATTAGTAATAAAAAATATAATCTCTTGATGTAACTTATGGCAAATAATGTTGTTAAAACGTGTTACTACATTTACTTTGAATTAGCTAAATTTACATTTTGAAATAAGTAACGTCACAATTTAGTTATATATTTTTGACATAATCACACAATTCTCCTTTCATCCCTCAAATCGTGACATCATTTTTTATTGTTACACATTCATATGCTATCTTGTATGCTTATGACAAAGATGGCTTATCAGCCCCTGCGAAGTTGAACGACGGATAGTCAGTTAGTGAAAGACATCAAAAAGTTACGTGTAGGGTTTCGAACCCGCTACCTTCATTTGGCGGATCGGCGAGATGGCTCGGCAAGGGAGGCCTCCGTGTGACATAACTGGTGTGCGCTTTTTATCCAGAAAAGTGCCTTAAAAAGTGGCAACACATATGTTAATAGCCATGGTGGCTCGGGAGATAGAGCGCTAACCTCCCAATGACCCTTGTTTGAGTCCCTGCTACGGCTGTTTGATATGAATCTTGCACCTGGCTCGCACCAGTCACAGTGCCGAAGTAAAATATCCTCAGTGGTAGACAGATTATGGGTTAGAATCCCCTTGCCACCAGGCTAACCGTGGGTGGTTTTCGTGGTTTTTCTTACTATGTAACGCAAAAGCGGGTTAGTTCCATCAAAAAGTCCCCCATGAAGGCTAGTTTGTCCCAATACTTCATCGAGGAGTTCCCTTGTTTTCTGCGTTAACTTCAAAATTACTAGGTTACAAGGTTGAACATTAGTTGTAAACTCAGATTGGGTTGACTGCTCTAAGGCGATTACAAAATAAAATAAAACTTGCGTGATTATATTAAGAGAATATTTTACAACATATTACACATTATATTAAAGGAATGCATTACAACATTATATATTAAGAGAATATTAGAAACAAGTAATAACTTGCAAAGTATATTTTTACTTTAAGGCAATTTGGATGCAAAAATGTTTACCTATTATTTGAGATAAGAAGATATGACGTAAGAAGTTAAAAAAAATTATAATGGGGTGCATTTCTTTTTTTGTTGCACGATTCTTTTTTAAATTTTTTTAAAATCAGATTTTAGATACTAGATACTTTCACTCCGTTGATCTGTAATCTGTTTTCTCTGTCCACACAATATATTTTTTTTAACAATTGCATTTTCCCAAAATGAACAAGTTTAAAAAGTTATACAAACAATGCAAGGTAGTATAAATGCGTAACTAACTTCTACGGGAGTCAGGGATCTTCATGATTAACCCTTTGGGGACGGGTGATTCAGAAAAGCATTCGTACAAAATCAGAATCAAGTTGTAATTAAATAAAAAATGGCAACTTAAATGTAGTCGTTGCTAATTTGACAGACTTACTTTGCTTTTACTTTAATTATTGTTAGTTTAATCGTATATATAATCAATGATAATTCAAAGTATAACTAAATAGTTTTATTTTGAACAAAGTAATGGTGAATTAAATAAATCAAACAATTATAACTCCGCCCACAAATAAACTGCTAAAGAAATACTTTGATTACCAGTTTTATCTTTTTACCCTGATTGATACGGTTTTATGCTGACACGTATTTGTGACAGTCGGCGCGAAAGGGTTAAACTTGCATAGGAACCTATGAACGGAAATATCACCGTACGCAACTTGGGGAAATACCTATTATGAAATATTCCTTTAGTCCTTATGATCAGGTCATAATAGGGAAGACGCTTCCCGGAAGCGTCCCTAGCCGCGTGTGATATATTCCTATATATTCTTTGCCCTAACTCTCCTAGAAATTTGTCTCAATATTTATGCGACCCTTTATTGTATAAAGTTTTTAATCTTGTACATTTCGACAAAAAAATAGACTAAAAAATGTCCTTCTTAAAAAAATCTGTAACTTCAAAACTAATTTCAGTCTTGAAATTTCCACACCCGAATTAGGCAAGATCAAGTATTTGTACTAATTATAGATCAATTATCTGTATTATGCAACAAAAAAATTTGTTCTCTAAGGAATAAGTTTGAATTTGATAACGTTTATATTTAGAGACAATAGTGACAAGTAAATTGAAGGACAGCATTTAACATGAATTATGAAAAAGTGTGAAGGAAAATATAGTATAATTTTCTAATAATCTTTGGTATTTAGCAATAAAAATATGCACTTTGTATAAGTAACCTGCTTTGTAACCATATTAAAAATTCACTTTAAAATGGACAGAAGTGGCATTTTACTCATTCATATTCAGCTGTGAGTCGTAATATTTTGCATATAATAAAGCTAATGTTTTAATTATGTGTAACTAGGTGAATATCCGTTCTTCGCATGAGTTGAATAAAAAATAAGTAAGGAATCAATAAATTAGTACTGTGAAACACTACGAAATAATGCTCAAGCATATTTCCGACACAATTAAAGAGCTTGATGGAAGAACCAGGTAAGAGACATTTTTAGGCGAAATAATGAATCAGAGAAAATGACAAAAAAGTGGTTGCATTAATATGGGTATGTTTAATGTAACAGAACCGTTTTTGCCTTCACTTAAAAATTAACATTACTAATCACATCAGTTTTTAATACTCTTGCATGATTTTTACTTCAAATTAGGCAGCAGCAATAAAGCAAAGCAAAGAGTTATAAGTCCCACCATCTAATAAATTAGTAATAAAATAGTTCGGTTGCAACTTTTTGAAAATGCCACTTACCTGGTTCGTCCAATAAGTTTTCCAATTAATATAGCTAAAATAATTAAAATTTTTTTTATTGAATATTATTTGTTGCCCTTTTCGGTGGCTTTACGTTACTGAAGTAAGCAAAATTCGTTTTTTGTAGCTCATCCGATTGGAATAAAGTAAAATCTATTTAGCATCACTTGACATGATGCTATTGCACTATCAAGTAATTTTCTCCAGTTCATATCCTTTTGGAATGCCGTAAAACACTTATTTCCAAAGTATCAGCATTAAAACTGCAAAGCATTGATGCTGTTTAAATAATCAACAAATATATCTATATTATATTTAATACCTATATCAGTATATATGGTACTTATTACATAACCCTTCAGCACTTTGGTTTTGTGAAAAATACATTTGTCTGAGACAGCCAACTAAAAACGATTTTTTTTTTAAATAGAATTCTTATTAGAACTTAATATAAAGGTTTTAGAGCATGACTATTTCTAGATCTGACTTTCAATTTACTGCTAAAATATTTATAAGTAGTAGAGGAACGAACCAGGGACCTGTAGGACGACAGCGCGAAGCGCTACCGCTCAGCCACCGGGCGTGGTTACCATAATACCAGTAGTATATACTACCGTAAGTAGCACACAATAATTAAGCGTCATCTGCGAATGGAAATTTTCTTCGGTTTTCATAAACAAATTTTCTATTAACCTTTCTTCCTTTAAGTTAGCTTTTTAGCGCATATCTTATTTTCTTTTATTTCAATTATTACTTTAATTATTCAACTATTATTTTAATCGGATTTATTATTGTATTAAAATATAAAAAAGTAGCTTGAAATTTTTCTTTCATTCATACGCAAAAAATTTATGATTTTGTAAATTAAAGTTATTTCAATTATAATTAACTGTTTCTCTATGATCTAAATAACTTCAAATTTTAAAAATTATGGTTTGGAACATTTTATCTTTAAGGCAGAAAAAGACACGGTGTTTCATAACCATAAATTATTAAAATACTCATTTTGTTTTAAATTAATATACAATAAAGAAAAAAAATAAGAAAAATATGTTTAATAAAAACTCTCTGCCAAAGGGTTAATATATTTAAATTTCCATATGTTACATATATATTATATTATATAACATATGGGAAACATAATCTATAATTTGTTTCCCTAATGTTATATTATTAACGTTAGAGAATATGCTTCCAAACATGTGTAATAATATACTTTAAACATATATGTTCCCATTTATATTTAAACTAGCTGATATTCTCCTTTTAAGCATCGAAAAGACGCTGGTTTTGCCTTCGAATTAAGCAGGCCTTGTCTTTGGATTCAAATACAAACTCATACTATTTATATAAATCGGTCGACTAAACTATCTTA
Source organism: Parasteatoda tepidariorum (assembly GCF_982258835.1). NCBI lineage: Eukaryota > Metazoa > Arthropoda > Arachnida > Araneae > Theridiidae > Parasteatoda > Parasteatoda tepidariorum. Next base: position 95,760,951 of record NC_141759.1, on the reverse strand, counting down.
TTTCATCAAAATAAATGCTAAAAGACATTGTTTATACAATAACAAAAAAAAAACCGACGCACCAAGAAGCAATCATCCGATTGCTTTGAAATTTCGTATGCATGAATGTTTTGAACAGATCAGGCTGGAATGATGCCGACTGGGGACGTATAGTCTTTATCGACGAATACCGCTTCCAACTGTGTCCTGACGATCATCGAAGACGTGTTTGGAGACGCACAGGGCAGAGGGGGGATCCTGCCTTCACTATTGCACGCCACACCGACCCTCAACAAGGCATTATGGTCTGGGTTGCCATTTCCTTTGACAGCCGGACCCCTTTGTTCGTCATTAGAGGTACACTTACTGCACAGCTGTACGTCGACGACATCCTAAGACCAGTTTTGCTACTGTTCCTTTTGCAGCGTCCTGGGCTGGTTTTTCAGCAGGACAATACCAGACCACATACGGCATGTGTTGCTATAAACTCTTCCTTGGTCTGCCAGATCACCAGAACTCTCTCTCATCGAGCATGTCTGGGATATGATGGGAAGGCGATTGCATCTGTAACGGAATGTTGATGACCTCGTTCGACAATTGGATCGAATTTGGCAGGAAATACCGCAAGAGACCATCCGGGAACTTTATCTGTCTATCCCACGCCGCGTGGCAGCTTGTATCCAGGCTAGAGGCGGTTCAACACCTTATTGAACTTGTTACTGTAACTCTGCAATAAATTATTCAATTGTTCTGAAATTTTAATCATTTACTATTCTGTACATTGTCTTCCTATCCAGTAATTTTCGTTTTAATCGGACAACTCCTTCCTGTTGCGTCGATTTCTTTGTTATAGAGTGTATATTACCACATTTTTTTTAAAAATAAGAATGTTTCTGTTATACTGACGCTAGATTTTATCGATGTAGTAAGAGGCTACTTTAATAAGAATTATAAATGCATGCCAATGAGCTCAGCACAGCACTATTTTCAAGTTTAATTTAAAACGTGAAAAGCCAAGTTATGTCTACGTGGAATTGATTTTATTTAAAACTTTAGTTTTACGATAAAAAGTGGTACGATTGACATTTGACGTATTGATGAATATTTATTTTTGTAATTACAAAAGAATCATTAAAAGTTTGGAAAAATTAAAATGTGGTAAACAGATGTAGAGAAATGAAAAAGTTTGACGATTTTGCAAATACCAAAACATATTTTGCAAATGTAAATAGCTATATCTAGATGTAACAAATGGCGAACTGATTTCCAGCCTATTTACATATTTCCCCAACATTATAATTTATCGTAATAAAGCTCTCTCAAGTATTTTTTAAAACTTTTACATGAATTACTGTTTGATAAGAAACAAACCTAAAATTTATTAAACTTAAAACAACTTAATGCATAACCTAAGCTACTGCCAAGAAAAGTAGATGAAACGATTAATCCATCGCAGTTAAAAACTACCAATGCTTACGCTTAAAATCAGATCTATCCGGAAAGCATATAATAAGAAATGAATAAATAACTATAATAATATTATAAGCATATTATAATTGCATGGGAATAATAATAAGTTAAGTTGATTTGTTTTAATTTCAGAATATGAATATTTAATTTCAGAATATTTAATTTCAGAAAATATGTTGTACTAGTGGGCTGCGCCCCCTGCTAGCTAACGCTCGCCAACCCCCGAAAATTGCTACGCAATCTTATATGGTTTGCTTCGCAAACCAAGCTCGCGTCGCTCGCAACTAACTTAGGTACATTGCAAATGCACAAAATTTTAAGAATTCAAAACAATCATCCAAATCCATGTAAAAAAAATTTTTTTTAGAAAAAATTACATCTTTTTAGTAAATACTAAGTCATTAAAATAAATTTGAATTCAAATAAATGACATGTAATTCGTTATACCTATTAGAAATGTGCTATAGTATAAAATCTTAAGATAAAATTTCTAAAACTGATATCTCTTTAAAAAGGTTAAAATTTTGGCTATAATTAAGTCTATTAAAAATTGAATTAAGTGAATTGCAATGGATATAAACAATATATTTAAAAAAAATATTAACCAAGAACGATTCACAACTTTGTTAAAAACATAAGTATAAATCTTAGAATAAATTAGTGATAAAACAAATAAATTCGTGATATAAATCAAAAATCGTCCAATAAATTCGTAATATATAAATTCGTGAAAAAAAGCGCTTTCGACAAAGTACTAAAATAGAGATCTATCGATAAAGACTACTCACTTCTGCCAAGCTTAATAGTATGAGATTGGTTATTTCAGTTCTCTCTGGTTATTTCAGTTTCCGTTTTTAAAAGCGCTATATGTTGAGCAACCTCAGACAGATTTGGCAAGTGACATTTTTAGCTGCAATCATTGGTTGATTTTCTAGCGTTGCCATTCGCGGAGTTGTAATGAGGCTTTTTTTGTCGCCGTGTAAGAGAAACATATATATAGATGAGCGGAAGAAAAGAGCAAGGACTACAATATTTAATGTATCATGGTAACTCAGACAGCATTATAAGACAGATAGCAGCTATCTTTTTAAGTAAGAGTAGGGTAAACCAACCAGTGAAGGAACACTACCCAGTGAAGGAACATTTCATATATATTGATTAAAAATAAGAATTTGAAAGTTTTTCTTCAGATTGATGGGTAACAATATCTTACTGCCAAACAATAGGAAGTCATCTAGCAATGTTTTGGATTACCTGGTCAAATAGACTTCTCTGGAAAAATTTTTGAATTTGTTATTATCTCTGCAATACCTTGTTTCCTTGAAAAAATTATAGGGTGAGTGTTTGTATTTATATGTTTGAAGCGGAATTAATTGCATGTAATAGTTTTATTTTTCTCACTGTAAAAAAAGAGAATTCAAAATATAGTTATTGAAGTTACGTTTTATTTTCTTAAAGCATGATAGCATAACAAAGTACTGAGATAAGGGGGTGTTTGTTCACTGGATCACCAAACGATGAAAAACCAATGAAGGAACAAGTGTTCCTTTACTGTTTTTTTTGTATGTTAATGAAAATAAAAGATAAACTTTAATTTTCTCGTACCTTTAGTGATGTTCCGCATCGAAAGTATGTTAAAAATACGAAAAACAACTTCTAACCAGTGAGGGAACAGGCATGCTCCTTTACTGGGCATAGATTTCCCAGTGAATGAGCAGTATGTGTTAATATGTTGACACTTTACCTTTCAATTCATGATTAGAAAAAAAAGTTAACATTTTCCAAGCATTTATATGCTACAATTTCAAGAATAGGCTTGTTTTTAAATATTTGTATGACTTATAAATTCATAAAGAGCATTAAAAAATAACCAAAATTAAGTGTTCCTTTGCTGGGTGTTCATTCACTGGTAAGAGCTGTTGCTTCTCTTGGTCTTCTTACTACTTGTTATTTGAACCTCCAAAACTTTAAAACAATGTCATGTAAGTTCTCTAAATTTTTTTTTACATAATTTGCAATTAGTAAGAAATATGTTGACACTGTCATTTAACTAAAATTACGAATTTTGAAATTAATATGATTTTTTAAAAGGCAAGCGAAGCTTAAGTGTTCCTTCACTGGTTAGTTTACCCTACATGAATTTTACAACATCCGAACTTGCAAGTTCACCATGGGAAGATGTCAAATGGATTGTTTCCTCCTGGATTAGTATGCCATTTGATAAGCAAAAGGCTGTTAATTGGCCGTGTTTAATATTTTCCTTTTAAAATTCTTCGCTGAAGATATCATTAAATCACAATTGTCAAACTTTTTCTACTTTAATAAAAAAATTTGGTATTCATTAAGGCAATATAGTGAAAGATTTTTTAAAAATTTAAGTCATCTTATAAAGTTAGGTTCCAAACGTAATGTTTAATTGTCAAATTACTTCAGCAAGTGATTTAGTACTTTACATCACGCTGACAATAATTAGAAGTAATTGAACAGAACTGTATTAAACATCCTGACACGATCTGGCTTGATCTTTGAGGTGCTTCGATGAAGTTATTAGAAATATATATATATATATAATTTGCAAAGTAAATCATAGTGGTAGTTACGATTAAATGAAATAAGTAAATAAAATGAAATTTGCATAATTTCTCACATTTTTAGGCGCGTGTTGTATCACTGTACGTAATTCCTCATATTTTTTTTTCGATTTTCATTTTTCCCATTTAAAAGAGTTGCAGCGGCAGTTAGGCGCATTTGTTACAAGGACGTTTTAATCATTACAATAGCGTTTGAAGCGTTGCAAAAGCGTTTTAAGGGCCTTAAATTGAGAAGTTTGCCACTGCACAATTTAACGCATCTGCGCTGGTCACAGCGACTAAAATAAAATTCAGCCCAAAGACGTTTACATCATCAGAAAAACGTGAGTGGCATAGTATGATTCATATTTCTATGCCACCCAAAGTATGCCATATGAGTTAGCGATGAGAAAACTCTTATGAACTTTATCTGCAAAAAAGGTCACAGCGACTAGAGTAATACTTAGCACAATGATGACAACGTCACACGAGCAAAACCAGTGTCATAAAAACATGACTCAAGTAGTCATATTTTTACTTCATATGAGTTGTTAGTGATGAAAAAAACATAAATGGTTACACTTACGAATTTCGTCTACAGCTGGCGACAAAAACAGAGTCACAGCGACTAGAATAATGCTCAGTACAAGGATGGTGATGGACACGGCCATCACCGTACACACAACTCTCCTCCGCCTCGCTTCTTTGGGTGTAAGTCCAGGTATATCTTTGAGTCCGAACTCAACTGCGACTATATCTGGTATAGAAACATTGCTGGACAATGTTTTGGTTGAGCTACATCTTGATGAATGCTTATCACTTACACTCTGTGGTCTGGATCTTGGTGGTAACAGGTGCTTACCAGCCATGATAAGTCCAGATCTGTCGCTAATGCTTCTTCTCACACGTGGTCTGTATCTGGATTGTTTTGTTTCGATTGCTGATATAGACCTTCGAACTTTTTTCGTTCGAGGTCTGACTCGTCGTGGAACCGATAATTCACCATTTTCTTTCCTCGATTCTGAGTCACTGAGGTGACGGCAAATTCGTTGCCTGGATGGTGGTCTTCTGGAAGACCTAAGACTACTTTGACTGTTATTTCCATCGCCACGGTGAAGTCTGGCTTCTAACAAGTCGTGGTCCATGGATTCTATATCTGTTGGAAGTATCACATTTGGAACTTGGAGGACGGAAGTAAGTTCTTGGCTTCTGGACTTTTTAGCTTTATCCATTTTTTTTACTAATTATATTGTTTTAATACTGCTGATGGCGTGTAAGCCACTTCTTTTATCGATATATATTTAAAAAAATTTGTTTAAAAACTTCTAGTATTGTAAGTTTGAAAAAATGGTTTCAAAAAGGCATATGCTTATTGAAATAGATTCTTAGGCTATCATGGAAGAACTATAAAGAAGGCACACATGAATAAATGCAAAAGTGTTTTTCTCCGTTTTTCTAGTGGGCACAACAAACCTACACGTTTAAAATGTTCATGTTTGTAAAGTGTTTCTAAATATGAACTTAAAAATGATTTTCATGGAATCATCGAAATAGACAAGTTTAGACTATAAACGCTATAAATTCTAATATACAGTTAAGGGTGAATTATTAATTTTCTTTCTGTACAACAAATGATTATGACAATTTAAAAAAGTCGGAATATATCGTGATAATGGTATTGATGTGATTACATAAACTGAGTATAGCAAAAATTTATATATATATATTTCTGACTTTTAATTATTTTTAATTCGAAACTTTTGCAATAAAACTAATAATAACTTGGCAAAATATGTGCAAAAATAATTGATTTATATAAACTGAATCGTTAAACAAGTAATAACAAAAATCCAAAACGAAGAAGAAAACAAGCTAATTAAAAGACTACCTATATTAATTTTTTTAATCGCAATGAAAGAATATTTTATTCTCACATCATTTGCTTTTAATTTCGTAATACTTACTCCAATTGGCAAATGCTTAATAGTTCATCATTAATTTTTTGTCTTATTTCCTTAATTCTACAAGTTTTAAAATTAGGGCAAAGTTTAAATAAAAAGTGAAGTGCAATTTAGAAAAATCTGAACCTCATTTTAAAACATAAACACATAAAACTGTAAAAAGATAAACATAAAAAAAAATTACTAAAAAGTAATCTTATGTAAGATCTTTTCGATGCTAAAGCTAAGAAGTATTAAAACGTTTTTTTATTCAGAAATAATCTCTATCTAAACACTTTTTAATGCTAAAATGTATTAAAATGTTAGAGTCAGATATTAGAATACTCAGCACAATTTTACTCCCTGAACTAATATGAAGGTAAATTTACAAAACTGGAAGTTTCCCTAAGAAGAAATATAAAACTGAACTTTGATTCAATAGTTGCTTAATAGTTCAGTAAAAAAAAGCAATTTGTTTATGGACATGTTTGTTTACGTTTTATTTATAGAAAAGAAACCACTAAGTACTTTATAAAGCCAAAATTATTTACTCGGATTTGAAAGCCAGTCTATCCAATATAACTATAGTCCGTGAACACTTTTGGAGGTATGTAAACAACGTTAAACCTTTCCCTATGAAGAGAATAAAAGTGAACTTAGATTCACTAATAATTCAGTGTTGATCTACTAATTCACTGTTACTCTACTACACTGTTGATCTACTATAAAAATCAATGTAAATTGGTGACGTCTTGTTTATTGAAAACTAATCAACATACACTTTTCGATGCTTATATATATTTAAATGTTTTACCAGAATTTGAAAACTAGACAATCCAGTATAGCTTTATGCATGAACACATTTGGAGGTAAGTTAACAACGCAGCACACACAACGCAGAACAGATATAAATGGCACTCAACCTTGATTCACTGTTCTTTCAATTTTCATCTGATATAAATGTTCATTAAAAAAACCCAACTTCTATTACGATCTTTCACAGAAATATTTAGTCATCAACTTCTTAATTAATTATGAAAGTAAAATTGAAAATGCATTTCTTTTATAAAACAACTATCAAAATCTTCGAACTTCAATATCTATCAGCAAAATGTTCCACTTACATATTATAAAATCGTTAAATTATTTTATCAAGCATTCACAACGCTACACAATATTTAGTTTATCATTGTCAGGGGTCATATTTTCCAGAGAAACTAGGAATAAACACTCCAACTTTAATTATAAAATATATTCAGCTTCACGGAAAATCAATAATGTTATTACTATTCAAAACAGCACTTTATCGAGAAAAGTTTCAACTATTTCATTATATCGCCTCATAATAATTTCAAAAGTTGTTAAGCGAAGCAGCATACCTGTCTTTACAAGGATGTTGTTATAAACATGATGATATATTGCAATCAATAATTCCTTAGCGTGCGTGTTACCATGGTAACGAAAAAGCAGATGCAGTTGAGATTGGATGCTTGTAATCCGTAGTTTCAACAGGCAAGATCGCAATGATTATTAACAGTTTTCATCTCCGACGCTTCAATTAAAAAAAATCATTTAACTGAATGTATTTGTGGAGGAATCCCGGTGGACGTTTCTCTAAGAAACCACTGAATGTTAATGACCAAAAAGACAGTCAAACATTTGCGAGCTGTCTTATAGATCGCATCTATTCCCATCTATTCTTGGAGCTCCCAAATTATCTCGCTCAGAAGGGAAAGAACTTTTCCTACGATGAGGCAAAAAGGAAAAAAAAATGAAAAAAAGATTTGTTTTACTACGAAAATAGTGACAAATTGAGTAAAGAAGAAGAGAAAGTAAGAAAAAACATGACGTTAGTCTTTGGGCTAGACACCACTGACCTGAGAGTGAAAGTAAAGAAAAAGGTCTGGGACAAGAGCCAATAAAACGCCAGCTTCTGTCAGCTTCGAAGAGATCTTACCAATTGCTGAAAGGATTAAGTGCGATAGATAGCTCTTGTTTTTTTTCTTCTCTTTCTTTTATCACATTGACTACAATTTTTAGAGAAATATTATAGAATTGGGGTGAATGGTTGATTCAAATCATTAATAAATCAAATAATTTAAAGCAGCTTTAAAAACCAGTTGATGCATTAGTTAGAATTTAGTTAATTAAAATTATAATCATTTGATAAATAATTAGATTGAATTAAAGAAATAAATTGACTGATGGTTTGAATTGACTGGTGGCTGTGTGATATGAATCAGTTCATTATGCTAGGTTGATAAAATATTACGTTGGTTTAAAGAAATACGCAGATTTCTTGTTGCACTGGTTTGAATCAGTCTATTCGAATAAATTGATTACTGATTTTCACAAAGCTGTGGAACATAAATCTGTTCATTATAACCCTTTGATAAAAAAAAATATTGATTTTCAGAAATATGTTGGTTTTATGTTGCACTGGTTTCAATCAGTTGATATGGTTAATTGATCTCTGATTTTTTAAGTTATAATTAACTGATTTGATTTCTGATATCAATCGGAGAATTATAACCCATTAAGTGACCCATTACATACGTATACGTTGATTCAAATAAAAAAAAAACAATTATTGACAATTATTAGAATTGTTTAATTTACACTGTTACTTCAGATGTTGAGAAAGTTAAAAAGATAAATAAATTGTTCTTAATCATCAGACATGACTACTATCATGACGCGAACGACGTTGTGTGTAACTTTACGCCTTTTTAATAGATCGTTTTATGTATCTTATAAAGTGGTACTTTGGTTAAGGCACTAAACAGTAATTGTGAATAACCGGGGTTCGATTCCCAGTGGCGGCTTGAGGCCCACCCAGCTTCAGATCAATGGGCACCAGCTTGTCTAGAAAGTAAAGACGTGCGCATTACTGACCACATTGCTACAATCATGCTGTTGGTCTAGATATTGTGGAGCTTTTACCTTCAAACCTGTCTGGTCCACAACGGGCTGTTGCGAGAATTAAAAAAAATCATTTTAGGAAAAAGAATGCGAAGAAAGTTAAATATCTTTTAGAAAAAAAAAATGTGTTTAGTTGAATCAAAGAGTATAACGTTGTTTAAGAGAAACAATGTCATGTAATAATATGTTTATATGAATTTCATATGAATGTCACTGGACCCTTTCATGTAAATACTATAGAATTCTTGAGTAGATTCTGCAGAATGTAGTTTACCTGAGTTCGAAATCTAATTGCTTATGCAAAATTTTACAGAAAAAAAAATCGGCCTTAACTGCAACGCATTAAAATTTAGTGCAATTTGAATAGGTGAAAGAGCGTTATTAAAGTTAAAAGAAAAAAATATCACGGATTTTAAATTTTTTTTACTAGTTTCAAATTAATATTAAGTGGTCACTGTCTAATTTATATGAAGACTTTATAGATACTGTGCAAATACGCATACGCTTATAATTACATTTATTAAAATTAACAAATCATAGTACAAATCATTTGCTTAATAATAAAATTGATCATGGCGATATATCCACAAATAACATTTTCTGAGAAATGCACTAAAATTTGACGTCCATAAAACATGAAGGTACAGGCAGTGGGGTCTGGTATTTAATACTTTATCGATCATAAATCAGTCGTAATTTCTTTAAAAGACATCTAAGAAACCACTTTATATAATGCGTGTCTCAAATGCTTTTTCTAATGATATAGATAACGATGTTAGGATGAGCAAGAGTCATCGGTACATTATAATTATCGATTATATATGGGCAGATCTCTAAAACCTTTAACTTTTGATAATAATAAAAATAATAAATAATAATAGGCACACTATTTTTACACCTCCAGAATTGTTTGAAAATGTATAAAATATCAGAAAATAATCGTGAACATCGAAAACTTTGATGCCCTTATAAGTGTAAACAAAAAATTAAAATTTTTGAACTAATTTTTCTAGGTTTATAATCACAAGCTGTCATTCGGTGAGGTTACAGTTATGATGTCAAGACCGTAATCAGACGCAGATCTAAAAAGTAAATGTTAAAATCAATCAAAATTTTGATCACACGTTTGTCATTGCCTAATTTATTTTCTGTGTTGTGTGCATCGCATTCCGTTGCATCAGAGTAAAGTTTTTGATCTATTCTCTAGGTTGTCCAGACCGTAACCCTGTCAAACTGTAACCTCAGGATTAATTAATTGAATTTAACAAATCAGAACTTAGTTTTTTCCCTAAGTTTTACTAATTGAAGATATTTCTTGACTGAAAATAATTAAAGTAAACCTTTTTATACATTTTATAACAATTTAACTTAATATTAAAATTTTTCAATTCATTTATGATACTAATAATTTTTGATGAAAAATAAAGGGTTAATATGGATGAAATTATTAAAAAAAAATTGCTCAATAAAAGAAAAATAGGTTCAATAAGTTTATATGTTTATTAAATAAATGATACTTTTGTCGTTTTTATGATTTTTAATGAAATGTATAATAAACCTGGAAAAATTAGTTCAAAGATTTTAATTTTTTGTTTATACTTATAAGGGCATTAAAATTTTCGATATTCACGATTATTTTCTGATATTTTATACATTTTGAAACAATTCTGGGGGTGTAAAATAGTGTGCCTAGTTTTTTTTACTGTTATTTTTTTATTATCAAAAGTTAAAGATTTTAGAGATCTGCCCTTATATAAATAACGATTACTATACTTCACTTTCAAGAATACTTAAATAATTATTTGTTGCGAATTTTTAGGTATCTTTAAAATAACTTTTAAGAAAGTTATTTTAAAAATCCATGACTATAGAAACATTATGCTCATGATGAATGCAATGTAAAAATATCAAAATAATTAGTTAAAAATTCATTAAAAAATAATGAATCTCGAGAGATAAAAATCAACAAAAACCATCGAGAAAAAAAATCATCGAACTTTTCAGTATTATAATTCTTCTTCTTTTAATATAACTGGGTAAAACACTTATCTTTTTCTTATTAAATTCAGAGATGCTGCTTTGCTCCACTTTACAAAAAATATTTTCTAATGATAAAGAAATTTAAGTTATATTAAGTTTAGTATTTTTCATTTTGAGTAATTTTTTCACCACATCGTTGCAGTTATGTGACAATTGTGCTGACAATTAAATTGTTATCAATTAAATATTGCATTAATAAAATTTAATGCTATAAAGAGTATAATACGTATTAATTTTTCAAAAAAAAATAAATAAATAAACGAAATTATTAATGTTGAAGTGCATTTGATGTTTAAAATTAATTATCTTCAGCAAGCATAATAATAATTCTCTTCTGAAAGATGTGCAAATTCACCCACGTTGGGAACCTAGGTCAGACAAAGACAAAAATTGAAACAATTGTACTACCACAATGCTTGTTTTTGATAAAAGAAGCTTTTCTTTAAATATGTCAATTTTTTAAATCATTAAAATGTTCAGACTAGCAGAAAGTTCCGGCCGTGAAAATATACTCCCTCTTTTACAGTATTTCAAAGGATTCTTTCATTAAAAAGTGGTAGGGTATTTACCATAGGGTTTACCCTTGAGTTAAAGCTTTAACTCAATGCTTAAAGAGACTTGGCATATTTGGAGCATAAGAGCATGCATGTTCTAATTTGTCACGAAAGTACCCGAAGGAAAAAGAGGTATAGTTCGTTCACCAGGAGTTGGGACTTGGCTCCACCTCCTCAGACGCAGAGTTCATTTCAGCGCGGGGGAGTAAGAGGAAAAACATTTCCTCGCTTGAAATCGAGATAACCTCTAATGCGCGCAAAGCCTCCACATGGTTTTTTTTATAGGTAGTCCAATCATACCACTATGAAGGCAAGCCAGTTTACAAAAGAGCCCTTTAATAGAAAATCTAGTAAGAATAAAAAAGTGGTACAAATATATGTCTAAAAATTTGTTTAATTTTTGAATATGTTTAGTTTGTCTTATTTACTTGTCTACCACTACAGATTCAATTCTCAAATATATATGACAAATTCCTCTCAGTCACTTTTAAAAAAGAATTTGGTTTCATGCGCTCAAACTGTTCACTTTTTAAATAGTCTGCGCAGACTACTTATAAGATACCGTGTGGAGGCTTTCTGATGTAGAAGGAGATGGCCAAACACAAACAGTGAATTCTTTTTCAGTCTCTTACTTCGCTTTGTCGTCAGCTATTACACCTTTCCTTATTCTAGCTAATTTATATTTAAAAAACTTTCTCCCAGCGAAATATCTCAAAAAGAACAAACTATTCAATAAAAAGAGAGAAATATCAACAAGTTTATGAAATAAAATGCACATGCTCAAAATATGCACATGAAGATTGCGAAATAAATATTTCTGTCATACGATCGCCAAATAGCAGCCTTGTTCACATCCTTCTCCCCAAAATAGCGAAATAGTATCATCCGATACCACGTGATGAAGGCGGAGCCAAGTGCCAACTCCTGGTGAACGAACTATACATCTAATATGTACATTTAAGAATAAATGCCTTATCACTTTTTAATAAAGTAATTTTTTGCATCCTCGTATAATGAGGAGTGTTTTTCTTTGCGGACCACTTAAGAAATATATTTTTTGAAGCAATTGAAAATCATTAGTTGTTGGAGGATATGTTATTATTTACCCCTTTTTATTAAATCACGATGTGTGTAGCTCTAAACCAAATGTATATATTTATAAAATTGATGTGTTTTTGTAACCTGAACTACATTGTACCTGAAAAATAATTGTAAAAATGAAAAAATTGTGAAACCACTTTTTCTTTTTTGAAAAAGAGGAAATGTTCTTTTAAAAGAACGCTAGGATATGCATAGATGCCAACTGCTTCGGATTCCACAAAAAATTTAAAAAAATGTAGAAGATTATAAACTAAAATTTGCTAATTTTTGGATAATTTCGCCAAATTTTTGAAAGGTTCAATGCTGCATAACTTTAACAAAGTGGTGTCTTATATAAGCCGTTAAATTATTTAAAAGTAGTAGTGGGTAAAAACCCTGTAAATCGAATTTACTAAACCAAGAATCACATATTCAGAGATTACCACTAGAAAATATTTATCAGCATCCCGGAGCAAGTAAGCATCAACTTTGTAGCACGGAGCAAATACTTTTATAAAGTTAACTGAAATTTTAAATTAATGATAGACTACTTAAATAAAACGTTAGAAGCCAAAAAAAAAAAAGCGAAACGAAATTTTAAAGATATGTAAGTTAGCAAAAACAGCACTTCATCAGGGGACACACTGCACTGGAGCCTTTCTGCAGTCAATGGTTAAACCAAAAACCGAAGTTCTAAGCCCAGGCCCATAATGAAAAACCTAAATAAGAAAATCCAATACCTCAAAAATTCAAATATTGAAATAAGTATGTAAATCTGATGATACACAAAAAACGCAAGTCAGAAGTACACTGAGAAAACCCTAGTAAGGTTTAAATTTTTAATCATTGCATGTTTTACTCTCTTTCAAGTTTTTCGAAATGGGTCAGCCTTATATATTTTTAAAAATTTGTAAAGATCTGGCAATTTATATTTTATTTGGCTATTTTAACTGTAACTTTATATTTCATATAAGTAGACGTGTTCTTATTAGTGATTTCTCAGCGTGCTTCTGACTTGTGTTTTTTCTGTATCATCAGATTTACATCTTTATTTCAATATTTGAATTTTCGAGGTATTGCATTTTCTTATTTAGTTTTTTCCATTATGGAGACTCGGGGCACAGTCAGCTTTTGGTTTAATCACTGACTGCAGAAAATCTCCAGTGTGTTAGCAGACAGTGCATCTCTTGATGAAGTGCTGTTTTTGCTAACATACAAATCTTTAAAATTTTGTTTTGCTTATTTTTGGTTTCTAACTTCTTTTAAAAATTGTTTGCATAAGACAAATTTGGCTTTAGCTGCTTTTAGCGCTCTTCGATTTTGACTTTTTATTTTAAAGTTTTATCCTAAAATGCTTATCTTAAAATTTGTTTAAATCAATTTCATACTTTGATTGAATAAATGATTGACTATTAATTGGATATAAATTTAATTACGGGTTTCGAAAATCATGAGTGGTTAAAAAAAATTCCTATTCTCGGAACGCGTGTGACTCTTCCATGGAACCCTAGGGCTCCGCGGAACCTTTCCTCTTTTTTTGTTCCACTCTTTTACAACTTCTCGCATGTATATATGAATCGCACAAAATATGAATTCCTTCAATAGCAATTATTTGAACTTATTTTAGCATCTATAAAATTTTTTATCAAAGTGACTTAAAAATTTGTTTTCACACATTGCTGACCGGTCACGAGTTAACTCGTGTTTTCGTGGCTAAGCGTTGGTGACCAGTCACGAGTCATAGCAATCATATCGGCAGTGATCTCGTGGTGACTATTTTAAAAAGTGGGGGTAATTTTTCTAACTTTTCAAGTTTTACTATTTAATTCTGTACCAATTATAACTTTACGAAACCAGATATATTTTCAAAACTCTTGGTGTACCATTACACGTAGGTGATTATTATACTTTTTAAAATACTAAAAAGAAATATTAACCCTTTTGAAGGCCGTGGTAAGTATACTTACCACCACGCTTTACCACTTTTAATTTAGGTTTCCCTTTTTCAATAACTTCAGCTTTCTTGAAGTGCGTTTGAATAAAATTGGTAGCCATTTGTCATTTTACAAAAACGTATAAAAGTTATAAAATACATAATTCCTTTTGAAGTTTGTAGCATTTAAGGAATTTATTTTATAAATAAATAAAAATCAATAAGTTCCTAATAGGTCATGTTAAATATATTTACCACCAAAAAAATGGCATTTTTATAAACTAAAAGAGTTCGTGTTTTTATATCAATTACTGTTCTTAAAACAATTTCAATTCCAAAAATACTTTAATTTACCTTTACTAGAAATAAAGGGCCCGTTAAAGGGTTAAGAGTTAAATAATAAATAAAATTTTTTTAAGTTTATTTATATTGTTTTACTTCCACAGAAAAGTTGCCGGTCAACAATGTGTTAAGTATATTAGGCTGGTTATTCTATTTAAAATAAAATGAATGCGGTCCAGAAATCTATACAAAATAATGAAGTCTCTCAATTTTATTTAAGATTTTTTTTAAAGTAAGAAAACAAAAGAAACAAAACAAAATGGGAAAAAAAGTGCTTTCCTCAGCATTTTTCTTTTTTTTTCTGTTTTGTTCCACTTCAACTTTTTTACACCTTTCTGCAATCTTTCAAAATCTGAATCCAATCAATTGTAACCGGCCACTCTATCGCCATGGTCCTGCCACTCACAGTCATAAAAAAGAAAAAAAAAAAAAAAAAAAAAAAAGAAAGGAAAAAAAAAAAAAAAAAAAAAGCGTTTTCGGAAAAGACCAAAAGAATTTTAGACTGAATAGGGGGCGAAGTAAATTGGAAGTATCTCCTGTGATGCGTCGTTGGAAAGAGGGGGAGGGGGGTCAGCCACGATGCGGTGATGCTGTTTCAAGAACGTAAAGAGGATGAAATTCTATTTTTAGAAACTGCTCCAAACGGGAGATCCTACTCCTTAGGACTGGTTTATTTTTGGAGGACTCAGGTGTAGTGGCGGGGGTGTAATGGTGTGGGGGAGTCGTCGAGTTGTGGGTGGAGCTTATTCAAGGTAAAGGATGCTGGAGTAGCATAGGCGGGGGAAGAATTGGTTATTGATAGGAATTCGATAAAATGTAAGATAATGTATTGAGGGCAGAGGAAACTTTTGGTGTCATTCGCAGCTTTGAGATTCAAAATTTTATCGAGTGTGTGTTGAAGGACGTTGTGGAAATTGTGTTATCTCGGAAAGTTTTAGGTGAAGGGTTTGAAAGAATTTTTGATTGAGTTTAAGAGAGTGATTTTTATGTAATTATCTCACTCTTTAGCGGTGTTAAAAGCATAGTATTTGGATATAATAATGGCTTTCATAGCCGTAAAATTTTTATCTTGTATGGGGCAGATTATAACTTCTTTTTTTACTTCCCTTTTAAGTACTTTATTCCGCTATTGTTTAGTACCCTTTTTTTTTTTAAAGTTGAGATACACTTTAGTTTTGTGTACTTACTTACACGTTGAAGTTTCAGCATAATTTATTATATTGAATTATCACAGTTTTTTACAGTGTTACTGCTTCGTTTGGTTTTCATAGCAGGGAAAGTTTTTATCTCGTATTGGATAGATGATAATTTTCCTTTTATCTTCCTTTGGGTACTCTTTTTCTGCTGTTGTGCTCGATATTTAAGCACCTGTTATAAAAGCTGGGATGGACTTTTATGCATTTACTTACTTGTTGAAGTTTTATCATAATTCATAATATTTAGCCATAACACTTTCACATACAATAAAGTGTATCAGTGCTTTATTTGGATAAAATAATGGCAAATTATAGTAGTAACTGTTTTATCTTGTGGGACTGATTGTTTTTATTCACATCCTTTAAGTACTTTATTATGATATTGTGCTCCACATCCAAGTACCCTTTTTTAAGTACAAAAAGGTACGTTTGTGGACTTACTACCTGTTAGAAAATATATTACAATATTGAAATATCGCTTTATTTCACATAGTTAAGCGCTTCTTTGAATAACATAATGGTTCTACATAAAGTTTTATATCGTATGGGAGAGATTATAGTTTTTTTAGAAAATCTCCCTTCCAGTGCCCCTTCTCCCTTCCCTCACGTGCTAGCATAAAGCCGTATCAATCTGGGTAAAAAGATAAAACTGGTAATCAAAGTAATTCTTTAGCAGTTTTTTTGTGGGCGGAGTTATAATTGTTTGATTTATTTAATTCACCATTGCTTTGTTCAAAATAAAACTATTTAGTTATACTTTGATCTAACATTGATTATATATATGATTAAACTAACAATAATTAAAGTAAAAGCAAAGTAAGTCTGTCAAATCAGCAACGACTACATTTAAGTTACCGTTTTTTATTTAATTACATCCTGATTCTGATTTTGTACGAATGCTTTTCTGAATCACCCGTCCCCTAGGGGTTAAAGTTGAGATATACTTTAATTTTAAGTATATATTTACTATTTCAAGTTTTAAGATATTTCCTAACATTGAATTTATTACAGTCTTTGACAGAGTTAAATATATTGCTGACTTTTTTTAAAATTTATTGTAGTGGCTTTTACAGCAAGAAAAGTTTTATCTCTTTCGGGACAGATACATATTTTTAAAATTCCCTTTAAGTACTTTATTCCGCTAGTGTGTTTCGTATTGAAGTACTGTTTCTGAAAGTTTTTATACTATTGACTTTACTTACTCTCTGAAGTCATATCATTATTCTACATTGAATAAATTGTAACACTTATTAACAAAATTCAAGTTTGGTTGTACTGTAATATAGAAATAAAATTGGTACACATCGCTGATTTATTCATCAACAACTAACAATGCTAATCACTAACTGCTTATTTGTCGATAGTTATAAATTAAAAATGAATAATAATCTTATTATATAAAACGCTAATACGTACGTACGTATGTATGTATGTATCAATAAAACCGATGATATTTCTTTTCTCGCGCTGGCAACAGTTTTCATTTTTAATTGATTGGATTCGGCGCGCAAGTAGTGAGCAACCAGATAACAATAACCAGAGTGAGCATTATCAGGTTGTTCAATTCAGATTCATGCACTAAAAACAAGACAATATTTAATTTAAACTCAATTAGGAATTAATTAATTAATTGAAGTGAGAATGCTTTAAAAGGCCGCTGTTGAATTGATATTTTTCTACTGGGAGCTACCTAAACGTCTAAAAAACGTTTAAGTGTTTGTATTGAATGCATTGAATTTTTTTTATATTTCGCGTTTATTTATGCATTGAATTTTCACGCTTTAAAATGCAGAATATTAGTGAAGCAATATTTGATAATTTATTTTGCTAATATGTTTCTTATTTAGCTAATGTTTTGATTTTTTCACCATGTACAATCTAAATAGCTAATATACTTTTTTAAAAGCCAATAAGAACATTGGTAGAATTCTTCTACATAAGTACAATACTATGTCTTTGATGATAAAATATTATGTCTTTGATGATAATATATTATTTCTTTGTGCTAGAACATTGTGTTCATTGGCGAGCGAGCGCAGCGAGCCATGGTTCACGGCGTGAACCACATAGGATTGTGTAGCAATTCTCGGGGAATGACGAGCGTTAGCGAGCAGGGGGCGGAGCCTCCTAGTTATCAATAATTAATTTAAAGAACTTATGACTTTATCTGTTTGTTTACGTTTTTACCTGTCCGTTTTATCCCCGTTCTATCTTTTTTACCGCAATATTATTTAGCTACCTAACATTAAGTTTACCAATCTAATAATTTTAATATCAATGGCCTTTGATACAGTTTGTAATCATATTATTTACGGAGGTGGCCTTTTTGGCCAGGTACTCCGGTGCAACAAGTATTAGTTTCCGCAGATATGTCATGATAAACCTTCTAAAAAAATAGCAAAATCCGTCTAATATTTGCAAATTTAGTCTGTAGTTATTTACCGTGGCCAGATGGACAAGCCATGTAAAATTAGCGTGGCTTTCAACGTGTTAACAATATTCGTCATTTGTTTTGAGACAAGATCAATTTCGGATGAGCATCAAATTGACCTCAAATGTCGGTTTTTGAGGTAAGTCCAAAATCCGGTTGCTTTAATAATCTTCTCTCTACTCCCATATCATTTTATATACTTTTTTTTTCATAATTGTAGCAGTGGTAAAACTTCTACTTCATGCAATATATGCAACATCGTCTGAGAAAGAGAGCAATTACAACTGTTAATGAAATATATATTATTACTTTTTTTTTAATTTAAAAAGTGGTAACACTAATAAAATGGAATAATACATTTTTAATTAAATGGTTTCAATGGCATTCCCATACCTGCAAACTTTCACTTTTTCTGAGAATGAACAATTACCGAAAAACAACCTTACTCAAAAATATATTTATATTTTGACTTGGTTAAAATTCGCTATTCGTAGAATGGTAGAAATCTTATAAATCTCGGTGCGCTGCCGCGAAGCGGCATTAACCGATTCCATACCTGCCAACTTTTAATCCCTTCCATTATGATTTTTCCCAGTGGTAGTAACATGGAATTAAAATTTCGATTGTTAGCAGATAAATACGTTGTATTTGAAGAAACATGAGCTGACAATCATGATATCAACGCATATTAATATATATGCTTAATTTTTTTAAGAATAGTGGTGATCAAAATCATTTAAAAATAAAGTTCATAAATGAAAATAGAGTATATATTTACAACCACTTTAAGTATACAAATAAAATTTTACGCCAAATGCGTAAAAGTTGGCAGGTATGCGATTCATCTGTAGTAGTAATTCGATGATGAGGAGTAGTGAGGTGGAGTGGAGATGGGGGGAAGAGGTTGTGCTTTGCACCAAAAATCGAGAGTGTATTTCGTGTGCTAGGGCAACGTCATATCCCTAAGGAAAAAGGCAGTGATTGGGCTAAATTTAGTGTTGTCGTCAATTAATTCAATATCTAGGAGTGAGTTAAAATTGCTGGTGGTACAGGTTTTTGCTTCATCGTAGAAATTTTGGTTTAAATTTTTTATATAGACGTTGATGTCATGAATTTTAAGATCCCTTTTTATACTATCATACCTGCCAACTCTTCCGGATTTTCCGGAAGATTTTATTTTCATATTTAAAGTGGTAGCAATACTCAGGTCATTCCAATTAACTTTTTGAATTATAATGATAATTATAAATGAGTTTGACCACCACTACATATAAATAATTACAATAAATATATGAAAGCATAATAATCCTTGCGCAAGCGAATTTCAACGGGATCAAAATATAAATATATTTTTGAGTCAGATTGTTTTTCGTTTATCGTTTTACTACCACTCTGAAAATCCATTATCGGAAAGAGTGAAAGTTGGCAGGTATGTACTATTATTGTTAATCGATATCCGTATAATTAATATGCCTTTATATATTCGTTGTAATTTTTCAAACGTAGTGGTGGTCAAACTTATTTATATAAACTAGTAGTGTCAACTTACTTATTTATAAAACAAACTTATTTATAAAACGTAGTGGTGGTCAAACTTATTTATTATAATTCAAAAATTTTAATGACATGACATGAGTTTCGGTACCACTTTAAATACATAATTAAAATCTTCCGGAAAAATCGGAAGAGTTGGCAGATATGCATTCCGTTTTTAACATCATATAAATGATATAAAAGTTATAGAAGAAGATTAACAAACCTCAATTAAATATTTTATCAGAATAAATATTTTAATAGGAATCGTGAGCACTGGTAAAAACTTGAAAAAGTGGTCTCGATTTGATGTAAAAAAGAAGTCACAGATATTTTGAAAAAAGCGGGCCAAAAAAAAATAAATTTTTTTATTTAACAAAACACCCCTTAGAACATTGTCTTCTCTTTTGGTGGACAATTTTGATATACTGCGCTTTTGTTCCATGGAAAAAGGCTATATTCAGAGATGCCAACTGCTCTGGACACGCCAAAATCATAAAAAACGGTAAATAACTGTAAATTAAATTTTTGCAAATATTTAACTATTTTTAAAAGGTATAGCACAACATAAGTACTGTAAAGTGGTGAATTATACAAGCCAACGAATGATTTAGAAATAGCGGTTGATAAAAATCTACTCAATTGAATTTATTAAACCAAGAATCACAATTGATAAACAACCACTTTAAAATATATATTAAAATATCCGGAGCAAGTTGGTATCTCTGTATATTTTATTCTTGAATAATTAAGTTTTATAGCTTACAATCCTATGTAAATGATAAATATCAATAAAACGATTTTTTTTCTTAGCTTTCACATTCTTATTTTCAATTCTCGATTATATTCGAGTGTGAAAAATTATAGCAGCATAAAATACAACGCCGCTCGAATTATCTCGAGTGTGCACAATTTGGCCTGTTTAACGCGCTCGAATTTGGTCGAGCGCGCAAGTCAAGGGGTTGAGTAAGTCCATAATCCGGCTGTTTTAGTGTTATACTTTTTTTTCATACACACAGCAGTAGTGAAACTGCTACTTGATTCAATTGAAAGAAAAAACTCAATCCTTTCATAACACAGAAAGAAATATTAATCATTAATTTTTTTTTTATTTTTTACAAGTGGTAAAAATAATAAAATGGAATAGACTATTTCCAATTAAATAGACTCAACAGTATTCCGTTTTTAACATCATCTAAAGTGTTTCCCAACGTGGAGCCCACGCCCCACTGGGGGGCATTTGGATTGTTAAGGGGGGCAATTCGAAAATTGACTCGACACGAGTTTAGCCCTTTTGCTCCGGGCCATTTAAATTCAATGCTGGATTTCGGTGCCAAAATTGAAAGAAAAAAGCAAATTCTTAAATAATTGAGGCCAATAAATATTACGTGTTTTAACGATTTTTTAGGCGTCGAACCTGAAATGAAGTATCTGTTAACAGTCGATAGTAAAGCATTTGTGAGTTATTTAGCCGTTATCTTTGAGAAACTAAATATATTAAATAAGCAACTTCAAGGAACAACTGAAACTCTGTTTGATGCAAAAAGCGAAGATATTTGGTTTCATTACCCTTATTGAGTTATGTCAGAAATATATTAACAACAAAAACTTTGAACAGTTTCATTGGCTCCAAAAATGTGAAGTAAATGATACAGCCTTACTTGTTATTGTTGATCATCTGAAAATTCTTTCGGCTGATTTAAAAGAAACATTTTCTGATTTAAAACAAATTGATTTCCAACACGGGTGATGCAGTCAATGTTAGTGGATTTGTCTGATATATCAAATATGCAGTATCAAGAGGAACTCGCAGATATGCAAAATGATGAGTCACTTAAAATTTTATTTAATGCTAGGAGGCTTCGCCCCCTGCTCGCTGGCGCTCGCCAACTCCCGGAACTGCTTTCGCAGTTCATTTCGGATTGCTTCGCAATCCAATGCTGGCTTTGCTCGCGCATTGGATACGTTCTGAACGTCTAGCTTTTGTATACTTTTTTGAATACTTCAGTTCCGAAAACTTTTCACTGTAGAAAATTCTAAACCTATACATTTCAATATTATTTGGGCGTTTGGCGATACAACACTTATAGAATTGAAGGATTTGTTACGGCAAGCACTCAGGTATCATAATTTTGATCTAGTTGCGCTTCTATGTCATTTTGATTCATGTTGCTAAGTTAACTTTCAAAAAACTCTATGGCTGGCAACAGCATTTTTATTTTTTAAGTTGTTTATTTTTATTTCTTTTAGAATTCGTTATTTTTAAAGCGAAATGTTTTTTAACCTAACAGAATTCTTTGCCGACTGTTCTCTGTATATATGAAGAAAATAAAGTAAATATTTAAGTGTTGTGAAAAGAATCTTATTTAGTTGTACAAAGTACTTCTTTAAAAATGAAAACTGTTGCCACGGGCGGAAAAGAAATGCAGCCAAAATTTGGGAGCCACATAAGAGAATTATATATATTAGATAAAAGGGGTGATGGCATGGCTTTGTGAGGAAACTGAAATCAAATACCCAATTGTGCAAGAAAACTATTGTTACAGTTTCTATTTTCATATTTAGCTGAAAGTGGATTTAGTTTTGTAAATGATTTACTGGTAAAAAAAAAAAAAGAAATCGCCTGGATGTAATACAACGGGGAGACTTGAGACTGAAGCTAGCTAAATTGGAACATAAAATCTCTGTGCTTCAAGCATTCAGCGCAAGGATCTCAATGAATTAAAATATTAAACTATTGTAGAAAAATCTTAAAATTATTTCGAATTTGATTATATTAAAATTATTTCGATTTTAAATTTATTTCTTCATTATATGTTTTGAAAATTTACTTACTGTGTTTCGTTAACAATTTCCTAGTGATTCTTTCCCAAAACCTATATTTTAAGCTACTTAAGTGAACAATTCAATTTTTTAATATTAAAATTTATGGATATGTTACATAGGGGGGCGTAGGAATTTTAGAAAGGATTAGGTGGGGCATGGCACAAAAAAGGTAGAGAAACACCAATCTAAATGATATAAAAGTCATAGAAGACCTTAATTAAATATTTTATCACCATAAATATTTTAATAGGAATCGTAAGCAATAGTAAAAGCATGAAAAAGTGGTCCCAATCAAAGGTGAAAGCGAGACAGAAAAGAGGAAAGGCTGGTAGTAAAACGATTTCAGTTATTCCTTTTTTAAACAATTCAACAATATCTACATATTTTATCATGGTTGCTGGATGCTGGATATTGGGGTTATCTCGTCGTTTGGCGCTAAGCGCCACTTACCGATTCATCGAATCTGTTTTATCGTATTCTAGGAGGTCCTAAATATCATTGAAGTTTTAGTATACTGTAACAACAAATCAAGTCTTTAAAGAAGTAAATCTTGAGTTTAGAATTGAAAATCATTATCATTGGAATGGGGAGATCCCCTTGAGTAGAGTTGTATGATAAAGTTAATAGTATTTTGATAGTATGCAGTATGAGCATAAAAAGGCGGTAATAGGGCTGAAATTCGAATTATCTCGGAATATATCAATATCGAACAACTTATTGAAATATGATGTGGTGCATGTTTTTGCGTCGCTATAAAATTTTGTGGTCAATTTAGCTATAAAGAAATTGATGTCATCAATGTTTAAGTCTTTTCTGAGTAATCTATTGCTAATCGCCCTTGGGGCGCCAGTCATTGGGCGTAAAAATTTACCTTCTGTTGTAGATAGCTTCTTTTTTAGGTTGTTGCTTATAGTAGTGAGGGCTGGGCAAGCATACGTAAGAATTGGTCGAATCGCTTGTATATAGATTGTTCTTTTATTTCCTAGATCAAGTTTCAATTCTTATGCAGTAGGACTTTGAGCGCAAAAAACGCTCCTCTGGCTCTTTTGATTACGTCGCTTAAGTGAGTACTCCAGCTCAAATTATATGAGATCGTGACGCCGAGGTATTTAACGTGCTTCACTGGTTTGATCTCAGTATTAAAAAGATAGATGTGGGGAATATTTTGTTGTTTTTTCTTACTATTTATGATTAAGATTTTATCATGGAAAAGAAGCAGATTTATATATATATGTTAAAATCCTAAAGAGATCTTGGTAGTTACAGTAATTTTATTTTTTTCCGAAAAAATGCTATAATAAAATGTCTTTCGTACCAGTTTTTCATCTCTTCCGTCTTGCCATATAAAGGCTTTCAGCCATGGTCTCAATTTGAAATGAAAAAGGAGCTAAATTTTTTTTCTCTTCTGTATATACACAGAATTAATAGCAGGTGACTTTGGACCCCGTTACATTTACTTAGAGATTTTAAAATATTCTGGTAGTTCCATATATAAGAAAATACGTTTTTTTAAAAATCTTAATATTACACCCACGTCTTAAGTTTTTCCAGGTGCATCAGAATCTGATTTAATTCAAATCGAGTTCAACAATATTTTCCGCATTTCCTTCCTGCCAAACATACAAAATGATATGTGTCATTAACTCTCGATTCACGTTTAGGATTTTGTCCGAAAAAAGCATATTTCTCTGAGGACACTGGAAAAACCGGAAGAAATTTCTCAAATGGAAGAAACTGGATGAATCAGACAGTGGTTTTCAACTGGCGGCCCGCGAAGCCATTTTTTGTGGCCCGCGAACTTAAATATATTAGTTGTCATTTTTTTGCGGACAATTTTCGTAAAAAATCTATATGGGTTTAAAATACATTTCTCGTTAATAAAAACCTAATTTCTTCGTTTCTGTGAAATTTATCATACCAACGGTGCAAAAAAAATATTTCTCGGGTTTTGGATCCAAGAAAATATTTATTCAAATACAAAAATAATCGTGTATGTTGCTCTTTTTTATTTCATTTTTTTGTATTTTGTGAATGTAATTTAGCATATGTGTATCAGAAATTTTCTCGAAGATATTCTCGGATTTAACTTCTTGAAACCATTCATTTTGGACGAAAATATTTGCACACACATTTGTAAATTTTAAATTTAAAATGTAAATATCTATTCTCTAGTGATTGCAGCAGACAAACCTCAATTTCGTTATTGGACATTTTGTGTGCTACTATGTAAGTTTTATTACCAACCTTTTTAAAGTTTTATATCTTAACAATTAGATATCTGTTGCACATTAATTGTTTAATACATAGGTGCACATTAAAGTTATTGTAGCCCGAATTTTTTAATATGCAATTAAATATTTTGAAAACTCTACTTCTTATTTTAATTTGTAATTCAATATTTTTGTTTTGTACAACTTGTTAGAAATCTGGCAGTAATATTTAATGTTCCTCCAAACATATAAGAGTCCTACATAAAATTTTGATAAAGTTGCGGCCCGCCATTTGATTTGTGTTTTTAATTGTGGCCCCCGGCCTCGTGCAAGTTGGAAACACTTGAATTAGAAGAAACTAAAATTTACTTTACAATAGTGAAGCAATCATAACACAGTCTAAATTTAAACAAATCAAAACTTTTTTTTCTTCTCATCTGTTTGATCGTGGATTGAATGAGTTTTGAATCGTGGATTTTTCGATGAGAAACGCTTTGGAAATGTTACTTATCATTATATTCCTCCAAGTCCTTCAAACTTACTCATTAACAATTAAAATTGCAGACTTTAGCTTCTACAATTGTATTAGATGGCTGTTATAATTCTACTGGCTAACTATTACAAAAGCTGCAGTCAATACGTCAATGCAGATTATTGTATCAGCTTGTCGATGCCAAGTATTAAATCAACTTGTCAATGCCAAATAATGAAGCTTATCAATGCCTAGTACTTGATCAACTTGACAAACATTAAATCAATTTATCAATGCCAAATATTAAACCAAATTGTCAGTACACAAATATTGAATCATTTTGCCATTGCTAAATATTAAATCAATTTCTCTATAACGAAAATAAATTCCTTTGTCGAAGCTAAATATTAAATCAACCCGCCAATGCCACATATTAAACCAATACTTCAATGCCAAATATTAAATCAACACGTCAATGCCACATATTAAATTGACTTGTTAATGTCAAACATTAAATCACTTGACAAAGCCAAATATTAAATCAACACGTCAATGCCAAATATTAAATTGATCTGTTAATGTCAAACATTAAATCATATTGTCAATGCCAAATATTAAATCAGCACGTCAATGCCAAATATTAAATTGATCTGTTAATGTCAAACATTAAATCATATTGTCAATGCCAAATATTAAATCAACACGTCAATGCCACATATTAAATTGATCTGTTAATGTCAAACATTAAATCATATTGTCAATGTCAAATATTATATCAACACGTCAATGCCAAATATTAAATTGATCTGCTAATGTCAAACATTAAATCATATTGTCAATGCCAAATATTAAATCAACACGTCAATGCCAAATATTAAATTGATCTGTTAATGTCAAACATTAAATCATATTGTCAATGCAAATATTAAATCAACACGTCAATGCCACATATTAAATTGATCTGTTAATGTCAAACATTAAATCATATTGTCAATGCAAATATTAAATCAACACGTCAATGCCACATATTAAATTGATCTGTTAATGTCAAACATTAAATCATATTGTCAATGCCAAATATTAAATCAACACGTCAATGCCACATATTAAATTGATCTGTTAATGTCAAACATTAAATCATATTGTCAATGCCAAATATTAAATCAACACGTCAATGCCAAATATTAAACTGATCTGTTAATGTCAAACATTAAATCATATTGTCAATGCCAAATATTATATCAACACGTCAATGCCAAATATTAAATTGATCTGCTAATGTCAAACATTAAATCATTTTGTCAATGCCAAATATTATATCAACACGTCAATGCCAAATATTAAATTGATCTGCTAATGTCAAACATTAAATCATTTTGTCAATGCCAAATATTATATCAACACGTCAATGCCAAATATTAAATTGATCTGCTAATGTCAAACATTAAATCATATTGTCAATACCAAATATTTAATCAACACGTAAATGCCAAATATTAAATTGACCTGTTAATGTCAAACATTAAACCCCCTTGACAAAGCCAAATATTAAATCAACACGTCAATGCCAAATATTAAATTGATCTGTTAATGTCAAACATTAAATCATATTGTCAATGCCAAATATTAAATCAACACGTCAATGCCAAATATTAAATTGACTTGTTAAGGTCAAACATTAAGTCATATTGTCAATGCCAAATATAAAATCAACACGTCAATGATACATATTAAATCAAATTGTGAGACCAAAACATGAAATTAACTTGTCAGTGCTGAATTTTCAATCACATTGTCAATGCGAAGTATTGAAACTAATCAACATCAAATACTAAATATTATAATTCAAAAATTTCATTCATTTTTTCTCTCTATTATTTTATTTCTGCTTAGAAAAAAAAATGTATTGAAATTCTTAAGTTGCCTAACTTAATTTTATTACATAGATTTAAGTTGAGCTTGACTTCCAGAGAAGAGAGAGATCTGACTGTCAGGAATTTTTATTACTTTCGACATTAAAGATATGAATTTGGGATAAAAATTTAGTCTCGTCGTGTATTTGCTGTCCTCTGTTCCATGTAGAAACGTTCCTATTTTTAGATTTTATCTACAACTTTTGAGACAGGAAAAAAAATGCTCTTATGCGTCGTAAAAAGGTTACGACGAGATTTTTAGAAGACTTTTGTATTAGATTGAGTTACCGTTTTTATTGACTTTTAAAGAATCGGATTGTAAAAGTGCATCGCGTATATTTGAATAAAATTTATTCTCTTTCATTTTACGAGAGAAGTGAGGAAAAATCTAAATGAAAGCTGGTAATATAAGGACTTTCAATACTAAAGAAGATACGAACTCACGATTCGAGGTGTTCAATTTATAGGTATTCAATATAATAAAACTCGTCTAGGAAGAAATTTAATACGTTTTTATGTCAAGAGAACAGCTTTACATTTTGTTTCTTTATTATGTTTTCGTATAATTTTATGAATTATATATATACGAGGGTTGTAAATTAAATAGCGGCAACTTAACCTTGAAACTCACAGAAGGGCGGGCATGCGCAAATTGGATATGGGAGCGGTGAGGTGGCACTGTTGTCGATGCGTAGAGTGCAAAAAAAACAGTCGATTTGCTTAGAAGGGTAGTTGTTGCGTGGCGTTAAAGTGAGGAGTTTCGTTTCCATCGCCCTAAACCATGTTGTGAAAAGGCTTAATGATGAAAAAAGACGAGATGCTTGAACCCATCGTGCTACTGTCCTATACGGTAAAACATTTGCTCCACAGGCTTCCACTAATCCTCGATAGCATTCTGTTGCATTTTTGCCTCGGGCTACCTCAATTTTAAGCCACGACAGCTGATCACCTTTTGAAAACATGCTTTAGAGCGATGGAAACGAAACTCCTAACTTTAACGCCACACAACAACTACCCTTCTAAGCAAATCGACTGTTTTTTTCACTCTACACATCGACAACAGTGCCACCTCACCGCTCCCATATCCAATTTGCGCATGCCCGCCCTTCTGTGAGTTTCAAGGTTAAGTTGCCGCTATTTAATTTACAACCCGCGTATATATATATGTATATATATATATATATATATATATATATGTACCGGATGAAACCGGTTTGCATTTGTTTACGCTCCTGTATCTATTGGTAAACATTGTAATGCAATACGTTTATAATAAATGCAAATAGGAAGTATTTAAGTATATAAAAAATCTCCTGAATAAAAACCCATTACATGCATGTTTAAATATAAAAGTATTGCGTATAAACTCGCGCAAATCATGTAATTATTAAAATACTACAGTGTGTCTAATAATTTGATCTAATTATTATAATATACTAATATAATGCTTGATAAAATAAATATTCTATATTTATATAATATATCGTCGAATTTATCCTATTGTCAAATTTATATTTTATATCGTCTAGTGTAAACCGGTTTCAGTCATATTAAAACAATAAAGTATATATATATATATATATATATATATATTGTAATTGTGTAATGATTGTGTAATCACGCTTTTCAAAAAAAAAAAAAAAAAAAAAAAAGGAGAAAAAAAAACATTTGTTAATAAAGAAATATGCTTCCCTGGGTACCCTTTTCAACGTTCATAACAGTTCTTATAGCTTTCATTTCAACAAAAGCAATAACGTGGCTTATTTGTTTCATTCTCACTTCTGTATATCCCCCAAAACAAATTTAAAACTAAATTAGATAAAGTTCCTGGACAGTGAATTCAAATATTGGATAGATATCAAGAGCAATTTAAGTTTATTATTGAAAAAACGATAAAAAAGTTTCTTTCTTTTTATTGTTTTTTCTTTCCTTTTTTTAAAAAAAAGTCTTTTTTTTTTGAAAGATGATCCCCAAAAAACAGAAGTAGAAAGACATTGCCTGATTAAAAACTTCATTCGCTTTAAAAGAATCAATAGATCAAGATTACGAGAAATCATCAATTGCTGCACATGGTTAGAAACTTGGGCATAAATTTAATTGTGACAATGTCAAAATTATTTTCTCTTCTCTGTCACACAGCTCATCTTGATGCAATGGATATTGTTTTATTCATATGAGTGCTGATTCCTTTTTTAACTAAATAATTTTAACTTACCACTTCTTCATCGAGCGTGAAAATGCATTTTACCCTGATTTTTCCCTTCACAGCTATAGGAGTTTTTCGTGTTTTATTTATTTTTCTTCTCTCTGGCTACTGTTTTTTTTTTGTTTTTCATGTTTACTTTCTATTTTCTTTTATAACCGTCGTTGTACAGCCCAATTTTTGGGATGACGACTACAAAAGTTTAACTCCGCAGCCTAGTAATTATGAACCCTATCCAGAAGACAAGGGAACTCCTGGATCAAGTATTGGGGGAGAAATTTGCCTTCATGGAGGACTTTATTATGAAACTAGCACGCATTTGCGTTAAATGGAGAGGAAGACCACGAGAACCTCACATGGTTAGCCTGACGGCAAAGGGACTTTAACCCATGATCCGATACCACTGAGGCTATTTAACGTCAGCACTGTGGTTGGTGCAAACCGGAAGCGGGTTCGTATCAACCTGCCATCACTGCGAATCGTACCCGGTTCACCTCATTGGAAGGCGAAATCTCTTCACCCTGAGCCATCGCGGCTCTCATCTTTACTTTATTTTCTTCTCTCTTCTTTATTTTCTTACTTTATTTTATATTATTTTCATGCATTCTATTATTTATAGATCCGGTGTTCCGCAAAAAATGTTCAATAATTTAGCGTTCCATACCTGAAATCAATTTAGTACCGTTGAACTAGACCCTTATTTCCAACGACGAAAGCTAAACTTACACTACGAGTACCCTCTACATTGTACTTCCATAGAGTACATAGCAGCCTGTTTTACTTACATTTTAAGTTACTATACATATTTACAAATAATGGAATATTGTTTCATAAATAATAAAATATTGTTTGTGGATATATACGTGATTCTCACGAAATATGGCAATTCACAGTCCCTTGTCCAAGATCTAATACTATACTTCAAAAATAACTTTAAAAAAAATATCATTGCTGTTAGCATTCTAAAATGACTTTGCACTAGCATTGACTGTTTTGTATAGTTAAAAAATTTTGATTCTTTCTACAGTGGATAAAAAGAATTAATTTAAACAATTTATTGTCCATCTAATATAAAGACTTAAGTTGAGTTACTTACAATTGTTTTAAAATGATTGTTTTTTACACTTCTACGCTAATATATAATTTTCCTGGTATTCAAAATTTGGTGAATTTCTATTTTATTTTTGTTCTCGAGCAAATGTCAATAAGCTACACCGCTGACTGTAAGATATTAATAAATGTAAGTAAAGAAGTACACACAAAAAAAATTTAGATTATTTTGAAGACTTTAAATTTGAAGAAATTTTTTGGACCGAATACTCATGTTTCCAAAGAATCACCCATATATGTATTTATAAATTTCGTCAATTTGATAGGAATTCTTTTACCTTTGGCATTATTTTTAAACAGGACAACATAATTACATAATTATCGATGTTTGATCAATTTATAGATCTTGAAGTTTTAAATCTTTTCCATTCACATTCATAATTAATAGTAACAGTTGGCAATGTTCTAGAAAGCTTCACTATTACATAAGCATTTAATCCAAGACATTAAAATAAACGGCTTATTACGAATTAACAAGAATTTTTTAGTGATAAATACAATTGTGATCCACCTTTTAACCTTAATTCGAAACAGAACCCTCCAGAATATAAAAAGCTGTAACACTTTTTTAATGAATCTGTTACTAGATTACTTATGAAGACTGTTTAGAGTATATTCTAAAGTAAAAACGCATTATTTAAAGAAAAGGAATAAACAAATTGAATATAGATGACTACCTACCAGTTTTTATTTTTGAGAATTAAATCAAATGTGGGCGTTTCTTAACTCCTGAGCTACAGATTCATTCATTTCAGAAGATATATATTTAGAAATATTTAGAAAATGGAGTACTATTTCATCAACCTTCAATTATTTTGTTTAAATTAAATTTTAAGCACTTTTTTTTATATTAATCAAATTAAGTGAAAAATTAGATTTTGGTTTAAAAAAATTTAAAATTCTGAACATATAAGAATTTTTTGCATCGAACAGTTCAAGAGATTATTTCATAAATAAATAAATAATAGTAATAACTATATATTTTATCTACATTTTTCCCTATATTAAATGTTTGTCTTTTGGCTAAAGTCACATAATTTTTTGTGCAAGAATTGTTTTATTGCTATGAATCTTTCGAAAGATGTGAAGAGAAATGTGACACATTGAAATTACATAAGAGTATATATATATATATATATATATATATATATATATATATATATATATATATATATATATATATATATATATATATATATATATATATATATATATATATATATATATATATATATATATATATATATATATATATATATATATATATATATATATATATATATATATATTATAATTTTAGTAAATAACTTTATTATAATTTTAGTTAAAATACTTTGTTTTCTCGATTTTTTAAACTTTTTGCTGCCACACTGGTACTACATTCTAGAGCAATGGTTACCAACATACTACCCACGAAGCCTTTTTCTTTGGCCCGCGAACTAAAATATATTAGTTGTCATTTTTTGGGAACAATTTTCGAAAAATATCTATATGGGTTTAAAATACTTTTCTTTCGTAAATAAAACAACCTAATTTTTTCTTTTCTGTGAAATTTAACATACCAACGGCGCAAAAAAAAATTATTTCTCAGGTTTTGCATCCAAGAAAATATTTATTCAAATACAAAAATAATCGTGTATGTTGCTTAATAATCTACTTCTAATTTTAATTTGTAATTCAATATGTTTGTTTTGTACAACTTGATAGAAATCTGACAGTAATATATTTAATGTTCCTTCAAACATAAAATATTCCTATATAAAATTTTGATAATGTTGCGGTCCTCCATATGACTGGTGTTTTTATTTGCGGCCTCCGGCCTCATGTAAGTTGGAAACCCCTGTTCTGGAGTGTGCCTAAAACCCATAGGGTGGCAACTTGTTAATAATAATTAAATTGTAAAACTAAGGATATTACATCCACTATTCTAAAGTATCACCACGTGAAAGACTGAAAAAAATTACTTAAATTACTTGAGAAGGAAAATTACTTAAATTACTTATTAAGAAAAATTACTTAAAATGAAAACTACTAATTACCTAAATTTCGTTACCACTAGAAAATATGTTTTTACAAAGTGGAGTAAGTTGGCATCTCTGCCATAACTGCCAACAACTACGGATCCGTAGTTGTTATCCGTAGTATTTCATTTTTAGCTTTAAATCTTAATAGAATTATTATCTTTATAGAATCTTATAAGTTTACTTATAATTCTTGGATTTATGAACTTAATTTAATATGATTTTGACAACCACTAAATACAAATAAATCAAATCAGCTATATGAGCATATGCATACTTATTATCCAACAGAACTTAGAAATACATCTGATAAATGCATTTGAAGATTAAACCTTACCACTCTTCTCCTCTAAAAACACCTTTCGCATGTTATGTAATAATATATGTTTATAGTATCTAAAATCTTCTAATAGCCGTTATATGAAGATAGTATATCTAATGATGAAAATCCCTTTATTTAATAAGAGGTAGTTCATGCATGTATGGAGTGTATTTCAAATCCAAATATAAATATTTTAAAATGCTCTATATAGAATTCAACTAAATAAAATACTATATAGTATACTAAATATAATATTAAAAAAATAGTACTAAATACAGTAATGTATAGAATAGCATAATACTAAATAGAATAGTATAATACTAAATAGAATAGTATATAGCACTTAATAGAATTTTCTCATTCCTACGAAATAAATGTTAAATATAGCAGAGTCTCATTAAGTATCTGCAATTTAGAGCTCTATAGCTGACAAAAAATTGGGATCCGTTAATCATTTTAGAGATAAAAATGTCGATAATAAATGGCAAACATAAAATATCCTAACGTTTCAGACAAAAATAATTTTTTCGGAAATTCGATGATATATTAGATTTGGCGTCACCTTAAAAACAAACAAATACTAAAAGCAAAATGGAACTATTGTTTCAAAAAAACAAAGATTATATTCTTCGATCTCTTTTTGTTGATACTTGAATTCTCGTGGAAAAAACGAAACCAAATAAATCCCTTCCGTGGGAGCTCGTTATGGGCTGCGAAACGAGGTGTAAAGGTTTGCTCTTCGAAGTTGTTTAGTTCAACAAGCAAGGCGTTGTGCCAACACACAGGACATGAATCAAGCAGATTGCTCGGAGGCTAACTGAATAACGGAAATGGGAAACAAACAAGAGAACATCTTTTTCTTTTTGAAGACTATTCTGTTATTCGGTTGGAGAAGACATTATTTACCATTTTGGTAAACAAAAAAAAGCAAGACAGAATTAAGGTTAGTGGTTAGACTGAACAAGAATGTATCGTGAGAGATGATCTGGTGGAGGCTTATTTATGGATAATGCATCGGTGTTGTGGATACTGGATTGGTGATTTGTTAAGTGCTTGTTAAGACTCTGATGTTTTTTGTTATAGATAAATTTCTTGTTTGGTCTCTTTAATCCTCTACTGTAAAAGTAATTTTTATTTTTTAATGCTATTGAAAGTTAGTATAAGACTGAAAAAAAAAAAGATAAGTATTACTTTTTTTAATCTCATATTTCACATACTTTCGCGTTTAACACGTTCACGCCGGGTGTTACGCCTGAAAGCGGGACGGAAAAGAGAAAATACTGGGAGAAGAACTTATTCGGGAGGAGTTAATCTATTCTCAACAATAACAATTCACTGTAAGGAAATTTATCACGGCGAAGAAGCAAATTCAATATAAAATTGCATCCGTTAAAAACAAATGGTAGTTATGGATTTTTATTATTCCCGGAAAAAAAACTAAAAAATCAAATTTATTTGTTACTAGTTTTTACTCCGGTGTGCCGCCCGATGAGACAATCTAGCGTGACCCACCGGTGGGTCACCCCGGCGTGAACGTGTTAATATTCCCATAGCTTTTAAGTTATCAAACATCAGTTATTTATATCCTCAGTGGTAGATGGATCATGGGTTGGAATCTTCTTGCCGTCGGGTTAACCGTGGAAGATTTACATGGTTTCCTTTCCATGTAACGCAAATGAGGGTTAGTTCCATCAAAAAGTCCTCCATGAAGGTTAGTTTGATCCAGGAGTTCCCTTGTCTTCTGGATTAGGTTCAAAATTGCAAGGTTACTGAGTTAAAGATTGGTAGTTGTAACATCAGAATTGGGCCGGTAGTAAAATAAAACGTAGGTTATTTTTTAAATGCATATGAATATTGTCATGGGATATGTTCCACAATATTAAGGAATTTGTAGTAAGTATTTTTTTTAATTACCAGCGAGAAAAGCATACGCTACCTAGTTTTTGGATTTACGACAACCAATCTTAAACTCCGTAACTTTGAACCAAACCTAGAAGAGAAAAGGACTACTTGATCAATCACTGGAGACTTCGTAGAGATTTTTTTGTTTGAACTAATCCATATTTGAGGAGCGTTACATGTAGAAGAAAATCCTAACCTGCCACAGTCAAACCAATGGCAAGAGAATCCTAATCCGTCAACAACTGAGAATATTTGTACGTTTTGCATTGTGGTCGGTGAAAGCCGGGAGCAAGACTCATATCTACCAGCTATTTCTGGGACTGAAACTTCAGCTTACCATCCAATTGCTACGTAATTTTCATTCTGTATGAAACTATTTTTCCTAGTGTTAGCAAAGCAAATGGGTTAATAGTTTTATACAATACAATATAAATAATTTTGCCCGCCACTACAGATAAATACTTAAAACAGATATAAAAAGGTCAAATAAGCATATGTCCACGCTCTTAAACACTGGGGAAAAAATTTATTACAATTTTATTTGTTTCAAAAATTTCTGATTTAGTTTTCATTCGTTGAAAAAGAATATGTCGCTGAAATATGAAATGTTGCAAGAAATCAAGTTCAAGGCAAATTTCTTATCGTCTGGGACCTATAAGTGTTTAAAGAAAAGATAGCGTCTCCAACTGCTCATCAAATGCTTTGTAGCGTGGATGTATCAAGATCGAATCTCACCGTAACCCTGGATGCATTCATGTGACTGTCCTTTCTTAAATTGTATAATTTGTTCTTCAACTTTGTTAAGAGCTTATAAGCTGTACTACGCTTTGAACACACAAGCCTGAATATGTATGTGTAATAATTAAAAAAAAAAAGAAAAGACTATGAGAAATAATTGTCATTTGTCTGTTTACACATTATTTTTAAATAATTAACAATTTATTTTGAGTAAAAACTCAGATGGGTAGGGAAAACGGTGTTTCAAAACAACAGAAATAACTAAAACAAAGACAACAACAAGAAAAACAACAGGAATAATATTCTCTCTTAGTGAATTCCATAAAATGCTTGAATACACGTGAAAAACGAAATCAAATAAATCTTTTTCGAGGAAGCCATGGACAGTTAAGTAAGGGTGTATAGAAAATACAATGAGTATTTTTTTTAAATGAGCTTGAAACTTTCATGGTTTATTGTAAGCCCATGATTAAGAATGTAGAATACTTCAAAAGTAAGAAAAAAACAACCAATTTTATGTTATATTTCACTTAATTTGCAGTTATTGAACGAAGATATTAAAAAGAAGATGAATATCAATAATCGATAGAGAGTTTGAATAAAAAGAAGCGTTTTAAGTGTTTTATGATGTATTCTCGCGTTTGTGAGAACGTGAAGTTCGAAACCTGCTGGTTAAATGGAGACTGGTGCACGTTGAATCTGTCGGGGTCTCAAAGTCCTTCATTATTCCCATAACAAATCAATATTTCTGGGGGTACTGAATTAGAGATTGATCGTTCTCTGGTTCATGTCAAAATTACGATCTGTGGATGGATGAATGGATGTATGAATGGGTCCAACCTATAAAATGGACTGTGATTTGTCTGTGGTTTAAATCATATTCTCAGACATAGATGGCGCCACTGAAAAACAAGAAATGCACCCTCTGTCTTAAATTCGCTAGGATTCCCAAGGAGGCTTACTGAAATTGGCAATCGAAACAACACAAACAACTTTATTAATAAATTAATAATAGATTTAAAAAAATATATACTTATACTTTGTTTTATGTTTGATCCTACTTAATTTTTAATTCTTCACAAGATCATATTGCAGTAATTTTAAATACATCGTTACGCTTGCCAATGACCGATAAATTGATAGTTTTTTTTCGACGATCTCTAAAGAGGATATTAGGGTAAAAAAAAATTTTTTATTTTAGTTCTCAAGTACCAAAAAAAAAAAAAAAAAAATTGCATTCGAACTTTAAGTACAATTATTTTTGTCTTATTTTCAACTAAAACTTTTCATACAATGAAACCGGACCTTCATTAAAAAGTATTATCAGAAAAAATATGGTAGTAGGCATTTATTTCCACCAGATGATAATTTTAATTTCACTTAACATTACAACTTTCCTACCACTTTAGCTTTAAAAAAATTATGTTCTTTATTTCAGATCCATCTTGTAATTACTGTTATTAATACCCCCTTGACATATCATTTCCTACTATAGAAATGATCTTCGATTGCACAGTAAACAATAACGGATTGTTGACAGTAATGCCAACTGCTCCGTACACGCCAAAATAATTAAAAACACGGTAAATAACTACAACTAAATTTTGCAAATGTTTGACTATTTTTGCCTGTATTTTAAAAGGTATAGTAGAGTATTAAAAATAATTCTAGCAATAAATTAATCAATTAACTAATTGTGCTACCACATTTTTCGATTTTGAAGTAATTGTTCTTTTAAAAATGGCGCTTGGTACAAATGGGTTAAGTTGCATATCCAATACCCCACAATTAATTTATAAGTACGCATATCGGATCTATAACGACTCAACTATGTATCTGCTAACTCTTCTGCATTTTTCAGAAAAAATTATATTTAATGTGGTAACAAAATATTTGCATTTATGTTAGATTCCTGTTTTAACACATTTATCTTAATGTACTTTAAACCACCCCTACATTCGAATAGTTAAAACATACATAAAAAGCTTGCTTATTTAATCTGTTTTAAGTAATGACTAAATTCTATCAAGCATTTACCGACAAAATCTCTTTAAGAATTATTTCATTACCACAGGAAATAAAAAACTTTTTTGAAGACTCAAAGAGTTTTGTAATAATAATATCTAATCGATCCAATATACATGCATTTAAATTATTTGTGACGAAGAGAAATATTTTTTGACATTTTCAATCAAGATTTATATTTTAAAACATAAATATTGCTGCATCCAAAATTAATTTTTCACAATGTCAGAGCAAGTTGGCACATATATTGTATATGCAACTTACTTTTTCAAAGATGGGAGCAGACAAACATAACGTTCTGCTATGAGGATCAGCAATTTCAGAGCTCTGTCCTTAACCGCAGAAGCATAATCTCATTTTATATTTAAATTATATGGACTAGCAAGCATGTCTGTTTAAATAACACCGCATATCTCATTGCATCAATATCACTCTCAGAATATCATTACAATCCTTATGTTTTTCAGGAAAATTTTACTTTTTAAAAAAATTTGAGACATTTTGAAAAATCGTGATCAAGTTTCACAAGATTACGAGAAGCGGGGCTGAAAGCCTACTATCTATGTTAAGACGGAAAAGAGCAGAAACTGGCAAGAAAGACATTTCATTCTAGTAGTTTTTTCAAGAAAAATAAACTATCTGTAACTTTCAAGATTTTTTTCTACAATTATAGAAAATATATAAAACTGCTTCGTTTTTGAGGAAAAGTAGATGTTGTTGAATAGTTTGAAGAAAAGAATAGATTTACTCTGCCCGAAAACAAGTTAAAATGAAATGGTTCTACTATCAGGCTTTACTTTTTTCAGTCAGGGGTGACCCTGACAAGAAGTTGTAACCACAAATTGAACTATTTATTTCATTGCAAAATACAAACTGCAATTTGCATCAGTAATTAAAATATTCCGTCCCTTTTTGGGCAACAATAATTTTAATTAAAAAAATTCTTTTAAGAATAAGTAAAATTATTTATTTTATATTAAATGAAAGCGATTTTAAAATTAAAATTTCTTGGCGATTTTGATCCATTCAATTTTCAGTAAAATTGTATAGATTAAAAAGGCTATTCTCATTCCCATAGTATTGCAGTTCTAATAAGTTTACTATGCTTTTCCTATAGAAACACAACTATATTCTTATTGCAATCTATTCTTATAAAAGCAGTCTTTTTAATCCATATAATTTTATATGAATATAATTTTACATTTTATATAAATATATATTTTACATAAATTTACATATTGTATATATTTTACATAATTACAATCTATACTATATAAAATTATATTCCATATAATTTTATATAGTATAGATTGAAAATACTGTTCTCTAAGTGATATAGTGTTGTTTTCGTAGCAATGTCCTGCTATTCTCATAAAGAAATAATGAGGTTTTCATAGAAATATAGTGGTTGTGTTTCATGGGAATGCAATGCTTGCACACTAAAATACAGTACTGTTCTAAAAGAAATGTTCTGCTGTACTAATGGGTCATATTATACGAGTAACAGAAATATGACATTTAAAAGGAATCGATTCGCTTTGCTTACTAAGAAGTAACTTTAAAATTGACTGAATAAATGGGTAAACGGATAACAATAACAAACGGACTGAATAAATGGATAATTTGCTATGATTAAATAAATGGATAAAAAAAATGTAGGCTTACCCATTTCGTCTATCACAGGTCCTAACCTCAAAGTAACACCAACTAACAAAATACAGAGAAGAAAAAGAAACACGGCCACAAACACGATGATCTTTCTGCCTAGTGGCGAGAGTTGGTCATCGTCTTTACCTTTTTCCACGTTTAACAAGTTCTTTTTCTGCTTTTTGCCAGTTCTCTTTTTCCTTCTGGAACTTTTGAGTCGTTGTTTGTCGGAAGACATTCTCTGTGAAGGCCATTGCCCAAAGTTGCTGTTCGATTGGGAAGATACTTCATCACGTGATGGCCTATAATCCAGAGGTGTTTTGGTGCTCCAGTCATTCGTTGCAGCTAAAGGGGAGGTGAGACTGAGACCAGGCAGCCATGGGGTTATGGTCGGGTCCATCAAGCAGTTTGAGCTTCTGCTTTTGATGGACGTGACGACAGTAAGGCAAGGTGGTCGCAAAAGTGGTTCTTCTTTGTCTTTGGCACTATCTTCCATGTTAGATTGTCACAGGTTTGGTTTAAAGCTCGAAGTGTGATTTGCTGATAGTAAATCCTCACATATTATAAGCACCATGCATTTAACACATGTAGGAATACGAATTCATGTTCGTAGGTATACTCTCTATAGAAGTATATTTTTATACATATATATTAAGCACCCTAATAAATGCAAGCAGAAATGTGATTGTAATCCAGAGTTGGTTCTGTCTTTCATGAAGTAAATAGTCGTGTTTGTAAACAAGATAGTCTATGTAAAACGTAGTTGGTACTTTTGAAAATGTATCAAATTAGGTCACAAATGTGTTAAATTAGGTCACAAATGTATCATGAAGATACAACACACTAGAAGATTAGGAGGTATTTTGTAAACGATATGTTTTTCTAGATGTGCGTTTAGGAATGAATGTTTTAAGAGATAGTCTTAGCGCAACGTCGTTTTCACACTTCATAATTCTACTATGAGACACACCTATCAAAAATAAATAATATAACCCTTGTATAGTCCTTTTTAATAGATGAATTTATTTGGCTGTATTTCAAAATGCTTAAATTAGAAAGCAGGACGAAAAATCAAGGAAACTTTGTTAAAACTTATTTCAGATTTAGGCAAAGGTTCAAGAGCAGTAAAAATATCTTGTAAGATAATTAGAAGTAACAAATTTTTTTACGGTAATTTTCTTCTTAAAAATCATTGGAAAACGTTAAAAAATCATTCATTTATGAAAAAATAACGATTATTTTTTTTTGTTTAACACGAATAGAGAATTCAATTATAAAATTTTTTCCTTTTTGTTCCGATAAACCTCAAAGCAACATTTTATTTATTTATAAATGTTTCATTTATCTCTCTTTGGCTCTTTATAAAATTTAATTTTTACGTTGTCGATTTTTTTTTGGCACTTTTAAGATATATTTTTTGATTATATGAAATTAAAAATTTGGCAAAATTTGTGGATTTATATTTCTAATAAAAAAAAACAAAAAATTCTTCTAACAGTTCTAAAGTAATTATTTATTTCTTAAAGCTTAAAATGCACTCCATTTTACTTTATAAGTGCATGTCTCTGTTCCAAATTTCAAACATTTAATAATGCAAACAAATATTAAACTTTAGCAGGTGCAGAATATTTAGTGCAAAACATTCAAAGTATGAGTGGATATTTTCTAGTTGTGATTCATAAATAGCATCTGTAACTCACCCAATGCAAGACATTTTTTTATATCAACATATTTTTTTTTGTACCTGATACGAAATCACCGAAATAGAACAAGCCACGGCGAAAAAAGAACCTCCATTCTGACATTTGCATTATAAAATCGTTTTCATCTCACTCATCTACGTATAAAGAACGCAACTACACGCTATTTTACACTCTTGATTGGCTATCATCTGTGGTCTAAAAGCCAATAAGAGCAAATGAAAGATGATGCAGGGTTTTATAAATGATTAGCGAAAGGTGTTAATAACAGAACGGCTCTCGTCGCTGCTTGGATGAAATTGCAATATCTCGACAGCAGAGCCAAACGACGAATGGTTTCGTTCAGGAGGAAAACTGCCGCTATGCGTGCGTTCTGGTCACGAAGGGGTGATTTGGAAACTGAAAATTGATCTGGTGGCTTTGCTATGGCATGTAATTAGGCTATAATTGCTGAATCTGAGAATTTCCGTTAGTTTATAAAATTGAAATATTTATACAGCACAGATATTTAGATTTCTATTTCACAGTCTTAGAGTATTTAAAAATATATAAAACAGTTGAAAATTTATATTGAAAACTATAATAATTTGGTAACTTCAACTATTATTACTTTAGGCAACCGTAAACGATGCGTGAATGTAGCGAACAAGTGTCACTTTCAGCAGGGGTATTTACTAA
Source organism: Parasteatoda tepidariorum (assembly GCF_982258835.1). NCBI lineage: Eukaryota > Metazoa > Arthropoda > Arachnida > Araneae > Theridiidae > Parasteatoda > Parasteatoda tepidariorum. Next base: position 95,719,194 of record NC_141759.1, on the reverse strand, counting down.
TCAGGGGTATTTATTTATCAGGGATATTTATTAATCAGGGGAAATAGCACAAAGTGGTAGCATCAACGTGGGCATGTTTAATGCAATAGAATTGCTTTTGCTTTTACTTTCATTTTAACATAACTGATTCACATTTGTTTTGAGCATGATTCTCATTTTAAATTGGTTAAAAAATTATCAGCCCGATTTCCAACAAATATGTTATACAATAGTTTGGTTACCGCACTGTGTTTTCTTATCCTTATTGTAGCCACTCTGAAGATGTCACACTCATCATCCACTCTGATTTTTAAATGATAATTTGCTTAGATAACACACACACAAAAGGGAAGAATTCTACAGCGATAATAATTATTTCAACCCCAAATGTGAGCTAACCAGACCGCAATATTATGCGACATGGGTTTTTTTTCTCCAAAATTACAATAATTTTTTTTCAATGGAACAAGAAACAAAATTCAAATAGTCTTAAAGAGACAAATGGAATTTTTTATTTAAAAATTTAAAGTTTGATGATTTAGTAAGTATTGGTATTAAAAAGGTACCTTAACAATAGAAATAGTAATTAGTCAATCGAAATGCAAAATTGCTAAACATGCACTTTCCTACTGCTCAATCTTTTGCGATGTTCAACAAAATTCTAAAAATAATTCTATATATTTTCTACGAAGCACTAATAGTAAACAAGAAACATTTCATTAAAATAAACATTGGTAAATCAATTTATCAATCTTGTTATAGTCCCCTCAATATACTGAGCCATTAAATCCTAAATTTTTTCCAATATAATGAATTTTTTTAAAAATTTACTTATTGTTTTATAACTCGATCTTGCAGTTTGATAATTCATTTTTTTTTGTTAAAAATAAACAGTTTCATAATCCAGGGTTGCATACACCCTCCAGAAAAATTTAATAACTGGTAGAGAAACATTGAGGAAACAAAATGTTTTTACTAATAACTGGCGACTAAAAATAAATGTCAATTAAATATCTATGTTGCAATTGATCTATGAATTCTAAAATTGTCTTTAAATTAAAGCCCATAAAATTTAGGATAGCACTAATTTTTTAAACTAATTTTCTAATTAGTTTTAGTATTTTTTGAACTAATTCTCTAATTAGTTTTCTAATTAGTTATAATTAGTTTTCTATTAGTTACTAATAGCACTAATTTTCTAATTATATATATATATATATATTTATTAATTTATTATTTAATTTCTTACCAATACATTAAAGCTTTTTCGGAAAGCGGAGCAGTTAACATCCCTAGCTAATCGTGCGATAGTGTTTATAATGTTTTAAAATATATGAAGATTTTTGTTTGAAATTGATTTTTCAATATAATGTTTGCTACCACTAGAAAAAATAATTATTGGAAGGAGCAAAAGTTGGTAGGTATGTGTATGCTTGCCTGCTAACTAATATCGACTTATCTGATCATGCATATTTTAATATTTAGAGTGTTACTATATATTATATGGTCTTGCTATACTTATCCGGAAAACATAAAATGGTGGTAAAAAATCATTTCGAGCTTCAATTTTTAAAAATAAATACACACAGTACACTTTGAAACTTTAGTAAAACATGCAAACTTGCTTCACTTCAAAAAAAAAAAAATTCTAGTGGTAACGAAATTTAAATTATTTTTAATTTTAGTATCTTTCCATTTTAAGTAATTTTTTCACCATTACATATCAAATATTCAAAGTATCATATGAAATGGTGGGGTGGGAACACTGTTAAAGTGCAGGAGTAAATATCCTTATTCTACCAATTTATTGAAACTTGGTATCCCTGTATCGTTATAACACATTTACATGCATAAATTTAACAACAATATATATGTATATATATATAGTAAAACATGTAATACATATATATATATATATATATATATATATATATATATATATATATATATATATATATATATATATATATATATATATATATATATATATATATATATATATATATATTTCTCTAGCACGGCGACAAAAAAAGGCCTCATTACGGCTCCCCGAATGGCTACGCAGGAAAATCGACCAATGATTGCCGCTAAAAATTTCACATGCCAAATCTAGCAGAGGTGTCTCAACATATAGCGCTTTTAAAAACGGAAACTGAAATAACCAGAGAGAGCATTCTCACTAAATGTGATCGCTTCCGATATTCACCCTATTAGCTGCTGCAATCTCATACTATTAAGCTAGGCAGAAGTGAGTAGTCTTTGTCGATAGATCTCTATTACGAATTTATTTGACGGTTTTTGATTTATATCACGAATTTATTTGTTTTATTATTGTAATTAGTTATTCAAGGTTTAGCGAATTACATGTGATTTATTTGAATTCAAATTTATAAAAAAAAAGTGTTTATATGGACTTGAATGATTGTTTTGAATTCTTAGAATTTTGTGCATTTGCAATGCACCTAAGTTAGAAGCGAGCAAAACGAGCTTGGTTTGCTTGCTGAGCAATTTTCGGGGGTTGGCGAGCGTTAGCGATCAGGGGGCGCAGCCCACTAGTATAAGTATAATTTGTGAAAAAGAAGTAATAGACAAGTATAATTAATTTTATTGAAAAAAAGGAGTAAATGGAAGGTTATTATTTTCAGTATTTTTCTTTTTTCGGAGAAATAGAAGCCCTCATTTTATGAATTGTCGTTTTATTCTTGATTTAATAAATAATATTTAGAAAGATTTTTTCCACCACCATATGTAAAGAAATTAAACATATAGATATAAAACCAATTTTTTATTGCAGAATAAAATTCAATTATACTAAAATCAATCTCTCATCGCCATAGACTCTCCAGCATCGATGAAGAGGCAGGTCCCATAAAATTAAGTAAATCGAAACTGAGAAGTTTTTAAATAACCACAAAATTAAACAAAATAAATTTAGCTTTAATTGATATTGACCTACGTTATTTATCCAAAATAAAACTTTTTTAAAATTTGATTTCTCAAGAACTAGTCAACAAATTTTGTATTTTGCAATGTAAAAATGATGTACATTCTTTAAAATAATGTAGAATGTGTGTAAATTGTATAATTCAAAGTTCTCAAGTTATGGCGAAATACGTAAAAAGTTAAATTAACATGAAGGGGTCCAAACTTCTGATCGCCCTCCTGATCAAATTATTAGGAACGAATTTCTAAGATTGCAGCTACCTTCTGTATATTAGGAGTCAGAAATACGAATCCTTTTGAAAAAAGGCAAGTGTATTCAGAGAGAGAGAGAGAGAGAGAGAGAGAGAGTATGTTCTTGTGTCAAATTTAGTAATATAAAATATCGTCTGCACTATATATAGTTAGTATAGAGGTCATACCTCAAATTCGGTTTATTTATAATAGACTTAAGTCATACTTAACCGGTCTTTCTGATTTTTTATAGCACTTTGTAGATTTTTCCCATAACTTTTAACGTGTGAAAAAATGCATGAGTTAAAATTAGGTCATTGCCTACCAAGACCTAACAACCCTATAATTATTCGATTAAAAACTTTATTCGCCTCAAAACTAAAAAAAAATTGGAAATGGCAATTGACATGTTTCAAGAGCTCAAAAACAGGCAGCCATTTTCAAAACTCGCCACATGAGAATGAGAAGAAACAAAAATGATTTGAAGTATAATAAGTGAAGTTGCCAACATAAAAAAATAAATATGTTAAACGAAACTAGAAAAACCACAGAAGCCGAGAGAGAGAAAAGATGAAAAACAGAACAAGATAAATCACAGTGGCCGAGACGGGCAAATCAGGATAACATGTATTGACGGGTGTTGCGGGGAGTTGGTGAGGACTAATGTCGTTAACAAGGGAATCGGTATTCATAGGAATAAAGCTGTATCAATATAAGCTGATGCGAGTTTGGTGGAAATAATTTTGACATAGTCGAAATTGAACTTTTGCCTTAGATTTCAAATATATGCTGCAATGATTTTTCGAATTCTTGATAACGGACATATTAAACATGTTCAATAAGTTTAAATTTTAAAACCCTGTTATCAGTTTTCGAAGAACGTAAAGATTTTCTGATTTAATATGTATTTACTTGAAACATTTGGTAGCTAAAATGGTCGTACTCGTATTGGCTACTTGGAAATACAAATTGTTGGGTTATGCCAACATTTTCAGGAAACGCAAGATTTGACAAAAAAGATACAATTAGTAAAAAAAAAACTAAAATACTTAATAATTACAGTTTAAGAGTTTAAGTGGTAGATATATTTCAAACTACAAATATATTTTTAGAAATTTTAAGAGAAATTTAAAAAAAAAATAAATAAATGATATTTAGCCACGTTGCTGTGTAAATTTGTATCAATTATTGGATTTTCTATTTGAATTTAAGTTTATGTTTATATACTGTCAAAAATTATAACCCATACAATGAAAATCAAAAGTGGTTGAATTTATGATTGCAATTGATGATTCTCGTCAAAGTTAAACTCACTAAATTTTAAAAAGTGTTAATAAAATAATTACACATATTATTATAGTCTACCTACAGTAACCAATGTGGCTAACTTTTTTTTTACCTTATCATATTTGTTTGGAATTAAAGAATCCTTAAAATTGATATTTTAATATATTTTGCTTTCTTAAAATTAATGGTAAACGTTAGTTTATAATGTTATGTATTGCAAATTTAAGCTATTAGAATATAAAGATTTATCCAAAAGTTAAATGTACCTAAAATAAGATAAGATTTTATGTAACAATAGGTATAAGTTAAATGTATTATGTAATAATAAGTTTAGTGTATTAAAATAAGTAATAATGCGAATCAGCTTTATCCCAGACTTAAATATATTTATAAACTTACAATAAAAAACGGAGTTATGATTAAATGTGATAATAGGCCTTTCAATATATATAAGCCTTTTTCTAGACTTATATATATATATTTATAATAAAAATTGGATATATAACTTATAATAAAAAAGGGGGATATGTTAAATTGTAATAATAATTCTCTTCTCGACTTGCATTGATTTAAGTAATTTATAAACTTCTACAAAAATAATAAGAAAATGATGAACCAAACAAAGATTGAGTATCATTAAAGCTAAGCATCGTGAATAAGGCAGAAATAATGTCACAAAAACATACATGCTATAGCTTTGGCTCTATAAATAAGAATCCGCAGCATTGAAACAGAAACACATATTGTAATGTTTCCTGTGACTAACATGACCAACGGTATCTCACCCATTGTGGTGGTCCTGAAAGAGTGGATACCACCCCTGGAGAACGCACTAGGTCTGCTCATCGGCAAGACCAACTGTGCAGCTCATTGGAAATTTAAAAAAAAATGTTTCCTGTGACATACATGAAATTAATTATGCATTTTGAGAATATTTTGCTATTTGTGCTATTCATGTTGTTCAGCTTATGAGTTGTTATCCGTTCTTTGTTTAGTTACTTTATGTTTTTTTAATTTTTTTAAAAATTTTATAGTTTGTTTTTGTGTTAGTATCCGTTCTTGTTTCGTAGGTTTTGTTACTTTTTACGTTATATAGTTTGTTTTTGTGTCATTATCCGTTCTTTATTTAACTTGTTAAGCGGTTTATGCTGTTCTTCATGTTGCATAATCTGTTTTTGTGCCATTATCCGTTCTTTGTTTAGTTCGTTTAGCGGTTTATGTTGGTTTTCATGTTATATATAGTCTATTTTTGTGTCATTATCCGTTCTTTGTTTAACTTGTTTAGTGGTTTATGTTTAGTGGTCATTTCGCCTGTTTTTACGTCATTATCTCTTTTTTGCTTAATTTCTTTAGCGGCTTACGCTGTTCTTTATGTGGCATAGTTTTCGTACCAATTATTTGTGCTTTATTCCCGTTGTTTAGCTTTATTTGTAACAATAAATCTCTCTCTCTCTAGAATTTTTATATGTATTTATGAACCAATAAAAAAAATTACAAATTTTAATAAAACTGTTCTAAAAAGTTCTATATATATCATTATACAGCTATTATAGATGTAACTGTTATAAAGAAAGAAACTCCATAATCAATTCCTTTTTCAGAAAAAAAATATACAGATTTTTAAATCGAATTCAGATTTAAATACTTAATTATTGTAAAACAGGAATCAAAATATCTAAATTTCAACCTATAAACACAAATACCAAAGTACGTAAGAAAAAAATTGAATTATTTAGTAAATTACAAGAAAAATGAGCCAGGTAAAGTAAACAAACATTTAAGTGGAAGACTTCTTCAAATACGAGCTCAAAGACGAAAAAAAAGAGAGAAAGAGAGAAGTCTTAGAAGAGAAAAAAAATACGTTGCCGAGAATCTTGAGTAGATAAAGTTTGGCAGTCGAAGTTTATTTACTTTTGCAAGGAAGACGTGAGCCGGCGTTTCGTAGATTTACTTTATGTGTATATACGTATATGTATTTAGAATATCGGCTTTTCTTGTGTGTCTTTTCTAGCTCTGAAGTTTAACTTTGAAAGGAAGTGTCTTATCTTACCAATAGGAAATGAAGATGCATTAAGGAGAATGGATGCTTTAAAATGAGACTTGAAAATTATTGTGTTTTTATAAAGCAGAATGTTTGAAATAAGTTAATACTGATTGCGGTGGCTGTTATGAGGAGTTAAGAATATTTCAAAAATAAAATTTATTTTAATAGAAACATAGTTTAAGAGGTTGATATGTTTTTCTCCCTCAAAAATGAAAGATTCGACTTTTTTTACATTTTAAGATACAGAGACATATTTTACCGATTAATTTTTAAATTAAACAGTTATGTCATGGCATACTGTCTTTATTTATCCAATTATAAAGGTAAAGCATTTTCATGTAGCATATCGCATTGATTGAACTCTCCGGAATTAGCACTTTTACTTAGCATACTGCATTGATTTAATAAACATTAATTAGACAAAGCACTTCCATGAATCATACAACATAGATTGAGCATTAAAGAATTACCACTTTTACTTAGCATAGTACATTGATTTATTAACTATTAATTAGATAACGCACTTCTACGAATCATGCAACATTGATTGACAATTAAAGAATTAACACTTTTAGTTAGTATACTGCATACATTTATTAAACATTAGTTAGACAAACTACTTTCACGAATCATACCGCATTGTTTGAACTCTAAAAAATTAGCCCTTTTACTTAGCATACTGCATTGATTTCTTAAACATTGATTAGAAAAAGCACTTTCACGCACACTATATCGATTGAACATAAAAATATCACTTTTACAGAGCATATTACACTGATTTCTTAAACATTAAAGATAAAGCACCTTCATGCAGCATACTCCATTGATTGAAAACTGAAGAGTTAGCACTTTTACTTAGCATACCGCATTGATTGAAAATTAAAGAATCAGTATTTTTACTTAGAATACCGCATTGATTTATTAAAAAATAATCAGAAAACATCATATAATATAAATATGAAGTATATTCTACAAAACAACCATGGTTCTCTACAGAATATGCGCAGAACATGTACATACACGAACGTGCGTGAAAGTGCTACATCTTTCCTGCTGTTGCTTACTTAGATGTAGCACTGCACCCCTGCAGTACTCATACATAACGCCTCTACTGTTTAACGGGAATATAAAATAATTGCAGAGATTTGATGCATTTCCAGTTTTTTTCTCTATCTGATAAATTTGATTTTAAGAAGTTTGAACAAAAATATAAGATTTGATTCAGTAAAAATTTAAAGTAATAGCAAAATTAAACAAACTCGGTATATTTTAATCATTCTAGTACAGTGAGTTACTGGAACTACCGGGTCGGCATTCATGTATGAGCATGAAGGCTTGTGCCAAGACTTGCATGGAATATATTTATGTATAAAAAATTTGCAAGTGTGAAACAAATTTAACATTACACCTACATGAAAAAAGTAGTAATGCTTATTTGTAGATATTAATTTGTTATGTCGCCGGCCAGGTGGCCGAGCGGTTAGCGTGCCTGACTGCGAAGCCATAGGCTGCGGGTTCGAATCCCGCTCTGGGCATGGATGTTTCTCTCTCTCTCTCTGTGCTGTCCTCTGTTGTGTGTGTGTATGATGTGTAAATGTGGCCCACCCTATAAACGGGTTGTGGCAGTGTGGCGTGGGCAATGTTGCTCGCCTCCGTGACTTTGGTTCACAGGTGCCCACTGGGTAACGCGAAATGAGCAACAATTCTGGCATAGTATAGGCAAAGAATAATGTTCAGTGCCTGCCATTGAAAAAAAAAATTGTTATGTCATTCGGTAACCTACCTTTTTTGGTTCGGCACCACTCATTTTCCATAAAAGTATTCAATTTCCATTTTTACCCCTTAATTTTCAATATATATATATATCTATATATATATAATATGATAGTAGAAACTATGACAACTTCAAGGAACTATTTTTTTTTTCGATATATATCACGCATGTTTTAATAATAAAATAATATAGATTTTATCATTATCATTATATATATATATATATATATATGAGACAGTTAAGATGAAGGTATAACAATAAGAGAAATTTCAAAGAAAAATTAAGATTATTAAGTCTTATTACTGAGTATACGATACGAGTACGTAGAATCAATAAAATAAGAAGAAACGAGGAAATAAATGAAAAATAAAAGAAGTGGAAAAAGTCATGAAAGAGAAGAAAGAAAGGAATTATTAAAGATATTATGAAATTATATAGAGAAGAAGGGAAAAAATACTAATATGATTAAAAATTTGAAATTAAAATTTGAAAAAATAATAACAAAAAATTATATAATCGTCATCAACTTATGCGTTAAGAACATAAAAAAATAATAGCTTTACAAGATTGTTAATATAGCCAAAGCAAAATATAGCACTATTGTACCGGTTGATTTTGTTTTGGGCTTATTTAATACAATGTTAGGAACAATAAAATACAATTATTTTAGCGGATATAATGTTATAAAGCACGTCAATAAATATGCCAAGTTGGTTTTTATTTTCACTCGAGTGAGCTGTTGGCAAATTTAAATCTTTTTAAAGTTATACTTTTTTTAGTTTAAATTAAAAAAATTTTATTCTTTCATTTTGTTTTGCTTCTTTTTTTAAATTTTAGAAATGTTTTTGTCTTTTATATCTTTATTTCCTTCCTTGTCTCTTTCATATGCCCAGAGATGCCAACTGCCCCGGACACGCCAAAATAATTAAAAAAACGGTAAATAACTACAAATTAAATTTTGCAAATAGTGACTATTTTTGCTTGCCTTTTAAAAGGTATAGCATGACGTAAGTATAATAATGTGGTAAATTTTATAAGTCCACGAATTATTTAGAAATAGTGGTGGATAAATATCTACTAAATTGAATTTATTAAACCAAGAATCACAATTGATAAACTACCAATTTGAAATATATATTTGTTGTCCGGAGCAAGTTGGCATCTCTGGGATAGTATGACTAAAGTACTATAATAAAATTTTCAATCTAAAACTTTTAATCCAGAAAAATTACACACGACGGGACTGCAATTTCTACGAACTCTCTTTACTTCCAGAAAATATTTTTCCGAGTGGCAACAAGGCTAATGTATTTATATTTTATTAAATTAGAATAAAATAGTTTAGTCCACCTCTATTAATATAGTTGGAGTCTTTAAACATAAATTTTGAACTATGTTATTCTTCTCAGATTCGCTTTTAGAGTTGTGACCATTTTCTTAAAAACGTAGTTAAAGCTCTGTCCATTTTCTTAAACGATAAGTTTTTGTACATCGAATAAAATGTCACCGACGTTTATTGTCAAAATGTCACATGCTTTAGCTCTACTCACAACAATTTGAAACCCTGGGAAAAATTTCCGCCGAAATCTGAAGTTGTTGTTAATTATATATTTTCTAAGTGCTCATCTAAGATTAATTTAATTGTTAAGATTTAATCAGATAATATTGTTTTCGAGTAATCGATATCATCTTCCAATTGGTTCAAACACGAATCGCAGAAAATACTTTGAATTTAGGGTCAGAAGAATTAAAAGTTAAAAATTTATTTCCCATCATAAACGTAAGCATTTTTCGAGTTTCTCTCTATTTATAGACAAAGAGTAAACCCTGTGTATCACATCAATAATGTAATTCAATCAGAATTTAATCAACAAGGGAAAAATATTGAAAATCATCGAAATTGAATCTGAGAAATCCTTGAAATTCAAAAAAAAAGAAGAAAAAAAAAATACACAGGTGTTAGATAAAAATATGGAAACTCTCATATAAACCTATTTTATGTAAACAATCTTTTTTCAGCAGCAAATTCAGCGTTTTGGAAGATTTTATGCGGCAAAAATTGTTGGCACAATCTGAAAAAGATGCTGAAGGTCTTAGAAATGGTGACTTTTTTTACCAGTGCAAAATTTATAAAAATGAGAGTGAAAAATTTTACAGCTGTTTTCCTTTTTCAATGCCACTATAATTCTGTAAGATAATGTTTCAAGCTTTTAGAAATCGTAACTTTTAACGAAATTCAAATCGAGATGAATGAAACGAAAAAAAGTTAATTCCTTTTTCGCATATATCCTTAATAATCTTAAGATATAATGGTAATTTGGAATGAAAAGTCGTTAAGTTGAATGAAGTTAAATTATTCGACTTTATTATTTTAATGGTGTATGTTCCATCATTGGTTCAGCAATATCGGATGAAATTTAAAAATACCTGCCAACTCTTCCGGTTTTGCCGGAAGATTTTTTTTTAATATTTAAAGTGCTAGCAAAATTCATGTTATTGCACTAAACTTTTTGAATTATATTAATAATTACAAATGAGTTTGACCACCACTACATATAAATAATTACAACAAATATATAAAAAGCATATTACAGAATTGCCAATTTTCTCACCTAAAAATCAGAAGTTATTAGTATGATATAACAAGCAACGTTAGAGCATCAATCTACTGGTTACTCTATTAAAAAGTAATCGTAACTGTCCTTCACTAACTAATATTACAATATAATTTATTACGACTTTATTAAAACTATTCCAGAAAGCGGATCATTTGGTATTCCTAGACTAATAATGTTTTAAAAAAATTATTTTACATACAATTTTTTTTTAAAAGATTGGTAGTTTAAATGTCGGTATTTTCCGTTAATCATATTTAGTGTTCTAAATTTGCCACAGCCCAAATTTCCGAGATAAATCTAATGAAATTAATGCTTTTGTGTTCTAAAATCCGTTTTAACTTAAAGTTTAGCAAAGTTTATTACTCTTCTGATGCTTCAAAATTGATAACGTATAGCTGATAAAACATTTAAGAGAATAGAGTAATAGCAAAATGACAAGAAGCTAGTTTGTAGAGGATCATAATCCAGTCAAGGGCTTCTAAAAGTAAAGGTGGTCTTTTTATCTTTTGGATACCATGCCACCCGAAAGTGCAACAAAATAAAAGAAACACAAAAGTTACTGAAATGATTGAGATCATAGGCTCCTTGTACCGAAATTTATAAACCCATTTCCGTGAAAATGTTGCCAAACGAATATTTGTTGAGCTACGAAACATAAATGAGATCATTTAATAATGTTCAATATTTCATACCAAAATTCTGTTAATTTGAATAATTTATATTCAGTTTGCATAAAAATTAACGGAAATAATTTTTAAGAGTTTTCATTCGCCCTTTTTTTATTTATTTGTATCAAATTCAAGTATTTCATGCATAACTTTTGTGTTTTTATAAATTTTATGTGCGAAATTTTTAACATTTTTAGCAATTTGCTTAACAACAACCATAGTAACTCTAATAATATATGTAAAAAGTTTTAATATTTTTCGAACGGTAATAAATATTGAGTAAAAATATTTATTAACAAGCAAAGCCTTATAGTACATCAAGTTGGTTTAACCCCTTGGGGACGGGTGATTCAGAAAAGCATTCGTACAAAATCAGAATCAAGTTGTAATTAAATAAAAAACGGTAACTTAAATGTAGTCGTTGCTGATTTGACAGACTTACTTTGCTTTAACTTCAATTATTGTTAGTTTAATCATATATGTAATCAATGTTAGTTCAAAGTATAACTAAATAGTTTTATTTTGAACAAAGTAATGGTGAATTAAATAAATCAAACAATTATAACTCCGCCCACAAATATACTGCTAAGGAAATACTTTGATTACCAGTTTTATATTTTTACCCTGATTGATACAGTTTTATGCTGTCACGTATTTGTGACAGTCGGCGCAAAAGGGTTAAGGAAGTAGGGTAAAAATAGCACTCTTAAGTTGTAGAAGTACTTTTAAAGTAGTAAGGTAGAGTGACTCTTTAATTTTGATCACAGCTAGCAAATTGTATTTTATTTCATTCCCAAGTAAGAAATGAAACACACTTTGTTTAGATTTTTTTCTTTTTATAACAGAAAAAATTAAAAAAAAAATTTTAAAAAATGAAGTAAAACAGAATATATTAACTTCCTGCATGCCATTACTCTTGCCAAAAGTCACTACTCTAAAACTTAAAATTTTAATATCTTAGATACCACATTATTATATGAATTTTAAAAATTATATAAATATTTTACCGTGAGATTTACTAAACGTGTGTGATATAAAAAAATCCTTTTTATTTGGATATCTGCAGCGGCAGTAAAGTTTATGATTTAATAAATTAAATTTAGAATTATTTTCCACCCCATCATAATTTACAAATAACTTTAATGTAAATATGAAACATATTAGTTGTGTTGAGAGGTTAATAATAGTGGGCCAAAAACTAAACGAATTAAGTTAAAACTTAAGTTGTTATTTGCCTACCGAAGCAATGACTTCCGGGTTAGCAGCTATAGTGTAGTTTAAATGACTTAGTGTTTACATTAGTTCAAACCATATACTGAAATATTCTGAGGGCAAAGATTAAACATGATCTCATGAGCCTTTCAACTTTAAAAAAAGTCGAAATTTTAAGGCATTGTGACCACTATTACAAATTATTTTTTAAACTATTAAATCTTTAGCGGGTTCTAAGATTTCAAATCAAAATACCAACTCTATCACAGCATATATGCAAGCTAAACGCAGATTTTTTCGATAAAGCCGAAGAATGTAAAACAGCAAATTTTAATGAAATCTTTAAATTTGAAAATTATATCAAAGATTAAAACTACAGACACTGCACATTTCACCTCCGACTTCTCATATCATAACTATCAAAACAAATAATTTCATCAACTCTTCCGAAAATAACGTTTCCTTATGCTGATACAATTCTGAACAACTCCAAAATCAAACAAACACGGTTTAGAGCAAGTAGCTCATTTTATTTTTTTATTCCTTTTTAGTTATTCAAGCAAAGTGCTTGAAACATCCATAAAAGCAACTCCACTGTCTGCTTACCTCAATGCTCAACCAAAACAGTGTTAAAATTCCAGATGAATGGGATAGGTGTCGCTTCACTGCCCAGATGCCCAATAATACCAAAACACTAAGACTAGGAGGATTTCAAATCAGTGCGTGAAGCCTCTCTCCCTTCCGGCCAAATGCATCAATTGTCAAGGCGATCGCCCGGCCTGTTTTACGGGCTGTGGTGCTCGGCCGAGCCGAAACTATGGTACTTTCACGCGAAGACCACAAGATGCCCCAGCAGTGCAGTGAAGTTCCTAAGGATCCTCAAAGAAATTCAGGAACTTTTGAAAGACGAAAAAGTCATCTCATGACTTATCTCCGTGCTCCCAACCCAAAAGACGTAGATGAGGAGTCTCACCATCAAGCCTGCTACATCTTACCCATGATGCCTTTCATTATTTTATCTCATTTCAGGTTTTTTTCCGAACCACCAATACAATTTTCCTATGTATGTCCCTTTGGGATATTTAATGATGAATGGGATAAGGGCCATTTGGGCCTCGCATGTCCAGTTCTACAACATCGAACGAACAAAAGATTTCAAATCTTTAATTGTTACTGTGATATCTTACAAAAAGTTATAACATTATCGAATCGAAGTTATAATATATACAATACAGTGAAACCTCTCAGCGACCAGGTACATGAGTTTTAGCAAAATATTTTAATTTTAGTCAGTGTTATTTTCTTAGTGCAGAAATTCCACTTGTTTTGATGTCAGGAAAATCGAATCGAAGAATAAAATTTATCGTCAATAAAAATTATTTTTACTGATATTATTATGTGTAAAAACAAATGTACCAATTATGAATTAATAAACAACAAACTGTTAATAAACTAATAAATAAACAATTAAGTTTTTTTTTGTTTAAGTTTGCATTTAATTTTATATCATAAAAATTAGTTAGCTTTAAAAAACGAGAAAAGGTTTGTTTGTTTGAGATGCTTAGTTTTTTTTCTGAAAAAGCTTTTTTTTTCTAACTTAATTTTCAACTCTAAAAATAAATCATTAATAACATCGGTCCTTAGTGAACTCTGAATGCAACATGAGGTTGTAGATCTCTTTCAGAGATAGTCAGAAAGAACTTTCTAAATAAGAACCTTGCCAAATATTTAGAAAACATTTTAATCTACTCATTTGTTTTGTTAATATTTTTTGTTTTGATATTTTTTCGTGCTTCCTTATTTGATCTTTTCCGCATTTGGTGCAGAGGCTTTGGTTGTCGCTGGGAGAGGTTTTAATTGTCTCTTCTAAGTCTATAGAAAATTGTAAAAGAGAAGGTCGCAAATAGCGAAGGTTACTACATAGGGGGTGGGGGTGGGTCTTTTCTGGTGGTTTTACTGTAATATGTATATATATACTGTAATATGTACACTGTAATATGTACTGTATATATATATATATATATATATATATATATATATATATATATATATATATATATATATATATATATATATATATATATATATATATATATATATATATATATATATATACATATAGGTACCAAATCATGCATGTTAATCATTTTTGTCCTGGTTTAATAAAGCTAAGCTATAATGATTTTGATCCCACTGCACAAATGTGATGGAAATTAATATATCGAATTCCTAACAGTATTCTTGAAGAGTATTATCGATTCGCATAAAGTAATTTCTGCCTACTATGTTTAAACAATAGTTATATCACTATCATTAGAAATCAGAAAAGGCAATATCCGCCAGTCATGCTATCTACTGTTTCTCTGTTATGAAAAAAAACCCTCACCCACCACACATGTTACAACTATTTAAACAATCTTGGTAGTCATGGGTTTTTTAGTTTTCATGAAAATAAGCTTTAACTTCTTCAGACCCAAGTTACCCATTAGAATACCTCACCAAATGCAGTGAACCCACTACCTAGAAAAGTTAAAGAGTTATGACGAATGTTTCACAAGACTGATTAAGATTTCATAACTCTAACTTAAAGTTATATTTATAAATCCAGTTTTGAAATTTTACACCACGATAAGCGAAAAGAAAACATTTTTAGCAAATATGAAGACTTCATTGTAAATATATTTTTCCAAAATTTGCTTATCACTTTAAAAAAAATTCTTGGCCGTGCTTGGAGCGTAACATATTTAGTCTGAAGAGAATAATGAAAGATTTCCTTATAAAATTTATTCTTTTCTATCTCTATATGTACACGTTTTTAGCCATTCTAACATTCCATCTAACATTCGCAAATGTATTTATGAAAGCTATTACTGAAATTGAAAACGTGATTTAAATAATTGATAACCAATTGCTCCGCTCTTGTCTTAAAGCTTTAGTCTTTGCTTGTAAGTTTCCTTAACTAGTGGATAATTGGGTATAATATGAAAAAAACACAACTACTTCGATTTTGTAGGAACAACATATGACGCAATGCTAAACGAATGGAATTTAGTTGTTGTTTATTTAGTTATTGTTATTAGTAGTTGTTGTTATTTGTTTTAGTTGTTGTTGTTTATTTAGTTGTACTTAGTTTCAATAACTTTTCTTTATAATGCAATAAAATCTGGCGAGCAGCTATTTAAACGATCGAACACTTCGTTTGTTTATTTGTGGCTTGAAGTTAGGCTCGCAGAAAATGCCGTTCATGAGTTAAATTTAGTAGGAACAACACAACCTGAGACGTAGTCTATATTATACCCAATTAAAACTACAACTTTACAGAGTTTTAGATAAATTAATTTTTCTAAATATTTTTAACTTATGACAGTAATTTTATCTAAACATACGTATTCTTCGCGCGCATGCCGTCATGCCACCAAAGCAGGGGAATTTCATCCCATCTGAAGAAGATCAAAATTGTGATGGCATGTCATCGGATCATCTTCGGTGATGTATGTAACGCTCCAAGCCAGTGGTTACCAATTGGCAACCTTTTTTTGCGGCCAGTGAACCAAAATATATTAGTTGTAATTTTTTTGCGGACAATATTCTTAAAAAATCTACATGGGTTTTAAATACTTTTAAGTTTTATATCTTAACAATTTGATATCTGTTACACATTAATTGTTTAATATTTAAAATTCACATTAAAGTTATTGTAGCCAGAACTTTTTAATATGCAATCAAATATTTTTAAAAATCTACTTCTTATTTTAATTTGCAATTCAATATTTTTGTTTTGTACAACTTGATAAAAATCTGACAGTAATATTTAATGTTTACTCAAACATAAAAGAGTCCTATATAAAATTTTGATAAACTCCTGCTCTATGTCAACGCCTCTTAAAACTGAAAGCCTTTACACGGTTTCTTATAATTAGTCAGATCAAATTACTTGCTTTGCTTTATATAGAAAAACTGGGCACCTGGGCCGTTCAGCGGCCCCTATCCCATACATCATGAAATTAAATACATTGCGGTAAAAACATTAAATTTAGCAACATTGGGGTAGCTATAAAATAAAAGCTCAAACACTTTGCTTGATAAATTAATATCTAGAAATTTCAATTAAGCAGTCGTTGACGTAGCTATATCTAATTACTAAACGATAGATCTATTTATTAATAAAATCTAGTAAACATAAGGTGGTATCAAATATACGTCTAAAAACTTGTTTAATTTATAAATATAATTGGTTTGTCTTTTCTACTTGTCAACTACTGCAGATTCAATTCTCAAATATATATGATAAATTTCTAAAATTTTTCATATATAAATTCATATATGAAGAATTGGAAGTATCTTTATAATAAAAAATGGGCTCATGCGCACATCTGGTTCACTCTTTAAATAGTTTGCGAAAGGGCCGGATTAACCTATAGGCACACTAGGCACGTGCCTAGGGCCTACAAAATTCAGGGGCCTACGAAAAAATTGGGAGAAAAATTTTTTTTGACAAAAGTAATTTAGCTTTAAAAACAACAAGTGTATTTTGCACAAAATTATGAAGATACAAATAAAAATATAATATTTTTCGGTAATAAATTATTTTGCAGAATCTTATGATCTAATATATTACTTTTTTTGCGATTTTTGGATTCAACGAAATCTTGTATTATGCTGTCGAATTCCAAACTACGCAAAATGTCGTATTCAAATTAAAATCCATATTAATAAAAATGTAAAAAAAAAATATGCAAGAAAATTTTAGCATACATTTTGAAAAGAGGGGAGGAGTGGGGGAAGGGTCCAAAAACGGCTGTGCCTAGGGCCTACGAAAGGTATAATCCGGCTCTGGTTTGCGCAGTCTACTTATAAAAAACCCTGTGGAGTTTTCTGATGTAGGAGGCGATAACTAAACCAGACTACTAGAGATGTAACGTAACAGGCTTACACGTGGTCCACCCTGAATAACACTAAATCTGCTACACATTTCATTGAGCTCTCTTGATTTTCCTATATGTTCTCTTTGTATGTGGGCTAGGATATTGCTGCTTTGCATTTGGACTAGTGCCCTGCGTTTCCTTAATTTTCTAGTCACGTGGAAAAGTATTGGAGAGCCTGAAGTCTTAATGGTTTACCTGCCAGACGACTGGCATTTGATAATAGAAAAATGCTCCTCAGAACATCGATAATAGCCCGATTGTGCAGGCTATACCACGACGTACCTATATCAATCCATTTTACTGTGTTTTTGCAATAATATTTTGGAATGGGTTAACTAACGAACATGACGTAAACTAATTTCTAAATATATCACATTTAATTATTTAAAATTCAGGATTTGTTCTTGCTATAACCTTTCAGAGTAGATATCACAAAAGCAAGGTTAAATTATCTGAACACAAAAAGACTTAATATTAATTATTTTTATTAATATTAATTATTTTTATTAATAAAATGAATTATTTTATTTATTATCTTTCAAATAGTGAAGAAATTAGATTTCGCTTCGTACCATATTGAATTTGAACTTAGGTTACCGAAAAAGTAAAGGCTGTTTTCTAAAAAAACATATTTTTTTTTTTTTCAAATTCAATACGATAGATTTGATTTTATTTTTAAAAAAATATACATATTTTTCTAAAATACTAATCGCAAACGAAATGTTGAAGATTGATGATACTTGCTATTGAAACATAATATTCTGATCGTAGAATTTTCTTAAAACAATTAGCTAGGAATAAACATTGATATTTAAACTTCATTAAAAATAATTTGACGTATTTAATAAAATGGAAATTTGTTTCCTACCTTCAAGTTAATCATCTTAGTAGAACAAAACATTACTCACCTACAAAAAGAGAGAATAAAAGAATTAACATGAGAGTTCTTATCTAAGATTATAAAACATTAATACCATTATAAAATAAATTTTATTAAAAAGTGGTAGTTTTTTAAAGTATTTTATTACTGAATTTGTAGATAAATAACACTGGGGGAAATGTTTTTTGCTGCATTTATACAAAAACCTTTGCTTTTATATTCCATATTATATTCCATTATTCCATTACCTTTGCTTTTATATTCCATAAATTTAATTTAAAATTATTTTGACCATAAAAAAGGGTGTCGGAAAAATACTGAGATTAGGGTGATTCATTAAATAAGTTACTCAAATTATCAATACGATATTATATTACAATTACGATATATTATATTATAATTACGATAAAAGTAATTTTATTTTTTATTTTTATTCCATTTTTAAATCTCTCCCCCCTTTCCTCTCACCAAGCGTTGAGAGGAGGCAAATGAAATTTTGAATTCACATATTTTTGAGACTAAGCTGATATCTTTTATAAATAATCTTTTTAGTTTTAGTCATACCCTCAAAATACAATGAAATTTCCGTAGTTTAAGAGGTATTTTTCCTAACTGTATTAAAGACAATGCATGAATATTTTCTCATATATTAAAATTATATCAAATTATTATGGAAAAAATATGTAGATCTTTTATTTTGTAATTTATTCATCATAATATCTTTTGCTAATTAGACACACGCTTATACATATGTTTAAATTGTTAACAAGGTCTTGGTAGTCATGGATTTTTTTTGTCCCCCAAATAAGCTAAAAATGTTCTACTACCAGTTATTTTCCTTACCAGGAACCTAACATTCTTAAAAACGCTAAAGTCTAATTTTCACTCAAACTAAACATAATCTTCATGATTTCTCTTTTAGTCAGAGACAAACAATATATTCAGACCTAAAGAATGCATTTTATAAACAGGTAGAAGTTCCCTTTCCAGCTCCGGCGCTTCCGATTTCGAGGAAAGGGGTTCTCTACAGTCTATCGCATTCATCTCTTGAAAGAGTCTCACTAGCGATGAAATGGAACAATTTATTGACTCCGGGGCGCAATCTCTGCTTTCAGAAAGAACTTTACACTTTTGGCAACACAATTCTTCTTCTTTTTTCTGAGGTTTTAATAATTTTAGCGTACTTAATGCACTGTTTTGGTATTTTTAAAATAGGGATACCACAGACATGTAAAAAGTGGTAAAAACTCAATTCCTATTTGTTTATTTATTATCTCCTTAATTATTCAATTGTAATTACCACTATGACTTGCATTTCAAATTATTCATATTTAAAAAAAAACATTTTTATCATAATGAATTCATAAATAAATTAAGCTCTTTGTTTTTTTTTCAACAACGCCAAGAAAAGTAGCTCAGCAGATTTCCACCTAAATTTAAACATGGAATGAATTCATGATGACATAATCAGAAAACAAATTTACTTTTCTCATATGGGATACTTTCCCCATTCTTATACATGGATACTCCTCAGGAGAAGAAATGAACTCGGATGATTCTAGCCTCAGGAGTATACCATCCCTAGATTTTTACCTAATTGTTCCTAAAAGTTAGACTCCTTATTTATTTTATTTTATAACCGTCGTTGAACAGCCTATCGAATTTTCAGTTTATGACTACTAATGTTCTACTCTGTATCCTTGTAATTTTGTACCCAATCCAGAAGACAAGGGAACTTTTTGATGGAACTACACCAAATTTGCGCTACATGGAGAGAAAACCCCCGAAAACCTCCCACGATTAGCCTGACGGCAAAGGAGACTCTAACCCATGATCTATCAACCACTGAGGATATTTTACGTCAGCACTGTGGTCAGCGCGAGCCGAGTGCAGAATTCGAATGAACCAGTCATTGCCGGGATTCGAACCTGGTTCACCCTTACTTATATTTAATTTATAACCGTTGTTGAACAGCCGACCCAATTTTTTTTAGGTTGACGACTACTAATGTTCAATTCCGAAGCCTTGTAATTTTGAATTAATCCAGAAGACAAGGAAACTCCTGGATCTGTACTCCCAGAGGTATGATTTGATATGGGAACATGGAGGACTTTGTGATTCGACAGATTTAACGTGCATCAGTCGGTATTTACTACAGGGGGAGTCTTCGGCCAGCAGGATTTCGGCCTACGAGCTCTTGAACATGGGCCTAGTGCCCAGCCAACCAGGCTATCCCGGTCTACCCTTACTTATAAGCAATAGATTATTAACTTAAATTTTATTACTATCTAGCATTAATTTCATGATCTGATCAGATTTCACTGACGGCTACTCTATCCGCCAATTGCTTACACTGTTTATATGCCATTTTAGTCTTAGTCGCCCTAGGGATTAATCCAGATGAAAGCGTGGAGTGCCCGGACAGTAACTCTGAATCATGTCAATTTTTTGCATTCACTTTCAATAGTAAACTGGAAAAAAAATGCTATAAAAAAGTTGCTAATTTTGACCTCTTTTAATAAAATTATATATTTTTAGTCACCCGTGGCAATCTTGTTAAAAGAAACTTTCATTGCAAGCGAAGATGATAAATTCTAATCAATTAATATGTCATATTTTATTTTAGAACTGGTTTAGAAACATGGACCCCTTTTCGAGTTTACGACTAGCTATGTTCAACTCCACGGAGATTTTCTGAATCTATCTTTGGTACAAACTAGCCTTCAAGGTGGTCTATTTTTATGAAAGTAGTTCCAGGAGACATAATATGGAATATACAATGTGACACATGGAAAGAGAAAGCCATGAAAACCTCCCCAGGTTAGTCTGATGGCAAGGAGATTCAAACACATGATGCATCTACAACAGAGGTTATTTTACGACGGCACTGTGGTCAATTCGAGATTCGATTATAAAAGGTTGATGCATGGAAAATAAAATAATACTTATAACTAGGGCCCGGATTTTGATGGCATTTGCATTTTTGGACATTTTTTGTCCATTAGAGCATTTTTTTTAGATTTATAGGGTATTTTTCATTAAATTTTTCGGCTTATTTTGCATTTTAAAACACCTTTTAAATTTTTTGTTAATTTTTTACTACTTTTTTATCATTTTTTATTATTACACTTCCAAACAGTGAAGAAAATCTCTAGGATATTAACAAGTGAAGCAACATCTTTTCAAAAAGAAGAATTGCCAGTAAGTGAGACCGTCTTTTTCAAGTACGTGCCAATAACATCAGTAGACGTTGAAAGAAGCTTCTCCAGGTATAAAAATTTACTTTCAGACAAGAGACGCTCGTTTACATTTCAAAATATCAACAAAAAAAATTAATAATCCAATGTAATTCTGATATTTAGTAATATTATGAGATGGAAGTAGTTATATTCATTAAAGTTTCTATACAAAATGAAAATGTTTTGGTGTCAACATATTTTCTTTTTTTTTTGTAGTTATTTTAGGATATAAAACATATTTTTCAAATTTTAATAAACGTAGAACAAGTATTGCATTACTTTATATTTTTTGAAATGACTCATAATAATTTTAAAGAGTAAAACATTGTCTTAGTTCAATATTTTTACTTTATTTAAGTCATGTCATAGGGCATTTTTAGAGCAATTTTCGCATTTTTAAGGGCATTTTTCGCACTTTTTAAGGGCATTAATTGGGATTTTTTAGGTCATCAAAATCCGGGCTCTACTTATAACTGTTATTCATTGGTATGAGTTCTACAAAGAGTTATTGAGGGCATGCGAACTTGATACGTAGTTTATTTATTGTTACACCAGGTTGAGTTTTTGACGTAAAAGTTTTTTTTTTGCTTAGCAGAGGTAAAAACCGTCAAAAAACTATTTTTTATTCTTATTTTGTAGTACGCAATAGTATTTTCTAAAATAATATTGATTTCTACATAATCGATTTAATATGCTATCAAATATAATAATTTATAATATATAACTATTAGATATAAATAATTATATATTATACAACTATTATGCAATATATAATAACATACATAATTGATTTAATATACGATCAAATATAAATTATTAAAACTTGTTATACATATCTTTGAGTTTCGATTTGCTATGAAAACTAAAAAATAAAAATTTTGCACTTAGTAAAATATTAAAAAATATTTTTTAAAAAATTGAGGGCATACAGATTTTATTATTTTTATTTATATTTATTTGTTTGTTTATCATCTATATGATTTGTAAAAAATCTAAATACCTGTATATAATCTTTAGATTTTTATTCCAAACTCGTAACTGAATAAAACCAATTAAAGAACTACTGTTACTTTATCTAATTTTGTAACTTTTATTTAAGTGTAAATTTATATTACATTAATGGAGAAACCACAATTGTATTCAAAATAGTATAAGTTTTAGTAATCAGGGTTATTATGTCAAAGCATGCTGTAGTAAGTAACTAGTTTTGCGCAATTTACGTGACTTAGCCATTGTATGACAATATCATACCTGCCAGCTCTTCCGGATTTTCAGGAAGATTTTATTTTCATATTTAAAGTGGTAGCAATACTCAGGTTATTTCAATTAACTTTTTGAATTATAATAATAATTCTAAATGAGTTTGACCACCACTATATATAAATAATTACAATAAATATATCAAAGCGTAATAACCTCGCGCAAGTGAATTTAAACGGGATCAAAATATAAATATGTTTTTGAGTCAGATTGTTTTTCGTTTATTCTTTTACAACCACTCTGAAAATCCATTCTCGGAACGAATGAAAGTTGGCAGGTATGCAATATTTTTTATCAATAATCTTAAGTCCTTTTTTGTCAAATATTTTTTATAGTTCTCGTTTAAAATTTAATATTTTAAGATTCAAGATTTATTTATATTTTGATTAGTTGAAACAAAA
Organism: Parasteatoda tepidariorum; assembly: GCF_982258835.1. Taxonomy (NCBI): domain Eukaryota; kingdom Metazoa; phylum Arthropoda; class Arachnida; order Araneae; family Theridiidae; genus Parasteatoda; species Parasteatoda tepidariorum. The sequence goes on along the minus strand of NC_141759.1, from coordinate 95,695,733 downwards.
AAATAGGTCACCAATGATGTAAGTTTTTGACAAAAAGGTTTTTGACATGACTGTAAGAACCACCGTATGTAAAAATTTACCAATCCTGATCATTACATAGACATATGTAGTCTTTTGATCATAATTCAAAGAACAGCTTTTTAACCCTTGTGAGTTTGAATAACAGATAACAAAATTTAGAGGCCAAAAAGGCATGAATCCGCGTGACTGCTGCTGGACTAGGGTTAGCGGCAGAGCGTTTGGCCGAGCAACGATACAGCTAGGCGAAGATGAAAGAATAGTTTTTGAGAAATCGAATTTCGGAAAAAGTCGTATCTTTGAAAATCAATTTCTCGGGAACTATTTGACCGATTTTGCATTTCATCATGTAAAAATACATTCTTTAAAATGATGTAAAAAATTGTATAGCTTACAATTCAAAATTTTTTCGACTATTTTAAAATGAACTAATACAAAATAGCAAATCCTCACTTGAAGTTGTTTAAGCATAGAATTATCTTTGGCTAAATTAATTTTCGAATTGTATGCAAAAATGTTTTAATTCGCTTATAAATTTTTCATGATAAAGAGAAATATCAGAAAGTTAAATTAACGCTTAAAGGATCAAATTTTGAACCAGTCTCCCGACCAAAGGATGGGGACCATATTTCCCAGATTGCGGCAACCCCCAACACCTTGGAAATTAGAAATCTGAATGCGTCGAAAAAAAGTATGCTTATTCTGAGAATTTACGTTATCGTGTCTGATTTCATAACTTAAAATATCATCTGCGATAATTTATTAATATATTTGAGGTACTTTACCCATTGAACCTTTAAGATTGGGTCCTAGATCGTAAAGATCCGATCATTATATCAAAAGTTATTCATTGTGGTCCTAGAACCGAAGATCCGATCATTATATCGAAAGTTATTCATTGCGGTCCTTTTTTTGTGCACTGTACAATAAAAAAATAGGACAATAGTATGTGAAACACAGTAAAAAATAACAAATAAAAATTTTTTTTTTGTTAATAATAAATAAGGATAACAAATAAGGATTCATAATAAATAAGGATAGCAAATAAGGATTCATAATAAATAAGGATAGCAAATAAGGATTCATAATAAATATGGATAGCAAATAAGGATTCATAATAAATAAGGATATTGTATAGCAGTTCAAACAGGAAATTGTTTTTATCTGTCTTGCGTAGTTTATATTTTTAAAAATTTCGATATAAGTGTTAATATTCCTACTTGGCAACATCTAACGTCCTATCATTTTCGTTTTGATTTTGACATCATGTCATGCGTGAGCTTATAAAATGAAGATCTCGAGAGAGATGAATGTGTTTTATTACAACAATGGATAAATACCCGTTATTTAAAACAGAGTAGATATGTTCTGCCTTCACGATAATTTTTATTAAAAGTTTAACAATTCGAATATGAGTAATGATATTCGAACTACAAAATTAAATTAGTATTTTTAATTCTATCATACTTCTTGTACATTTTTCTATACCTCATCATAATTTCAAGTTTCTGAGTCTTATAGTGTCGAAACGTGTTTTTAAGCAAAAAATGGTAGAAAAATATTCGCAAAAATGGCAATTATGACATTAACAAAAATGTCGCTGAGTTAACGTAAAATTACGAGTCTGTAGTTACATTCCGTTGCCTTAATTCTCGGATAAAAAAAATTTTTTTTTTTTCATTCCATTTTACTTCAGGTACATTTTTCCACACACCTACCAAACTGTAATTTTTCAATTTTAGCGCATCGAAATAAAACTGAATGGTTTTTGAACATTCGAATAAGAAACGGTGCTTAGGACTTTTTAACCCTTTCCGGTGCAGCGTAGCTAGTTTATCATCATCCTGAAATTCCTTTTTACAAACACGATAGATATCTCCGCCTTATCGTAGTTTTCAGGGAAATGACGTTTAAAAAGTTTCGTAAGAAATGTCTCTTAATTTTTATTGTTTACTTTTAAAACATTTTATTTAATTACTGTTAGAAGAGGTGCAAATGATTTTAAGCCCCTTCCATTTTTATTTTAAAACTCTAAAATTTCGATTTCAATAAAGTAAAAAACAAGAGAATGTATGTTTTAGATAAAGAAGTTAAAGCAGAACGAAACGAAATAGGTCATTTAATTAAAAAAAAAAATCATAAACAGGAGTAACCTTTACCCGATTACTCTTTAAGAATAAAATCCTTTCATTTCAAAGAATGAAAAAAAGAAAAAGGCATTTCATAAAAAGATCATTTCATAAACATTTTAATTCAGCATAGTGAATGATTCTTTCAGAGGAGCTTAATCACTAGCAAAATATTCTTATAAAATTAAAATATTACTAAGTACTGTAAAATAGACTTTGTAACAAAGCCCCTTCCATTTTTTATTTTAAAGCTCTAAAATTTTTATTTCCATGAAGTTTTTAACTTCATGGAAATTCATTTTTACAAAAGAAGGTATGTTTAAGATAAAGAAGTCAAAGCAGAATGAAACAAAATAGGTCATTTAATCGAAAAAGTAATAAACAGGAGTAACCTTTACTTACACGATTACTCTTTAAGAATAAAATCCTTTCATTTCAAACAATTAAAAAAAAGAAAAGAAAAAGACATTTCATAAAAAGATCATTTCATAAACATTTTAATTCAACATAATGAATGATTCCTTCAGAGAAGCTTAATCACAAGCAAAATATTCTTATAAAATTAAAATATTACTAAGTACTGTAAAATAGACTTTGTAACAAAATCAAGTTCTTTGTAACAAGTTTCAGATAGTTCACGATAGTTTTTACTTTCTTTTCGGTCATCACGTTTGATGACTTTGCACCATTTTTCGTCTTTTGGTTCATAAATTTTTTTTAGATATTGTGTTAAATGTAAAGCTATTACAACGTCATATAAAACAATACTTTTTTAAGTGCTTGGGGTTATTTTTTGAGAATTTTTATCAATGTTCCACGAGCGACGGCATGCCTTTTTACTGTATCAGAAGGTGAAGGGAGTCGTATTGGCGCCATATTCTGACGTCTTCAGCTGAGATGGGAAAACTAACCGCGTTTTAGGGGGCTTGACTAATCGATCAATTTTAAATATTAATTAAAAAATAAGAAGTTAACCCACTCAACTGAAATCGGTGTATGTCGTCATAAAATGGTTTGAAGTTTCATTAAAAAAAAAAAATCCACTAAATTTCCTCATTAATGCAAATCGTTAAAATCTTGGTCATATATACAATTTCCACCCCAGTCACAAAAGCTCATCTTGATGCCCTGGAATCTTGTTTTATTCATATGAATGCTGATTCTCTGGTTGATGACATTAGTTCCTCATCACTCCTACATAACGCGTGGAAATGCATTTTACCCTGATTTGTCCCTCTCGACTACTGTGGTTTTTCCTGTTCTGTTTTCTATATTTTTTTTTTCTTTCTTGGCTACAGTGCCTTTTCTAGTTATGTTTCTCACCTTTATTGTTTTCATTTTTTGTTGACAACTTTACTACGTTTTATATTTCAAATCACTTTTGATTCTTCTAATTTCCGTCTGACAAGTCTTGAAAATGGGCTCCTGTTTTTGAGCTCTTCAAACCTGGCGACTGTTATTTCCAGTTAGTATACTTTTGAAGTGAATAAGGTTTTCAATCTCTCTTTTAATCGGCAACTGTTTCGAAAAATTTTACATGGCAAAACTGATGGCGCAATCTGAAATAGATGCCTGAATGTTTTAGAAATGGTGAATTTTTTACCCATGCAAAATTTATAAAAATGAGCGTAAGTAATTTAAAACTTTTATTTTTCAATGACACTATAATTCTAAAAAGATTCTTAAATCAATATCACAATCCTATAGTGTAGTTTTAAAATTGCTTTCATATGGATAAAAAAAAAAAAAATCCTTATTTTGGTCGATATTGATCGGGTTTTTGATTTATAAATATTGAAATTTTAAAATTTTATGCTTTTCAAACAGGGCTTTGCCATAAGATAAGAACGAAAAAAAAATTTCAGAAAAAGTTAAAAATTTACCTTTACTGCAAAAATTTCGTTTTGATAGTATAACATGTGACAACGAAACTTTTTTTTATTTATTGAAAATAATTCATATCAGCAATCTGAATCTAGTGTAAATTTAATATTTAACAATAATTTTAATATTTTACTATTTTAGTTATTTATTTTAATTTAATTTCTTTATATTCTATAAATTGTGCATTAATAATATTTTAAAATTTTTTAACTAAGATCTTTTTTTTTCCTATTTCATGAGGCCAACAAAATATTGTTATATAATATATAAAATGTCTAAATGAAAATGAGTAGTCAACCGGAAAAAAATTATGATTAATGGATCTTTTAGGTTTTAAGGTAAATTTTTCAGTCATATCTATTATTACTATCAATTATTTTACTTGAGCCATCAAATAATTTAAAATTGTATTAGAAAATTTATTAAGTGTAAAGGAAAAAAACTAATAATAGCAACAAATAAATCTTTTTTAATTGAATGTTTAAAATTATTATTTTTTTTTTTTAAATTCACACATGAATTAAATCAAGATAAAAGTAAGAAATACTTATATCCAGAATTTAAAAATTAATTCGTATAAAAAAAAAAAGAATGAAGGAAAAAAAAAAAATAAATAAAGAGGGGTAAAAAGCAATACTTTAGTACGCAAATCGTACTCTAGATGGCAGCACGAAACATAAATTTTCTTTAAGCTAAAAAATTTGATGCAAAAGTTTTTGAAATTCGCAATGGAATGAAAACTAAATGAAAAGTTTAATTAAACAAAATATTATTTAAGTCTAAACGGTAAGAAAATTATACTCAAAAAATTTAACGAGTGAGACTTGGAAGAGAATACAGGAAAGGATTTTTTTTAAGGTTAGTCAACGTGTTTTAAGGATGTATTTACTATTTAACTTAAAAACCTATTATTATTTCAATTAACGAATAATATAATTATCTTAAATTAAAAATAATAATTTTCAATATTCAAAATTGTAAATATTGAAAATTGTAATCTTTAAAAGCTTTAAAAGAAGCTTAAACATTACGTAGGAAAATAAAAATAAAAATCCTTCAGAAAAATAGTAAAATTAAAGTTATTGTCACTAATTGTTTTCTTCGCATCTAAATTAATAAAGCAAATTCTACTTTTATCATTTTTGTAAAATATCATACTTTTTATTTCTTTTTTTTTTTCTGAATTGGAGAAACATTAATTATTGAAAGTATTTTTCGAAATGAATTATCATACATTTCCTCTGCAACAAAGGTGGTTTTACCCATAAACAGAAAATAGATTCATTAATTTACGTAATATTTATTCATTTTATTTTTATTTATTTATCATTTCATTTTTATTTATTTATCTATTTATTTCTTTTTATTTACTTATCATTTTTATTTATTTATCATTTTATTTTTAGTTATTTGTCATTTTATTTATTTATTTATCATTTTATTTTTATTTATTTATTATTTTTATTTACTTATCATTTTTATTTATTTATCATTTTATTTTTAGTTATTTGTCATTTTATTTATTTATTTATCATTTTATTTTTATTTATTTATTATTTTTATTTACTTATCATTTTATTTTTTATTTATTAATCATTTTATTTATATTTATTTATCATTTTATTTTTATTTATTTATTATTTTATTTTTGTTTACTTATTTAGTTATTTTTGTATATCTATTTACTTTATCTTCGGTTTAACACGTTTCTCGAATAGATAAACATAAAAGCGTTGATAAATCTAAAGATAAAAAAAGTTTGAATTATTTATAAGAATTGTTTGATAACACTTGGAAAAAATTTTTGTTGTTCTATTTTGATTTGTTAAATTTCCTATTGCCTTATTCGGCTATGGAAATTTCAAATCTGAAATTAGATTTGACAATATAGGTATGTTTTTTTTTTAAAATGACATTTTAAATCTATTTAAGGCACAACATCAGGATTCAAACTGCATAGGAAACCATGTCCGAAAATGTTCTCATACGCTGCTAAGGCTGCTCACTTTTTATGACTTGCTCAGAAGCACACAAGAATACGGCCCTAGTGGCGTATGACGATATTTCAGAGCATGATTTTCTCTGCAGTTTTAATCCTGATGATGTGCCCTAACTCCTCTAGAAGTTAAGTCGTAACATTTATGCAACCAGCTGTTATATTTAACGTTTTTAAACTTCTACAATTTGACAAAAGTAGACTAAGAATGTCAGGAAAAAAAAAAAAAAAAACCTGTTAGCTTGGAAAGAGAAACAGATTTCCGATTTGAAACCTTCATATCTAAGATTTGTTCAAGAAAAAAAACTCATGCAAAAAAAAAAAAAAAAAAAAAGAGTCTCCTTAGAGTAATTTGTTTATGAAAATAAGCAGATTTCGAAAGGTATCAATATAAAAAACCGAAGACATACGAAACCAACAAAAAAAAAAAAAAAAAAAAAAAAACAAAAAAAAAAAAAAAACAAATTTAAAACTTTCAAAAAAGTTTACTTTTTCCTCATAGAACACCTCTTTGAAAAAACTGCTTATCATTGTTTCGAAAAGAGCCGCTCTCTCAATTTCTGAGGTCTTAAAAAAATTAATAGTAATATCAAAATTACTTTGCTTTACAATCGTTTTTAAAAGGCAATCAATCCTCTGTAATCGTAAAGAATTTTTTTTTCAATATCAAATAATCCATTATAACAATCCGAAATATTTTTTTAAAAAAAGTTTTCATACTACCCGTTATAACACTCTTAAATAATTTTTTATTTTTAAAATTTCCTGCAATCCGCTATAACAATCCTAAGCATTCTTGTTCTTAAATTTCAGATAATTTTTTAATAACAATCATAAAACTTTACAAATATCTAAAAAAATACAATATTAGGTAAAACTTTTGCTACCAATTTTCAAACTTCGAAACACAAAAATTATTCACATCCACAACATCAACGTATTGCAAGCAAATTTCCTGTTTACGTTTGAAATATTAGACAAATAACTTAGTTGCATGAATAATTATAACATTATAAGAAGCCTATACAATTTTTTTTCAATTTCAGACAGTCTGTTATAACAATCCTAAACAACTTTTTATAAATTTCAAACAATTCGTCATTACAATCTTAATTTTTTTTTTACCAATTTCAGACAATCCATTATAATGATTCTAAATATTTTTTTTAAAATTTCATACAATCCGTTATGACAATCCTAAACAGTTTTTTTTTTAATATCAGGCAATGAGTTATAATAATCCTAAATATTTCTTTTATTAATTTCAGATAATTTTTTAATAACAATCATAAAATTTTACAAATAATTAATGAAATACAATATTAAGTAAAACTTTTGCTACCAATTTTCAAACTTCCAAACACAAAAATTATTCACATGCACAACATCAACGTATTGCAAACAAATTTCCTGTTTACGCTTGAAATATTAAACAAATAATTTAGTTGCATGAATAATTAATTATAACATTATAAGAAGCCTATACAATTTTTTCTTAATTTCAGACAATCCATTGTAATGATCCTAAATATTTTTTTTAAAATTTCATACAATCCGTTATAACAATCCTAAACAGTTTTTTTAAATATCAGGCAATGAGTTATAATAATCCTAAATATTTCTTTTATTAATTTCAGATAATTTTTTAATAACAATCATAAAATTTTACAAATAATTAAAAAAATACAATATTAAGTAAAACTTTTGCTACCAATTTTCAAACTTCCTAACACAAAAATTATTTGCATGCTCAACATCAACGTATTGCAAACAAATTTCCTGTTTACGCTTGAAATATTAAACAAATAATTTAGTTGCATGAATAATTATAACATTATAAGAAGCCTATACAATTTTTTCTTAATTTCAGACAATCCATTATAATGATCCTAAATATTTTTTTAAAAATTTCATACAATCCATTATAACAATCCTAAACAGTTTTTTTTTGAGTATCAGGCAATGAGTTATAATAATCCTAAATATTTTTTAATTTCCTTTTATTAATTTCAGATAATTTTTTAATAACAATCATAAAATTTTACAAATAATTAAAAAAATACAATATTAAGTAAAACTTTTGCTACCAATTTTCAAACTTCCAAACACAAAAATTATTCGCATGCACAACATCAACGTATTGCAAACAAATTTCCTGTTTACGCTTGAAATATTAAACAAATAATTTAGTTGCATGAATAATTAATTATAACATTATAAGAAGCCTATACAATTTTTTCTTAATTTCAGACAATCCATTGTAATGATCCTAAATATTTTTTTTAAAATTTCATACAATCCGTTATAACAATCCTAAACAGTTTTTTTAAATATCAGGCAATGAGTTATAATAATCCTAAATATTTCTTTTATTAATTTCAGATAATTTTTTAATAACAATCATAAAATTTTACAAATAATTAAAAAAATACAATATTAAGTAAAACTTTTGCTACCAATTTTCAAACTTCCTAACACAAAAATTATTTGCATGCTCAACATCAACGTATTGCAAACAAATTTCCTGTTTACGCTTGAAATATTAAACAAATAATTTAGTTGCATGAATAATTATAACATTATAAGAAGCCTATACAATTTTTTCTTAATTTCAGACAATCCATTATAATGATCCTAAATATTTTTTTAAAAATTTCATACAATCCATTATAACAATCCTAAACAGTTTTTTTTTGAGTATCAGGCAATGAGTTATAATAATCCTAAATATTTCTTTTATTAATTTCAGATAATTTTTTAATAACAATCATAAAATTTTACAAATAATTAAAAAAATACAATATTAAGTAAAACTTTTGCTACCAATTTTCAAACTTCCTAATACAAAAATTATTTGCATGCACAACATCAACGTATTGCAAACAAATTTCCTGTTTACGCTTGAAATATTAAACAAATAATTTAGTTGCATGAATAATTATAACATTATAAGAAGCCTATACAATTTTTTCTTAATTTCAGACAATCCATTATAATGATCCTAAATATTTTTTTAAAAATTTCATACAATCCATTATAACAATCCTAAACAGTTTTTTTTTGAGTATCAGGCAATGAGTTATAATAATCCTAAATATTTCTTTTATTAATTTCAGATAATTTTTTAATAACAATCATAAAATTTTACAAATAATTAAAAAAATACAATATTAAGTAAAACTTTTGCTACCAATTTTCAAACTTCCTAATACAAAAATTATTTGCATGCACAACATCAACGTATTGCAAACAAATTTCCTGTTTACGCTTGAAATATTAAACAAATAATTTAGTTGCATGAATAATTATAACATTATAAGAAGCCTATACAATTTTTTCTTAATTTCAGACAATCCATTATAATGATCCTAAATATTTTTTTAAAAATTTCATACAATCCATTATAACAATCCTAAACAGTTTTTTTTTGAGTATCAGGCAATGAGTTATAATAATCCTAAATATTTCTTTTATTAATTTCAGATAATTTTTTAATAACAATCATAAAATTTTACAAATAATTAAAAAAATACAATATTAAGTAAAACTTTTGCTACCAATTTTCAAACTTCCTAATACAAAAATTATTTGCATGCACAACATCAACGTATTGCAAACAAATTTCCTGTTTACGCTTGAAATATTAAACAAATAATTTAGTTGCATGAATAATTATAACATTATAAGAAGCCTATACAATTTTTTCTTAATTTCAGACAATCCATTATAATGATCCTAAATATTTTTTTAAAAATTTCATACAATCCATTATAACAATCCTAAACAGTTTTTTTTTGAGTATCAGGCAATGAGTTATAATAATCCTAAATATTTCTTTTATTAATTTCAGATAATTTTTTAATAACAATCATAAAATTTTACAAATAATTAAAAAAATACAATATTAAGTAAAACTTTTGCTACCAATTTTCAAACTTCCTAATACAAAAATTATTTGCATGCACAACATCAACGTATTGCAAACAAATTTCCTGTTTACGCTTGAAATATTAAACAAATAATTTAGTTGCATGAATAATTATAACATTATAAGAAGCCTATACAATTTTTTCTTAATTTCAGACAATCCATTATAATGATCCTAAATATTTTTTTAAAAATTTCATACAATCCATTATAACAATCCTAAACAGTTTTTTTTTGAGTATCAGGCAATGAGTTATAATAATCCTAAATATTTCTTTTATTAATTTCAGATAATTTTTTAATAACAATCATAAAATTTTACAAATAATTAAAAAAATACAATATTAAGTAAAACTTTTGCTACCAATTTTCAAACTTCCTAATACAAAAATTATTTGCATGCACAACATCAACGTATTGCAAACAAATTTCCTGTTTACGCTTGAAATATTAAACAAATAATTTAGTTGCATGAATAATTATAACATTATAAGAAGCCTATACAATTTTTTCTTAATTTCAGACAATCCATTATAATGATCCTAAATATTTTTTTAAAAATTTCATACAATCCATTATAACAATCCTAAACAGTTTTTTTTTGAGTATCAGGCAATGAGTTATAATAATCCTAAATATTTCTTTTATTAATTTCAGATAATTTTTTAATAACAATCATAAAATTTTACAAATAATTAAAAAAATACAATATTAAGTAAAACTTTTGCTACCAATTTTCAAACTTCCTAATACAAAAATTATTTGCATGCACAACATCAACGTATTGCAAACAAATTTCCTGTTTACGCTTGAAATATTAAACAAATAATTTAGTTGCATGAATAATTATAACATTATAAGAAGCCTATACAATTTTTTCTTAATTTCAGACAATCCATTATAATGATCCTAAATATTTTTTTAAAAATTTCATACAATCCATTATAACAATCCTAAACAGTTTTTTTTTGAATATCAGGCAATGAGTTATAATAATCCTAAATATTTTTTTAATTTCCTTTTATTAATTTCAGATAATTTTTTAATAACAATCATAAAATTTTACAAATAATTAAAAAAATACAATATTAAGTAAAACTTTTGCTACCAATTTTCAAACACAAAAATTATTCACACGCTCAACATCAACGTATTGCTAACAAATTTCTTGTTTACGCTTGAAATATTAGACAAATAACTTAGTTGCATGAATTATTAAGTATACCGAAGTAAAATAATGTGTTAGTGTAAGTATCCCCTTGCATTTTATCTTCCAAGGAAATTAGAATGCTGGATGTGTTATGTCAATGATATCCTGCTACCGATTTGAGTCTGCCAGATCTAGTCCAGCTTTTTTAACTTAAAAAAAATTTCACTACGACATTACTAACTAAATCACAAATTAAAAATAAATATAATTTCTTTTTTATAAGATAATGTGGTAGATTAAGTTTTTTCAGTTGTGGTATTTTTGCACAGTTGAGTGGATGAGTCATGTAAATTAGATTTTCAGAGTGGCCGTATTCAGGATAAGAAGAAGAAAAAATGGTATCCGAATTTTTTTTATCATGGATACATTAGGAGACGGGGCTAATTTTTTTTGTTGCATAATTTTATTTACAGCTACCTAATTTGAAATAAAAACCGTGCAAGCCCACTCAAAACTAGTATGGATTAGCTAGGTTAAAATTAAAGTGAAAGCAATTCTGTTGCATTCAACATGCCCATATTGATGCCACCACTTAATTTTTCCTGATTAACCCTTATCACTAGAAATGTTTTCTACAATTAATCCTTTTGGGACGGGCGAGCCATAAATGTATATGCAGAGAAGCAGAATGGAAAAAATAAAAATCAGCAGCATAAAGGCCTGATTTAACAGCTTAATTTTTGCTTTCACTTTAATTTTAACATATCTAATCTACACGATATTAGGTCAAAATCTAGCAAATGCAGAGATGCCAACTTGCTCCGGACAGAGAATAAATATTTTCTAGTGGTAGCTTATTAATTGTGATTCATGGTTTAATAAATTAAATTTATTAGATTTTTATCCACCACTATTTCTGAACAATTCGTAAGCTTATATATTCACTACTTTTTTAATTTAAATCATTGTCAAATTATGTTTATATTTATATATATCAACTTAGATTCGATGAATCAGATATTCAAATGTTATATTTACTCAAGCAAAGTGCTTGTTTTTCTATTAGCTACCACATCGACTGCTAAATTCAAAATGTTATTACTATAAATTTTCTGTAAATTTCTAGATGTATGGGATAGGGGCCGCTAAGTGGCCCAGGTGCCCAATTTTTGTAAATAAAGAAAGTAAGTAAATTTAAATCATGACCCACCATCATGCCTGCTACACCTCACACGATTCCTTTCTTCATTTTTACCTCATTTCAGGTTCTATTCCGAGCCTACATCACATCTTTCCTATGTATGTGTTCCCGTCATGGGATATTTCAAGATGAATGGGAAAAGGGCCATTTAGGCCTCAGATGCCCAGTTCTACAACAACGAACGAACGAACGAAATTTAAATCATGTTGAACCTTTTTAAAAAGTTACCAAAATTAGTCAAATATTTGCTAGATTTAGTTTGTAGTTACTTACCGTTTTTAAAATTATTTTGGCTTGTCCGGAGCAGTTGGCATCTCTGCAAATGTAATGTTTACTTTGAACTAAGTAGTGACAAATTAAATAAATGTTAAAGAAACAGTTTGGCAACCGGTTTTAAAATTTTTAACCCAAATTATTACCTTAAACATATGTGATTCACCCGTCTCGAAGATGTAAAAAAATAAATAAAAGGCGTGATTACTTAGAAGACAATCGACAGTTTACTCAATTATTATAACTCATAAGAACTAATATGAAAAGCGGTTACTAACCATTATAATATTTTAAAAAAATTAACAATTAGAGTGGTTGGTAATTTATGGTATTGCAGAGACACCCTCGAGTACCAAGGGCCCCGAAAATGTCACTTACTTACTTCATTAACTAATCTTTCCTTTTATGTTTCTTAAAAATGAAACTTTTAGCTATAAGGCTGCAAAATTCGCTATTGAACTTTCAAAATTTGCTGCGTAATATGCAGCAGAAGTACTATTTTTTTAATGCATTTTAAGGATTTCAGCAAAAAATGTAATTTAATACAAGTTTCGAGGTTAAAATTGTCGAAAACAATTTGAAACACCACAGTGGGAAAATATTTTTTTGCTACTCAGAAAAACAATTTTTAATTATATAATTGGTAATAGAATTTAAAATAAAATAATGGTAAAATTATTGTGAATTAAATAAATTAAAACTAAAATAGTATAGAAAAACATATTAACACCCTTTTTGAAAATTCGGGTAAAGAATCTCACGATTAAATAAGAGATGCTGGTAAGTATGCATACCCTCCAACTGCTACGGAATTTCCGTAGTTTCAGAAATCTTCTTTTCAGACGGTAGCAAAATTAATGTCTTAATATTTAAAAAAAAATAATTTTAGCGTAACTTGTCCACTATTACTTATAAAAGTGCAGGCCATATGGCTAGATTCTTAAGTTCTGATAAAAGTTTTATGAGATCTCCATTTGCTTTAAAAATTTCTACTTTGGTTCGCTACCACTAGAAAGAATTATTTTCAAAATCCTCATAAGTTGGAGGGTATGAGTATGAACAATATGCATCTAGATTAAGTCAAACGACAGCACTTTTTTATCCCCTTGGGGACGGTTGATTCAGAAAAGCACTCGTACAAAGTCAGAATCAAGTTGTAATTAAATAAAAAACGGTAACTTAAATGTAGTCGTTGCTAATTTGACAGACTTACTTTGCTTTTACTTTAATTATTGTTAGTTTAATCATATATATAATCAATATTAATTCAAAGTATAACTAAATAGTTTTATTTTGAACAAAGTAATGGTGAATTAAATAAATCAAATAATTATAACTCCGCCCACAAATAAACTGCTAAAGAATTACTTTGATTACCAGTTTTATCTTTTTACCCTGATTGACACGGTTTCATGCTGGCACGTATTTGTGACAGTCGGCCCGAAAGGGTTAAAACTGAGATCTATTATTAACAATAGATTTTATATTTAAGTAGACATCTACTTTCAACTTAGTATAAACAAATTAATACTAAAACTTTATTTTAATGTATAAATTTTATTTATGCAATGAAAATGAATGTATTTTTTTTCTAAATTACTGACTGATAATTCAAATCGTACATTCTTAGCAATTACGATGGAAAAAACTGAATATTCCTATCAATAAAATTTTATTAAATATATACAATTACATACAGTGTGATATACATTTTGTTCTGAAATCAAACAGTTGCCGCATTTTTTAACAAAATTAGTAGCTAACTAAAAGGGATTTCCATTTACTTTATATGAAAAACCTGCTACCACGTGTTTCATAACGACATTTTTCCATTAGAACAAAATAAAAGTTGATGAAGGTTACTTTTAGAAGGTTCTGTTGTCGCATGAAATAGCACTTTTTGCAATTAATATACAGTTTTTGTAACTGTTGTGAGTTTGACTGTTAGGTCAAGTTCAGCCTACCCTTATTATTTTAATTCTGAATACTGTGATAATTCTGATAGCTATAATCATGACAATTCTGAAAATGGCGCAAAATTTCAAAGTGGAGAAAAGAAACAGTTCCAAGAAATAAAAAGCATTTGTGGAGTAAATTTTTATTGCTCAAAAACTTACTCTAATGTTGTATTATCTGGGCTCATAGAACTTTGGGAAAATAGGAAGATTTCGACAATTTCTTTCTCGGTGGAAAAATTGGCGATTTTCGAAAAAAGGTTAATTAGTTATTTGTCTAGAACAAATAATTTTTGTTATTTGTCTGTTCTAATGCCCAGATAGTTCTTTTCGGCAAGATGACATACTTAATTTAATATTATAGTTTTGCTTCAAGTATAAGGCACTTGAACTGTGTTTTTTATTTTTTTTTTTCATTTTCCCTGGGTGAAAGTGCTTCGAAAAAGCATGTTTATGTATTATAAAAATATGTCATCAAACTCTGTTCCACAACCTCGTTCATGAGGCATAGTTTGGGCGATCACTGGGTTAGAATTTTCTCTTATAGTCAGAGCAGCTACTTAAATGGAACAAAAGAAGCTGGTACGATAGTTAATTAATTTTTGTCTCATATCTGATAAATTTTGCTCTTTAAAGGAATGATTTCTACAAAGTGCAAGTAAAATAAAAATTGAAGAATCAAACTGCAGAGATGCCAACTTGCGAGTGGTAGTTTATTAATTGTAATTTTTGGATAATTGAATTTATTTGGTTTTTATCCACCACTATTTCTAAATGATTCGAAGGGTTATATAATTCTCCACTTTCATACTTGCCAACAGTTAAGCGTGGAGGTAGCGGGTTCGAATCCCGCCGTAACCCTGGATGTATTCTTTGTGATGTCTTTCTCTGAATTGTTCTATCTGTATTTTCTACTTGACAATGACTTATAAGCCTATATTGAGCACACAAGTCAGCAAATGTATGTAATTTCAATAAATAAAATAAAAAACCTGCCAACTTTTACGCATTTGACGTAGAATTTTATATTTAAAGTGGTAGTAAACATATACTATATTCTCATTTATAAACTTTATTTTTAAATGATTTTGATCACCACTATTCTTAAAAAAATTAAGCATATATATTAATATGCGTTGATATCATGGTTGTCGGCTGATGTTTCTTCAAATACAACGAATTTTTCTTCTTGCAATCGAAATTTTAATTCCATGTTACTACCACTGGGAAAAATCATAATGGAAGGGATTAAAAGTTGGCAGGTATGCACTTTACCCAAAATAAGTCATGCTCAACTTTTTAAAAACCAAGCAAAATTAGTCAAATATTTGCAAAATTTAGATTGAAGTTAATTACCGTTTTTTTCCAATTATTTTGGCGTGTCCGGAGCAGTTGGCGTCTCTGAAACTGCGGGAAAAAGTATTTTTATAATTTTTGTTAGAGATTATACGCTTCATGTTATGATTATCATGCACTTATTTATAGGTTAATCTATATATAGTGGTTCATATAATAATTCTAAATTCAGGACTGTCAACTGCTACGCTTTATGCAAGTGTAGTATAAATTTAAAAACGAAAGCTTTCAGAATTGTTCGTAATTTTGCCGATATTTCGAAAACTTATCACAAGATAGCTGTTACAAAGCTGTGTTATATATTAACTTTTGAGTCATTTACCTGTAGTGGCGTGGAAAATAACTTCAAATCAAATTTGCAAAACAGATAATCATTCATTAAAACATAATTACCACTAGAAGAAACGCATAAAGTTAGCAGCCTTTAAAAAACGCATAAAGTTAACAGCCTTTAAAAAAATTTGCCATAGACGAACCTATGGTAATCTATAGTAACCTACGGCAACCACGGAAGTTAACAAGGCAAGGTATTTTAAGCCGATCGTAACCATAGAAATTTGTATGGCATTTATATGACAAGGCACCATACCCGTATGGCTACGATAGAAATTTGTATGGCATTTATATGGCAAGAAACCATAAGCCTATATGGTATCGATAGAAAACTTGTGTGGTATTAAATGGCGGGACACGATATTCTTATGGTATGATTACAGGGAAGTACCATAGGCATGTAACAAATTAATAGAAATACACAATACGCATGCGTCATTCATATGGGAGAGAAATTTGTCATACACTTAGGGTGAAAATGTGTGGTAAAATTTTACCATAAGTAAAACTCATAGGAATATCCCATGGTATTTTTCTTATGGCAAACCTATGGCAAATATTTCTAAGGGAGCCTTCTATATTAAATTTAGAGATCCAAGAATAAAATAGAAGAGCAAAAATCTCACTTAACACATAAAATCTCCCGAAACTCCGGGAAAATTAATTCTATATTCTGTCTATTATTTGGGAAAAGTTCATATATATATATATATATATATATATATATATATATATATATATATATATATATATATATATATATATATATATATATATATATATATATATATATATATATATATATATATATATATATATATATATATATAAATGCGTTGGTGCAGTTATAATATAGTAAAATTAATAAATTGATAGGTAATTTGTAAATGTTATTATGATTCATGTGATTATTTCTTCGAATTTTAAAATTGTTGTTGTTTCATAATGTCTGCCAAACTAGTCCAGCATTTTTTATGCGAATTGAAATACCCTAAGACCCCTATTTCAATTCACTTATCGACTGCAGATATGGAACTGAGCCTGACATGTCCTTTGCCTATTCATTACGTTCATAGTGACGAAGATAATGTCATAAAAAAGGTGTTATTTTCATATATGTGAGGAGGGAATATTGTTTTTCACTTGTCTTTTAAGCTTCATGTAATAATGGATGAATTTAATATTTTTATTTGCAGTCTTGATTATGTTTAATCGCTGAAAAAGTGCACTGAACTGAGTCTTCTTCTGGGTTCTGCTATTAAAAAATATCATTAATGTTTGCTGTATTGCATTTTAGAGCTCTGTCAAAAAACTTTTGGTTTATAGGACTCCACTCAAACTAATTTTTTTAATGCTAAGTTCAGATTTCACCTAATTTTTACATATTTTTTTTTATCCAAGTCTAATTATAAGTATTATAAATTAAGATGCATCATAACTTTAAATTAGTATAAATGTATGAATATATTATGGCCAAAGCCCGAATTCGGCCACTTCGCGAAACGGCTAAGAACGCTGTAAATTAGCTGACCAATGTCCGATCCTTTCCAGATTTCAGGAATTGGCCGGTCAGATCGCGAAGTGGCATAGGATGGCCGGCCAATGTCCGATCTATAACTAGCGTAAAAATATATTTACTTTGTCTTATTAGCAGTTTTAGTTACAATTACTTATTTTTTATTATTATCGTGTTTCTTTGAAATCCTAAGGTCCGAGAGTCCAAATTAAACTTTTGAACCCGAACCTGGATAAATCCCTTGATATGACAAGGGATGTATTTATCTTTCAGTATTGTATTATAAAGTTTAGCAATTGTATCTAAAAAAGAAAATGTTGCAGATTTAAATTCATATTAAGTACAAGTATATATGAAATGTTGAGAAGAGGAAAGACTATTTTAGAAGAAGAATTATTTTTAAAATATTTTTTCTCCGTTTATCTTATTTCCTTTTCTTTCCTTTCCAACCAAACAATGAAATGGTGTTAATTGAAAATTTGAAGTATCGCTCTTTTCGTCAAGAATGATAAATTGATCTCGTAATAAAAAAAAAGGAACAGAATTAGAAAGAAAAGAGAAAAATGCCATTTTTCTTGCTTTGTTACGAGACACAGCTTAATTTAAATAAAAAGCTAAGAACAATAAATTACCAGTTCTGAAGAAATTTCCAGAATGGCGGTGGCATTTCTACTCCCTTTAATTATTACGTTTTGCTTATTGTGAGGTTACTAATATTCAATTAGGATAACTAAAGAATTTGCTTAGTTTTCAACGATATATTACACTCTTTAATTGCGCATTTTTATTCAGTGAAACTTGGTGCCATCAACTGATTAAAGGAGAGAGCGAGTTAGTGAACGATACATAAATTAACCAAAATATGTTTATCCATTGAAGAACTAAACCCCACTCCAATTAAACTTGCTTTGAAAATGATTCCGTTTGCCCATTCAAAGAAAAATAATCCTAAAAATCTAACTAAAATCAAATAAATCATTTGTGTAATGGAAATTACAATTTTTTCATCACTTACAGATATTTCAGAAAATTTAAATTTACTGAGTATTAATTTATAAACCATGTCTCCTTATGATTGTAAACATTCTAACAACTTAGAAAGGAGATTTCAATATGAATTTATAGCGTGAGAGTTTTGAACGGTTCTTAGATATTACGTGTCGCTGATTCCAAATCTTCAATTGGTTTCTCTTTACAAGCTGCAGTTTATATGCATTTTAATTATATATTCACTGACAGGATCTTTTAAAAATTCACTCGAGTGAATACTAATTGTCACCATTTCTTTTCTACGTAGGGAGTGGTAGGAAGGCGATAATGCGCTTCAGTTTCTGATGTGATTCGTTAATACCGTACGTTTTTTTGTTGTCTTTATTGTTATTTTCAAAGAAGCAAACAAGCGCATATATGGATGCATAGAAACTAATACGTTCTCCGTGAACTTAAACCCTTGACGCAAGATTTTTATTTAAGATATTTTTCATACTTATTATATTAATTTAGGTCAAACTAAGTGAAAGACATTACATCTAGTATTTTAATAACTTATGCTAATGAAATATCTCGCGAAACACAGGTGTCTTTTTCTCCGTTAAAAGTAAAATCTAACGAACACAGTTTACTTCCAAGCAATAATTTTTCAAATTTGCTCTTATTTAGATATAAGAGAAACAGTTATTCATCATTTAATTTTTTCAAATTTTTCAAAATTAATAAATATATGAACATTAATGAAAAAAAAATTCAAACTACTTTTTTTGGATTTTACATTCTAGTACAAATTTAATTCCGATAATCTAACATATTTTTAAAATAACTACTATTAGATTGTTTTTTTTTAAATTTAAAAAAAAAATCCAACAAATGTTTTTGCTTATAATTTAAGCGTCAGAAAAAGAAGAAATAAAGGGTCACCGGTTTCCTATCAGTGTTAAAGAGTTATGACAAAAAAATAAACAACACTAAAAAAAAAAAACCTGTAAAAAAATAATCTGCAGCTTTCGGAGCAAAATTAATTCCAGATATGAAATTGACGCACTTAAAATAGGTAAGATTAAGTACTTGTATCAATACAACAAAAATATTATTTCCCAGTGTTATTAATCCATTCTTGATAAAGGTTTCCCAGTGTTATTAATTCAGTCTTGATAAAGGTTTCCCAGTGTCATTAATCCAGTCTTGATAAAGGTTTCCCAGTGTTATTAATCCAGTCTTGATAAAGGTGTCCCAGTGTCATTAATCCAGTCTTGATAAAGGTATAACTTACTAGTTAGAGTTTGTAATTGCTGTAGTATAAACTGAACGTAAAACAATTTTCTAAATGCAAAAAACACACATATCTAATTAGATTTCTCCAGTCCTGCATCCTAATTGGTGATTGGACGACCATTTCATACAAACAAAGATTTCAGCCACAATTAAATCCGATTAAATGACTTCGTTGCACATTAAAAGTAATCAGGAAATTCCCAACCAGCAATCTAACTGAAAACAAATAAATCCTATGAGCAAAAGAAATTATGAAAATTTTTGTAACTTGCTCACAATTTTGAGATTTTAAAATTTCCAACTCTAGATTTACAAATTCCATACCCTTATAATATAATATTTCCTACAACTTATTCGGAAGGACAACTTATTCCTACAACTTATTCGTACGCTTTACAAATTCAGTGTTTACATAGGCACAACTTTTATTCAAAGGTTAAAATTTATAACTTCTGTTTGTTTGTAAACTGGACTCCAAACAATTTCATCAACTGATTCGAGAAACACAAACACTTAATTGGATTTTCCCCTTCTTTAATTGTTGATTGTCCAACCATTCAATTCAAAGATTTAAGCCACAATTAAACCGGATTTGGGAACTATTCCGTTACCCATTCGAAGCAATTATAGGAAATCACCTCCAACAATCTAACTCGAATAAAATTCCAATTCGAATCCTTCCAGCTCACCAAGTTTATAATTTAGTTGTGTGTCCCTTTGTCCGAGAAATATTGAATTAAAGGATTCACTATCGATTCACCAACGGAATCAATTTTTCACAGGCTGATAGCCCTACTAGGGATTAACAATGTAACAGACAAATGAGGTCATCCGGTCCTTTTCCGAGAGCCAATGGTCGTTGGAGGAAATGTTTCAATGATGGTCTGATTGTTGGAACGACCTTTCACTGATTGGCGAGTATAATTTCATTTATCATCTGATCTAAACTGATTTGCAGTCTAAAAGAACTTTTACCGTTTAAAATATCTAGGGTAATTGATGATATAATTTTTGTATTTCACTATAGTGTGGTTTGTTTAAATATTATATTGATTTTGGATTTTGTTATAAATGTAAATTACATTATTATGTCATTGTTTTTTATCATAATATATATATATATATATATATATATATATATATATATATATATATATATATATATATATATATATATATATATATATATATAAGCACATTCCCGCTTTAAATATATAAAACTGAAAATTGCTTATTGGTTTCTGCTGTAAATGTATATAACTGAAAATTTATCATTAGTTTCTGCTGTAAATATCCAAATGAGTGAACTACTGATCTAGATATACACTGAAGAGCCATTACATTATGACCACCTTCCATTTATAGGCTCGCTCAGGTTTTCGGTTTCTCGCCAAGGAACAATGTTTTCATGGGGCACATTAGGACCCATAATCCTCATAGAACAATCCCTGACGTCTGTAAGCTACTTGAACATAGTTGCAGAACAGGTTCACCCATTCATGGCAACAGTTTTTCCTGCGAGGGATGGTGTTTACCAACAGGATAATGCACCATGTCATAAGGGTCGAATCGTCATGGATTGGTTCGAGGAACATTCCAGTGACTTTCAAGTCATGTCTTGGCCCCGAAATTCACCTGATCATAATCCAATAGAGCATTTGTGGTCCTACTTGGAAAGCCAAATTCGTGCTGTCAAGCTACCCTCTTGCAATGGGAGGGGATTGCAGGACCAGTTGGTGAGAGCTTGGTACCAGATACCTCAGACTACCTATCAGCACCTTGTTTAATCAATGCCCCGGCGGGTGCTAGCAGTTTTGAGGGTTGTTATTAGCAGGGTGGTCATAATGTAATGGCTCTTCGGTGTATATGAGGAATGTAGGACAGTAAAGAATCAGTAGGACGAATGGTAGAAACTTTGTGGTGTAAATGTCGATGTTATGAGATTGACACGTTAGTTCTTTCGGCTATAGTATATCAGGAGCTACGTGGCTCAGCATCAAGGAGCTAAGTGGCCTTAGTTCGAGTAGCTGAGTCTCCCAGCTTCAAGTACCTAAGTGGCTTCATAAAGGCGTTTACCACAGTACTCATCCTGGTATGGAGGGGCGGTGTTCAGTAGGCGGTGTTTTTGATGTAGCCAATGCACCCCTTTGAAGTTCATTGACTTCATTTGTTAAGTTGTGTCTTGTCATGGAATGTGATTTAATTAGTTCATTTAGTGATGCTGTCTAGTATGTGACATGTGGAAAACTAGAAATTTTTTTTGTAGTGCGCAGAACTGTGGTGCAGCCATCTATGAGTTTACGAGAAAGTTACATGTTTCACTATTTCGGAGTGACCAATTATGGAAAGCAGAATATTGGAAACTCCTCCTGTGTTGAAAAATAGAAATGAAATGCTGTGGTGGCCACGCAGGTATTATATATAAATATGCATAATTTTTAAGTGTAAAGTGGTACGAAAAGTAAAACGCTTATAAGTAATTTTTGGCCCCATAAATATGACAGAAATATATTTTTACGACTATGGCATATAAAATAACTTTGCTAAGCATTAAATTCCAGAGATGCCAACTGCTTCAGATACTCCAAAATAATTAATAAAACGGTAAATAACTATAAACTAAATTTTGCAAATATTCGACTATTTTTACTTGTTTTTTAAAAAGTTATTCACAACAAAGTTCTTAATAATATAAGCCTACGAATTATTTAGAAATAGTGGTGGATAAAAATCAACTAAATTGAATCTCAATTGATAAGCTACCACTTTAAAATATTTATTTACAGTTCGGAGCAAGTTGGCATCTCTGAAATTCTCATAATCATTTCAGGTAATTTTTAAATGGTGGTGAAATTTTATTTTTTTCTCGGTGTGCAATTTTATATCAGTTCTCATTTTACTACTATTAGGTACATTTATCTTTAAACGAAGCAATATTTTCCAATCATGAATTAATTATTTTATGACCCATTTTAAAAATAAAGAATAGCTAAAGTTGGCAACAATGTAAGTATATCTTAGTTCTACCTGAATCAAAAAGTTCACTTTTACCAGTTCGTAAATGTTAAACTTTAAACGTGTGCAATTTTTAATAAACGAAATAATGTAATAGATCATAACCATGAATCCAATAATCTTGTCTAGACTTGCATCCCATGAGAAAGATTTGTAACGCAGACAGTTTGTCGATAAATTCGAATAAAGGAGATGAAATATTGAGCAATTTCTTCCTATCATTTAGAGCACGCCCTGGGGTGTGAATATGAGACTGTTTCACTTGACCAATAAAATGCGTTTACCACCGAAATCCTAGACAGATTGAAACATAAAATTAACCAGAAAATTGTCATACTGGTTACTCATTATTTTTAAAAGCATCATTTGTGTTAAACAAAAATCACAAGTCTTCCGATTTAGTCTGAGAGAATTGTCAATACCATATGAAACACGTAACAGCTATACCTATGCTGTACAAAATTGACACAAAACATGAAACAAAATCAACAGAAAGATGAAATAAGTGAATAAAATCAGAATAGAAGCTCAAAGTGGACACATAATAGTTAAGGTTCTTTTAACATGAACCTTCTTCATTGTCAAAACACGAAACGACAGAAGAAAGTAAGGAGACAAGCGCGTTGTCTTAAGGAAAAAAGTGGTTTAACCAGAATTCTATTAGACAGGTTACTCATTATTTTAAAAAGTATCATTAGTGCTAAACAAAAAGCACAAGTCTTCTTATTTAGTCTAAGACAGTTGTGAAAGTCATATGAAATGCGTGACAGCTAAAACAATGCTGAACAAAATTGACACAAAACATGAAACAATATCAACTGCAAAATGAAATAAGTGAATAAAATGAGAATAGAGGTTCAAAGTGGGCACATTATAGTTAAGGTTATGAAACTTCTGCAGTGTCAAAACACAAAATGACAGAAGAAAAGTAAGGAGACAAGCACGTTGTCTTAAGCAAGAAAATGGTTTAAACGGTAAAAGGGAAAGAGGAATAATAAAATCAGAGAGATAGAAATAGGTGTAAGGTGATTAAGTGGAAACTCTAAAACTTTCAAACATTAAGAAAGATTTTTTACCTTTATTTGTGCTCTATTCACGTTGTTTTGCTTTATCCAAACGTGTCACAAAATATACCTTATTCTCATTTGGTAAATAAAATACGTTTCAATAGTAATGATAAATACTACCCTTGCACTGTTACATTGTAAGGCCATTTTCACCCTTTAAAAACTTTATCGATATTAACTGAGTAGGACTTCGCACAAGATGAGTGATTGAGTAGAGATCGACATTAGACATTAAAGGTCAATCGTAGGAAAAC
Source organism: Parasteatoda tepidariorum (assembly GCF_982258835.1). Lineage (NCBI taxonomy): Eukaryota > Metazoa > Arthropoda > Arachnida > Araneae > Theridiidae > Parasteatoda > Parasteatoda tepidariorum. Next base: position 95,671,391 of record NC_141759.1, on the reverse strand, counting down.
CATAGCATTTGAGCTAAATAAGCTTATTGAAGTGGCCTTAGTAGGCTGCAGTGCATTTGAAAAAGAAGAGTGATGTAAGAAAGCATCAGTGAGTTTCAAGAAAAATAGCTTGAAAGCTGGGTTGGTTTAAATATTCTGTTCTATTTGTCTTAATTTTATTTAACTTTTCCTGTGATAGTTTATATTCATTTGTGAGTTTTTCATATTGGATATTTCTGCTTTTTGTAGCACATTAGTTGTAGGGATAACAAATGATGCCCCTTCCCCAAAATAATTTATTAAGTGGTGAAACGTTTAAAAAAAAATGCAAAATTTCAGATAATTTTGATAACATTTAAAAGGCTGAAAACGAGATAATTGGAAGAAAGTTGTGCTTCATGCAAGCTATCGAGTTGTTTCTACGTAGTGACGGACAAGATAATTTTATATTAAATTTACTTAATTAGAATCAAGCATTAAAGCATATGTTTTGCCTCCCTAGAAGAATTTTTTTCTCACAGAGTTGGCATCGATGTAAATGGATTGCTTAAACAGCTCAACTAATTCTGTAGACTTTGCAGCCTTGTAATTTTGTACCCAGATAAGAAGACAAGGCAACTCTTGAATAAAGCACTAGGACAAGCTAGCCTTCGTGTAGGACTTTTTAATGGAACTAACCCGCATTTGTGCTACGCTGAGGAGAAAACTACGAAAATCTCTTACAGTTAAGACGACGAAAAAGTTTTATTCTAACCCACGATCCGTCTTCAAAACTCAGGATGTTTTGCGTCAGCACTCTAGTTGGTGCGAGCGGAAAGCAGAGTTGGTATCAACCAACCACAGCAGGGATTTGAACGTGGTTCACGTCCTTGGGAGGGCGAGCGCTCTATCTCCTGAGCAACCACGGCTCGGCTTGAAGCATTTAAAGTTATCTTGTAATAATCCAGGATAATATTTTTTATTGATGTATCGAAGAAGGAAAGAAGAAACAATACTTTAATAATGATACCGCGATGGCTAAGGGGATAGAGCGTTTGCCTTCCAATGAGGTGAACCGGGGCTCGATCCCGGTGATGGCTGGTCTATACGAATTCCGCATCCGGCTTGCACCGACCACAGTGACGTGAAATATCCTCAGTGGTAGGCGGATCATGGGTTAGAGTCCCCTGGCAGTCAGGCTAACCTTGGGAGGTTCTCGTGATCTTCCTCTCCCTGTAACGCAAATGCGGGTTAGCTCTATGAAAAAGTTCTCCACGATTTCTCTTAATACTCGATCCAGGAGTTCCCTTGTATTATGGATTGGGTTCAAAGTTACAAGGCTACGGAGTTGAACATTAGTAGTCGTAAACCCATAAAATTGGGTCGACTGTTCAACGACGGATATAAAATAAAATATAAAATAATGATGTATTAATAATTTAAAAATGATGTATTAATAATTAAAAAAATGAGGTATTAATAATTATGTAATAATGATGTATTAATAATTAAAAAGTGATGTTTTAATGTATGCATTAATAATAACTAATTCTATGTAATGATTACTTTATAACTACACTGTGTTCTTATATATTTATATTTAGTTGTAAGTTAGTTTTAAAAGTATAACTTTGTATTTTAGAATGAATAAAATAGAATAATCAGTATTCACATTAGACTTTAAGGAAAAGAAGAACATTTTTTACAAGTTCATTTCTATAAAAAGTAAAACTATTGTTTTACCAAGGTGTGATTAACTGATCACGACCTACGAAATATATAAAATCCTCTTTCAACAAATTGTTCTGTAATACAAAATGCAGAACAGTAAATGATTATAGTTTAAGATTTTTAATTTTAAAATTCCCACATCGATTTTCTTCAATTAAAATTAGTAAAGAGAAACGTTAGGTAGAAAAGTGCTGTTTCAATTCGCTTTCCAGTCACGTGGTTTCATTCTGAGGACAAAAATTAGCTTGATGAATCCCTTCTGTACTTACATTTCACCTTTAAGTTATAATTATAGATTTAATTGATAAAAAAATTTTTAATACATTTTCTCAACCTTTCGCCCATTGAGGCGAAAGGAAAAAGATATTAATTCAAAAATATAAGATTTCGTATGCTTCTATAGTAATTGATAATTTTTTGTCGCTAGCACTAAAGGTTTTAAGACATTTTATTGTATTTTTAAAATTAATTTAAAAAATATTACTCCCACTTTAAATTTGAAACTCTAATTTATAGATAAAAAACTTAGCCATTGATCTGCATATTAAATCCATCATTAATTAGACTAAAAAACATGCTAGGACAAAAGGGTTGACTGGCATGAGTATTTAATATAGGAGCAATTTTGAAAACGAGTTGATTCTGGTTCTTAGCTTAAATAGGAGATTACAGTGGAAGGTTTGCTTCATCATTACAGTTTTTTTATTATTATAGTGCCATTATTTATTAGAAACAGAGATCTTATTTACATATTTTTTTAAAATTATTGATTCATTGTGGTAGTTTAAAGAATTTTATTGAAATTTTAAACATCAAGATTTAAAACGCCAATGTTGCTATAACTAAAAAAATATTTCTCAACGACCATTGAAGTTGGCAGGAGTCTAAAAATGTATTAAGTGGTGTTTGTTAAAAAGCAAAAATCTATTAAAAAGAGATTACACTATGCAACTTATTTACTAGTATATTTTTTGATCAGGTAAAATGCAACGTCGTCGTGAGTTAACGCGGCATGCTGGTGGGTGCCCGACGCATGGGACATTCCATTTCGGAAGTGGTTCAGAAATTCGGCTTCCCAAGATCAACCGTGTCCAGAGTTTACCGAGAATGGGGGAATGAGGGTGTCACAGTTCACAACAGACACCATACCGGGCGTCCACGGGCCCTAAATGACCGAGACAGGCGAAACCTGAGACGAGTGGTAACTCGAGATAGGAGAGCAAATGTGCAACAAATCACGGCTGAATTCAACACTGGCCGTGATAGAGACGTGTCCCAGTGGACAATCCGTCGGAACATGCGTGTTCACGGGTATGCAAGCCGTCGCCCCACACGTGTACCACTGCTCACCCAGCGTCATCGGACAATTCGGTGTGCATTTGCCGCCAATAACCACGGATGGACACTGTAACAGTGGCGCAACATGATCTGGTCTGACGAATCACGTTATCAACTGTTCCATTCTGATGGGAGGCTCAGTGTGCGGCGCACACCGCACGAAGCGATGGATCCAGCATGCCAAGTGGGCACAGTCCAGGCCGGTGGCCTATCAGTCATGGTGCGGGGTGCATTTTCGTGGCATGGAATGGACCCCCTGGTCGTTCTGGATGCCACATTGACTGGGCAGCGGTATCTTCAGCTGCTTGGAGACCATCTCCACCCTTTTATCATGTTTCAACACCCCGATGACATTGCTGTGTATCCAGATGACAACGCAGCCCCACATCGCACCAATATCGTCCGTGCCTGGTTCGACGAGCATGCAGGTGAGATCCAACGACTGAATTGGCCACCTCGAAGCCCTGATATGAAACCCATTGAACATATCTGGGAAGCCCTCGGCGTCAGGCTCAGGGCATTGAATCCTCAACCCACGAACAGCCAACTACCTCCGGACGTGTTCCAGAGCCTTGCAGACTCACTTCCACGCCGTATCGCTGCACTCCGCTCCCATGAGTTTTGCTCAGTCAGAGTATATGCCTTTAATTTTGGAACAGTTTAGGAAGGGAGAATTAAGTTAAAACAGTTTATTCAGTCAATTTTTTTTACCACCTCTTAAATTTTTCCTGAGTGCATCTCTAGAAAATATGCACTTATGCTACAACCCTGCATTCTCATTCCTTGCACTCATAGCCATTCTCGGAACTTTTTTCATAACAGGGATGCCAACTTGCTCCGATTCGTTGATATAGCTTTTCCAGTAAGTAGAAAAAATTTATGTTGATTTTTTGGTTAGCAAATTTTATTTAAAGTTTTGTTGCCTACAAATACATTTAAATATTCATATTACATTTCACTTTATTTGAATTATTTCTCAGAGAGCCTTTTAAAATATTGATGAAATTAAACGCAGTTAAGTAATTTTTTGTCTTTTATTCGCTACCACTTTATAAAATCTTTTTCCGAAAACAAAGCAGTTGACATCCCTGTGTATAATTTTGCGTTTATATTTATGTTTCTATAAGTGACTGAGTGCTTTCTAAGCACTTTAAGATCCAGACAAAATCCAGACAAACTGTACAGTCTGCACCTGTGGAACCCGGTTCGGCTGCTGAGTTTACAGGGAGGTACATCCTTAAATTGTAAATACTGTATATAGTTCTTTTCTTTTTTGTACAGATTTCATATCTTTTATTGCTTATTATCACTTGCTATCTCATTTATATCCTAGACTTCGTTTTTTATGAAATAAACTTTTACCCAATTTAGATTTAACTTTGCTATCCATCCCTTTTAACCCTTATTATTATTATTTAAACTTAGACGAATTAGAAGATAAACCTCTGGGTTACGTACTCTGTTACCACTGTATCAGTCAGTCAGTTTGTCAAAAAGTTACCCGATGTGATTTAGCACTTAATCAGGTTTGGAACTTTGAGTAGTTTCAAAACTGGAATTCAAATGAATTGTAAAATCTAAAAAAGATACTGGGTTTAAATAAAATATAAAGCTCGTGGTTGTTAATTTAACTATAATTAAATTTCAAGATAATTTAATTTCGCTCTTTGAATCCGTTATTTGAATTTAAATAATTAAATGCAAAAAAATAAATAAATAGAAACATTTTGTTAAAAAGAAAAATCGCAAGTGTTATTAAAAAATATCTTGTGTAAACAGAAAGTATGTCATATTCCAGAGTATTAGAGTATACAATTTAACTGTTTCATATTCAGAATACAAAAATAAATATCAAGCTTAAAAAGGCAATTGCAAAATAACGATCTCTCGTGAGTTAAACCTTATTTTTATTTTTTCGATAAATAATTTGCTAATGAAAAAAGTCTTTTATTGCATAAAGAAAATATATTATATTATCTTTCAAGTTTATTACTTCGCAATTTATTAACATATTAAAGTACGTTAATATATTTTATACAGTTTATATTACGTATTTCATTAAGTATCAATTTTTATTCGTTTTCAATAGTTAAAAAAAATTGTTACTTTATTCTGAATAATGAGGTTGATTTTTTTTATCATTTTTATAATTAAATAAATATATTTATTTTAATAGTCTTAAGTTTCTGTTGGGCGTAATAAACTTATTTTGATTAAAGTTAGCGAGAAAATTCAAATTTATTAATTAGATTAAAGCTACTGAATAGTTATATGAGTCATAGTTTTGTTGTTTTTAATTAATTTTGTTTAATTATATCGCACCTTATTATAAATTATACAAAAAACACTTCAACTGCTTTTATTTAATTTATTATAGTAGATTTTCCCTTCTTTATTCTTTTCTCTTAATGTTGTTAATAATGAAGACCACGAAGAAAGAGATAGCGAGAAAATGGTGTATTTTAACAAAAGTGGATTCGGAGAAAAAAAAAAGAAAAATGGAAGGTTTGTTTTCCACAGTACAGCCCATCTTCATTGTATTGGTGATCGAAATGGACTACAGGTGGCGCAGCTAGAACTTTCTACCTATGGCTAAAGCCCCGGATAGATTAAGTAGAGACACGCCGCCATCTTGGTGACTGCCAGTCCCTTGTGACCGCAACTCTCAGTGCAGAAATACAGAGTTTTTATTCTTAACTGTTACTTTTTATTGATCAATATTTTCATATTCTTGATAACTTAAATATTTGCTATTTATTTTTTAAAATCTTTTTCTCTTTCTGAAACTATGTTTTATTTTTGTTCTATTCAGTGAAAAAAATACCTTATCTATTAATTAAATGTTCCTCATTTTGTCTTTCAAAATCTGCTATAACTTTTCTTTCAAAACCCTTTGAAATTTTTTGCAATCGCTTTTTTTTATGAGGTTCAAAGGGTGGTATGATTTGAGATTTAAATCAATATGGACAATGCTAACAGTGTTCGAAGAAAAAGTTTCCCCCCCTCAAAAGTTCAAATCTTTTTAATATTAATCAGTATTAATTGTTATTTGGTCTATTATAATAAGTAACTGCTAAAACTTTAAGTACAATTAATTAAATTTAAGATGAAATCTCATTAAAAAATTTAGATGGAAATAATAACGACAAAATCAAAAAATATTTTAAAATTGCTGTTTAATTTCTGAAATAACGAAATTAAATAAAAATGTGTTTATCAATTAAAATATAAAACATATTATAAATATTAAACTAATAAATTAACTTAAACAACTTTAAAATTTTCGGAAAAATTTTATTTTTTAAAAATGCAACGATCTTGTCTTTAATTGTATTATCTTATCATCATCTTATCAATATTACAAAAATAAGAGTTAAAGCTAATTAATTTATACAGATTCACTATAATTGAGATAGATTATTTGAGTATTTATAATATGGTAAATATTTTATTTCAATACAAAATTCTCGATATTTGAATTTTTTTTTTAATTTTATCAATTGGATAAACTGAAAAAATCAAACAGTGAAGCATATAAAATGAAAAAATAAATATATATTTTACTGAATTAGTACAAAGATATTTCAATTATATTAAATTTGATTCTTTAATAATTTTATATTTTATTAATAAGTATTAATGTTAATAACACATCTTTTAAGAGGAAAATATTTGCCATAATTGTTCGTTGATTGAAATAGACACATTATTCTCTTATAAAATAAAACAAAACAATTCAAATTTTCGATATAGACATTTCTTTAAAATTAAAAGGCAAAATTCGACATAAACAAACAAAATAATTAAAAATTCAAAATATAATGGGACAATTATATTTTTAGCATTTTTCTTAATATAGAATTTTATCGTCCTTTGTATCGTTTGGAGTCCATTTATTTCTGCCAATTCTATCTAGTCATACTTTCCGTCGTTCTTTATTGCGATCTTCAACAGGTAAGCGATATCACTTAAAACCTAATTTTGACTTATTAGAACACCGAAATGCGCAACAATCTGTTTTATTAACCATAATTTAAAAGCATGAGATAAATAAATTAAAAAGAAAAGCGGCAATAGAAATAATAGATCGAGTGCTATGATACTTCACCGTTCAAACTAGTCAACAAAATGACGACTGTTTACCCATGTGATTAGCGACAGCCAATCAAAATCGAAAGCCGCACAAAGATCGCAAGGAAAAGAGTGAGTCTGAAACTAGGTAATCTAGGGTTCTGACTACGGCAACGCTTCGCATTGTTTCACCTTTAGCGTGTGAAGAGACATAGGAGAAGAAAGTACGTTAGTTTTTGTCTTGATTTTTTGGACAGATTAAAAACTTCTAAGTTAGGAAACCATATGGAACTGAAAACTACATTGTACTTAGTTATAAAAGAAAGCGACGTAAAATTTTCAAAAAATACTTTTGACAATTAAATACGAAAAATATTAAAAAAGGAGGAAATATCGTAGTATATTACTATATGACTAAGAAGGGGAGGAGAGGGGAAGGGGGAGAGTCAAGACATGGAACCGTCTTCTCCCCAGATGGTGCATTCGATGGTGCATTATGGTGAGTGCCTCTGCGCTACTAAGTGTTTAAGCGAATCAGCCGGACCATTCGAGCAGGGAGGCACTAAGTTATGTTATTTTTATCATCGCTATCATTTACATGGATGCCACAGGCGTCTAAAAATGTAAGAAAGGGAAAAAATTCAATAGATTTTTATTTATTTAATTATTCAGTTGTAACTACCACGATGGCATGCATTGTAAATTATTTACATTTAAATTGAAAAAAAAAATTCTTGCTAAAAGCCTTAATAGTAATATGAAAAAATATGCTAGAAAAAGTGACTAATTTTAATTTCTTTTTATAGATTTTTGCTCTTAATTAATCACCGCTTTTTATAATTTCAGACGCCTGTGGCACCCTTGCTCTTATTTACTTATATCTAGTCGAAGAGAAAATCCTCAGCGGCCATGTCGTATGATTATGCGGCATGTAAAAGATCCCTGGAGTGCCTTATTGGCTCTTGGCATTTCCGGCAAAATTAAATTCCTAGTGCACTTTAGCATCCAAATAGAGTCTCGGTGCTGCCATCTAGTGTGGCAGAAACTAGACGTCCAAATTAACATGACCAACGGTATCTCACCCATTGTGGTGGTCCTGAAAGAGTGGATACCACTTCTGGAGAACGCACTAGGTCTGCTCATCGGGAAGACTGACTGTGCAGCTCATAGGAAATAAAAAAAAATATCTAGTCGAAAGACTAGTCGTTGTATATGTGCCAAAAAACAAATAAAAATGAACATGGAATTGAATCTAAACAGGATGAACCTCCACGTGAGTGACAAATAATATGAAATTTTGTTTTTGCATACGCATATTAGTATTTTAGTTACTCCTTTTCTAATATACTGGTGTAATAAACTTATTTTATTTAATATTTTCTTTTAAATACTTCTGTTGATATCTATTAAATGTTATACAAAAAGAACAAATCAGACATGTGATTCACAAACATTTGGTGAAAAAAATACAATCAACGAAATGAGAAACAAAGCGTAGAATCCATTCATTTGCTTGTATGTAGCCCCAATATTGCAATACGTAGCAAAAATTTTAAAATTATTCGCTGTTGCGAAGTGCTCGACAGCAGCAATAATTGATGCAAGACTTCTAGGGTAATACACTTTTGTTTATCTATATGAAAGTTTTGAACTAAAAGTTTGTTTTTTTATCTTTCGACTGTAGTAAAATTTTTAAGAACAGACCAGACTCTGAGTGTATTTATCCTTAATTCAGTCCGTATTCATCATTTGTTACGACATATCTTCGTAATTTATGCAAGGCAGACTAGGTGTTGTTACTCATAACTGCTAATCTGCTTTCAAACTGTGAACTAAAAGTTTTTTTTTTGTGATTCATTTTTTTTATTCGTTTGAAATAAAAAAAAATTCATCGAACAGATCAAACTTCTGACCACATTCTTTCATAAATTCAGCCCAGATTTATCCTTTGCCGCACAATAGCCCCGTTATTTATGCAACGCAGATGAAGAACCATACACTGTTGATCTTTGTTGTTAAACTGATAACAAGTTTTGAGCAATTTGAACAAACGATGTTTCTAAAACTCTTTCAAAGGAAGTTATATTTTTCAAACAGATTAGATCTCTGATTTTATCCATTATCACCGTTTTTTTAAACCATATCCATATGTTATTCAGCCCATATTCACCCGGTGCCACGCGGTGTGAGTTCCGCAGCCCATATTCACCCGGTAAGAGTTCCGTAATTTATGCAGGACAGGTGAGGTACCATACGTTGTTAATTTTCATTGCTTATCTATCTGTAAGTTTTGAAAAAGGCAAGCAGAAGGATTTTTTAAAAAGTCTTTCGGTGATAGTGATATATTTCAAACGGATTAGATCTCTGACTAATTCATCCACTCTGACCAGTTTTTTTCTAACCATATTCATCTCTTATTCAACCCATATTCACCGGTGACACGTTAGAGCTCCATAAATTATGTAAGGCAGGTGATAAGTCATACGTTGTGAATCTTAATTGCTTATCTACATGTAAGTTCTGAGCAATTTTAACACATTGCTGACCGGCAACTTTTCTAAAAATTACCCCATGTGCCCGGATATTGTTTTGAAAGCGGATGTGGAAGTAAAACAATTCAAATAAACTTTAAAAAATTTTAATTTCTTATGCCGTATGATAAATAGAACACCTATGTGTAACGGTATACTACAAGTTTTGCCAATATATCAGGTTTCGTAAAGTTATAATAAATTGGTATAAAATTAAATAGTAAAACTTGAAAAGTAAGGAAAATTACGCCCACTTTTTAAAATAGTCACCACGAGATAACTTCCAACGAAAACACGAGTTAACTCGTGACCGGTCACCAACGTTTGGCCACGAAAACACGAGTTAACTCGTGACCGGTCAGCAATGTGTTAAACAAAAGAATCGATAGAAGGATAGACCCTTTAAAAGATAGTGAATAATTTGAACAAAAGGTTTTTATTTTCAATGAATGTAAGTAAATTTTTACAAACAGATGCAATATGTGATGAGTTTTTATTTTCTCAGAATTATTAAATAAAAAATTGTGTCGAAAAAATTATAAGAAATTTAATGGTACATATTATTGTTTAAAATTAGTGAGGTAGCTTTTTTCCGAGAAACTATTTAAATAAAAACAAATAAAACAGCGTTCCTTAAAATTCGAATAGAATACTAAATATTTTTTGAAATAAACCGAAAATAAGATTAGATCCAAAAAGGCCCGGTGGACCAATCAATATTGTTTAGTTATTTTCAATTCTTTTTCCCCGCAGATTTAAGAGTATCGGACTGTGTACCAAAACTCTTCCCAAAGAATTTCCGTGAATAGTCTCCACTGCATCAAATATGCGGCAAAAGATTCGAATAATTCTCGAATATTCTACGTGAAAACGCGATCTCCATAGGGAATTTTTATGTTTAAGTTCAATCTGAACAGAAAGAGTTTTCCCTCGCAATGTTTGTTTGTAGATTAAATTAGAACTTTTAGGGATTTTGGTGAAAGCAATATTTACAATTATGCAAGTGGATGGATTAAATCTGGATGCAGTTAAGAAAGAAAAAAATAGAAGAAAGTTCAAATCTAGTATAACTCTGGTATTACGAAAATGTAATTAACATAAATTAACGAATTTGTTGGACGTTTTCAAAATCTCTGTAATGAATGCTTTTTAAATATTTAGAGATATTTTCTTTCCATAACTGATAGTTTAAGAATTATTTTCTACATTCGAAACGCTCATAACTATCTTTAAACTATTCTTACAATGCAAGTTTAATGGTGACGCGTTTAGTTTACATAATGTTGCGTCATATACAACTGTACTAAGAGCTTTGAATAAATTGTTATACATTTCAATCTGTTATCATAAAATACTATCCTTAATTTAAAAGGTACATTGTACAATATGCTACTCGTTATACATCGTACAATAATAGAAAAATTATAATTATAATAATTTTTACACTAATATTTGATAGATACTAATTATAAATTTTCTTAAAAAACTCGATCACAATTGGGTAATCGAGTAAATATATGGCATGAATATATGGCATGATCACTAACCAATTTAAACATAGGACACCTAACCCGAAGGGCTATTAGCTCCTTTATTAAAATTGACAAAACTAATTGAGAGAAATAGGGTGTGAGAAGCTTGCTTTTGTAAATTAAGAATAACCTGTCAAAACCATGATAATATTATGAGATAAACTAATTTGATGAGTATCCAGGGTCGCCACACTGTGAGATTAAAAAATACTACAACTTTGTCTGAAAAAATACTACACATTTTTAAGCGCCCTTCTACAGCAGTAATTTGGAAATTTAAATAATATTTGAAGGTTAAAATACGATTAAGTGAATGATATTACTATTAAAAGGATTAAATAAAAATATATATTACTAAGAATAAAATAATTTTAAAACAGAAATGCAGTTATCTTTTCCTTTTGTGCACTTATACTTCAGGTAAACGAGTAGTAATAAAGATTTAAATCAGAAGCTTCGTCTTATAAGAACAGTGTGTATCATAACTGTCTTTTGTGTATCATAAATGATTTATTAACTTAAACTTAAATGAAAAAAAAAATCTCATATTTTATTTTACATCCAACATATAAAAAAAAAACATAAAATCTATTTTTACAATGTGTAGGTTGAACAAAAAGCAGGAAATATTATAATCTACATATAAGGAATTAATAAGCTTTTGTTTCTTACTATCATCACTAGTTAGAGAAACTAGTTTAAAACGAACGGTTATCGGAGCTGTGTAAGTTTTTTCTTTCATGTTCTGAAAAATAAACTAAAATCAAAAATTTTACTTTATATTCATCTTGATTTCCATGGCTATTGTTATTTAAAACGACGCCAAGAATAACGCCAAGCTGAAATAATTCGCATTTAGTTCAAGATGTATCTGATTGGCTTAATTCAAAAATCGCTTTAAGAAACTGGAGTGGCACATCTCTTTGATTTTAAAATCGATAAAAGAAGAAACAAAAACATACTAATACCACTTTTTAAAAAAACATTACGAAAAATACCACAGCCCTAATGTTTGGTTAAAAAATACTACGTATGGCAATTACATGTATATTTGCAATTAATCAGTCCTAGTCCTAGTGTTTTGATTTTATCGGGCACCTGGGCCGCGAAGCGACCCCTATCCCATTCATCTGGAATTTGAACACTGTTCTGGTTGAGCATTGAGGTAAGCAGGCAGTGGAGTTGCTTTGATGAATGTTTCAAGCACTTAGCTTGAATAAGTAAAAGGAATCAAAAAATAAAATGAGCAGCTTGCTCTAAACTGTGTTTGTTTGATTTTGGAGTTGTTTAGAATTGTATCTGCATGAGGAAACGTTATTCTCAGAAAGGTTGATGAAATTATTTGTTGTTGTTGTTGTTTATTTACGTCGCACTAGAGCTGCACAATGGGCTATTGGCGACGGTCTGGGAAACATCCCTGAGGATGATCCGAAGACATGCCATCACAATTTTGATCCTCTGCAGAGGGGATGGCACCCCCGCTTCGGTAGCCCGACGACCCGCGCGCGAAGTCGAGCACTTTACGGTAGCACAGTTTAACGAGGACCCATACCGCACACCCTCGGTCCCTACGCAGACTGATCCAAGTGGTCACCCACCCGCACACTGACCGCAGCCAATGATGCTTGACTTCGGTGATCTGCTGGGAACCGTGTCTTAATGATCAGTCCACTGCGGGACTGAAATTATTTGTTTCGATAGTTATGATATGAGCCGTCGGAGGTGAAATGTGCAGTTATTGGTCTGAAGTTTTTATCTTTGATATAATTTTCAAATTTAAAGATTTCATTAAAATTTGCTGTTTACATTCTATGGCTTTATCGAAAAAAATCTGCGTTTATCTTGTATATATGCTGTGAGCAATTAATCAGGGTTAAACGTCTATATATATATAAAGACGAAAAAAAGTAAAAAAACTGGCAACAAAGAAATTTTATTTTTAGTTTGTCTTTGAGAAGAAAAAATATTGATTACTAAAAATTCTTTAACTTGTAAAATACATGAATAGGGCTGTTTCTTCTCCGAGAAAAAGTTCATAGCAACGAATAATTTATTTATTAAGAACAGATTTACTCTTCTCGAAAAAAATCTGTGATTGAAATTCGGTACTACTACCAGTTTTTTCTCTTTTTCGTTTCACTTTCAGGCCTGACATTGACAAAAATCTGAAACTAAATATTTTTTTAGTGGTTTAGCAAAGTGTTCCCCAACCTTTTTATCACCGCGGACCTGTCAACGTTTGATAGTTTTACCGCACCCCGGGGGGGGCGTTGATTGCTTATATTTTAGATTATTTTTACTTATTAATTTAAATTTAATTGTATTTAAACATGCCTTCAAAATAAAATGCAGTTACACCAAAAAATAAATATTAAGGGATTTAACATTTTAACTTACTAGAACGTTAAATCAATGAGAACCCTGAGCTTGTTTCTTTGCGATGAGATGGTTCCATCTGGGGGTAATCGGAGACAATGATACATTACAAACATTAAAAAATTGATGCCACTACCTTCGGGGCCCCTTTTATTTAAATCAATAAAATTTTAATGGAACACAGATATTTTTAATTTGGGGTCTAAACCTAGGAATTTAAATATAGTTACAATGAAATGGGCGGCCCCGGTACCATTTGATGACAACTACCCCAGCTGCTACATGGTGGTCCAGTTTTAAAAAATATGCACTAGATGAGTTTCACAAATCTTGCTTGTTCCTTGATGGCAATGTCTGCCAGTTCTGCTAGACTTGAGAGAATCTTCTCAAATTTCTCGTTCGTGCATAGGCACATTGAGAAATTGTTTAGGTTTGGAAACTGCATTAAAACTTGTCTTTTGTTATAGATTACTGCAGAATGCAAACAATGAAATATTTGATCCTGAATGATGATAATTTTGTAAATAAATTGTACTTTGTTTAACATTTAAATGTTTTTTTCTATGAATTACCCCATCGTATGTCAATCTCAGTACTTACTTTTATGTCATTTTCTGAATTTCTGCCACAAATGTGGCAGAAAAGGGTTTCTGCCATGCCGGTTTTAACCGGTTTCCATCAGTGGTTTTAACCACTTCAGCAGAAACTTGCCAACCTTGGTTTAAACTTTGGCAAACTATTAAAACATTTATTTCTCTACAGCTGATATCTTTAATTTTCATTTCCCTACTAATAGGAGAAATAATATTTGGAAAGAGCAAAAGTTGTCATGTATAGCACGACATGTATAGCACATATCTTTGTGAAATACTTTTTTCAGTGTCAACAACCAAAAGCAGCAAATTGTTAAAACAGATTTCGTTTTAATATTGCTTTAATTTAGAAAAAAAATAACTCTGGCATTGTCAATACGATATTAACATCTATTTAAATTATTAATATGCCAGTGGTGCAGAAAATTCTTTTTTTACAATTATACAAGACAAAACCTACTGTTTCGATAATTACCATACGACACATAGAGACTTATATTAAATAGAAAGTACTAAACATTATGTGTAAATTTTTTAATATTTTATGTGGTAAGGAGTTGATGGTTTTGGAGAAGTACTATTTGTTATTATAAAACTATTTTCTCATACCATGGAAATTTTATAGTTTGAGGAAAGTAATCAGAAGCTATGTACAGCAGCATTACATTATCGTAATCGTTTTTCGTAACGCCGTGTATCACTAATAAAAAATGAATGTATTTTTTTAAAAATATGTTTATTTTTCTTTTTTGGTGCAAGTTTTGTTAATAAGTTTATTTGCACCAGTGAGAAGGATGATATTGTTTTTGCTGTGATAAAAAAATTGCGCAAAAGTTAAAAATCACAACTGGCTGTTGACACCGCTAATTATTAGCTGTTAACTCTGCAAAAAATAGTCAATAGAAAAATAGGCAATCGTAACTTTTCATGGTTTGATTTGCTTTTAAATAAAAATTCTTGAAATTTTCGTTCGTTGCAGGATATTTCGCATCAGAAAGCGTACCCCCGCTAAACTGTTCTCATACCCCAGGGGGTACGCGAACCACACGTTCGGAAACACTATGTTCGATGATTAGTTACCAAATCTACCGTAATAATTACACTTAATTATTCCTCATTTTTAAAATTTAGTGGTTATCCATACATTATCTCTTTCTGAAATAAATTGATGGCAAAATATTTTGTCGCCACATCTAATTTAATCGCAATAAACTTGTGACGAGTTTCACTCGTCAAATCATGCCATTGGCAGGGTAGCCACGGGCGACTAAAATTGTAAAATGCGGTGACGAATAAACTTCAGAAGTTTATTAAAAGAGAATAAAATTAGCAACTGTTGACTAATATATTTTTATTCAATTCAAGCAATTATATTGAGTTATGTTTTAAATATGAATAACTTGAAATCTAAGTCATAGTGGTAGTTACGATTGAACAATTAAAGTGATTTAAAAAAAAAGAAAATGAATTTAGTTTCTACCATTTTTAGTCTTTCGTGGTATACCTGCACTGAGTTTACACTTTGCACTTTGTATACTTCAAGCACTAGATCATTTAAAGTTCGAAATACAAAACTTTTCTATAATTTTTAAAATTCTTAAAATAATGTGGTTATTCATTATTAATGTATAATAAAAATTTAATTTAATAGTGATGATTGTTGATGACGACATCGTAGTGCAAAAGGTTGATAAGAGTATAGCTGGAATGATAACTGCAACGCCAAGTTTTGATAAATTGGTAGAGAATAAAATAGTAAAACATGTAGAATAATGATAATTACGCCTTCTCTTCAAAAGTGACACCACGCGATAACTGGAATAAAATCGCATTTTATATGGCACTTTGAATTTTTGATACGTAGAAAAATCACTCAAAATGAAAAATAATAAACTAAAAAATAACTTAAATTTCATTTCCACTGGAAAATATTTTTTTTACGAAGTTGAATAAGTTGGTGGTATCTCTGCTTTATATTAAGTTATGATCTTTCAATACAATTTGTAAAGAAAAGATGGAAAAAAAATTCGTTTATAGATCCATCAAAGTATTCATGCCATTCATTTAATGCCATACTGGGAAATTCATTTCCTTAATATGTCAGGAAATCTCTGGAGGAAATGAAACGGCTATGATGTCGATAAATATGTCACTTATTTTATTAAATCACTGTCTGAATGAATGGTTTGCAGCAAATTAAAGTCACTTTTGCGAAATTGGGTGAAGAATAATGACGTCATTGAATATAGATGCGATTAATTATAACAATGAAATTATCAGAAGCATTCTGATCGGTAAATGTCACGTGATTAGATTATTTTTTGCGTGTAAAAATTTTCCACAACTATTCATAGAGTATTTTTCGATTGCGTACGTTTATTAACCCTTTGACGCAGATCAGACACCGGTGTTCTTTCTTTCAAATTTTTTTTCTGACGCTCTAAATACAAACTAAAATAAATTTTGGTATTTTTTAATTAAGGAAAAGCAGTTTAATAGTTACTAAGTTGTTAGGTAATCGGAATTATTTGCGTACTAAAATATAAAATCCAAAAACAAAGTAGTTTAATTTTTTTTTCCATTCTTGTTCAAACATCTATATATATATTTCTCTTACACGGCACCAAAAAACAGCCTCATTACAACTCCCCGAATGGCAACGTTAGAAAATCGACCAATGATTGCTGCTAAAAATGTCACATGGCAAATCTATATAAGGTGGCTCAACATATAGCGCTTTTAAAAACGGAAACAATAACCAGAGTGAGCATTATTAGGTTGTTCAATTCAGGTTCATGCCCTAAAAACATGATAATATTTAATTTAAACTGGCTCAACATATAGCGCTTTTAAAAACGGAAACATAACCAGAGTGAGCATTATCAGGTTGTTCAATTCAGATTCATGCCCTAAAAACATGATAATATTTAATTTAAACTCAATTGGGTATACTATAGCCTACGTCACAGGTTGTGTTATTCCTACTAAATTTAACCCATGAACGGCATTTTCTGCGAGCCTAACTTCAAGCCACAAATAAACAAACGAAGTGTTTGATCGTTTAAATAGCTGCTCGCCAGATTTTATTGCATTATAAAGAAAAGTAATTGATATTCGATTTTTGATTAATAATTGATTTATGTGGATAGTGGCATTTATGTGGATAGTGGCATTTATGTGGATAGTGGCATAGAATTTAGCATTGCGTCATGGTAAATGTTATTCCTACTAAGTGGAAGTAGTTGTGTTTTTTTATATTATACCCAATTAAGAATTAATTAATTAATTGAAGTGAAAATGCTTTAAAAGGCCGCTGTTGAATAGATATTTTTCTACTGGGAGCTACCTAAACGTCTAAAAAACGTCTAAGTGTTTGTATTGAATGCATTGAATTTTTTGATTTATGAATGAATTTATTATACACATTTTGTTGAATTTAGGTGAGTAACTGCAATATTTGATAATTTATTTTGCTAATATGTTTCTCATTTAGCTAATGTTTTGATTTTTTCACCATGTACAATCTAAATAGCTAATCTACTTTTTTAATAGCCAATAAGAACATTGATAGAATTCTTCTACATAAGTACAATACTATGTCTTTGATGATAAAATACTATGTCTTTGATGATGATATACTATGTCTTTGTGCTAGAACATTGTGTTTATTAGCGAGCGAGTGCAGCGAGCCATGGTTCACGGCGTGAACCACATAGGATTGCGTAGCAATTCTCGGGAGTTGGCGAGCGTTAGAGGGCAGGGGGCGGAGCCTCCTAGTCTATTAATAATTGATTAAAGAAATTTCAACGATGAATAACTGTTTTCTTAGATTTAAATAACTGCAATTAAGAGGAAATTTGAAAAATTATTGTTTGGAAGTGTGCCGTGTAAGGAAGATTTTACCTTTAACGCAGAAAAGACGCCTGTGTTTCATGCTGTATTTCTTTACCATAGGTTATAAAAATGCGAAATATAGTATTTTTCACTTATTTTGACCTAAACTAGTATGAAATACTAAAATAATATGAAAAATATGTGTAATAAAAATTCGGAGTCATAGGGTTAAACACAGAGATGAATTTTTATAGGTTTGAGAGAAAATTATTATTTCAGTAGAAGCAAAACTTTTAAACTATTTTGCCCACCACTTAATATGAATAATTCAAAAGATCAAGCGAGTAGACAATTTGTTCCTGTCATATGGTAGTGAGATTTTTCAAGAGCTGGTAGAATAAACCGAAGCTGTTGGCTTCCATGTCAGCTGCATTTTGGAAAACAATATTGCAACGTTTTCAATTGCCTTATTCCCATGCGTATGCAGGGTAGTGTGTGCTCAATGCATGAAATAGCTTATAAGCACTTGTTACAAAAAATGATGGAATATACTAATGGAAGCCAGCACAATAAAGGAGCCGAGGATACTTTGGGATTCGAACCCGCTACCTCTTCGCTTCAAACTTGTAGGGGGAACTGTGTAACCACTCTGTCAGAGAGGCCCGAATACTACAACTTTATTTCTTTTTACACTAATATAGGCAGGTGTGTGTGCTCATGACAGAGGCGGTTTATAAACACTTATCAAATTAAAGAAAAGTTTGCATAAACTAGTGAAGAATCATTACGAAAATACATCCAGGGTTACTGTGGAATTCGGGGGTTTAATGTGGAAAAAATTTCGAACTTTGATGATTATTTTGTTATCACTTTGTAATACTTTACTCAGTAACCCTACCTTAGCATAAATGACAGCCTAAAAATCTTAGCTCTTTACACTATGTAAGGAGGTATTGAAGTAAAATTTAGGTTATGGTTAATTTTTGTTTAAAAGTTCGCTTGTATATACGAGTTTCACAGCACAATATTATATATTTGTTTACTTCTAGTGGTGGATAAAATTCCTGTGAATCAAATGTATTAAATCACTAATAAAACTGTAAAGCTCATAGCTTACTTTCAGTTAGAGTACAGAGATGCCAACTGCTCCGGACAAGTCAAAATAATTAAAAAAAACGGTAAATAATTACTAAGTAAATTTTGCAAATATTTGACTATTATTGCTTGCTTTTTAAAAGGTATAGCACGACTTAAGTACTATACAGTGGTGAATTATATAAACCTACGAATTATTCAGAAATAGTGGTGGATAAAAATCTATTAAATTGAATTTATTAAATCAAGAATCACAATTGATAAACTACCACTTTAAAATATATATTTGCTGTCCGGAGCAAGTTGGCATCTCTGAGAGTATCTTGCCAAGTGAAAATCCAGCCAAGTTTTGGCGGTTATTTAGCATTAACTCTATTGATCATAGATGTAAAATCTTAATAATAATAATTTAAATTATAATTCTGGACACTATACAATAAATTAACTAAATGAGTATTAATTTTAAAAATTTTAAAATTGTTTCATAATAAAAGTGTGGTAGTTAATTCTTTATCATTTCGTTAAATTTTCATATAATGTAAATGGTTGAGTTTTAAAAACTTTCGGCATGTAGAAGTTCTGCAAGAAAACAATGATAAACAAACATTTTAATAAATTATTATGTTGTGCAGTTATTACATGAACTGCACCATTTAACTTAATTTTAAATCCCAAGTGATTATAAATCTTATACTTGACAACATTATTTGTATACCGGAAAAGAAATAAAACTGGTAATGAAACAATTCTATATCTAGTTTGATTCTAGGAGATATAGGGAACCTTAGATACTGAGGCATATTAAAAGTTATAATGCATAGATACAAGTGACGTACATGATTTTTTTTTTTAACGGAGGCACTGAACTTTCGTTCCTCACCTCGGAAGATGCCGGAAGTGTGGCTCATTTAACGTTACCCAGTGGGTGCCTGTTAACCTAGATCACGGAGATGAGCAACATTACCCACGCCACACTGCCACAGATACTCGTTCATAGGGTGGGCCATATTCACACATCACACAATAAAGAATAACACACACAGAGGGAAACATCCATGCCCTCAGCGGGATTCGAACCCGCAGCACTGGCTTCACAGTCAGGCACGCTGATCGCTCGGCCACCTAGCCGGAATAAGGGACGAATATACCAACGATGGAAAATAAATGTCAACAAGTCTTGGTAATCTCGGACGCTCGTTTCTCGCGAAAATAAGCAAAAAGTTATTTTACTGCCAGCTTTTTATCTTTTTTGACATAAAAACGGCATTGACTTAAATACTATTTCCTTTTGTGATGTCCCGTAGTGGACTGATCGTTAAGACACGGTTCCCAGCAGATCACCGAAGTCAAGCATCACTGGCTACGGTCAGTGTGCGGGTGGGTGACCACTTGGATCAGGCTGCGTAGGGACAGGGGGTGTGCGGTATTGGTCCTCGTTAAACTGTGCTACCGTAAAGTGCTCGACTTCGCGCGCAGGTCGTCGGGCTACCGAAGCGGGGGTGCCATCCCCTCCGCAGATGATCAAAATTGTGAGGGCATGTCTTCGGATCATCCTCCGGGATGTTTCCCAGACCGTCGCCAATAGCCCATTGTGCAGCTCTAGTGCGACGTAAATTAACAACAACAATCTTTTTGTGGTAACAATAATAATAATTATATTTTTACAATGATGTCAGATAATTGAAAAACATCAACAAGGACTTGACAATGCATCCTATTAAAATTAGGTGAGAAAACAACAAATTTTGTTTATTTTTTTAAGGAAAAAAATTTTAATTTGGTTTCCAGGGTATGTAAATTTCAGTGATTTATATTTATTTCCTAAAACTTCAGTACATATTTATTATAATATTAACTAAAAACTGACCTTATATATTTCAAGGGTTTAACATTATTTAATATAACATAACGCTATTCCGCCATTTTGATTACAATTATTTCTGTCTAAATTTAATTTTTTTCCCTGTAAATTGCATTTACTGATTAACCCGTTTTGTCCCGAATTTATATATTGAAATGATACAAAAAGTGGTTTTATGGAAAAAGTGGTATAATTTATTTTCGAAATTAATTGTTTTTTCTACTGTTAGGGCATTCAAAAAGTCTTTGATAGATCAAAAAGTACTTGCTCCTTATAATTCTAGATCTAATCAGAAATAACTAAATCATTGTGGTATCTAAGAATCTTTTAATTCACCCAGATAAATGAAAATCTTGAAAAGAGTTTCCTACCACAATGAATGTTTTTGAAAAAAGGAACTGTACTAAATATATGACGCTGGGCGTTAACCGGTTAATGCCTAGTCCCGAGAAGTGATTTATTTACTAAAAACACCTTCACTGTAAAAGATTTTTGCGTTCAGTTGCCATCATATTTTTTTGAGGTAAACTGGACAAAATTTTGAGTACATACCAATGCTGAAAGCCCTTACATAGCAAGACGGAAAAGGGAAAAATTTGGTACGAAAGACATTTCAATCTAGCATTTTTTTCGATAAGAATAAAATATCTGTATTTATCAAGATTTCTTTTATAATTTTAGCATATATATAAAACTGATTTTTCCCAAAGATAAATTGCTTGGTAAGGGCCTGCACAACAAACAGACAACTGCATTTCTCATGCTTGACATCAGCAAAGCATTCGATCGAGTTTGGCATGCTGGTATCGTGTACAAACTAATTAATTTAAACTTTCCCTATGGCATTGTAAAAATAATACATAACTACTTATCAAACCGTACCTTTAATATTAAACTAAATAGTGTTGTTTCATCCAGGAGAAAAATAAATGCGGGTGTTCCCTAAGGGAGCATTCTAGGACCGATACTTTTCCTTATTTATACCCACGATTTCCCCATATTTCACGACTACCACAACAGTATCACGGCGTTTTATGCTGACGATACTGGAATCTTGCAGAAATCTCTCAAACCAGATAATGCACTTCAAAAACTACAGAACAAGTTATATGATGTTGAAGACTGGTGCCTAAATTGGAAGTTCAAACTAAATGCTTGTAAATCGCAACTTTTAATAATACAAAAGAATAGAAAGTCCTACTCTAATAAATACCAACTAGTTCTCTTCAACAACACTATACCCATTGTTGATAAAGCTATATATTTAGGCTTAACCATTAATAAAAAACTGATCTGGCTGATCATGTAAATAACATTAAAAATAAAGCATATGCAGCAACCAACAAACTTCAAACACTTTTTCATAACCGACACCTTAGTTTAAAACTGAAAAAACTCCTGTATACCTCGATGATACGTCCTATCATGACGTACGCCTCACCTGCCTGGTGTAACGCCTCCGAAAAAGACCTCAAAAAACTTATCGTACTCCAAAACAACATCTTGAGAAAACTCACGGGAGCCAGATGGTTTATCCACAACAACGCCATTCATAGAGATCTTAACATTGACCGCTTTGACCATCATTTCAACAAATTAAATAGAAACTTCTTTATTAAAGCCGCCACCTGCGATACCGCAAATTTTAATGATATTTCCGACTGCATAAATCTCAAAAAGGATGCAAAAATTCGACCCATTGCACACTTCTACACTTCTGATATCATACTAACATTTAACAACATAAACACTCACTGACGGACGGGTCTCTACTTAACAGAGCCACATTTAGTTACACATATACACACATTCTCACAATCCTTTAACTCGTCCCCCTTTTGTATGTATTTCCAAACTGTAAATATTCATTAGTGTTTATTTTCCCATTGTACTTTAATTTTACCTTTTTCACGTACATTTTTATTACTTGTAATTTTGTCATTGCCTAATAATGGCAAAGTGCCATTTTTTTTCTGAAGAACTCCATTTGCCCCCCAAACTTTAATTTTGTCATGTATGTTTCTAAGTTCAACTTCAGGATGAATGGGAAAAGACGCCCAGTTCCACTACAACGAACGAACGAACGAACCAAAGATAAATTGCTTTTGTATCTGACGATGGGGAATTCCCCCTATCCCTTGTTATAATATAAGTCTTAATATTCCTTATGACCTGAGAGCATGTGGCAAACCAGTATCGATGAATCGGATAGTGGCGCTTCGCGCCAAATACCGAGCTACCACTCATATCAAGCATCAAGCATCCCCAAGATAAAGACATCATCGAAACAAATTAAAACTTCAACAAATTTCTTAATCAGAGATTCACCTATAACATCAGCTTCTACAACTACTTCATTGAAAGCTCCATCAAGCATTTCCCTACTCTGACCATCAACCAGCATCCAAAACTAAAGTCACAAATAGTTTAGAGCAAAGCTGCTTCATTTTTTAAAATTTTTTATTATTATTTATTCAAGCAAGAATCCCCCTGACAGCTACCACATAGACTGCTGACCTAAATGAACTCATACAATGACAAAGACTACATGATGAATGGGATAGGGGCCGCTTAGGGACCCAGACTCCAAGATCGAAATACAAGTCAAGTCCAAGATAAAGTATAGCAACCCCACTGCCTGCAGATTGCAATGATCAGCCACAAATTGTGAATCATTTCACGATGAATGAGATAGGTTGCCAGCTTCAACAACTTATTAGGACTAGGACTCCAAGATAAAGCAAATATTATTGAATAGTTTAAAAAATAATAAACTAGCTATAACTGAAATGGATTTAATACCAACCTTTACTCTTTTCGGTCTCGCTTTCATACCCTGGTACAGAATTGCAGTTATCGTGCTACAGATTATCTTGTCTCCTCAAAATAAATCCTAATCATGAAATTTTTGTGGTACCACTTTTTTTATCGAAAAAAAAAGTTTTTAGTCTTTGCAAATTAAGAGAATCTGAACAACCAGAAGTTGATAAAGTTTAAAATATTGCGATAAATACTTGACGCATTATGTTAAACTTTATCAACTTCTGGTTATCATTATACTTGACGCGAATATAATCTAGAACTTCTGTTAGTGCTACATACCTGTTAACTTTTCCGGAAGATTTTATTCTCATATTTAAATTGGTAGCATTACTCAGGTTATTCCAATTAACTTTTTGAATTATAGGGATATTTATAAATGAGTTTGACCACCACTACTCATAAATAATTGCAATAAATATATGAAAGCATAATAATCCATGAGCAAGCGAATTTCAACGGGATCAAAATATAAATATATTTTTGAGTCAGATTGGTTTTTGTTTATTGTTTTACAACCACTCTGAAAATCCATTCTCGGAAAGAGTGAAAGTTGGCAGGTATGGTGCTAACGTCTAGGTACATTACCTTTGATTAATAAATATATTTTGTGTCTCAATAATTTTCCGCAACTGATAAAATTCTCTATTGGTTGTGGCCAAGCTATGTAGCCACAAATAGGTAACATAGTAATAAATGTGATATGAAATGGTTATTGTTGCAATTCTTAGGTGATCGATTGCAGAATTTTATTTTCACATATGAGAAATTGTTCTTGATTAGACAAATTGACCATTGCCTTAATGGTAGAATTTGGTCAGCAAATGACCCTGGATCTTCTTGCATTATTGAATGACGTCATCAACCCCGATCCATAATGATTTGTCCGAGGGGGAAGACTGTCAGTTACTTTTGCTGATCAAAGAATAAAAATTATCAAAGAAATTGCTAGCATATTTTACAAAATTTTATCCCCTCTTAGCCATAACTCCCCCTTATATATTATCCCTCTTACCCTTTTTGAAAACTAAAGATGGGACCACAACAGGATTGTGCTTTTACACGAGAGAAAAATTAAAGCTACCGTTAACTTAACCTCCATTCTACCCTCAACTCTAAAGACAATTTCGCAGTACGGAATTGCCGATAAGGTTGCTTAATTACCCAAACGGTTGCTCGCAATAGGGTTACCATTTCTTGTTACTTATCTTAACTTTTAAAACTAATATTATTTTTTCATGTGTTGCTATTATCTCATATTTTCTCAGCGATGTTTGTAAAGGCAGTAAAAGTAAATCACGCACGCTCTAGAATTAACATTCGTTTAATTTTTATGTATTATCTCAAAATTTTATCCGATGATCTTCGCCAACATCGCCGCCATTTTACGTAAACGTCATCACATAGAATTAAAACGTCATAAAAAGCAAACAATCTGATTGGTCCAAGTGTGACTTGCTTTTATTTATAGGCAATTCTTCTTCAACGGGCAACTGTGATTTCTATATCACACGAAGATTTTCGAGCATTTTTTGGATAGAGTGAAAGATACTATTGTGGAAGATTTCTAATCAAAGTTTTAATATCTTTTATTAACTAAACGCTGAAAAGAAATTTATCCTTGCCGATAATTTAGTATTTTTCTAGCCAGTCCGCAATATTTCAAGTAGTTCATTAACCCTTTCGCGCCGAATGTCACAAATACGTGACAGCATAAAACTGTATCAATCAGGGTAAAAATATAAAACTGGTAATCAAAGTATTTCTTTAGCAGTTTATTTGTGGGCGGAGTTATAATTGTTTGATTTATTTAATTCACCAATACTTTGTTCAAAATAAGACTAGTTACTTATACTTTGAATTAACATTGATTATATATATGATTAAACTAACAATAATTAAAGTAAAAGCAAAGTAAGTCTGTCAAATCAGCAACGACTACATTTACGTTACCGTTTTTTATTTAATTACAACTTGATTCTGATTTTGTACGAATGCTTTTCTGAATCACCCGTCCTCAAGGGATTAAAGCACGCGAAAATATTAATGAACAATAATGCTGTTTAAAGACTCTTATTTTTAAATTTCATTAATAAAATCTATATTCTCAGCTTTAGTGAACGCATTCAACAAATATATATATATATATATATATATATATATATATATATATATATATATATATATATATATATATATATATATATATATATATATATATATATATATATATATATATATATATATATATATATATATATATATATAGCTTTAGTGAACGCATTCAACATATATATATATATATAAAATAAGGTCCATTGACGTTATCTCAAGCGGAATGCTAGATCTATCAACCTTCCAAAACCAATTCAATATATTCAGTCATCTGAAAACGCCAAAAGATTTCTCCTATCTTATTTGAGTTTTCATTGAGTTTTTTTTTGCGTATTTAGGAACATAAACTAAGAATTTGTACTAATAACAATGCTATTAAATCGACATTTTGCAAAAATAATTCTGCTTGTAAGGTTAGAAGAACCTGAAACTTCAGTTGGCCACTTTATCCACGTTCTGTATCTTAAATTGTTCTTAACAGTAATATATATAAACTAAAAGACGAACACATTTTTTATATAGTCTTTTTTTTCTTTAAAAAACTTATCGTTAAAAATTCTCATAATGTTCTTTTCTTATATGCTTTTCGTCTTATATATGAGAAGCATTCAACAGAAATAAAAAGCAAAAGCATAAGCATTCAACAGAAATAAAAGATTGTTCAAGATAAAAAGTAAACACAAAACTTATCCGTAAAAGTAAAACCAATCGATGTTATCTAAAACGCTTCTAAATGAAATTCCGATTGTTGAATCAATGTATACCGTCTTCAAAAAACGAAAAAAAAAAAAAAAAAATTCACCAATCGTATCCCGATAAAGAAAATTTCACCTATTTTTCAACACATTAAAAACTTTAAACAAAACTGAAAACTTAAAAAATTTAATCAAAAATTCTTTTAAATCATGATTGTGAGCATAACACTATTTTCACAAGTAGGGGAGAGTGGGGTCAATTGTAACAGGGTACGATTGTAAGAGAGCAAAAATTTCGAGTGTCGGGTTCTAGATTTGGTTCCTAGGTGGCGCACAAGGTGTATTTAATAAATCTACATGTACACCCCTGCTGGCAACCATTTTTATGTACTTTTGAAGGAGTTACATCACAAAAGATATTTTCACGCTACGTAATTCCTTTTTTTGGTATTAGAATATTATATTGTAGCAAAGTAATTTCGTAAAAAAATTATTAACCAAATATGTAAGTGGACATCTTAATTAACATTTCAAAAAAAATTAGTTTTGTTAATTAACTAGCATTGTTTTTAATAAATGAAGCTGAAATGGCGTCTTGGGGACGATTGTAACAATAAGTAAAGGGACGATTGTAACAGTCGAAAATAAATAATCTTATGTTAACAAACCATTACTTAACTCTTTAAGAACCGCCAATAGTTTCCTATATCATTTATATTATGCTGCATGTGCATTATTTTATTTGTCACCTTTAGAAGCATAAATTAAAATTTTTAACACCTTAAAGTTAAAAGTTTAACCCTTTAGTTCTCTGCTCATTATCATTTTTACTCCTAAAATATCACTACTATTTTGATCAATAAAGAAATATATCACAGCTATGATAATATGTATAATTGACTATGTTTCAGTTGAATTTATGAACTGTTACAATTGACCCCGTAAGTGGGGACAATTGTAGCGAGTGCGCGACTGTCAAAAATTGTTAATAACTAATATAATAACATTTAAAATAAGGTATTTATTTTTTCTAGTAGAGGATAGTCTACTTTACTCGTCTGTCAATTAATACTAATAATATATTGGATTTTTTGTTACTTTAAAATAGTTAAGTAAAAAAAGTTACAATTGATCCCACTCTGCCCTACTTAAAAAAAAGGTAGTTGGCAATTCTTTTTTCAGAAAAATAGATTTTTTTATGCATAAAATCGGCCATTCGTAGGATTAGATGAGTTAGAAACCTTAGAGTTCAAAGTTTACGATTTCATCTGCATGGTCTATCTTAAGTTGTTTATAATAAAAACAATGTATACAGCAGCGATGGCTCAGGGGATAGAGCATTCGCCTTCCAATGAGGTGAACCGGGTTCGAATCCCAGAGATGGCCTGTCGAAATGAATCCGCATCCGGCTTACACCGACCACAGTGCTGACGTAAAATATCCTCAGTGGCGGACGGATGATTGGTTAGAGTCCCTTAGCCGTCAGGCTAACTATGGGAGGTTCTAGTGGTCTTCCTCTCCATGTAACGCAAATGCGGATGAGCTCCATTAAAAAGTCCTCCACAAAGGCAAATTTCTCCCAATGCTTAATCCAGGAGTTCCATTATCTTCTGGATTGGGTTCAAAATTACAAGGCTACGGAATTGAACATTAGTAGTCGCAAACCCAAAAATTGGGACGGCTGTTCAATGAAGGTTATAAAAAAACAACGTATAGAAGCTGTGGTGGCTTAAGGGATCTCTTCATGAGGTGACTCAAGTTCGAATCCCAACTGTGTTTGGTTGGTACGTATTCTCCTCCTGGATTGCACCAACCATAGGGCTTACGTAAAAATATCCTCAGTGATAGACGGATCATGCATTGGAATACCCTTGTGGTCAACTAACCGTGGGAGGTTTAGAGGTTTTTCTCTCCGTGTAACATAAATGTGGGTTTGTTCTATCAATAAGTCCTCCACTAGACTAATTTGTCCCAATGCTAAATACTAGCTTTCTTTTGTCTTCTGCGCTGGGTTCATAATTACAAGGTAACGGAATTAAACATTGTCTTGCAGCCTGAGCCCCCTAGCGGCAAAACGCGAATAGGACTAGATAGCTTTTTAAAAACCGTAGATGTAAAAATGAGGAACGCGCCTTGCCGCGCTAATAACTGACAAAAACTTTTCATCTTCTCTTAGCTATCATTTTAATGTAAATTCATCACCGTCATATTTGTAAATAAATCCAATAATTGTTTTTATAGTTATTCAAATTGGCGGTCATAAAAGATATTTATTATTAAACTAGTGGGCTGCGCCCCCTGCTCGCTAACGCTCGCCAACCCCCGAAAATTGCTACGCAATCTTATATGGTTTGCTTCGCGTACCAAGATCGCTTCGCTCGCTACTAACTTAGGTACATTGCAAATGCACACAATTCTAAGAATTCAAAACAATCATTCAAATCCATGTAAAAAAATTACATCTTTTTAGTAAATACTAAGTCATTAAAATAAATTTGAATTCAAATAAATGACATGTAATTCGTTAAACCTATTAGAAATGTGCTATAGTATAATTCGTGATGTAAATCAAAAATCGTCAAATAAATTCGTAATGTATAAATTCGTGAAAAAAAGCGCTTTCGACAAAATACTAAAATAGAGATCTATCGACAAAGACTACTCACTTCTGCCTAGCTTAATAGTATGAGATTGCCGCAGCTGATGCTCTCTGGTTATTTCAGTTTCCCTTTTTAAAAGCGTTATATGTTGAGTCACCTCAGATAGATTTGGCATGTGAAACTTTTAGCGGCAATCATGGGTCGATTCACCGTGTAACAGAAATAGTAGCGTAAGCAAAACAAAGCAAACGTTGCCACCGGCGGAAAAGAAATACAGCCAAAATTTGGGAGCCACGTAAGAGAATTATATATATTAGATATTTAGATCTATTGGTAAACAGAAGTGATTTTTCTAAGTAATCATTTTTTAAATAACATTTATGTTGTTATAACGTTATATTGTTGAAACAAATTTGAGGAGTTCACATCCTTAATTTAATATTTTCACTTACCAAACGGTAGGATATATTAAATAATTTTTTTTTTTGCCTGCATCTCATTGTGCATGAAGCTGATCCTTAAGTTCTAAATCATTTAACAGATCTCTTTAACTGTAATTTATAACAGTATATTAATGTTATTTGCTCAAAAATAATAATTGTTAGACCACCTTTCTAAATAACTTTATCTTAAAATGTAAGGCAGATTTACATTATAATACTAATAAAAAAACAGCAATTCTCTTAGTTTTAAACTCTTGAATTAAAAGCGTAATAATAGCAGTACAGGAAAATAACTTTAAGTTAGGGATTCAAAAATATTTATAGAAAAGCATGACTTTTATTAATTTTATGCTGACTACAACCAAAACAATAAGGAGACGAATGAGGAAAAACTGGATCACACCGCGTGATTTTCTGGCCAATAAAAATGCACCGACAACAATGGAAAACTGCGACACCATCATTAGAATTTTATATACAGTAAGATATATTGCATGCCAAGCCCGGAAACAAAAGACTGAGGTTGGTGTTGCTAACTTCAAATTATTGAGAACAGCACAGCAAGGTAAGTGAAACCTAACCTTGTTATATTTTGGGAGTAGTGACGCCTTCAGTATCCAACACATTGATAGTCGTGAACTCAAAATTGGATCGGCTGTTCAAGGCTGTTTATAAAATAAAATAAAGCAACGTTTATAAACTAAAAGGCAAAAAAAAATTCCTTCTCCCAGAATTGTTTTTTCTCCATTCAAATTCTATCGTTAAATATCTTGCAAATGCTCTCTTTTGCATGCATTTCGTCTTTCACAGCAGCCTCAGTGAAAGCATTAGGGGAAAATGAAAAATTGTTTGCGATGGAAAGCAAACACGAATCTCATCCGAGAAAGTAAGACGCAATCGATGTTATCTCAAACGTTTCAGATGAAAATCCGATTGCAGGATCAATATATTCCGTCTCTTCCAAAACCACCAAAAAAATTCTATCGTATTTCGATAAAGAAGTTTTCACTTATTCCTTCTCGCACATTTAGGAATATAAACAAAGAAATACTACTAGTAGCATTTCTATTAAACTTACATTTCCAAAAAAGCAACATCTTGCTACCATCCAAGTTACATAAAAGAAATATACTTTTTTTTGAGAATAATATATATTCTAAGTGTAAAGAATTGGCCATTTGTAACATTAAAGGACCAAGAAGCCTTAGATTTCGAAGTTTATGACTTCATCAATGGAGTTACAATGACTGCAAAGAAGAAATGGTGTGACGTGATAGCGTGAACTACATCACGTAGTCTCAGTATTTTAAAGTCCCTTTTACGATCACGTGAGACAGTTCTCAGAGAACTGCCTCATAAACAGACACATTGGGATAAAAAGATGGGCAGCAACTTGATCTGGGTTCATCATTTAGAAAGGATTTCAGGAATATATTCCTGTGTTTTTTTTATATAAGAAGAACTCTACAAAATTTGGCTCATAAATTTTTTTGACATTTGTTTTGGTAAATTAAATATCCTGAAAAATTAATTTAAAATTACAAAAATTCTTAAAAATTATTGTTTATAAATTTTTAAATGTTATACACTAAAATAAATAAATCATTAAAATATTTAAAAAATAATATTTCTTTAAATTATTAATAGTTTTTGTTAAGCAATTTTGTAACGCAGTTAAATTATTCATATTTGCCATATCTATTTACATATTGATGCGTCCCGCAGTGGACTGATCGTTAAGACACGGTTCCCAGCAGATCACCGAAGTCAAGCATCACTGGCTACGGTCAGTGTGCGGGTGGGTGATCACTTGGATCAGTCTGCGTAGGGACCGAGGGTGTGCGGTATTGGTCCTCGTTAAACTGTGCTACCGTAAAGTGCTCGAATTCGCGCGCAGGTCGTCGGGCTACCGAAGCGGGGGTGCCATCCCTTCCGCAGAGGATCAAAATTGTGATGGCATGTCTTCGGATCATCCTCCGGGATGTTTCCCAGACCGTCGCCAATAGCCCATTGTGCAGCTCTAGTGCGACGTAAAGTAGCAACAACAATACATATTGATGCATATTTTGCAAAGATCACGGATTATAATTTATTTTCCATGCAAATACGGATAATTCAACTATAGCGCTTATTTTTGACAGCAATAGAAGAAAAGAAGACGGGGAAGATCAGTAAATTTAGTAAGTGTATTCGATTACTTTTTAAATTATTATAAAAATTATAAATATATGTTTACTATAAAAGTTTAGGTACATGTAATACATATTATCATTTGCAAGTCTATCGAAATATAAATCACAACCTCAAAATAGATCTCTCTTATTAATTTTGAGATGCAAAAAGTCATTTTTTTCCCAAAGAGCCATAAATTTCAATCAGATTTCAATCAAAAGATTATTTTTCGAAGCTTATGGGTAATAATTCTTAGAATTTTTTTTTCCAATGCCCACCTGTGTTAACATCCGTCAATTGAAGCATTTACAGGGCGATTTTGTTGACCTCTCTTTCAGGGGCACCATATTAGGTGGGTCAACGTCGCTCCCGCAGTGAAGACAGATAGTACAGAGAAGGAAAGAACATCCATGCCTTGCCCGGGATTCGAACCCAGAACCTTTCTGATGCAAGGACTGTTCCCTGCCCCCTACACAGGTCGGTCCGCTTCTTAGAAACATAGTCATTAAGAAAAATCCAGAAATTCCCCTTTGTCTAAATGGCGTCATGGTTTTGAACAAATCAAAATCTCTAAATTTTCCCGCTTGAATGACGTTCGATTAAGTTAAGAATGTTCTTTTGCAACCAATTCCCTTTCAGAATCCCTAGATAAAAAGAAAGGGGCATCCAAAATACGTGGCTTTCTTATATTTTTATGGGTAGATAAATCAGTGCCTAATATCAACATCCTGCCATGGGAAACCATGTTATGCATGGAAAAATTTAATATGGGTTAAATAAACTTAATCTAAAACAATAAAATATATATTTATCTGATTTAGCGTAATTCTCTTGGAAATTCTACCTTTAAAGCAGGGCTCGAAAAACCGCCCGTCCGCCCGTCCTCGGTGGTCAAAAATTCCCTGCGGACAGCAAATTTCTCGAATCCAGCACCCGCGCGGACGGCCATTTTCCCGTTAATGTTCGTGATACATTTTCAATTTTTGTTATCTTACAAGAGTCTAGCTCCTCACTTCTAAAATGACCATCTAATCTCCAAATACAGCAACATACTGCGCATGGTGGAATTGATGTTTTCTCTGTCTGGGAGTACTGCAGCGGTTGAAAGGGGCTTTTCAGCAATGAACTTACAAAAAAACGCATTACTTACTGGTCTTAAACAAGAAGCGTTAAACGCATTTATGAACATCTACCTAAATGGAAAACCTCTTTCATACTTCTGTGCAGAAACCTCTGTAAATCATTGGCTTGATTGCGGAACTGGCAAACGTCATATTTGATTCATTTAAAAAACGCAGTACCATCGGATAAATTTACATGATAATTGACAGATAACTTAACCTTTGTTATTTAAATTATTTCATCAAAGAAATAAATTATTTCATAATAGAAATACTAGGTTCTACTATTAGTAACCTAGTATTTCTTTTATTACTATATAATGCAATCCTAGTATTTGTAATCCTAGTAACTACTAATTCATTGTGCAATTTATATAAATGTTTGTAATAAATAAGTGATAATTATATTTTTATTTATTTAGAAGCGACGGGTTAGTTTCAAAGGAGGACGGGTACATTGTTGGACAAGAAATGTTAGCCGTCCTCTAACATTTCTTGTCCAACAATGTTTCATGTCCAACATTTCTTGTCCAACAAAAACTCAGAAATGTTACCCGTCCTCGGGGACGGGTAACATTTCTGAGTTTTTTCGAGCCCTGCTTTAAAGGGCATTCTCTAACATATATATAGCTCGTTCACCAGGAGTTGGCACTTGGCTCCGCCTTCATCACGTGGTATGCGACGATACTAGTTCGCTATTTTTGGTAGAAGGTTGTGAGCAATCCTGAAGAAGGTTGCTATTTGGCGATCGTATGGCAAAAATATTTATTTCGCAAACTTGATGTGCATTTTTCAACATTAAATATTTCATAAATTTGATGATATATCGCGCCATTTTTAATGATATTTCTCTCTTTTGAGAGAATAGTTTGTCTTTTTTGACACATTTTGCTGAGAAAACAGCATTTTTTAAATTTAAAATATATTTAATTAGCTAGAGAAACGAAAGGTATAATAGTAGATGACTCTCATTTGTACTCAATACTCAATAGTAGAAGTAAGTGACTGAAAACGAAGTCACTGTTTGTGTTTGGCGCTCACTGAGGGTTGTATCAATTTTAAGTGCGGAAATGTTTCTCTTCTTACTCCCGCGCTGAAATGGACTCTGCGTCCTAGGAGGTGGAGCCAAGTGCCAACTCCTGGTGAACGAACTATACTTGCTGTTAAAAATATAAATATTGAATTTTAATGTTATTTAAAAATCTTTTTTTATTGTTGATAAAAGTAAACATTTTCTTATCTAAAATTAGCAGTAATTAATTATTAAGTGAAAAAAGCTAAAAAAAATAATAATTCAATTTTAGTATATTGAATGTCGAAATATCCAATTTTGAAATTTAAACATTGAATACTAAAATTGAAAAATTAAAATTGAAATAATGATATTGAAAAAATTGCGCTTTAGTTTAAGAATCCATTTTTTTTGAGTGCATGGAAATGAAGTTGGAAAAGTGAGTTTTAAAATTGACAAC
This sequence comes from Parasteatoda tepidariorum, assembly GCF_982258835.1. Taxonomy (NCBI): domain Eukaryota; kingdom Metazoa; phylum Arthropoda; class Arachnida; order Araneae; family Theridiidae; genus Parasteatoda; species Parasteatoda tepidariorum. The sequence continues at coordinate 95,637,033 of NC_141759.1, read as the reverse complement.
TAGATTACATCTGAATATATTTCATGCGGTTTCGTTTCAATTAGATTATGATAAAAAAATTTCAATTTATTCAGGGTTGCTATAAATTTATTATAAAATTTGGACTAAAGCCAGAAAATGTATTTTTAAAAGTGTCGATTCATAAAATCATTGAATGAAACTAATTGAAATAAACTGTTAAAGCTATTTTATTTTATATAGCCGCCATTAAACAGTCGACCCAACTTTAACTATCAATGTTCAATTTCGTAGCTTTGTAATTTCTATCCTAAATCAGGAGACAAGGTCACCGTGGCTCTGAAAAAATTAATATAACTGTTAAAACTATTGTAAAAATTTCGAATGAGCAAAGTAACGCACTAAATATATGAACACATAAAGCTCTTATCTGTGGAGCATGTATTTGCAATAAACATCCACCTCTTCTTAAACCACAAAAAAAAAAATTTTAAAATCTTATTTCGATAATAAAGTATCCACTTAATTCTAGTCACATACTTATTGACGTAAACAAAGAATGCACACCTAATAATACTATTTTATTATGTATGTTTGGAAACAAGTATAGGGCTGAAAATACCAAAGTGCTTCTTATTTTTTATTATTATACAGAATGTGAAAACTGGCAATTCAATTGCATCAATCTAAAATTTATTTTGGGAAAACAGACAGCACTTATTTTTAATTAAGTAGTTACATTTTTTATCAGAAAGTATGGGGTTGTAATATTTTTAAAAATTAAAATAATAGTCATTTTTGAAATTATCACCAGAGCATAAGCCAGCGATTGGCAAATAATGTTCCGCAAAACCTTTGAGTTTAGGAGACGAGTTAAAAGGGTTCCGCGAGTTAGTACTTCTATAACAGTGGTTTTCAACTGGCGGCCCGGGGGCCGCATCCTGCCAGCGAAGCCTTTTTCTGTGGCCCGCGAACTAAAATATATTAGTGTCCCGCAGTGGACTGATCGTTAAGACACGGTTCTCAGCAGATCACCGAAGTCAAGCATCACTGACTACGGTCAGTGTGCGGGTGGGTGACCACTTGGATCAGTCTGCGTAAGGACCGAGGGTGTGCGGTATTGGTCCTCGTTAAACTGTGCTACCGTAAAGTGCTCGACTTCGCGCGCAGGTCGTCGGGCTACCGAAGCAGGGGTGCCATCCCCTCCGCAGAGGATCAAAATTGTGATGGCATGTCTTCGGATCATCCTCCGGGATGTTTCCCAGACCGTGGTCAATAGCCCATTGTGCAGCTCTAGTGCGACGTAAATTAACAACAACAACAACAAAATATATTAGTTGTAATTTTTTTGCGGACAGTTTTCGCAAAAAATCTATATGGGTTTAAAATACTTTTCTCATTAATCAAAACCTAATTTCTTCGTTTCTCTGAAATTTATCATACCAACGGTGCAAAAAAATTATTTCTCAGGCAGAGCCGGATTATACCTTTCGTAGGCCCTAGGCATAGCCGTTTTTGGGCCCTCCCCTCCTTCACCCACTCCTCCCCTCTTTTCAAAATATATGCTAAAATTTTCTTGTATATTTTTTTTTAACATTTTTATTAATATGGATTTTAATTTACAAATTTGTTTATCGAACTTTATCTGCAATACCGACATACTTCCGATATTGCAGTTGATATCGATATTACCATTATGATTAGTTCGACCGATAACTATGTAAACACTTCACGTCAACAATACAACAACAAACCAGCAAAGAAAACAGTGAAATTGATAGTGAGATTAATTACAAGAAATCTTTATACTACAAATAGCTTCATAGTTTTCATGATACTACTACGATAACTAAGTGAAGGAAATTACGACATTTTGCGTAGTTTGGAATTCTAGAGCATAATACAAGATTTCGTTGAATCCAAAAATCGCAAAAAAGTAATATATTAGATCATAAGATTCTGCAAAATAATTTATTACCGAAAAATATTATATTTTTATTTGTATCTTCATAATTTTGTGCAAGTTTTTCGTAGGCCCCTGAATTTCGTAGGCCCCAAGCACGTGCCTAGTGTGCCTATAGGTCAATCCGGCCCTGTTCTCAGGTTTTGCATCCAAGAAAATATTTATTCAAATGCAAAAATAATCGTGTATGTTGCTCTTTTTAATTTCATTATTTTTGTATTTTGTGAATATAATTTAGCATGTGTGTATCAGAAATTTTCTCTCTAATTACAATAACTAATAGTCTGCATTGAAGTAATAAAATACCGATTTTTCTACATATTGAATTATTTTTTATCTCTCCTAGGACCTTCTATGGGCCGAAACGAATGTTGCCCCTTAAAATTATTCCTCATAAGGCATACATCCCACTAGTTTATTTCAAAATTGGCGAGTCACACTTCCCTAGTCTTCCTTGTCAGTTTTCCTGAGCCGCACGGAAACATTTCAAATTTTCACATCAAAATTCTTATTATTTCTCGTATTTGGAAAAATTAATTACTACCACAACCAATTTCACTACTAATGTAAATGATATTCTCTTTAGATTTAATTGATACAATAAACTTTCCGGATGCACCCGCCTATTCCATAACAATAGGTTTTTATTCCTTTATTCGAACGAATACTTTTAAAACCACAATGACGCCTAACTTCATTTAAGATTTAAGCGGCTTAGGTGGAGAATACGATCCATTCCCGTTCGTAATATATGCGTGAAATCTTTCTCGGAGACTTAATTATCATAAGAATGAACTAGAATAACTTATGGAGTTCAGACCAAAAATAAGAACCAACGTATCTTAATTGTGAATACGACGTTACTTGGATACTGCCATTGAATGAAATTAGGTGCACGTGTTGGATTAAATGATAAAAATATGATTTATTTCTTATTATTTGGATTACTTTCTAAACTTCGATGACTTTTGGATTATATTGATTACGACAGAAAACTTCTAATTATTATTAATAAATGGGAAATAAAAATTCTTTTCACATGTTGAATAAGAAAAGGTGTGAAAAGAATTTTTATTGGGGGTTGTGGGAATATTATTCTGTCAACATGCAGACTTCGGCAAAACTTTTGAGAAATTGAAGAAAATTTTGAGTCTCGTACGGTTCATAAAAAATTCAAAAAGCGATAGCAAAAGTAAGGAAATAAGATGCATTTTAATTTAATTGTATTCACCATCAAGCAAGCTATTTATAAATTAATATATCTAGTTGTGAAATTCAGGGTTTTGTATTTTTAGCAGAGCTGCCAACTAACTCGGCTTTGTAGAAAATATTTTCAACTGGTAAGTAAATATAAGTTATTCTTACTTGTCAGCATGTTGAATGTCATTGGGGTCACCGGTGACCGACGCTGAGTTTGTTCGTAGTGCCACGGGGGTCACCGGTGACCGACGCTGAGTTTGTTCGTAGTGCCACGGGGGTCACCGGTGACCGGCGAAGCCAAGAATATTAGAAACACATAATTCGAGTAAATTTTTAATTTTTTTAATATTATTATCGTTATTAAAATGGTTTGAAGAAATTAATGCAATATAGAACACACAAAAATAGTTTGATTTATATACACAGAGATGCCAACTTGCTCCAGACAGTGAATAAATATTTTCAAGTGGTAGTTTATACATTGTTATTTTTGGTTTAATAAATTCAATTTGATTTTTATCCATCACTATTTCTAAACAATTCGTAGGCTTATATAATTCACCACTTTTTACCCTTTATTTATGTAAACCTTTTAAAAACTAGCAAAATCTGTCTAATATTTGCAAACTTAGTTTGTAGTTATTTACCGTGGCATTCAACGCGTTCAATATAATACAGAGTACTTCTTTTATGTGAGCTATAAATGCAAATTTCATAACTCACATTTCCTGATATGTCAACTTGATACACTTTGAAAAAACATATTTTCTAGTTGTAACGAAATTTAAGTTATTTTCAGTTTAGTATTTTAAGTCATTTTCCCACCACTTCATATCTAAAATTCAAAGCATCATATTTAATGAAACTGTAGGGCAGTATATTAAGTGAAGCTCGGGGTAATACCTCGAAGGGAGGCGAGGCAGTCTGCCACAAAACCTCTTCTCTCTGTCTCAAACTTGTTTGTTCAATCTCACTACTTCATTTTAATTTTCTCTCAGTAAAAGATACTGAACTCCAACTTTCACCTTTCAGTTGCGCTTCGGCGATTTATTATTTATTTCCACTCAGATGAATTAGTTGGAGCCCCTAGCGGGGCTGATGCTAAGATAACCAACACATATGAGTATGAGTATGGCAGTATATTAAGGTGGCTCTTTAAAAAAGTAGCAGGGCTACAAACTTTCTAATCTTTTTGTAAAAAATTATTCTAGTGTTATCTAGTTAATGTTTAAGTGCGTTACTTTTTGTTAATTTGAAATTATTTTCCTCACCGCTACATCAAAATGGTTTAAAAGTTCATAAACCACAAACTTTATTTCAGTTCTTTCATGGCAAGGCTTTTAAAAATTTGGCCAAATACCCAAAAAAGTTTGAAAGCTTTTTTTTAAGTGTCTACCTCTCTATAAAATATTTTACAAAAAGCGCAGTAGTTGGCAAACTTAGAGAAGGTGTAATTGTCCTTATTCTACGAATTTTAATATTTAATTCACTAACTATTTTTTAAAATTTATGTAGAAAGCGTTGTATTCTTGATTTTCAGTTTTAAAGTGAAAGCTTTTAAATAGAAACTTGCAACTTTTCTATTACAATATGGGCATCACTTTTTCAATTATTTTTGGACTGTGCGAAACCTACACTTTGGACTGCCCACTTTCTATGCTCTTCGTAAAAATTTATTCTAATGGTAGCTAAGTTAATGTTTTAATGCATAGTTTTTTATTCATATTTTTCACTTATTTTCAACACCACTTCATATAAATGATTTAAAAGTTCATATGCAACGCCACTTAATCCTAGCTCTTTCGTAGTGAAGCTTTTAAACTGTTGGCAAAAATACCAAAACTACTGAAAGCTTTGGGTATTAAGAGTCTACCACTCTATTTTATAAAAAGCGTAGTAGTTGACGAACCAGCTACAACTAATTTAAATTATTCGGTTTTCTTAGAAAGATTATACTGTTTTTAAAATTTTTCCATCTGCGTATAAAGCTTGTTAACCCCTTTAAAAATACTGTTGCACTAATGAAACATTTAATTCTGTCACATTTTTTTGAGGGGGTGTCTTATCTTAACCCTTTGCACTTCGAGTGCTTTAAAATGCTGTTTGAACAAATATAAACACTAAATAATTTAAAATACTTAACACTGCATAATTTATATAATTTTTAAAATTCTTATGATTATATGGTTACTAATTATTAAAGAACAGAAAATTTTAATTTTAGAGAGGTGACTGTTGATGCCACTTTAGAGGTGATATCGGAGCTCAAAGGGTTAAATGTCTTAAAAATGTGTTTATGTTTAGACTAATGCTAAATTTTCAGGCGTTGACTTCCGCTTTAGTTTTAGAATGACACGATAACCTAATTTCAGCTCAAAATATAGATACTTAGATTAATTATAAATTACTGCGAGTAAAACTATCTTATTTCATTAAGAAAATTGGGTCGGGATAGCCTGGTTGGCAGGACGCTGGAGTAACGCTCGTTACTCCCGTGTACTAAATGGTGACTGGTGCACGCTAAATCTGTCAGGTCACGAAGTCTTCCATGTTCCAAATTTTATCTCTGAGGGTACTGAATTAGAGATTGATCGTTCTCTGGTTCAGGTCAAAATTACGATTTGTGGATGAACGAATGGATGTATGAATGGGTCCGCCAGATAGACGGGTGTGACAGAAGTCGAATTCTTGGTTATAGATGGCGCCACTATAAAAGGAAAACAATCTCACCTCTTGCTTTAATGGCCTACGACAACAACAACATTAAGATAAATTTCAGGAATGAAACAAATGAGTAACGTGAGTCGTGATGGCTCAGGGGATAGAGCTTTCGCCTTCCAATGAGGTGAACCGGGTTCGAATTCAGCGATGGCTGGTCGACATGAATCCGCATCCGGCTTGCGCCGATCACAGTGCTGACGTGAAATATCCTCAGTTGCAGACGGATCATGGGTTAGAGTCCCCTTGTGGTCGGGCTAACAGTGGGAGGCTCTCGTGGTCTTCCTCTCTATGTAATGCAATAGCAGGTTAGTTCCATTAAAAAGTCGCCCACGAAGGCAAAATTTCTCCCACTACTTGATCTAGGAATTCCTTTGTCTTCTGGATTGGGTTCAAAATGACAAGGCTACGGAGTTGAACATTAGTAGTCGTTAACCCAAAAATTGGGTCAGCTGTTCAACGACGGTTATAAAAAAAATGAGCTACCTGTCTCAATCTCTTCCAAATACTTCAAGGAAACGTTGGCACTTAACACTTGGGTAAAAACGAAACGCTTGTGTTACTATTTTCTAATTTTTCCAAAAAAACAGAAACAATATTTTTATAAGAACGCTTCGATAAAATGGGGCAAAATAATAATAATAATATAACAAGGTAGCCCGATTGTTTCATTAGGGTAAATAATTGAATTTTCTGTTTGCTATGATAACACTAGCAGACAAATTTTTTTTTGTTTTCTGTAACATGAGATTTTTGAACGGATGTTAGATTTTTTCGCCTCACTGACTTCAAATCTGCAATCTTTTTCCCTCTACTAAGGTTTCCCTCTTCTAAGGTACAGTTTGTATGCAATTTAGTAATATATATCTGACCAGGATTTCTTAAAATTCACGTGAGTGAATACTAAGTTCCCCCTACTTTTCTATTCATGTAGGGTGGTTTTATAGTTTATCTATAGCAAGAAAACCCCTCACCACTAAGTTCAACACTGTGTGCTTCTATGAAAACCGGAAATAGCTCCTGATTCCCTTTCTCGCCGCTAAGTGGTCGAGCAATTAGCCCGCCTGACTGCGAAGCCAATGGCTGCGGGTTCGAATCCCGCTCAGGGCATTGATGTTTCTCTCTATGTGTTGTCCTCTGTTGTGTGTGATGTGTGAATGTGGCTCATTCTATGAATGGATATTTGCGGCAGTGTGACTTAGGTTCACGTGGCTTAGGTAAAGTGCCCACTGGATAACGTTAAATGAGCAACACTTTCGGCGTCTTCCAAGATGAAGAATCAGTACCTGCCCTTAGAGAAAGATTCCCTTTCTCTTGCTGACCCGAGTCAAAACTTATTCTAATATTAACCCGACACTCCTCCTTGGAATAGCTAAATCTCGTAACCATAGTCACCGCCACTGCTCTAGACGAATTGGGAGCGGCGTATCTTTCCTTAGACAAACTATAAGAAGAAAGCAATAATACGATATTACATTCTATTCATGATGTAATACGTTAACCCCTTGGGGACGGTTGATTCAGAAAAGCACTCGTACAAAGTCAGAATCAAGTTGTAATTAAATAAAAAACGGTAACTTAAATGTAGTCGTTTGCTAATTTGACAGACTTACTTTGCTTTTACTTTAATTATTGTTAGTTTAATCATATATATAATCAATATTAATTCAAAGTATAACTAAATAGTTTTATTTCGAACAAAGTAATGGTGAATTAAATAAATCAAGCAATTATAACTCAAATAAACTGCTAAAAAATTACTTTGATTACCAGTTTTATCTTTTTACCCTGATTGACACGGTTTCATGCTGGCACGTATTTGTGACAGTCGGCCCGAAAGGGTTAACGTCATATTTTTTATTTTTGTCTTAATATTTTTTATTTTTGTCTTAATAGTTATTTTCAAAGAAGCAGGTAAGTGAAGTTAGATAGGACCAAAACATGGAAGCACTTCTATACTAATTTTAAGTAAGCAATTTTTCTTTTACCAGTTAATGTTTCTGAAGAATTTAAACGGCTAAACTATTTGAAAAATTTGAAAGATCATGTTTGAAGCTTTTGAAAATGGGATCCTTTTTACTCAAGATTAATTTACATCGACCGAAATGAGTCGTAGGAAGTTTAAAGCTTCTTTCCTTTTTCAATACCACTATAGTTTAAAGGAATTTTAATATAAATATCCTAATACTGCAGAATGATTTCAAAGTGACTGGTATTAAAGCTAAAAAAAAGTTATTAACTTCCTCTTCGCATTTTGATCGATTCGAATGACTTTATTTCTAAAAGCTAAGTTGTTGTATCATATTTTGCCAACAGTATTTCCATGAAAAATTTTCTAAACCATTTGCTGTTATAAGAAAGATTGTATAGAGTTAATAAAGAAATGTTTTCATATTTTTGTCTAAATCCTGTACATATATGTATTTAACACAGTACGTTCCTTATAACCTTGTACATTCAGACAAGAAACAAACTATAATAATAAAAAAATTATTTTTTTAAAATATCTGTAAGTTTTGAATAAAAAATTAATTTTAGATTTGAAATCTCCACACCCAAATTAGTTAAGATCAAGTATTTGTATAAAAGTATCATATATTTATTCCCCGGTGTTATTTTTTCGACGTAAATTCTGCATAAATCTCGACGTATTCATTAATTAAAAGTTAATTAAGTGTTCGGTATTTTTTTCAGTCCAGCACGATAATGAAATTCTGATTCACTTCTATTTGGTTAAGTATTGAAGAAAGTAAGTTCAGGTAAACCAAGCGTAATTCATGCAGTTCAAAATGAAAATAATTTATCGCAGGATTGAACAATGTGAATAAGTCTGCCAAAAATATAATTAAATTTATATATTTTGAAGAACGAAATGGTCTCTCTCTCTCTCTCTCTTTATATATATATATATATATATATATATATATATATATATATATATATATATATATATATATATATATATATATATATATATATATATATATATATATATATATATATATATATATATATATATATATATATATATATATATATATATATATATATATAAATGAAGATAAGGATATAATCTTTTCCTCAGCCCACACGATTATATCCGCAAAAAAGAGTGCTTTCTGATATTGCATCAATATAGTCAAGCAAAATATATTAATACAATAGTGTGAGGAGCACTCAAAAAATTTTTTTACAAAAATTACAACAAATAAAATCGAACACAATAAGTAAAAATAACACGCAAAATTTTCATTATCATTCCCCCCCCCCCTTTTCCATATGTGTATTATTTTCCTTTGTTTTATCTTCATTTTGAACTTATCTAATGAGTTCTGTTTACTTGTATCTTATGCGCAATAAATGAAACTTATTGTTTTTCTTATCTTTCTTCGTGTTTTCTTGCATTTATTTATTTTACTGCTGTATATATATATATATATATATATATATATATATATATATATATATATATAATATTTAAATTTTAATATTTGAAGAACTAAAAAACATTTGAAACCTCATGGTTTTTTCCTGACTTTCTGTTTTTTCTACTTTTCTAAATATCTAAGGAAGGTGATGCAGAATTTACCCATAAAAAGTTTGTCCAGAGATATAGTGTCTTTTCAATGAGTTAACAGTATATGCTATAAAATATACAAATGTATTTTTTTCATAAAGATTGCTTCCTTACAAAATTTCTGCATGGAAATAGGGGTAATTCTACGCAATTTTGCAAACTTTTTATATAAAAAGAAGCAGCAATAATGAAACTTTGCAATGTAATAAAGCTATGAAACAGTATCATATAAAAAAGTAACAAAATGTTATATTTACCATCATATTAGGAGTATAAAATATTTTTAGTCGTTGTAAAAGTCAAAATATTAAGCGAGGACTCAATTTATAAATTGATTTATGATTCTAATAAAAGCAAGAACGTTGATTTAATGATGGTATATTACACCAATAAAATCATGTTCATGTTAAAGTAAGAGAAATAAAGAAACTTATAAAATGAACGAGTGACTGATTATTTTTTCAAAAGCTACTTTATTCAACAAAGACCCTAAATACTATTTTGTTTGTTTTAATTTCAATTTTTATGGAATACACGTAAGCTATAAGCTTTATGAAATTAGTTAGGTCAATTATTACTAATGCATATCAACAGCTGCAGTAGTACCGGAGTAATTCCGTTAGAGCTGGGGTTCTCAATTTCTTTCCCGGCTATGGAACCCTAAGTGATCAAGCTTCTTTTGCCAGAACCATCAGCATTGTAAAATAAAAGTATATTAGATTGTGTAAGTATACTAACCAAAAGAAGAATAAAGACTAATAACTATTTTGAAACTATCCAATGCGTAGAATGAAATTTTTAATACTGTGATTTCTTTTTGGTGTATACATAAGCTGAAAATGAAAAAAAAAAGATCAATTGGGTATAATATGAAAAAAACACAACTACTTCGATTTAGTAGGAACAACATATGACGCAATGCTAAACGAATGGAATTTAGTTGTTGTTTATTTAGTTATTGTTATTAGTAGTTGTTGTTATTTGTTTTAGTTGTTGTTGTTTATTTAGTTGTATTTAGTTTCAATAACTTTTCATTATAATGCAATAAAATCTGGCGAGCAGCTATTTAAACGATCGAACACTTCGTTTGTTTATTTGTGGCTTGAAGTTAGGCTCGCAGAAAATGCCGTTCATGGGTTGAATTTAGTAGGAATAACACAAACTGTGACGTAGGCTATATTATACCCAATTATGTATTTCTTTTTGTTTTGTTATTTTTTTTAAAGAAAAAGAACTGTTATTGATGATGAGGATAGTTATAAGTAAAAAACGTAATTCCTTATTGTAGAAGTTAGTTACTTTGCTTTAAATTGATAACCCTATGAAAAATAACGACGAAAATTTTATAACTGCATATTCTTTTCATAATTTATTTTAAATATGTTTGCAATGGTAGCTGGCTATAAGTCTAAATACACAATTATAATTTTATTTTTAACAGTAAGACACACAAATAATTATGCATTCAATTAAAAAAATATTGGTTTACAATAAACTTTCATTGTGATTTTTAAGAAAAAATTCATTTTATATTTCGAAAAAAATTCAACATAACAAGGTTTTGAGAAGAAACTCTTCGACATAGGAATTTAAGTTAACATTATGTAGATTTAAAATGCCAAGAGGGCAAATATTTTTTAGATATAAGAAGGTTTTCGAGACATTAAGAATATACTTTGTACGTATTTTAATATTTGTTATTTTTTTCATTCGCATTTTACATAAGGATTTTCATATAAACCGACAAAATATTAAATATAATTCATTGGTTATAAATGTAATTATTACTGCTTAAAAATATCCTAACTCACAGAACCCTAGGGTTTCACGAATCACTTTTTGGAAACCGCTGTCTTAAAAACATGAAGTGGAAAAATCAAGTAATGTAATTTACCCAAATATACACCGAGAAATCATATTTGATCGATAAAAGTGCATGCATAAGGTATGGGATTTATGTTTTCATAAAAAAATATCTCTAATTATATCTCCTTTCTTGATTATGAAAAAAAACATTTATTATCTGCAAAAAATTATTATGGTGAAAAAGTGAAAAAAGTTGACTGATTTCAACTGCTTATATATATATAATAATATGCTTATATATATTATAAATAAAATATAATATATATTATATATTATAAATAAAAGCTGCTTATTATAAATAAAAGCGTCCATGCTCAAGACTCGTTAGACGTGAAAGGGAAAAACAAAACACATAAAAAAATGTTTATAAGGAAAAATAGAAAATAAAGGTAACAAACATGGTAACCAGGAGAATGTGATGGTAGCCACAACAATTGGTAGCCGTAACATCCAACAATTTCAGATCTGCTGAGTTTTTTTAAGCAACGTCGCTTTCCTCGGTTATCACGGTTTCTCTTGTATTATTTTTTCACGCTTATTTTATTTTTTTATTTTTAAGTAAGCAACTTAGCATTTGTGAATTACAACTAACATAAGCATCTTTTTTTGTTTCCCTGTCAGGTTTTGAGAATAGTCTACTACGTTTTTATAGCCGTTTTCAGAGTGTTTACAAAATCTATTTTAGCGGATCTTTGAATTGCCAAGTATTTTTAAAAACTAATTACTATGCCATAATATCAGATTCTTTAGAGCTATTTTATTTCATGTAATAATTGTCGTTGAACAGCCATCCCAATTTTGAGTTTAAGACTACCAATGTTTCAAATCCGAAGCCTTGCAATTTTGAACCCATTACAGAAGACAAGGGAACTCATAGATCGAGTATTAGGAGAAATTTGTCTTTGTGGAAGACTTTTTATGCATTACATGGAGAGGAAAACCACCCAAATTCCCCAAGGTTGGTTTGACGGCAAGTTGATTCTATGATCCGTCTACAACTGAAGATATTTAACCCTTTTGAAGGCCGTGGTAAGTATACTTACCACCACGTTTTACAACTTTTAATTTAGGTTTCCATTTTTCAATAACTTTAGCTTTCTTGAAGTGAGTTAGAATAAAATTGGTAACCATTTGTCACTTTTCAAAAACGTATAAAAGTTATAAAATACATAATTCCTTTTGAAGTTTGTAGCATTTAAGGATTTTATTTTAGGAATAAAGAAAAATAAAAGTCAGTAAGTTCCTAATAGGTCATGTTAAATATATTTACCACCAAAAAAAATGGCATTTTTATAAACTAAATGAGTTTTTTTATATCAATTACTGTTCTTTAAACAATTTCAATTCCAAAAATACTTTAATTTACCTTTACTGGAAATAAAGGGCCCTTTAAAGGGTTAACGTCAGTACTGTGGTCGGTGCGAGCCGACGGAATTCTTACAGGCGGCGAACACTCTATCCTTAAGAACCATCGAGTTTAGAACGAAGATCACTAAAATTAAGCACCCTTGCCCAGCCCATTTTAAAGAATAAAAAGCGTAACATCATTAGTACGAAGTGTTCTAATGTGTTAATTAATCAGTAATGACACGAAAAGAGATTGTTTTTGATTGTTTGTTAGTAAGAGAGAAAAAATATCGCGATGAGCTAGTGACGGTTACAGCCGTCGATTTTTCAAGGAAGAGCTATGACAAAATGTAAAAATTTTCACTACCAAACATACGACTGACGCTCAATTTCATATGTAATCATAAACAACTGAAATAAAAATGCGTTTCTGAGCACGGTCGCCAAATTAAATTTACACGCCAACATGTTAAAAGAGGTCCATATTTCTGTCTGTAAAAACGCAACTGTGAATAGAGTAATTAGACGGTACATTTAAATGAGGTGAATGTGAAAATTACTCAGCATTCAAAATCACGCAGTAAAAGTCACGTTTAAAATTCCTAAAAAATTCACCGAGGAAAAGGAAAGAAAAAAGGATATTTAACTCCTTCTTCCGAAAAATGGGGTCACAAAAAGTTTCAATAAAATGAAAAAAAGGAGAGATCAATCTTCAAACAAGAACAGTAGAATGACTATAGAGACCGCGGAAGTAACAAAAAATAAACAAAACAAAAAAAAGGAAAAGTCTGAAGTTTTCAAGATGAATTGATTATGGCACTTAAGTTTTTCCCGTTTCACCTGAAGTTCTCCCTCCCCTTTACCATGCATGACTGGAATTTTTCCCATTTGTCTTTTTTCCGAGAGTTTTGCAGGTAAGTGACGTAAAGGTTTGGCTCCTTAGGCGAAAAATTCATCATTTCTTCTCTCCAGTTTGGCGACAATTTTTTTCTTTTTAGTACTTCCCAATGGAACAGTTAACTCAGCTACTAGCATTATTTTTCTAGAAGCTTCTTTTAGGAAAAGAAAAGGTGGAAAAAAAGAGACTGAAAAGCTAATATTTTTTCTTTGCTTCATGAGTTGAAATTGAATCAATTTAAAAGCATGTCTTTGAATAGGTAGCTAATAAATGCTGCACTTCTGATAAGAAAGTAAAATACTGATAAAAAAAAACAAACTATGACTATTATGAGGTAATGGAAGAGCGAAGAAGTGATTTAATTAAATCACTTTCTCTGGAACAGTTGAATAAATAAATATTACACTATTCAATGATAAAATTCTCATAAAATCTATGACTTTTATAGCAGTTTACTCTTGATAAAATTATGAACATAAATACTATGACTATTATGAGGTAATGAAAAAGGTAAGAAGCGATATTTTTATACAATAATGAAAAAGAGAAGAAAAGAATTTAATTAAATCATTAGATCTGGAATAGGTGAATAAAAAAATACTACAATATTCAGTAAGGGGAAATTCTGATAAAAACGTTGGTTATTATTACTGTTTACTGCTGATAAAAGTACAATTCCTATCATAAATATTCTGGCTATAATGAAGTAATGGAACAGAGAAGAGATTTGATTAAATGTGTTGTTCTGGAAAAAGTAGACAATAAATATCACACTACTTAGTGAACAAATTCTTATAAAAACTATGATTATTAAAATAGTTTACTACTAATAAAATTTTTAACTATGACTATTACTATCGCTACTATGAGGTAATGGAAAGAGGAGAAGTGATTTAATTAAATTACTTGCTTTGGAATAGGTGAATAAATGAATATTATGCTATTCAGAAAAATGAAATTGTATATAAATTATGAATATTAAACCTGTTTACTGCTGATAAAAGCACAATTCCTATCATAAATATTCTGGCTATAATGAAGTAATGTAAAAGAGAAGTGACTTGATTAAATTAGTTGTCCTGGAAAAGGTAAATAAGTAAATATCACACTACGCAGTTAGGACATTCGTATAAAAACTTGATTATTAAAGCAGTTTACTTCTAAGAAAATTCTTAACTCTGACTGTTATAAGGTAATGGAAAAGAGGAGAAGTGATTTAATTAAATTACTTGCTCTGGAATAAGTGAATAAATGAATATTACACTATTCGGTAAGGGGAAATTCTTATATAATGTCTATGTCTATTTTAAATATTACTACCGATAAAATTAGAGTTAAAATTTTTGTGATAAATATTATGTGCATTATAAGGTAATTAATTATAGGAAAAATAATTAAATTAAAAGAAACTTGTTTTGGAATACATGAATAATTAATTGCTTACTCTGATAAAAGTAAAGAAAAATTCCTAAAGTAAATATTTTGTCCATAATGAGGGAACGAATATTGAATATGTAATTAGAACCAGAAAATATTTTTTATAGGTGGATAGTGAATATTTTAATACTGAAAAAACTAAAATAAAATTCTTATCATAAAAAATATGATTTTATGTGGTAATAGATAAGAATTGGAGTGATTTAATTAAATAGTTTTTTATGAAATTGGTGGATAATAAAAGGTATACTGGTGATAAAAGTAAAGCATACCTTTCTTTTATGAATTCTGTGACTATTATAAATTAATAGAAATGAGAAGAAATTATTTAATGAGCCGACTTGTTGTGTCATAGATATGATAGTAAATGTTTTAGTACTGATAAAAACGAAACTGAAAACCTTTTTCATAAAAACATGATGAAAATGAGATAAAAGAAATAAAAACAAGTTATTTTTTCAAATAATTTGTAGGGGAATCAGTAGATAACAATTGATTCACTACTGACAAAAGCAAAGAAAAAAATCTTATAAAAACAATAACTTTATGAGGTGATGGAAAAGTTACAATATAAATAATAACTGTTATACTTTTGATGACAGTAAAGTATGGCTGCAGCCATTTGATAATCCATCGGTTTGATTAAATACATGCAGTTGGTAACAATTTTTCGTAACTATCAATACTTATTTACGATGATTGGGTAACTGCAAGCGACGTCACGCTAAGTGTCGCGCTTCATTGGCTGCTGAATAATGACATTTGTTTATGCCACGAATTAGCAGTCAATCAGGAGTTCGACAAACTCGTATTAAGTCACATGCAGGTACCCAAATGATTAAGAGTGTAAGTCACGTCTGTTATATATATATATATATATATATATATATATATATATATATATATATATATATATATATATATATATATATATATATATATATATATATATATATATATATATATATATATATATATATATATATATATATTCAAAATGAAGAATAAAACAAACAAAAATTAACGACATATGAAAAAGGGGGAAATAGTAAGTAAAAAAATAACAAACAACAGTTTAAAAAAAAAAGAAAAAAAAGGATGAAATTTTATTTAAAAAACCGGGAAAAAAAGATATGATCTTTTCATCAGCCCACACGATTATATCCGTAAAACAGAGTGCTTTCTGATACTGTATCAATAAAGCCAAAGCAAAATATATTAATACAATAGTGTGAGGAGCACTCAAAAATTTTTTTATAAAAATTACAACAAATAAAATAGAACACAAAAAGTAAAAATAACATGTAAAAACAGAAAATAAAATAAAGGAAAAAGAAAAAAACAGTAAAATTGGACTATACAGCGAGTAGCGAAATCAGATCAACTTACATGGACGGAAATTTTTCAAGAATGATTTAATAATGTTTTCGCAGAAAGATTGCCAGATTACAAAATATGAAAACAAAAGCGCAAATTGAGTGTAACAAGAGGGTTTCAAAGTGTTGTTCTTACTGCACTACTGAAGTGATTTGCTATGCTGTGCATTGATTTGTTAGTTACCAAGGATGGGCCCGAAATGGATGTGCGCAAGGTAATATTATACTGGATAATTTTAAAAATTGACCATAAATAGTTTTAGAAAATAGATGTTTCTTTAAGAAAAAATATAAAATAAAAAAGAGAAACATAAATTGCCTGTTTCGCAAATAATTTTAGTCACGGATTTGCACGAAATGGATTAGCGCATGGAAAAATTATATAAATTACCAAGGAAAAAATTTTAATAGATAATATTAACACGGATTTGCCCGAAATGGATTTGCACATGAAAAAATTAACAAAGAAAAAATTTTAGTACATAATTTTAGCCACGGATTTGCCCGAAATGGATTTGCACATGGAAAAATTGTATAAATTAATAAAGAAATTTTTAGCAAACAATTTTAGCCACGGATTTGCCCGAAATGGATTTGCACATGAAAAAATTGTATAGATTAACAAAGGAAATTATTTAGTAAAGGAATTTTTAGTAAATAATTTTAACCACAGATTTGCCCGAAATGGATTAGCACGTGGAAAAATTATACAAATTAACAAAGAAATTATTTAGTAAATAATTTTGGCAATGGATTTACTCGAAATGGATTTGCACATGGGAAAATTATGAAAATTAACAAAAAAATGTTTAGTAAGTTTATATATATATATATATATATATATATATATATACAAATCTTGCTGGAATTTTAATACATTCTTTATATTTCGGAAAAATAAAAATAATAGCGAGATACATTTGGAATATTTAATATATACATGAAGAATACACTTCAATAATTAGAATAATGAATGCATAAATCATATTTCTGAAATCTTAAATAAATACGCAAGATGGTTTTTTTATTTTATGAAAACAGCGTGTGTAAACTTGATTCCAATAGACAGCATCCATATCGAAAAAAAAATTTTTTTTTTTAATCAATCCAATAAACTTTAAGATTTTATCGATTACAAAAGCAAGTCTCAGAGATATTTACATCGATTAATAATCCGATTTTCTTATAATCTTTTTCTTTCTTAATTTAAAAAAAATCGTTTGTTATTAGAAGTGGGATTTTTTTTTCTCTACGGAAACATTGTCCGCCAAATGTTACTTTTCACACATCTACCATGCATAGAAAAAATGAATAAATTGCATTATAATGACTAAAAATGTTATCAGCATATAGAGAACCGCATTAAAAGGAAAGTAATTTAAAGAAGCGTCAGCCTCTTCACGATTAAACAACTTAATTAATTTGAAGCCCGAAAAGTCGTTAACAGAGGAAAAAAATCGTCTGCGCAAAAAAGTAAGACAATCTTTTGCTTCTTTGACATTTTTTTTTTGTTCTCGAACAATTTGAAGCCTTTTAGCTTTTAATGAAAGAAGACAGTTGTAATTAAACGCTCTTTAAATTAAGACTTTTAATTACAATCGTGTGGTCTTGTAAAAGTTAAAACTCTCCTTTGACGCTTTGATTAAAGAAAGTATTTGATTTTACTTTTAAAATTGGAGAATGTTTTGATTCTATATAGATTTTTTTTTAAATATTTTAATTAAACTATAATCGGAGTTTATAAATAAAATAAATGAACACAAAATTTAGATTGGTGATAGTTCAACAATTCTTTTTAAACAAAACTTTTCTGCTTTTAGTTGGAGTTACTTTTTCGTATATTAGAACAAATTAAATTTACATTCAAAGAGAATAATTTTTATCTAATTAAATAAATTTTTAAGTTAATCTCTAACATAATTTTAAACTTTTTTCAATTTGAATACTTATACATCTTAGAAGTCTTGTTTTTATTTATAATAACACTTGAGAATAACTTTTTTGTTGTTTTCTGTTGCATGAGATTTTTGTACGGATTTGCTAAGATATTTTTGCATTGCTGATTTCAAATCTGTAATAGGTTTCTCTCTTTACAAGCTCAGTTTTTATGCAACTTAATGATAAATTTCTAATTAAGAATTTTTAAAATTCACTCGAATACTAAGTGTCCCCACTTCTCTGCTACGTAGGTAGCGGAAGTACGAATGCGGTTATACATTTAAGTTTATGAAGCGATACGTTAAGATCGTTGGCTTTTTGTCTCAAGGGATATTTTCAAGGGACATATACATAATTGTATAAACTTATACGTTCTTTATATACGTGTACAATTTAGACAAAAAATAAACTAAACTATAAATATAATTTTGGAAAAAATGTGTAACTTTTCCGAACTCAACCTATTTCAGATTTAAAATCCCCACAACCGAATCAACCCTTTCATGGGCCATTTATTTCTAGTAAAGGTAAAATAAAGTACTTTTTGAACTGAAATTGTTTTAAGAATAGTAATTGATATAAGAAAGAAAAAACCCATTTAGTTTATAAAAAGGCAATTTTTTTGGTGGTAAATATATTTAACACAACCATATATTATTTATTGACTTTTATTTTTCTTTATTTATAAAATAAATTTTATAAGTGCTACAAACTTCAAAAAGAATTATGTATTTTATGACTTTTATACGTTTTTTTAAACTAACAAATGGTTACCAATTTTATTCGAACGCACTTCAAGAAAGCTGAAATTATTAACAAATGGAAATCTGAATTAAAAGTGGTAAAAAAGTGGTGGGAAGTATACTTCCCACGGCCTTCGAAAGGGTTTAGTTAGTTACTTATATAAATGCAACAAAAAAAATTTGCCCATTTACCTTAACCCATTTGCCTATTTTATTCTCCCTAGCACTCTCTATTCTGTTCTAGATTCCCTATTCTGCTCTGGTTTCTGTTCTAGGTTTACTAGATTCTAACAATGGAGATGCATTGATTAATAAAATATTCATCGTTTTACACACATATTGACTAAAATTTTTCTCACTCCAGCTTTCTGAATGAAGACAAATTCTTTTCAGTAATTAGATTCAAGTTAGGTAAAATGTCACACCCACAATTTTTCTAAACCATTTTTATCTCCAATAGTTACAAAATAGTTCCTTATCTTCTTAAGCCTTTTATCATCCGCGTTATTAAAGACAAGGGAAAAACTAATTTAAAGTTCGGGGAAATTTTATTATAAGTCTTACTTTTCTTCTAACTAAACCTCCAGTTATTAGGGCTTAGAGCTCTAATTCACTAAGTTCGATATTTCGCTTTTGGCGTCAGTTGAGGAGAAGGACATATATTGGAAAAAGCCATCTTACTTGAGTGAGAAACAGGGAAAGCTGTCATTGGAGGTAAAATGGGAATTGATGTGACGTCAATCTTTTTCTTTCTTCTCATTGGTTAAATAAGTTTGTGCAGGGAACTGTTACTAAATTCTAATCTGAACGATTATTATTATAGGATAGGTATAGGCATAAGTTTTGGTGATGAAATTCGTTTTTAAACTGTATTATAATGCTGGTAAAATTTTGTGAAAGCGAAATTGATTAAATTAAGAAGTTTAAATTAATTTTATAGTTTTAGCAAAATTTACTAAACAATTAAAAGGTAAAAAGTTTGAACAATCCGAAGTTTTTCGCGGTTACTAAAAAATAGTATTTGCAAGAATATAAAATAAACATAACATGAAAAATAAACATGTAAAATAAACCTAACACAACATAAGGAACTATTCACTTAATTCTAATCTAAACGATTATCACTGCAGAATCGGCTTATATTGACAGAGCTATCCCTAAGTTTTGGTGATTACATGCGTTTCTAAATTTATTACAATACTGGGGAAGTTTGTTTTAAAAAATAAGATAGATTAAATTAGGAAATATAAATTAATCCTCAATTTCGCAAAATTTAATAAACAATAAAAAGGCAAAAAATTCGAACAATCCGAAATTTTTTTGGGAGGTACTAAAAATAATGTTTGAAAACATGCAAAATAATGATAATATAAAAAATAAAAAAATATTGTAAAATAATATGCAGACAATAAAATAAAGTACTCAAAATGCGTTGTGTGCTATTTTATTAAAATGCCCACTAAAGGCTTAATACTTTGCATGTGGTCTAGTTTTCCAAAAAATGCATTACAGCTCTTATATATTAAAATTTAAAAAAAAACAGGTCATTTCAAATGGAACAAATGGTAAGTCATTTGTTTTTGTGGTAATCAAGAATAGATTAATTGTTTCGAAAAACAGAGCAGGAGCGAAATAGTTTTGGTACCACTTTTTAAACTCTTGCATGAATCGGAGAAATTTAACAAACGTATTATTGCGTGACCCGTTTGCTATGAATCTTGAGGTTTACTATATAGTTCAATAAGTGTTTGCACTTTTCACTATTATCTTAGCATAAATGTTAAATTTCTTTAGGAAATTTAACATTTAATAGGAGGCTCCGCCCTGCTGTGTAAATTGGAGACAGTTTTTTTGCCCTATAGTAGTTGGTTACAACTTGAGATTTTTATATTTTTTAAAAAATGGATAAAAATTTTATTATTTATACTAGTGTGGCAACATCTAATCTTTTACCCGTATTTTTTTATCTCATTAAGGTGAGGTGCACTAATGTGTACCTTGAGCCTAAAATGAAGAAAAATTAACTTTTCTTAATAAAAAATAAATTTTATGATATTAATTAATCTTAAATTTTCGTAGTTAGAATATTTATAGCGAGGCTCTCAAACCATTAATATTGATCGTCGAGCATGATATTCTTTTCATTAGATCAGAAGTTGTTCTGGTCTAAGTTGTTGTTGTTGATGTCAATTTTGTCAATTTACGTCGCACTCGAGCTGCACAATGGGCTATTGGCGACGGTGTGGGAAACATCCCGGAGGATGATCCGAAGACATGCCATCACAATTTTGATCCTCTGCGGAGGGGATGGCACCCCCGCTTCGGTAGCCCGACGACCTGCGCGCGAAGTCGAGCACTTTACGGTAGCACAGTTTAACGAGGACCAATACCGCACACCCTCGGTCCCTACGCAGACTGATCCAAGTGGTCACCCACCCGCACACTGACCGTAGCCAATGATGCTTGACTTCGGTGATCTGCTGGGAACCGTGTCTTAACGATCAGTCCACTGCGGGACCTGGTCTAAGCTACCGTAATAAATCAATATCTCTGGGGCCGCTGAATTGAAGATTGATAGTTTGCTGGTGAGCCGACCGGACTGTGTAGGCGGCAGGGAACTGTCCTTGCAACAGAAAGGTTCTGGGTTCGAATCCCTGGCAAGGCATGGATGTTCTTTCCTTCTCTGTACTATCTGTCCTCACTGTATAAGCGACCTAATATGGTGCCCCTAAAAGAGAGGCCAACAAAATCGCCCTATCTATGACTGAATTGACGGATGCTAACACAGGTGGGCATTGGAAAAAAAATGTTTGCTGGTGCAGCTCAAAATTCCGATCCGTGAATGAATGAATGGAGTATGATTGGATTCTCCCTGTAAAACGGGGTGTGACGTGTGTGTGGCTGAAGTCGTATTCTTAACCACAGAATGCGAAATGGAAAAAAAAACAAGAAACGCACTCTCTTCTTTTAAAAATTCGCTTGATTTCAAACAGGCTTGGTGGAATAGCTAATTGGTATTGGTAGCAACTACAACAACAACGGCGTAACTATAACAAAGTGGTGTTTCACATTTAGAAATAGTGGTGGTAAAATCTCTGCAATACGAATTAATTTACTTACCAAGAATCTATATTATATAAAACGCTAATACGTACGTATGTATGTATGTATCAATAAAACTGATGATATTTCTTTTCTCGAGCTGGCAACAGTTTTCATTTTTAATTGATTGGATTCGGCGCGCAAGAGCACGTAGTGAGCAACCAGATAACAATAACCAGAGTGAGCATTATCAGGTTGTTCAATTCAGATTCATGCACTAAAAACATGACAATATTTAATTTAAACTCAATTAGGAATTAATTAATTAATTGAAGTGAGAATGCTTTAAAAGGCCGCTGTTGAATTGATATTTTTCTACTGGGAGCTACCTAAACGTCTAAAAAACGTTTAAGTGTTTGTATTGAATGCATTGAATTTTTTTTTATATTTCGCGTTTATTTACGCATTGAATTTTCACGCTTTAAAATGCAGAATATTAGTGAAGCAATATTTGATAATTTATTTTGCTAATATGTTTCTTATTTAGCTAATGTTTTGATTTTTTCACCATGTACAATCTAAATAGCTAATATACTTTTTTAAAAGCCAATAAGAACATTGGTAGAATTCTTCTACATAAGTACAATACTATGTCTTTGATGATAATATATTATGTCTTTGTGCTAGAACATTGTGTTCATTGGCAGCGAGCCATGGTTCACGGCGTGAACCACATAGGATTGCGTAGCAATTCTCGGGGGTTGGCAAGCGTCAGCGAGCAGGGGGCGGAGCCTCCTAGTCATATATTAAAACACTAGAAAATATTTATCCGCAGTTCGGAGCAAGTTGGGAAATCTGCTTATAGCTTTAGCTTTGAAAAGACTGGAATTTGACAAAAAATCATATTAAAACTATTTTTCTTTTCGTACATTATATGATACACGTAACTACTGGAATGATACATGCGCCTAAAAACGTAAAAAAAAGTAGAAATTTAATTTATTTCCATTTATTTTCTTCATTTAATGATTCATTCGCAACTACTAACATGCATTACAATATCAATGATGCAATTTTAAACGAAATTCATCTTTCATGTTAGCATCCCCATTTGCAAATAATTACATTGCCCAAGTCTCAACGCACATTTTTTCATTTTTAAATATATTCTCAACGCATATTCCCCTCTCTTTTAAACAAATTAGCATTTCCAATACCTTAATGTATCACCTTACTGACCAAGATTATGATGAATGAAAAAAAGGCCGCAAGCTACCTCAGGAGCCCAGTTAACCATTCAGTCAGTCAGTTTTTGATTTCATGTTTAATAATAAGTTGAATGAAATCTTATAATACTTTAGCTAAAGCCAACGCACAAGTCTCAACGCACATTTTTTCATTTTTAAATATATTCTCAACGCATATTCCCCTCTCTTTTAAACAAATTAGCATTTCCAATACCTTAATGTATCACCTTACTGAACAAAATTATGATGAATGAAAAAAAGGCCGCAAGCTACCTCAAGAGCCCAGTTAACCATTCAGTCAGTCAGTTTTTGATTTCATGTTTAATAATAAGTTGAATGAAATCTTATAATACTTTAGCTAAAGCCAACGCACAAGTCTCAACGCACATTTTTTCATTTTTAAATATATTCTCAACGCATATTCCCCTCTCTTTTAAACAAATTAGCATTTCCAATACTTTAATGTATCACCTTACTGAACAAAATTATGATGAATGAAAAAAAGGCCGCAAGCTACCTCAAGAGCCCAGTTAACCATTCAGTCAGTCAGTTTTTGATTTCATGTTTAATAATAAGTTGAATGAAATCTTATAATACTTTAGCTAAAGCCAACGCACAAGTCTCAACGCACATTTTTTCATTTTTAAATATATTCTCAACGCATATTCCCCTCTCTTTTAAACAAATTAGCATTTCCAATACCTTAATGTATCACCTTACTGAACAAAATTATGATGAATGAAAAAAAGGCCGCAAGCTACCTCAAGAGCCCAGTTAACCATTCAGTCAGTCAGTTTTTGATTTCATGTTTAATAATAAGTTGAATGAAATCTTATAATACTTTAGCTAAAGCCAACGCACAAGTCTCAACGCACATTTTTTCATTTTTAAATATATTCTCAACGCATATTCCCCTCTCTTTTAAACAAATTAGCATTTCCAATACCTTAATGTATCACCTTACTGAACAAAATTATGATGAATGAAAAAAAGGCCGCAAGCTACCTCAGGAGCCCAGTTAACCATTCAGTCAGTCAGTTTTTGATTTCATGTTTAATAATAAGTTGAATGAAATCTTATAATACTTTAGCTAAAGCCAACGCACAAGTCTCAACGCACATTTTTTCATTTTTAAATATATTCTCAACGCATATTCCCCTCTCTTTTAAACAAATTAGCATTTCCAATACCTTAATGTATCACCTTACTGAACAAAATTATGATGAATGAAAAAAAGGCCGCAAGCTACCTCAAGAGCCCAGTTAACCATTCAGTCAGTCAGTTTTTGATTTCATGTTTAATAATAAGTTGAATGAAATCTTATAATTTTAATTTCTTTCGATGGGTTTTTGCTTTTTATTGGTCACTATTTTTGGATTTTTAATCACAGAAATTATTTTACTTTTGTTTCAAATACCAATAAAGAAATATTTGTGTTGTCCACTTTTATCTAAAGTGAAAAAAAAAACGTACTTTTTAAATGGATGCTTGAGACATATGGATCATAATTATTTTCAAACTTAAAATTACCGAACTATATATTTTCATTCTTTTGCATTTTACAAAACACATGACGGTTTCACAATCAGTTTATCACTTAAAGATTAATATATTTATATTATATTTATATACTTTTTATTACATAAAGAACTTAAAAAATGTAGGTACATGACATTTTTAAAAAGGCTATAATAAGGGTAAAAAAAAAAGTGGTATCCAAAAAATTTTATTACCGATTCTTCGCCCCAGTTTATTTACCACTGACTCACTTGAAATAAAAATCACGCAAGCATACTCAAAATCAGAGTTGGGCAAAAATGTAATCGATTACCGTAATCAATAACTTGTAATCGTGATTACAAGATAACATAGTTTTGATTACAACAATCAATTACAGTAAACAATTACTTGTAATCATGATTACAACTTTTTATAATTTGATTACAGCTGCAATCATGATTACAATAATTGATTGCAGTAATCAATTACTTGTTACAATTCTCCATCTTGATTACAATTCTCCAAAATTTTGATTACAACTGTAATTGTGATTCTAAGTAATCACAATAAAACGATTGAGAGTAATCATGATTACAAGTAATTAATTACTGTAATTTAAATATGTAATCTATTATATTTTTGTCCAAGTCTGATGCAATCAAAAAATATGATTACTTGTAATCGCAATTACATGTAATCGTATTTACAGGTAATTGATTATATATCAGTAATTATCCGTAATCAATTACAATTTTAATTGATTACTGTAATCGACTCCCAACTCTGCTCAGAACTAGTATGGATTAGATCAAAGTGAAAATAGAAGTAATTCTGTTACATTAATCATAATTATTTATTAGCAAATGGAACTATCCTTATTTTCGTTAATTGATGCGACCAATTTATGATTTTTTCTCTGATTTTCAATACCCTAATAATATCACTTAACTCTTCTTCAATTATGCAATAAAAAGCGGTATTACACAGTTGATTTTACTCTAATGATTGCATTGAAATATTCTACGTATTAATTCTTATAGTACACATGTTAGTTTCACAACTAGAATTTTTCGATTATTCAGTTTTTTTATTTCAAATATTATTTAAACTATAATTATATTTTATATTTAACTTTAATTATATAAAATTAATGGAAATATAACTCGAATTTATTTCAACCTGTCTCTCTTTTGCATATTTTTAAGACATCAATCATTTGAAAAGTAATATAATTCTAGAGACATCTGTCAAAAGGCACCGCAGACATTGATGGCTCAAACTGATACGGAGTTAAGCTTCAAATATGAATCATAATCCAATTTCGAACGCAGAAATAACATGTTCAAATCATAAATCAAATTTTAAACGAAAACGTCCTCGAGGAGATGGAATATCAGAATTATCCGTATCTTCAGGGTAATTCCATCTAAGTAATGTCGATTAAAAAAAAAAGTCTTTCGAGATGGCAAAACGTAATCCATAACGCTGAATGAGTACCAACAAAAGCGGAAAAAAATACATTTATAGCCATGGAAGATCAATGCTTCGATGAAGATGTTCTATATCAGAGGAAATTGGAAGATCTAAGTGCAGTTTTCTTGAAGTAATTCTACCGTTAAATAAGCCATTGATGCCTTATATATATCGATATGATTTTTTTTCTTGATATGGAAAGAGAAAATCGATTATCTTTTAAGAGTTTACTGATATGCTTATATATTGTTATGTTTCATTCATGCTTTCAAAGACGTAAAAAAACAAGTATTTGATACTGTCATGCTATATATATATATATATATATATATATATATATATATATATATATATATATATATATATATATATATAAGATAAAGTTGAATGACAAGGAATTTAATTAATATGCAATACAGTAAATAAGCGAAGAGATATTTTATAAAAGTATTTAATGAAAAATAATAACAGCGAAATATATGCGTTTGCGAAGCGTTCTATTTACATATCTGAATGTTGCCACCTTTTTATATTAAAGTTAAACTATTCTCTGAAATAATAAAATTAGACTTATGCGGACCTTACATTCGGCCCCGCTCAATGCTAAAGGTAGATATTTACATTGAAGCGTAAACATTAAGGTTCTAGGACAGATTTTGTCTAATAAGTCTTGTCTTTCAGGCGGGCGTCGATTGCGTCGCAGATCGTAGCGGCTCGATATGATGTTCGGGTAATTTTCAGAATCCTGGATGTTTTCTACTGGATGTAATTCGGAAACTGATTCTTCCTCTTCTTCCGAGCTTTCTTCCTGGGTGACTGGCGTATCTCGCATGTGATATGGACGAAGATGTTGTACGTGAACAACTTTCAAAAGATTCTTTCTTTGATCCATAGACTTGATCTCGTAGCATACGGCCCCGACTGGACGAACAATCAGAAACGGTCCTCTATAAATGGGAGAAAGTTTATGAGCTCCTTGTTTAGGCCAGTCGTACAAGACGAGATCTCCTGTCTTAAATGAATGTGATCGACGGTGAAGATCGAATCTGCGCTTATTATCTAGATGTTTTTCGTACACATTAATTGCGGCTTCGGCCCTGGCTAAAGTAAGAAGGTCAAGTTGATCTTCACGTGGCGTGTCATCGATGAAACTTGCAATGTGCAATTCACGTGGAAGGCGTGGTTCATATCCATGAAGCAAATAAAATGGGGATCTTTTAGTTGAATTTTGCCGTGTGGTGTTGATTGCTAGTAAAGCGTTAGGTAATAATTCATCCCATTTTCCTGGATGTCCATCAATTATTTTTCTCAAAGGTGATGCAATGACACCATTGGCGCGTTCAACAATGCTATTAGCTTGTGGTGAATATGGTGGTGTCATGGACTGTTGTATTCCATACTTTTGTAAAAAGCGCTGCGTGCGACGTGCTGTAAACGCAGTTCCTCTGTCTGATAAATACATGCTGGGCGGCCCATATCGAAGTATGATGTTGTGGTATAGTGCGTCAGGCACTGTATGTGCTGCGAGAGAAGCAGAAGGTGTCGCAATAACATAGCGTGTGGCATGGTCAATCTGAACGAGCATGTTGGTGTTACCAGATTTGGATTGCGATAAGCAAATTATGTGATCAGCAGATACAATTTCCCATGCTGTTGTAGGAATCGGCAATTGCTGTAATAAGCCATAAGTGTTGGCAGTTCGACGATTAACAATTTGACATTTATGACAACTTCGAACATATAATTTGGTATCCTTTCGCATTTTTGGCCACCAATAGCGCTGCTGCAAGTTGTGAAGGGTTTTCTTGGCATCCATATGTCCGACATCATCATGGCAAGCAGTCAATGTTCTGTCTTTCATGGATTTCGGTATTACAACAACAGATTTCAATCCATTGTCTTTAAGTCTTACAAGCGTATTGTTCTCAATCTTGTAATTAGATACAAATGACAAAGTCTTTTTATTAGGGTTATCTTCTTTGAGTAGGCGAAAAATGTACTGACAAAAGTCATCTCTGTTCTGTTTTCCACAAATCGGAGATTCACGGCTTGCAGTAACAGTTACACAAATAGCTGGTTTCGGATAACGTGAGAGATGATCGGCAATAACATTTTCTTTTCCAAGTCGATGAATAGTTGTAAAGTCAAATTGTGCAAAATCCACCAAATATCGAGCGAATTTCCGATTGAGAGATGATTTCGTAACAACATATGCTGTCGTATAGTTGTCTGTTATCAGCTGAAATTTGTGACCAATAAGATATAGACGAAATTTTTCAGTAAGTGCCCAGTGTACAGCAGCACACTCCAGCTCATTGATGTGGTAGCGTGTTTCAGCATCTTTTAAGGTCCGTGATGCATATTCAATGATACATCGTTTTCCATTTTGCTCTTGAGATAAACATGCACCTAGTCCTGAATAAGATGCATCAGTTTCTACAAAGGTTGGTAGTCCTTGTTTGAAGTACGCAAGAATAGGAGCGGTAGTGATCTTGGTTTTCAAAGTCTCGAATGTTCGATGTTGGTCATCAGTTAAAGTGATTGTCGCATTACTTGTCTTCTTTTCTAATCCTTTAAGAATATTTGTGAGTGGTTTTGCAACAACAGCATAATTTCGAATGTGCTTTCTAAACTGATTGGCAAATCCTAGGAAACTGCGGACTTCATGAATTGTTTTTAGAGTAGAGTAACGTTCAACTGCTGCTGTGCGTTCTGGATCAGGGAGTTCGCCATCTTGGGAAAGAATTCGACCAAAAAGAGAATTTTCTGATACAGCAAATTGCGACTTTCCTGGATTTAGCTTGAATCCGGCTTTACGAGTAGCTTGAAAAATATTGTAAATAACTTTAAGGTGGTAATCAAAATTATCATGTGAAGTTGAAATGTCGTCAATATATGTATTTACATTATGTTCAGCAAGGTGGTCGTATGCACATTTTATTGCTCTTGTCATCGTAGATGGGCCGTTAGTGACACCAAATGGCATTCGAGGAAATTCATAATGTCCGTCAGCTGTTACAAAACCAGTTTTGTAGATGTCAGATTCTCTGATACGAATGGTATTGAATGCGGATTTTACATCCATTTCAGAATTAAAGCGTTTTCCTACTGTTCGTTTAATTACATCTTCCATCTGATCGATTGGGTGCGGATCAATCTTGGTGATGGAGTTGATAGTGCGTGAGAAGTCTACAACAACTCGTCTTGGAGTGCTTTCATGGAAGGGCTGCTCAACGATGAAGGCAGGGGCGGCGTAAGGCGAGTTAGAAAGACGACAAATTCCTTGTTTCAACCATTTTTGAATTTGAGTGTTCATAAATTGGCGATCTGGTTCTGTAAGGCGATATGGACGACAACGGATAGGCTTGTCATGTTGCAATTCTATTTTGAATTCCACATACGGACATAGTCCAATATTGTCATCGTCAGAATAAAATATGTCTGCAAATTGTCCAATTATAGCATCAAGTTGAGTTTGCTGAAGCTCAGATAGTCCTGCAGATTTTGGAATAAGTTCAATTTGAGGAGGATGTTCACTTGGTTTAACAACGTCGTCTAATGATGGTACTGAGAGTTCACTGGAAGCAATGCAGTTAATGCTAGGTTTCGAAGAATGAACACATTCGTATAGATGAAGTGCAGACGGTGTAGAAATACATAGTGAACCATTAGAGTCGTAAGTGCATCTAGCTTGTACTTGGTGTATCCAATCAAATCCCAAAATGAGCGAAAATGGAAGTTCGGAGCAAATTCCAACCTTGGTCATTAGATGGTCAATGTTTCCAACCTTTATGTTTAAAGAAATCCATCCAATAGGGTTTATTAAATGGTCGACGACTTGAAAATGTCCATCAGTCCATGGGTGAATAACAGCATTAATAGGAACGCAAGAATATTGAATAACGGTAATATCTGCACACGGATCACAGAGGGCTTGAATTTCTGTATTATTGTCAATAGTAACAGGTATTAGGGCACGCTTATTTGTTTGAGTTTTAATACAGTTTATAGAATGATCATTTTCATTTGCAGGCTCAGATCTTGTGGGAGGAATGTTGCGATTTGTGTTGCGACGTAAATTTGGATAATTTGAACTGGTGGAGCTGCGTGGTTCATTATTACTGGAACTAAGTGAGTGTCTAGTCGACGGGAGCTGAGTTCTCGGTTTGTTGTGGGATTCTTGAACGGATCGTGAAGAATTTCGTGATTGAGTTGTAGGTAAATTTCGTTGAGGAGGAGGTAAACTGCACATAAAAGAAGCATGACCTTTTTCTCCGCATCGCCAGCAAGTAATATCTTGAACATCGTCAGTAGCAGGGTTATATTTACGTCTTTGTTCAACATGCGAAATGAAATTTTTTGACTG
Organism: Parasteatoda tepidariorum; assembly: GCF_982258835.1. NCBI lineage: Eukaryota > Metazoa > Arthropoda > Arachnida > Araneae > Theridiidae > Parasteatoda > Parasteatoda tepidariorum. The sequence goes on along the minus strand of NC_141759.1, from coordinate 95,606,384 downwards.
ATTTTTAGGTACTGAAATTAATTTGTTAGTTGATTGGCGTGACATATTTTCTTGTTTGAAACTTCGAATTGCATCAAGTGCGGCAGCTCTGTCAATTAATTCTTCGACAGTAATGGAATTCTGAGTAGCTAATGCAATCTGCCATTTTTCTTCTGTAATATCACCAATTATCATAGAAATGCGATCAGCTTGTGGTATAGTAAACGGAGCTTTTTCAAGAAGAGCATCCTTAGCATAAATATAATCAACTAAACTTTCATTAATTTTTAATTTACGAGCGCTCTGATGAGCTAAAAATTCTTCCATTGTAATACGCCTTTTAAATCTGGCAGCGAGGGCAGTTTTCCATTCAGTCCAGTCATTATAAATTTTACCTCGTGTCATTTGCCAATTTTTTGCAGATCCAGAGAGGCGAGAAATAGCATTAGTTAACTTAAGATCATCTGACCAATTAGCTAGTGTCGCAATTCTATCTACTTCTTTTATCCATTCAGAAGCATTGTCAATAGCATCTCCTTTAAATATTGAAATAGAATTTGCGGTATCATTAGTGGATGTAATTTGAATGATATTTGGTTGACTTACTTGTCTGTCCAGTAATTGTTTTTGAGTCTCCATAAATGTAGCAAGAATTGCTGCAATATTAGAATCAGTTTGCGAGAGAGGAGGTGAAGGGGGGAGTTGACGTTGACTGCTTAAAATTTCCACTTGTTTCTGAAGTAATTCAATTTTAGTCAATAATTCTGAGTTGTAGAAGCAATTTTCTTCGGAATATTGTGTATTGTTGTCATTATTTGGCGATTGCATGCGAAGAGTTAAAAGTTCATCTAAAGTTCCATCATCTGTTCTTTTTATATTATCATTAACTATACGCGATATTAAGTCATTTTTATTTCCATTGGGCGAAAGATTTCTTAAACGCAAGTCTGATTTTAACTGGGCGACAGTTAAATGAGTCAGTCGTTCCACATTCAAGGCATTCAAAACAGAATTCACGTCTGTTGACATCTTGGCGAGAAAAGTGCAGCGAATCTGTTTTGGCGACGTATGTTTGGCGAGAAGAAATCAGTATATAAAGGAATCCAATTTTCAAATTTTTTTCGGTTAAATATGTTATTTTTTGTCAAAATAGGTTTACCTGGGCGAGTTTCAGCCAATGATGAATACTTTTTTGCTTCGTTGGCAGTCAAAATTTCATGGAAAGAATTTAAAATGTAGCGATAGAAGAAGTTCGATGTTCAAAGAAAAAGTTGTAAAAAGGTTCTTTTTTAAAAAGACGGCTGCGCCATATAAGATAAAGTTGAATGACAAGGAATTTAATTAATATGCAATACAGTAAATAAGCGAAGAGATATTTTATAAAAGTATTTAATGAAAAATAATAACAGCGAAATATATGCGTTTGCGAAGCGTTCTATTTACATATCTGAATGTTGCCACCTTTTTATATTAAAGTTAAACTATTCTCTGAAATAATAAAATTAGACTTATGCGGACCTTACATATATATAAGCGCTTATTTTGACTATTTAATTAACCCATTAGTGTTCCCAATCTCTGCTGGGGAAAAGTTCCAAAATGCATCAATGTATTGTTAGATGTAAAAACCAAATATTGGATATAGTTAATTATTTATATTTTGAATCAGCGATTTAATTAACTCATTAGTGACCCCAATCTTTGCTACGGAAATGTTCAAAAATGTATCTATGTAAACATGTAGGTAAGATATAAAAACCAAATAGTGGATATGGTTAAATTATTTACATTTTGTATCAGCGTTTATTTTAGCTATAAAATTAACCCATTAGTGTCCTCAATCACTGCCTAGAAAGGGTTCTAAATAACCCATTAGTGTCCCCAATCCCTGTTCAGGAAAGGTTTTAAAATTTAACATATATTGTTAGATGTAAAATCTATACATTGGATAGAGTCAAAATATTTATATTTTGTATTTGCGCTTATTTTAGCTCAAATTAGCGTCCTTAATCCATTAGCGTCCTCAATCCCAAATATAAAAACCAAACAATGGATAGAGTCAAATTATTTATTATAGCACAAAAAGCGCTTTAGCACAAAAGTGTTAATATGTATCCTAATCTTATAAATTGATGTAAGCAAGTGGCCTAGGAATTAAATGACTCAAGATCCAAGGTCATTAAACGAATGTTCCGTTTTGCGATGAAACGTTGCATTTATTTCTGCTACGTTGCTTTTCTGAAATTTAACGCAATTTTGCAGAAATGCCCTGCTTAGATAATAACCGCAGAAAAGTGAAATAAAAGATGCAAGTTAACGTAATTCTACAAAATTCTGTCATCAATTATCAAAACAAAGTAATTTAAAAATTGTATACTATCACTATTTTCTACTAACACTGATCTCGTCTTCGTCACCTGAACAAACAACATGATCAATAAATTTGAGTTTTTTTTTCAAAATTTATTCAACAATTATCTGCAACCTTTTACCACTTAGCTCGTTTTTCTCAGGACTTAGACTAAGCTATTAACGAATATTTAATAAAATGCTTACAAATCAAATCTTGATATAGGTAAGCCATATCATTACTTACCTAATCTAAAAATGTAAAGAGAATAGGAGATTTTAAACTGGTAAGTTCATTCGAAACCCAACCTGATACACGAAATTAAAAAAAAAATTCAGTATAATTAATTTAAAGTGTAATCTATTCAGTATATACTAGCAGCTTTCTTCAGCTAATTCGTTTTACAAATTGCAACCGTTTTATATATGTAGTTGGCATATATTTATCTACCAACTTAATTTTAGTTGTAGGAAATTTTAATTAAACGTAAAACGATCAATTAAATGTGTTATTTATCAACAACTGTTAGTAAATTCTGATCAAATGCTACTTTAAACTCATTCGTAACCCAACTTAATTTATGTAAATTTTAAATAAATTCAATAAAATAATTGAATGTGTTATATATTCAATATATATCTTCAGCTTTCCTTCAGATAATTTTATTTATAAACCAACTTAGTTTTAGCAAATAATTTATAGGATATTTTAATTAAATACGAGCTGATATATTAAATTGGTTATTTATTCAACAATAGTTAGTAAATCTTTGCCAAGTACTACTGTTAAGTTCATACGTGGCCCAACCTAAACCTAATTTATGTAAATCATGAACCCGAAATTTAAAATAAACGGAACATAATTACTAGAATGTATTAAATATTTAATATGTATTACCAACCTTCTTCAGTAAAGTTTATTTATAATTTCAGTAAATAATTAGTAGGATAAATTTAATTAAATCCAAACCGATCAATTAAATGCGTTATTTATTCAGCAATCGATATTAAATTTTGATAGTACTACCGTTAAGCACATACGTAACCTAACCTAATTTATGTAAATCATAAACCCGAAAATTAAAATAAATTGAAATATCAAGCTAATTAAATCTCTGGCTAATTTTATTTATAAGCCATACTGATTTTAGTTAATAATTAAAAAGATATTTTAATTAAATGCGAACCAATGAATTATATGTGTTATTTATTCAATAATTATTAGCAACTTTCTTTCCCTAAGCTCATTAATTGCCCAATATAATCTGACTAAAAACAAATACCGAAGTTTAATTAAATACAAACTAATCAGTTAAATATGTTATTTATTCGACAAATATTAGCGAATCTTTATCCACTAACAAACCTTCTTCCACTAAGCTTATGCATGAATCAATAATCTCAGTAAATATTAAAAACGACATTTTACTTAAATGCGAACTAATTCGTTAAACGTGTTATTTATTCAACAACTATTAGCAATGTTCAATTAACACAGCAAATTGAAATTAGTAATTCGATTCATTTGATTCGTCATAATCTGTCACACACAGTTTGTCCTTTTATCCGTACTCGAGTATATACTAGATTTAATAAACCCATTTCCTCGGCGGCGGCAGAGAGCATAATTTGTTCGAATTTCTGGTCGAACCTCTAGGAGAGAGATTCGAACATGCAGGTAATTACCTCCTGAAAGGGAATCCTGGCAGTCTGTAATCCGACCTCACCTCATCACAGGTAAATAGAATTAAGCGGTTGCAGTTAACAGATGCGAAAGCCGATCTAGTACGTACTTTCCTCCCCATTTCAGAAGATTGTTGAGGGAATGCATTTTTAATGTTTTTACTCTAGGGTGAATATATATATAAAAGCCCGAATGTAACAGCAATTAAGGCTTTCAAGTTTTGAGCCCGGATCAAGTTTTGGTAAATTGCAACAGTTCCTCAGAGTTTTGAGTATGCAAATCATACGAAGTAACTGAAACCGGGTCTAATTCGGTTAATTTTCTAATTGCTTTTTGAGAAGAAAAAAACACTCGAGATTGTTACTTTAAGTGTATCTTATTTTCTTAATTGGGTGTATTTTAGAAACTAATCGAAGAATTTAGCTAGAATTTTCTATGTCTTTCTTGGAAATTAGGCTGCTCAAAGGAATATATAATTTTTCTCGCCTTACTATCCAATACCTTTTGTAATTAAAGAAATTAAAACACTAAAAACATTAAAAATTAATTATTGTATTAATTGCTTTAGGTAAACGAGTTTAAATAACAGAGTGCAACGGCTTTTATTTTTAATGTCAGTTCAAAACATTTGGCGAAATATTGATTAAGAAATGTCAGACAAGTTTAAATTTTGAGAAAAATTCCAACTAAAATTTTAGTCAATAAAACTCATGAGAACTTTAGCCCTCATATGCTCGACTAAGAAGCTATTTGCTTAAAAAAAATTTAAAACCGCTTAGTTTAAAAGAAATACATTTACGTTTTTGGTCATTGATATATTTTGAACTGTATGGTCTTGATATCATATTGCCCTAGAAGGATTAGTGGGTTAAAAACAGTTGCTTCTTTTTCTATAAAATTACAAGGGAATTTTGCTTTTAATTCTCTTAAAAAAACAAGATAAAGAAAGTTGAATTATCAAATTATATTTTAGATTAGTTTCTAATTTACGAAATGTAACAAATCAATATCCATAGCATATGCAGTCATGAAATTAATGTGCATTTTAATGAAATATGACGAAGGAGTGACTAAGCAGCGCTAAATTAAAGAAAAGAACTCCAAAAAACTCTTAATACTTTTTAGGTCTCCACCTTCCTGAGATAAATACATATCCCACGACCCCTGAGAAATTCTCCCTGTTTCTTTATCGTCATTTTCAGTTTATAACTCTATTTTATTTCATTAAATTAGCTTATCGTAGACATTATTGACTTATTTCATTATTGGCTTATCGTAGCTGCAACTGACTATTGTAGCATTGAATTTTATATTTATTCTATTTTCAAAATAGAATTAGAATTTGAGCTTGGCACAAAAAGGAAAAGAAACGAGAAAAATATTACTTACTTAAACAAAAAAATTTTTTTTATACTTATAGTAGATTCAGATACCTGAGACAGTAAACTTATAAGAGATGGTATAAAATGAAGTAGTAACTTGTTGGTTACTTATAAAAATAAAATAAAATAAATAAACATGTTTAACTATTTCATTTGGAAAGTAATTTATCATTAACTATATACCTTGTTTTAAATTTTTATTTATTTAATGATAACTCAAATACTCATTTTTAAATAAATTAAATTATTATTTTTCTTAAAGTTACGCACAAAATATGCCTTCAAAACAAGAAAAAATATTAATTCCCTTTTATCAAAAGCAAAACAAAAAACCCGAAACGATAATGTATTTTACGTAATTACGAAATAAATGCAAGTCGATTTTAACTTTTCCGTAACAGAACGATTTTCACTTTTAAGCTTAAATTTATTTTTAAGAAAAAGGATGAAAGAAACGAAAAATGAATATGAGCATTTTTTAAACTTACTTTTAAACGATTTCATTTTTGATAACTCAAGAAGAACGTTATCTTTCTCATTTTCGAATTTCTTTTTTCTCTTTAATAAAATATAATTTTCCGTTTTTGCAACAAAGCGATGCACATGTTCTATTATAAAAGAAATTTTTTTTCTCCTTTCTAAAACGCCATTTTCATTTTTAATGCTTTCATGAACAGTTACGCTGATGAGAACAAACAAGATTCATTGCCATCTTCAAAAATAGAAATTCTAATGATCCCGTTCTACTTTCTCGTCTGCAAGCGATAAATTCTGATTTGTTTCAAGAAGGCTACTCCGATAACTTCATTCCTAAGTCATCATTAGTGTAAGTAAAGGAAGAGGCCATTTTGTCCTTTATTCAGAAAACCTTTGGAATAAAGTAATCGTCTGCCTTTTAGTTTTTCTGAAACATAATTAGGAGAGATTTAGAACAATGCTAATTTTTATTATTTTTTTTCTGAAGTCAAGCTAATTTAGACCCTAATTCTTAAAGATTAATAACTGCTTATGAAATATGTATCTAAAAAAATCATGAATATTAACAAGATCAGATGTTCTTTTACCCACTGACGTAAGTCAGATTCTAATATTAAAGGAAATATGTTTTATTTACTATGCGAGCGATAAGCGAAAGTTTAAACTTAATGAACAGATTATTAAGGGGAAAATTGCATTCGGCAGTCTCAGATTCTTTTTTTTAAACAGTAGTTTAATTACTATTCTTAGAAATTTTTAAAATTATTTAAAAACAGATGTATTTTCGGTAACGTAAACTATTCTACAAAGCGCAGGGGAGAAGAAAAGAAATCACATCGCCTTTTAACAGCTGTCTTTGTGATTCCTAATTAATGTGTTAAAACTTGGGATTATAGAGCTCCACTTCAATACTAACCGATATTTATTTAACGGCCATTGAAAGTAACTTTTACAGCTATTCACTCTTTGCATTTGAGGTTCTTTTAACGAATATAACTACTTAAAGATTATAAGACATATCTCAAATTTTAAGCAAGTTCCGTGTAATACATGGATGGAACTAATTATGTGATAACTGAACTTTAGAATGTAACAAATTTTAACATTTAGAGTGATATGCATTTTATAGGTGTCAGTGGTGAATAAGCAAGAAGGTAAATGGTTAAAAAGCTGATGAGTTTTTTTGTTGATTTTGTTAATTTTATTTTTGTTGATTGTTTTTGTCAATTATAAAATACAAAGTTTAAAAAACTTTTCTGATGTTTTAATCAGATGAATACAATTCCACAATTAACGTTCCGGACTTAAATTCTTTTTTATTTAATTGCCAAAAACGGTGACAACGAAATGAGATATTTTTTACCATAAAAAAAATCATGACATTTTATAGAAATTATTTTAGCATTAAAAGAACGACAATACAAAAAAAATTTAAAGTTACAAAAATTACGAAAATATGTGGTGATGATACAAAAAGGTAAGAGAAAATACGTTTGGATGATACGGACAAGAGATAAAACATATGATGGGGAAATAAAAAGACATGAAAAATATGTTGCAACGCTTAGCTACTCAAATAAGTTATACCGTTAGCCGATAAAACTAACACGCCGGTCTCAGTATATGCAAATTTCATGCGGCTCAACGCAACATGGACGAGCCTACTTCTATCCCATCTCTAATTCGGCCATGCATAAGCAGTAGCAATGCATAGCAGTATATGGGATATTTAACTTCATACCTGATATATTTTGTCTAAGTACGGCCTGCAAATTGTTTTAAAGTGTTAGCTAAATTTTGAAAAATACACATACTTTGAAGTGTTTATATCTGCTAAGAATATTTTCCTTTAGTCTATCGTGGTGCGAAAACTTTAAAACCGATTTTATAAAATTAAATTTTTTAAGTAAACTTTATGAACTTTCAAGCAGCCTTAAGTTCATCAACAATCTTTAATTTTTTCCACACTGGTTGTACTTTGAATTTGAGGAAGAGATCTTGGGTCTGAAGAGGTTGAACCTAAAGTTCTTATTGACAATCTGTTTCGCCATTTCATTGGTAGAACAAATTTAGAATTGTGGTACTTCCTTCGGTTATTCATAGCAACATTCATAGCAAAATGAAAAATCATTGGGATGGGATTGGCTAGATTATGACAACGCTAAAATTTTATAAAACCAAACCGAACTAACCAAAACCGATTTTATAAAACTAATTTGGTTAAGAATTTTATAAAATTAAATTGCCTAAGTCAACTTAATGTAATTTGAAGCAGCCTTGAGAAAAGTTCGTTACCTCTCTTTAGTTTTCCCATGCTGTGGGTGCCTAATATTTGGTGAGGTGAATTTCGGTCTGAAGAAGTTAAAATCTAATTTTTTGTCTGACAAAACAGCAGCTTCGCCATTTCATAAGCAGAACAGATGTATAATTTTGACACTTCTTATGAAACATTCACAGCCAAATGAAACATTCGTTCATTTTAGGATGGTTTTAGTTATATTATGGTAACGCTAATTTTATTAAGAAATTTCGCTTTTCAAGACTGGATGTTCACTATAGCCACGAAAGTCTTAACATATCAATTTATGGACCAACAAAACTGCAGTTTCTCCAAGTTCACCCCATCGCCACGAGCACTTCGTCTCTCTCATCAGTTAGATAATGGCTTGCACCCAAGGAAATGAAATTCTACATCCATTTAATGGATAATAGGGTACAAGGCGGAAAACTATATTTCAAATTTGAAAGTTTCAAGTTCATGAAAACATTTATAGTCAACAACATTTATGGCCAAAAACATTTATAGTCAAATAGAAAAATATTTAGATATTTCTGAATAATCCTTTGGGATCTGAAAGTTTCCTTTTTGGGATAAAAAATACAATTTTATTCTTTTAAAAGAATAAATAAGAAACAAATTTTTGTTTTCTAGTCTAAAAATTTGAAGTTTAGAATATAAAGTGTGGTAAAAATATGGGCATGAATTATATTATATTTAGGTCTTCCGAAATTTACATGAATCCTTATACTCTACCTTGGAATCTACATAATACTCCAACTTAACCTTGTGTGTAAGTTAAAAATATGCGCATTTGCTAATGAAGTTTTAGTTTTTCATGTATTGAGAGTAACCGGACTGTTATATTAAATTGTAATTTTTTACTGTTACTTCACTAAACTTAACATTATTGAACTTAAAATCTAAAATTTTGTTTAAATATAGATATCTATTTTTTTCTTCAAAAAATAATTTTTTTACGTTGCATTACGAGAAATTTTTTAAGAATTATTTTATGTATCTTTTTTGATAAGTTATTTTTTTAAATGCTTACTAAAGTTTTTTTTTTATATTTCAGAAGAGTCTATAAAAAAATATCCGTTTAGGCTGCTCAAAAATTCTCTCAATTTCTTTATACAACTACTTTCCATCGGGCCGGGATAGCCTGGTCGGTAGGACGCTGGGCCCATGTCCGAGAGGACGTGGGTTTGACCCCCGCCGGCCGAAGACTCACCGTGTAGTAAAATGGTCACTGATGCAAGTTAAATCTGTCGAGTCGCAAAGTCCTCCATGCTCCCATAACAAATCAAAACCTCTGGGGGTACTGAATTGGAGATTGATCGTTCTCTGATTTAGGTCAAAATTACGATCTGTGGATGAATGGATGGATGTATGAATGGGTCCGCCCTGTAAACGGGCGTGACGTAATGGGTGTGGCAGAAATCGAATTCTTGGCCATAGATGGCGCCACTGGAAGACAAGATTAATCACACCCCTCTGCCTTAACAGGCATACGATAGCAAGCAAGCAACTACTTTTCATAAAAAAGCGGAACCTTTTGTCAATTGAAACTCGTGAAATAGAATTAATTTGCTGTTTTAATTATATGTTTATTTTTTTATTTAATAGTTGCCTTTTAAGATTTATTTATACACTTCTATTATTTATACACATCCTTGTTTCAAACACCCTTTTAGTTGTTTTCACTAAAGTCCAAGTTAAAAATTTAAATTTTTAAATTTTCTTCAGTTGAGTTTTTTTCTTCTCCAAACATTTATTATGTAACAATCTATTCAAAATTGAAAATAAAATCAGATATTAAATGAACACTTCATGAATAATTTCCTTTTCTAAATATGCGATCCAATCAAAACCAGTTCAACCGCACAGCAATAAATGTTGCTTTATTTGGCGAACCCCTGATAATAAAACAAACGTCATTCGCCTTCCAGATAACATCTCATGAATATGCATGTCCCATTCGAATGTTTTTACTAACGAGACAATTGCATTTGCGTCGTTGGGACGAATTGCGCTGGAACCATATTTGCGCTTTTCATTGTTTCTCATAATCACCCCCTTACAGTGACTTTTTTTTTTATTTATTTAGTTTGAAATGATGATTACTAACTTGATAGCTTTTTACATTTATGATGTATGGCCATTGTCATTGTAATGACGCTGGAAAAACTAAACGCGCTAATAAAATAGCGCCATTTTGAAAGTAATTTGTCGAATTCGCTGGAGATAGGGTGTAGTTTTTTTGTTTAAAAACACATTCAAATTCGGCATTAAATTTTATTTTATTGTTTGATCATTGTAACGTTTCGAAATCATATAAAACGAGATTGTAACATCTAAATTTCAAAGAAATGGCGGGTGTTTTGACAAAAAGTAGCGTTATTTCGAATAAATGTTTATTTTTTATTAAATTAAATCTTGCGTATACGATATACTTCTGTGAGCAATATTTACAGCTCACATGACTGTAATAACTGTTTATGATTATTATAAGTATTTATTTAATCAAAACAATCATTAAAGTGGCATTATTTTTAAGTTCCAAATAATATTTTTGTTCTAATTCTTCCAAATATTGTTCGAATTTTTATACTATAAAAAATGAATTTACTGTATACCGATTATGTTTATTTATAATGATTTATAGGTTTTCTTTGTAAATGCTTTTAATTTATGTTCTGTTCAGAAATAACTTCGTTTAATAATTTTAACAAAATTACTACTAGACAGTTAAAGATTTTATAATTAATTTACAAACGTCCTAAGCGCCATTTTGATAGCAATATGTCGAACTTTCTGGAGATATGGAGTAGCTTTTGTTTAAAAACACTTTCGAATTCGGCTTTAAATTTTATTGTTCGGACATCGTGACTTTTTGAAACTGTATAAATGAGATTGTAACATCTAAATTTCAAAGAAATTATGAGTGTTTTGACAAAAAGTAGTATTACTTTGAACGAATGTTTCTTTTTAATAAAACTGAATTTTGCGTATACGATATACTTCTGTGTATAATAGCAATATTTACAGCTCACATGACTGTAGTAACGGTTTATGATTATTACAAGTATTTATTTGAGAAACACATTCATTAAAGTTTCATTAGTTTTAAGTTCCAAATAATAAAATTGTTCCACTTTGTTCTAATTCTTCAAATATTGTTCTAATTCTTATACTATAAAAAATGAATTTACTGTATACCGATGATGTTAATTTTTTAATGATTTATAGGCTTTCTTTGTAAATGCTTTTAATTTATGTTTTGTTCATAAATATCTTCGTTTAATAATTTTAACAAAATTACTACTAGACAGTTAAAGATTTTGTAATTAATTTACAAATGCCCTAAGCATCATTTTGAACGGGATTTGTTAAACTTTCTAAGAGATAGGAAATAGTTTTTGTTTATAAGCATCTTGGAATTCGGTATTATATTTTATTGTTTGAACATAGTAATATTTTGGAATCATCTAAAACAAGACGACATTATCTAAATTTTGAGGAATGTGGTAAACTGTGAGAATTTTGACAAAAGGAGCTTTTCTTTGAATCACTGTATATTTTTCATAAAATTAAAATTTGCTTATACTTCTAAATTTTTCAAAATAATTTTTGTGTATTAATAGCAATATTTACTACCTACGTTAACTTGCTTATGATTACGTAAATGCTACAAATTTATGTTTTGTTTAAATATAGTTTTTTTTAATAATTGTAACAAAATGGTTACTAGACAGTTAAAGATCTTATAATTAATTTACAACATAAATGTAAAAAATCAGCATATATGTCACATGATTGGTAGAAACCATTTATTTCATAAAGTGACTTACCTTAAAAATGTTTCATATAGGAAGAAAATATACTTCACTCACCTATAAAAAAAAGAAATAAGTTAGACGTCATTCTTAGAACTGATATTCGAGTATATGACATACCGGACGTTTAGTGGTTCCTCAAAATTGTTATAGTGGTACATAAATTTTTGTCATACAATGTATTTAATAATTTTAAAAAGTTAACATGAAATATTCCCGATCACCACAATAATTCGATAACTCAAAACAAACATAAAAAGTCATGTTATGGGATGGGATGAAAATTTTTAGCTTTTAAGTAGTTGTTGAAGCAGACGAATTTCCGCTACTTTGACGCTAAGTTAACTACCACTATGCAGAGGAACCACTGGACGCTCTTTAGATACATTGACTGCTTAATCAGGGTGGCCACCTTTGGAAAAAAATAAAATAAAAAGTGGTTACAAGTATTTCTAGAAGCTGTTGGAAATTTTAAATTTCACAATAATTTATGATATCAACTTGCGCAGTTTTTTTTCTAGATATATTTTCTTTAATTAACAATTATATTTTGATCACATAAGTTAGTAAAGATTTTATTCATAAATTTTTTCTTCCATTTTTAATTTTTTTCCCGATTGTGGCCAGTCCTGAAATTAAAAAAAAAACAAGTTAGTTGATTCTCGATATATCTCATGAAATTTATCAAATACACAATTATATAATTGGTGTTTTAACATCAATTTCATTTTACTTTGTAACAATAAGTCGCAACTGTGATCAGTAAATTTTTACATTATAAAAATTATCAAACTAATTTTGATAGAATAGTGATAAATAGTTTCCGAAAAACATTAAATACATCAAACTGTTCCGTTGTATTTATATAAATTAGATCTTTTACTCGTTTCCGGAACTTTTGCTGGATAGCAATACAATACACAACTCACGTAGACAGAAATTGCTGAGTTTATTTCATTATAAACGCTCTCTAGAACAGTTTGAAAATGTGGCTTGTCATTAGATTGTTCAAAGTACTTAAATGGTTTTAAATCATTTGTTTTTTTTTTCAAGTACTGTAATTTCTGCTGGAGATGAGGTTACTTGGACAGTCATTCTTTAATCAGGTAATTTTTTTAAATGTGGCCTGATTCTTTATCATCAGATGTAAAATAGAATTAAGCCCTGTTTATTGCAAGAGGACCGGAATATTTTATACATAAATATTTGACAGGTACTACTCGTAAAATATTTTTTTAGCTGATTTAAGTAAGCAATTCCTTTTTATTTGGCAAATCTAAAACACAGAAGGAACTTTAAAAGTTAAAAAAAAAATAATGAAAGTTTTGATTTTGCGATAAAAAATTTGTATATAAACTTTGAATAATTTTTTAAATGATTTGTTGCAGAACTTAACCGATGCAGTCAAAAAAATAACAATATCTTACCGATTAATAACAATAATAGATTATTCATTCACGCAAATTAGATTCACGCCTGGCACGTCTTGAAAATAGGCGCCTATATTTTGAGCGCTTGAAGCATGTCAACTGATATTTCCAATTCGTAATTTTTTGAAGGGAATGAGGTTATTGATCAAGTAAGACAACTGTAGTTAATTTTGATATTTTGGAAAAAAAAACAATTTTAACATTTTAAACTGAGCTCACTTTTTTATATACTTTAAATTTTTAAAAAAAGTAGATAAAACCGAATTTGTCATGGGGTTTTCCTGCGCTATAGCGTCCTCTAATGCAACACATTTTCAGTACAATTTGCAAGTATACATCAACAGATTGGATTACTTTTAAGCGAATCATGTTTCAGAAATATTTGATCTTTTAATCATTTTGAACCTTAGAGGAAGAAAACTAAACATATTCTATCATAGCAGCAAGCAATTCTTCAAAGTACTAATACATTAAATAAAACAAAACATCATTTGTTAGGACAAAAAAATGTTAAATACGTTTGTTAAAACATAAAAACTTTATTTCCTAAGGTATTTTTTAAGATGGTATGATAATTATTTAAAAAAAATATAGTAAAATAAAAAGGAGCTTAACATATTCTGCCAAATATTAGTCATAAGAATTCTTTGCATAGATTTTTTAACATTTGGCTTGTTAATCGGGCTATTTAAGAAAATCTAGTGGCTGTAACCTCCTTTTGAATGTTTTTTTAAAATTTTAATTCTCTGGTTTTTCTTAATAACTGTCATTGAACAACCGACCCAATTTCGGGTTTACGACTACTAATGTTCAACTCCGTAGCTTTGTAATTTTGAACACAATCCAGAAAACAAGAAAACTCCTGGCTCAAGTTTTGGGAAAATTTTGCCTTCATGGAGGACTTTTTGAAGAAAATAACCCACATTTCCGTTACATGGAGAGGAAAACCATGAAAACCTCCCACAGTTAACCTGACGTCAGGGAGACTCTAACCCATGATCCGTCTACCACCGAAGATATTTTACGTCAGTACTGTGATCGGTGCGAGCCGTATCGACCAGCCATCTCTGGGATTTGAACCCGGTTCACCTCATTGGAAGGTGATCACTCTATCCCCTTAGCCACCAGGGCTCTATTATAATTCTTGTATTAATTTTAATTCCTGTTTTTTTATTTGCGGTTGATCACACATCGGAAAGAGTTATTTTATCGAATTTATAAGCACCAACTGCACAACTAAACTTTAGAACGATACGCGACACGAATCTGACTTCTTTTTATTATAAATAACACGAAACTGAATTCTATTTATTAAGAAATATTTTGGAAGCTTTAGTTAACCTTATATATTCTACTTTAACCACCAATAAAACTTATACATTCCATCATCCACAATCTGAAAAGTTTTGTCGAGAATGCAATCCACAGTCCAAAAAACATTTTCCTCTGTCTCCCCTTTTGATCCTTGCAATCTCAAATGGAGGGAACCAAACAGAGAGTTTTCCCACAGAGCTACATTTCACAAAGCAAATATTGATCTTACTCCCGAATCCGGCTGGGTTTTCCTCTAATCTTCCTGCCAAAAACAGAGAGCGAAGTCCGGGCTAAGAAGAGATCCGGACACCGGACTGCTGGAGAAAAAAGTTCGCCAAAGGATGTTTTCTGTAATGCTTCTCCAGTAAATACCTTTCGAAGGGGACAGATATTCTTTTCTCCCTAAAATGATCTTCTGCGTATATTTATGTTTCTTTTTTTTCTTCCCCACGGTTTGCTCTTTCTGCAGGGAAACAGTTTTTTTTCCGTTGAGGTACTTTAATGGAATAGGATGTTCTTATAGATGATGACCGTTCGTAAATATTAGAACTCACCGGATGGGAAAGTCTGATTGAGGGTGATTCCGAACTGGGAAGATATCGAAGGGGAGTAGTATAATGTTGATTTCTTTTTCTTTATTTGTGAAAGAGATTAAAGGAATAACTTTGAGCTAAATAAAAGTCATCAGAAATAAAGCTGAGAAATAATAAAATAAATATAGATCAATTTCAAAAATATTTCTGTAACTCATAAGGTTTTTTCAGCAAAATTATACTCTAAGAGGAAATAAGTAAGCTTTAATACAGAGCATTTTTTAAAAAAAAATTAAGTTTGTCACACAACATCTATTACGAAATTTCTTGTTCTTAAATGAGATTTATATGTGGCCGGCGTAAATGATTAGGAAAACTAGAAAAACAGCGCAGTTATGAATTAAATTTAAAAAATGTTAGCAAATTTACAGCAACGAGAAAATGTCTTTTAATGCGGAATTTCATCAAGATAGTAAAAATACATTTTAGACAAATAATTTTAAGGACTTCCAATCCACTTATGCCTAGCATCCTTATAAAATCACAGTTTTTTTAAGTCCTTAATTAAATGAACTGGTAGCTCAGTTATTTTAATATTATGACTTATTTATACATGCAGATAGTCTTATCAACTTAACATAATAAGTATAATAATATTTATATTTTGATTTGAAATCTATAGACCCAGTTCATTTTTATAGGTAAAGTAGTAGTTAACAGAAAGATATATCTAATAATAAAAAATAAAAAAAGACAGGTGTTATCACTTTTTTACTTGTTTTTTTTTATGTATACATATAAAGACAACTGTTATTGTATGTCATTAATGGGTAACGACAAACTAACAAAAAACAAAAATTATAATAAAAGTATTGAAAATTCGTAAAAAGAAATTAAAAGCGTTTTAGTCAAGCAAATTTTCGAGCATAATTCTTTCAGTTTACCATTGAAAATAAATGTAAAGTGGAAACTAAAAATATATATTAACAAGGCCACCTCAGTACTTCAGAGATGTTTGCTGACTTATTGGGGGAAAGTAAAATGAAGAAGTTAGTTAGATTAGTGGTTAAATGTTATGAAAATAAGATTAAATATAAATGTAAAGTATGTTTTCACTTTAAACATAATTGATTAGCAATGTGAGTCATTTTTGTAGTTATGGTTTTAATAATTACATAGATTAAATAAACAAAAAAAGAATTGAATTTCTACCACTTCTTACATTTTAAGTTGCCTGTGGCATAGTTAGTTAATGTTTTATCTAAGACTAGGGGTTACTTAGGGACAATTTTACAACAAAAAATATATAAAACATATAGATGTTCATCAAAATACAATTAACACTTCCAATGTTTGTAAGCAATTTACTTTTTTCTATGTAACATTAACGTTTTTAGCTGCAAGTGCTTTGGAAGATTATAGATGTTAAAAATCTTCGCACAATTTCAAATTTCATGCTTACAGCTTTTAGAAAGGATGTCATTTTACGTTTGCAAAATTTGGATAGATCAAATTCTTGTAAAATCTTCTAAAACAGTTGTTACTAAAGGATTGTTTTTATGGAGTAATTATAAAACTGTTCCAATCTTTTTTAAATTTAAACTTTGTGCAGAGCTTCCAACTTCTGCTCTTTCGAGGTAAAGTATTTCCCAAGTAGTAATGAAAGACTAATTAAAATGCAATTTTTGATAAAATTAACTTTTCGCAATTAATATTGGATTACACTCGTTTTTATTTCTATACCATGTTCTTATATATAAGATTGATTTATTCGCCTTCATTAGCAGTCAAAATCATGTGAAATTAAATTTATAAATCCAAGAATTAAAATAAAAATTTATAAGATTCATTACCACTTGAAATTTCAAAATCCCATACTCAGAACGATACATAGTTATAGGCAGCTATGCCTATTGTAAATAATTTTATACCTGTTCATCCCATTTTTTGTATATATTGAAAATAATTTTCAACCATTTTATACCTGCTCATCCCATTTTTTGTACATTATTGCTAACTGTTTACTCATTATTTTGTAATATAATTTTAAAGTGCTCAACGTCATCCTTGACAATGGAGATATCTCCAGACCTACCTCTTACATTTAATAACTGTTTTTTCCTGTGTTTTTATATATATGTCTTTACAGTATATGTCCAAAAGAATAAGATGAATCAGTTAGTGGCGCTTCGCGCCAAACACTGAGTTTTCATGCATATCCAACGTCCAGCAGCTATGACTATATTTATTTATATTATGACCGTTTTTATTTTTAAATACCACTTTAACCTTTAGATGACATGTAGGTGGATGCTGGACATGAGGGAAATCTCGACATTTTTGATTCGTCGAACCTGGGATAGTCATGTACTAGAAGTCATGAAATGCGCGCCGAAATTTTCCGAGAATGATTTAAAATCTGTCAGGTAGGTATGGTAGAAATCACATAAATCTCGGTGCGCTGCCGCGAAGCGGCATTAACCCATTCATTTGTAGTAGTAATTCGATGATGAGGAGTAGTGAGGTGGAATGGAGATGGGGGAAGAGGTGGTGCTTAGCACCAAAAATCGAGAGTGTATTTCGTGTGCTAGGGCAACGTCATATCCCTAAGGAAAAAGGCAGTGATTGGGCTAAATTTAGTGTTTCTGTCAGGTAGGTCAGAATTTCCATGCATATCTACCTTCGTATTAGTAACATATAGTGGTGCTTAAAGTAATCGATTATTCCTTCTTTTTCGTTGTAGCCACTATATATATATAAACTGCTGTTTGTAGAAAATGCAACACCATGAAAGAATCATCAGAATCAAATGAAATTTAATGCAGAAACGACTTGTACTGATACAAATAAATGATGAAATTTTCAAAACAAAAGAAACAAATTAAGCGTCCGAAATCAGTATTTGGTGCAGCCACCACGCGCTGCAATAAGTGCTGCTATACGACGTGGCATGGAGTCAAACAGATGTTGAATATCTGCTTGAGGAAGAGAATTCCATATCGCTTGTATGCGCAACCAAAGTTCGTCTTTGGAAACTGCAGGACGCGGATCACGAGTGAGACGCCGACCAACCATATCCCACACGTGCTCAATAGGCGACATATCCGGCGAATAAGCAGGCCAAGGAAGAAGTTGCATGCGTTGTGCTGAACAGAAGTCTCTAACAGTCCGCGCAACATGTGGGCGTGCATTATCCTGCTGAAAGATAGCTCCAGGGATGCCTTGAAGGAAAGGAACGACTTCGGGCTGTAGCACTTCACGGACGTATCTGTTGCTATTGAGATTACCCTCAATTCGTATCAAATTGGATCGTCCATGATACGAAATCGCACCCCAGACCATAACTCCGGGTGTTCGACCACTATGTCGTTCAATAATACACTCAGGAAGGCAGCGTTGACCGGCATAACGTCTAACACGAACACGGCCATCATGGGTCCACAAATTGAAGCGTGATTCATCTGAAAAGACAACTTGGTGCCAATCAGCTCGCCAGTCTCTGTGCTCAAGAGCCCACTGCCGACGCAGCCGTCGATGATCCGCCGTGAGGGGAATCCTGTATAATGGCACCCTTGCACGCAATCCACGGCGCAGCAGACGACGACGAATTGACGAAGCCGACAATTGTACACCTGTAGCAGTAGACCAATGTGCTGCCAGCTGCCTGGAGGAAGCTGTGCGATCATTCACCGCCATGCGGAGCAGGTTTCGATCATCGCGCTCTGACGTCACCTTCTGTCGTCCAGTGCCTGTTTTTCGAGTTGTTCGGTGCTCGTCGGTCCACTGCTTCCAAACTCGCATCACTGTGGAACTGTTCCGCTGCATACGAGCTGCTATTGCGCGATAGGAAAATCCTCCTTCTCGAAGGCCGATTATCCTCCCTCGTTCAAACTCCGTAAGTTGCTTGAATTTCTTATTCTTCCGTCGTGGAGGCATACTCAGGTCTCACTAAACGTTTGCCACTAACAAATAATCATAGACTATTTTCAACGTCCCGCTACAGCACTTTATTTATACGCTTTCAGCATCAATTCAGAGGGCGCTGCGCGCGCCACGCACGCGCGATGGCTCTGAAACTTTATTAATTTGCATAATATCCTATAATTGACATTTGCTGCGAATTTCATTTGATTCTGATGATTCCTTCATGGTGTTGCATTTTCTACAAACAGCAGTTTATATATATATATATATATATATATATATATATATATATATATATATATATATATATATATATATATATATATATATATATATATATATATATATATATATATATATATATATATATATATAATTTTTTTTTTTTTTTTTTTTTTTACAAACTAACACAACTTTATTTGGAACAAAAACAAACACATAAATACAAAGAATGTATATTTATCGTCAAGAGGAAAACTCCTGTCCAGGCGACAAAGATAAGTAATACAATAAATTTAAATTAGAAATTTAAAAAAAAAAAAAAAAGCTCTTTTTTAACATTTATGAGAACTGTTTAATAAAAAAAACTGAATTCATATTGGAAAACAATATGAATAATCTAAATAAGTTGAAGTTATAATGAAGCCAACAGAGATGATATTTGTTTTGTTGAAAAGCGAGAATTCCATGCTTCGTGAATTATCGTGATGAAAATATGAAACAAGAGCTGAGTATAGAAAAAAAAAACTTTTATTTTTTCCGTAATAAGTTTTTATAAAACGAATTTTCCAAACTATGTACCATTTTATAAGCTTCAAAAAATAAGGTATAGAAACCGTTTTAAATACAAGATATAAATTACGAGCAACATATAAAATATAATAAATAGTTAATGTTAAATTCATATAGAGTAAACTAACCTGTGAAGGAACACTTAAGCTGCGCTTCCCTTTTAAAAAATCATATTAATTTCAAAATTCGTAATTTTAGTTAAATGACAGTGTCAACATATTTGTTACTAATTGCAAATTATGTATAAAAAATTGTAGCGAACTTATATAATATTGTTTTAAAGTTTTGGAGGTTCAAATAACAAGTAGTAAGAAGACCAAGTGAAGGAACAGCTCTTACCAGTGAATGAACATCCAGTAAAGGAACACTTAATTTTGGTTATTTTTTTAATGCTCTTTATGAATTTATAAGCCATACAAATAGTTAAAAACAAGCCTATTCTTGAAATTATAACATATAAATAGTTGGAAAATGTAAACTTTTTTTTACAATCATGAATTGAAAATTAAAGTGTCAACATATTAACACATACTGTTCATTCACTGGGAAATCTATGACCAGTAATGGAACATGCCTGTTCCTTCACTGGTTAGAAGTTGTTTTTCGTATTTTTAACATACTTCTGATGCGGAACATCACTAAAGAAAATTAAAGTTTATCTTTTATTTTCATTAAATTAGAAAAAAATTCAGTAAAGGAACACTAGTTCCTTCACTGCTTTTTCATCGTTTAGTGATCCAGTGAATAAACACCCCCTTATCTCAGTACTTCATTATGCTATGAGGATTATGAAACAATAAAACGTAGCTTCAATAACTGTATTTTGAATTCTCGTTTTCACAGTGAGAAAAATTAAACTATTACATGCAATTACTTCCACTTCAAACATATAAATACAAACACTCACCTTATAATTTTTTCAAGGAAAGAAGGTGTGTAAGAGATAAAAACAAATTAAAAATTTTTTCCAGAGAAGTCTATTTAACCAGGTAATCCAGAACATTGCTAGATGACTGCCTATTGTTTGGCAGTAAGCTATTGTTATCAATCAATCTAAAGAAAAACTTTCAAATTAATTAATATATATGAAATGTTCCGTCACTGGTTGGTTTACCCTACGAAGATTATATACGAAGATTATTTATGTCACCATTCCTCGTTAAAAAACAATATTTTCTTTTCATTATTAAAAAGCTTAAAAAAATAATTATAATCGAAGTTATAAGCACACGAACTTAAAAATTTTAAATTCATAAGAAGCTTATGTCACCATTCCTCGTTAAAAAAACAATATTTTTCTTTTCATCATTGAAAAGTTTAAAAAAATAATTATAATCGAAGTTTTAAGCATACAAACTAAAAAAATTTAAACTCAAGCGAAGCTTATGTCACCATTCTTCGTTAAAAAGCAATATTTTAATTTTCATCAATAAGAAGTTTTAAAAAATAAGCATAATAAGTGTTGGAAATATACAAAGATATAAAAAGTTAGTAAATAGTAAATTTCAAATTTATACAGCATTTATGTCACCATTATGTAATTTAATTACATATTTGCGTAAATTAAGGATCCAGTAACTTAAAATAAAACTTTTTTTAAATGTTATTTTCAAAAGAAATGAAAAAAACAAACATATTACATTAATAGAAAATTGCAAATATTTAAATTAGATGTTAACTATTCAAAACAATTTATAGCAAGTGAATATTTTTAAATCAGTTTTTTTTAGTCGTGCGTTAAAATTCATGCTTTCGAATCAAGTAGGCGTGAAATATTCATACGAGGCAAATAATATTTCCCATTTTTCAAAATTTGGAATTTTTAGAAAGTAAAGCTTGAAGAACATGCTTGAAAATATCGCTACAACGTTGCAGCGATAAAGACAAATATTTGTCTTTCTTCTTCAAACTGTTCGCAAAAATTCATGAAAAAAAAAAACTTTTAATCTGGAAAGAGTGGAATTCTGAGACATTCTTTTGATGTTTATCTGATACATCATGTGAATATTCGTTGTATAATATTTGTTAGTTACATAATATTTATTTTATTCCCATAATGAATCGTTATTATATTTATATACACTTCTCTGAAATACTTTTGGATTGAATTAATAATTAAACTTTTAAGACAAAATTCGAGAAAGCTTAGATGTAAAACTTTCATTCTGATAATATGAAATGAGATAGTCTCTTATTAGTTAACATTTCCTATAATTACCAATACTACCAATTTTCGCATTCATTTACTATTTTAACCCTTTTGAAGGCCGTGGTAAGTATACTTACCACCACGTTTTACCACTTTTAATTTAGGTTTCCATTTTTCAATAACTTCAACTTTCTTGAAGTTAGTTTGAATAAAATTGGTAACCATTTGTCACTTTTAAAAAACGTATAAAAGTTATAAAATACATAATTCCTTTTGAAGTTTCTAGCATTTAAGGAATTTATTTTATAAATAAAGAAAAATAAAAGTCAGTAAGTTCCTAATAGGTCATGTTAAATATATTTACCATAAAAAAAAGGCATTTTTATAAACTAAATGAGTTTTTTTATATCAGTTACTGCTCTTAAAACAATTTCAATTCCAAAAATACTTTAATTTACCTTTACTAGAAATAAAGGGTCCATTAAAGGGATAAGGTCTTTATTTATTTTAAGGTTTTTATTTCAGGATTTATTTCATCAAATTATTGCTTTATTTTAAGAGATTTAAAAACTTTACAGTGTTACTGAATTAGGAAAATATCCTATACTTAGAATTAAATATAGAATTTAACAAAAATAAGAAGAAAAGATAAGTGCAAAAGTTTCAAGCTAACATTTTGAAAGAAGAATGCATGTTAAAAGTTAACATTTCTTGAAGCCCCAGTGTGAAGCATTTTTACTCTCAACTTGGAGATTTATTGATTAGGTCTACCGGATAGTTCTGTCTGAGGAAGTACACGCATCATTTTAAAGTAATGCAAAGGGTCTTTCTGTGATATAAAGTGAGAGGATATTTACCCTTTACTCATTGGTAAGTTTCTAGCTTAAAGAGACACAGTATATATGGCGCAAAAGAACGTGTGCATACATAACCTAACTTGTACCGAAAGTATCTCAAAGAAATAAGCGGTACATATGATGTATATATTTAACACTAAATGTCCTAACACTTTTTTGCTAAAGGTATCCCTAGCATCCTTGTGTGTTCTTTATATTTTACTTATATATTTATTTACGTATTTATTTACTTTTTGAACAAATTTGGAGAATCATTTCATGGTTCAAGCAGGAGTCAAGAGCTTGGAAAATAGACCTTTTCTAGACTTTTACTTCCACCGATGGATGACAACTTAAACTAGGTGGTTTTTTAAGAACCGTTTTTATTTTGAAAATTGTAAATGTAGCGAAAATCGCTAGAAATGATGACCAAAATTTTCTTACGTTTTCTTGATTAAATTTTTGAATGTAATGTTTTTTCCACAAAGAGCTAAAGAACTAAGAAAGTATTTTGAGGAAGATAAGAGAAACAAGGATTTCAGCGTAAAAAAATAACTTAAAAGTGTTTTTTTAACGCAATGCGAACTGGCTAATAATTGTTAAACTAATTTACTGGTTGAATTATCCATCACTCAGAAATGCATTAGATAAATATTTAGATAAATATTAATACATTAGATAAATATTAGATAAAGGATGGTTGGTCATAAAACTGCTTAGATGGATTTTCTACAAGAAATTTAATTTCATAATTAAACTGGTTTCAAAATTTGTGTTTTATCTATTTAATTCATGCTTAGATGTATAAATTATTTTAAAATAACTTAGACCACTAGCTCACAAAAAAAAATTTAAGATACAATCAAATGCATGATAATGTGATAGTGTGTATGTTCTCTGGCAAATTAAAAAATATATGTATGTAAATGAAAGATATGTTATTTTATCTATGTCATAAATACATTCAACCAAATATATAATCCTGGAGTGTAAAAATATCGAATCATAGTAGATAAAAGATGATAAATAAAAGTTACATATTTTTTACTTGGAATAAAAATAAAATGATGCGTGATATCAATGTGAATTTTTTAAAATTTATTTATTGGCATGAGGTATTTTTATTTCAGTAATTTCATAAAATAATCACTTTCGGATGATTCTAAAATTTAATTTTTGAAAAACAATGTTTGGTCACTTTTCCACACCGGTCACACTAATTTGGTTTTATGGTCCTTGAGCATTTGCGATTATGTTTTTGCTATTGTTTGAGGTTAATTATTTGATATGAATTACCTCAATTAAATTATAAATAGTAAATTTTATTAGTTAATTCAGTTCTTCGTAATACTCATGTAATGCGCTTAACGACACCCAGATTTTGTAATTAATTATTATAATTTCAATTTTTATGAGCTGTTTTATGCAACTGGATACTTTTCTATGGTGATATGAGTTTTTGGATCTTAACTTTTTGGTCACTTTTCCTCATACAAACTCATCATAACTGTACATACTTCCTAAGTCACGTGAATTTGGTTTTAAGGTCATCGAGCATCTATGATTATTTGAGTTTAATCATATTATACCATCAGATAAGAAATTTCTCTATTAAATTATGAATAATAAAATTTATTAGTTAATTAAATTCACCATAAGTTTCTGATATAAGCTAAACCAGTGGCTACCAACTGGCGGCCCACGGGCCGCATCCGGCCCGCGAAGCCTTTTTTGTGTCTCGCGAACTAAAATATATTAGTTGTCATTTTGTTTTTGCTGTCAATTTTCGTAAAAAATCTAAAAGGATTTAAAATACTTTTCTATCGTTAAAAAAACCTAATTTCTTCGTTTCTGCGAAATTTAACATACCAAAGGTGTTTTTTTCTCAGGTTTTGCATCCAAGAAAATATTTATTATTATTTGTAAATCAAAACTTCTGTTTTGTACAACTTGTTAAAAATCTGACAGTAATATTTAATGTTCCTGCAAGCATTAAAGAGTCCTATATAAAATTTGGAGCAAGTTGCGGACCGCCGTTTGACTGGTGCTTTTAATTGCGACCCCCCGCCTCATGTAAGTTAGAAACCCCTGAGCTAAACGATGCTAACAAATAGAATTCTTATTTTCGCAATTATCTAAAAAAAATTCAGAAGTTGTTCTAAGCAACTGCTTATCTTTCGATGGTGATATGGTATACTTACCAAACAATATTGAAAACAAATATTTATTTCGTTGAAAATCAGAGAAGAAGCTATGTCGTTTGAAAATATTAAGTCCTAAATTGATATCCCTTTACACATACACTAAATTGTTCATTATTGATGGAATTCAACAATGTCAGATGTATTGAAATGGTCTAACGTTTCATCCTTGCCCCCCCCCATTACTTTCGTTCTAAATCTCATCTGTTGCGATACGAATTTATTTGTTCTCTATTTCAATTTTTTTTTAACTCTGGCGCATAATTTTTAATAAACATATTTTTTATATTTGAGATTTTATTAATTTATCGTTATAAAATACAGCATGAAACACCGGACTTTTTCTGAGTTAAATATAAAATCTTCTAAACAAGGCTAACTTCCAAATAATGAGTTTCCAAATTTGCAGTTGTTTAGATCTAAAAGAAACAGTTATTCATCATCGAAAATTCCTTTATTTACAAAATCAATTATTGATATATGATATACATGATAAAAAAAAATTCAAACTTTTTCTTTTTTGGATTTTACATTTTAATACAAATATAATTACGATTATCTAACTAATTTTTTAGTAACTGCTAATTTACTAGTCTTAGGTAAATTTCTTTATGGCTAATTTTCTAGTAGACTGTTTTTTTTTTAAAAATAAAAAATACGAAAATATATTTTTGCTTGTAATTAGAGGGTCAGAAAAAAATATATGAATGGGATAATGGGGGCAAACTGCATTATAAAGTTAAAAACGAAATAAAATTACCTAAAGAAGAATTTTTAAAATCTTAAATTAAAAACGTTCTTTCTTGTACAAGAATAAAATTAAAATACAGTGTAAGGTACAGTAATACAGTGTAAAATACAGTAAAATACAGTGTAGAGTTTAAAGGAGCTTAATATAGAAGAAGGAAAAATCAGGCCTAATAACTAATTTGCGCTTATTTAGATCTAAAAAATCTTATTTAGATCTATGTAGTAATAAAGGGAATATAACCACCCCAAAGGGAATATAACCAAATAAAAATATGACCACCGAAGCCGACGTCTTCAGGTGGTACCGGCCCCGGTAGCCATAAAACAAAACCTTTTCTATTGAGGGAGAAGCAAATGCCTAAAGTAACTCCCTCAGTACCCCGAAGGTTTTGTATAGAAGACCAGGAAAAAACATGAAATGCAAAGAACCAATTTAGAAAAGAAATTCAAACAAAATCATCAGAAAATAAAAACTCACTTTAACCAGGTCAAACAGCGATTTCATAAGCAAATCGAATGAAAAGGAAACACTTAAAACTAAAGAAAACAACGCCCTCTATTACAATGCGCAGATTGAAAAAAAAAGAAGCAAAGGAAACGATATGTAACATATTAATAGAATGCTTAACTGGGGCTGCTCAGTTAAGACTTGAATTGCTCCCTGTTAAAAGAAAAAAATATAAAAAACTAGCTGCTTTTAACCCTTTTGAAGGCCGTGGTAAGTATACTTACCACCACGTTTTACCACTTTTAATTTAGGTTTCCATTTTTCAATAACTTCAGCTTCCTTGAAGTGAGTTTGAATAAAATTGGTAACCATTTGTCACTTTTAAAAAACGTATAAAAGTTATAAAATACATAATTCCTTTTGAAGTTTGTAGCATTTAAAGAATTTATTTTACAAATGAAGAAAAATAAAAGTCAGTAAGTTTCTAATAGGTCATGTTAAATATATTTACCACCAAAAAAATGGCATTTTTATAAACTAAATGAATTGTTTTTTTTATATCAATTACTGTTCTTAAAACAATTTCAATTCCAAAAATACTTTAATTTACCTTTACTAGAAATAAAGGGCCCGTTAAAGGGTTAAGACTTGAATTGCTCCCTGTTAAAAGAAAAAAACATTAAAAACTAGCTGCTTTTAAGCACGTTTTTTTCAAAGAAGTTTTATCTATTTAGAATTTAAAATTTTTTTTTGTTTTCTTTTAGGATTATTTAGATATAGTTATTTCCCACTGAAGTTTCTTTAACACGTTTACGCTGGGGTGACCCACCGGTGGTTTACGCTAGATTGTCTCATCTTGGCAGCGCACCGGAGTAAAAACTGGTAACAAATAAATTTCATTTTTGAGTTTTTTTCCTGGAATAATAAAAATCCATAACTACCAATTGTTTTTAACGGATGCAATTTTTATATTGAATTGCTTCTTCGCCGTGTTAAATTTCCTTACAGTGAATTGTTATTGTTGAGAATAAATTAACTCCTCCCGAATATTATCTTATATTGAAATAGTTCTGCTATCAGTATTTTCAGTTTTCCCGGCGTGAACGTATTAATTTAAACCATCACTTATATTTATAAATTTGTTTGATATAGTACGAAAAATACGTCTTTCAAACAACATTTTTTGGAATTTATATTTTAGTGCAAATATAATTCTGATAATCTAACAGATTTTTTACCTAAATATTAGACTGTTTTTTAAAATTTAAACTTTTTTTTTATTTTTGATTCCAATTGGACATAAGCAAAAATATATAAAAGGGACACCAGTGCCCCATCTGCGTCAAACGGCTAAAGGAAAGACGACTTTATATTTCTTACTTTATGACAACATCAACTTGTTTTCGGTTCTGAAATTTAAATTTCTATGGGTTATCCTTGACGTTTCGTACTAGTTTCATATATTTTCTAGAGAATTCGATTGACGTGTTTTTGAATTTCCCCCATCGACTTTGAAATGCGTTTCCAAATATCCCCTACTTGTTTGTAAGATTTATCTTTTTTTTTCGACACTCGAAAATTCTAGAACAGCTGGGAATATTCTCATCTGATCATAGTTCTGGGAGAAAGGCATCAAAATTCTATTCATCATTCTTCATCGCGCCTGAAGGTAAAAATATTTGTTCTTTTATTCCTTCGATCTGATCTATCCAGCATGCAGCATAAATCTGACTGGTGAATTCTAAAGAAGATTATAATACCAGCAGAACGGGAAACTGATATAGGAATCACAGTATTTCAATATTGTTTTATGATTCATTCGATAAGTTAAATTTAAAAAAAAAACTTAATTTTTGAACTTAGGTGTTTTTTTAGTACGACTAATATTGAGTGAAACATGTTTCAAAATCAGATCAAAGTAAACAATATCTTATCTAAAGTAAACAATATCTTATCTAAAGTAAACAATATCTTATCTAAAATAAACAATATCTTATCTAAAATAAACAATATCATATATCTGGTTATATTTTAATAATATCCTTTCAAATTATTTGAAGGAGAAAATACGAAAAATTGTGCGAATGAATTAACTTAAAAATATATTCTTAAATTTTTGCCAAACTTGTTAAAAGTGAGAAAAAATTGAACAAAATTTGAATACTTTAATGTAGCAGTTCCCAAATGGTGTTCCCCGGAACCCGAGGGTTCCACGGAAGAATTTAAAAGGTTCCTCGAGTAAGTACTTATTATAACCAGTGAAAAGTTTTAAATCTCAGATTATAATTAGATCCAATGTATAATTCATAATTTATTTAATCTTTCGGTTGCCATTACGAAATTATTTCAAGTAAAATGCCAAAGAAAGAGAAATGTCATTTTTTTTAAAAAAGAAAACATAATATTTCCAAAAATAATATATTGAACAGATTATGAAAAGAACAAGCATTTATAAAACATAGGATTAGTTTTTCATATATCACGCTTTTCAAATAAATAGCTGGTGTTTGAAGGACAATTTTTTAAAATTCTAATTTATTAAAATACGTACATTACCCTTGCTAACACTAGGAAAATATTTTCTGAAACTACGGAGAATCCGCAGTTGGAGTCTCTGCTCTTTGTAAACAATTGTTTTTTTTAGCTCCATAAGTTTTAGAAGCTTTTGCATGGTAAAACTGTTGACAGAGTTTGAAAGATCATGCTTGAAGCTTTTAGAAATGGTGTCTTTTGTTTACCCATGTAATTCAAAATGAGCATAGGAATAAGCTAAAAGCTGTTTTTTTTTCAATACCACAATAATTTAAAAGGCATTTTTTAAAAAATAAATATTGCAATTCTTACATTGCTTTCAAAATTGTTGGTCGTACTGAACTTTGTGTGTGTAAAATTGGTTAATTTTACTTTAAGCATGATCTTTCGAATTGTGTCAACAGTTTTGCCATGTAAAATCTTCTAAAACATTTGTTTTCCGAGTGTTGGTTCACCCGAACTTTGCATGGGTAAAATTACCTCAAGCATGATCTTTCAAATTGTTCTAGCAGTTTTTCAAAGTAAAATCCTCTAAAACATTTGTTTTCCGAATGTTGGTAGATCCGAACTTTGCTTGGGTAAAATTACTTCAAGCATGATCTTTCAAATTGTTCTAGCAGTTTTTCAAAGTAAAATCCTCTGAAACATTTGTTTTTCGAATGTTGTTTGATCCGAAATTTGCATGGGTAAAATCGGTCAATTTTACTTCAAGCATGATCTTTCAATTTGTGCTAGCACACTGTACTAACAGTTATGAAAAATATTCCAAAACATTTGTTTATAGAAGAAAAATGGTTTAGTTAGAGAGAGTTGATATAGAAGTGTTTCTACTTTTTTTTATTAACTCTAGTATCAAATTTATAAGTTTCCAATTACTAATGTTTATCTTGCATTTTTTCCGTTGATTTCGATTTAAGTAAATATAACATATAATATAATAGAGTTCATGAAGCCCCTTTACACCACGGTAGCGTCTAAATTCGCTCAATTAGATCACAAGATAATACGTATAATTTCATGGAAATTCTGATTTAGAATAACTAAGCAATCGTTGCAAATCATATCTAAACAGATGACAATTCCATATAGTATATCATTAGGTGCAGCTTCAGAGTTATGTGATTTGTAATTAATCATCAATATTTATTCCTATAACTTAACTCTGGCCTGTATTACACATGGTTATATACTCATTATAACGTATGTTGTATTCGACAATGTAATGTACTCGAAGGATATGGAGTAATAGAAACTATATTTTTACCATAAGTTTAATTTGTATTACATACAAATCCTTAATATTGCTTCCAGATAAGTACTTTACAAGTTTCTAGTAAGTTTCACTTGGCAAAAACCCTAGTTACAAAACAGGTTATACCTTATGATTTTTTTTACAAAAACGGTTTCTTGAATAATTTGAAAACAGGGCTATCCAATTTACTACCTTAACATACTTGTCAATTTCTCAGGATGATTTTCCGGTAGGTTTTGTATTTATATTTAATGTGGTGGCAAAGTTTATATAATCACATTTTATTCTTCTTGAAATAAATGAGAAACGAAAAAAAATTATCATATGTATGTTAGGAACTCTAGATGTTATTAAGTGTGGACTGAATGTTGACGCATACAATCTTAATTTAACTGACTTTTCCCTAACAGAAAGTTGACAGATATGCCTTAAGCTTTTCAGTTAAGGTATTAGTGCAAAAACATGATTTCGGGTAAAATTTTCGAAATCGTGTTTATAATAAATCTAGAATACCTGCACCCTCTAAAAATACTTTACTTTTGTTAGTACTTTAAATGCGTTTAGTTCAAAATCAGTATTTTTTTTCATATTTTACACCACCTTAAACACGATGCATCATATTGTTTTAAAAATAATTGTTTACAATTTTTCACGACTATTCATGATTATAACACTTATGTTTTGAAGTACAGACTAAGGAAAAAAAGTAGAATTTCCTTTTTTATGCATGTTTTTTCGCAAAGACAGGTGCAGAAAATTTTTAAAAAAATTACTTTTTTTTAACTACATTGATCTTTACCTCAGTAGTATATGTACTTTCTTTTAAGATAACAGTTCAAAACATAGTTGATAGTTTTCTAAATAAAATACGCGAAGGATTTTTTTTTCGTTTTAGGGGATAGAATTGTTTTTTTTCGGTGTTTACCTTATATTCATAAAAATTCCTCATTTTTTACCTAAAATTATCAATTTAAAAAATTATTATAATAATAATTTTTTACACATAATAAAATAAATAAACTAGATTTTTAAAATTTTGTATTAATATTTAAAAATAAAAGTTGTCGAAACTAATTTGGATATCTTAATAGATTTGCTGTGTCACAATGTGTTTTTATAAACCTCTAAAACATAAAACTATAAAAGCTACTCTTATGGCAAAAGATTATGTAGAGTGGTAGATAATTAATAACTCAGAATTTTTGGTAATTTTGGTTTCAGAAATTTTGGTAATTTTGACAATATTTTGAAAGCTTTACCACAAGACAGGTAGTACAAAGTGGTGCTTCATATGAACTTTTGTATATAGTGGTCTGAAAAATAACTTTAAATAAAACTTAAAACACAAAGAAGCATACATTAAAAGATAAATTTAGCTACCACTAGAAGAAATTTTACTAAAAGGCGCATAAAGTTTGTAGCTCCTACAAAAATTATTTTTTATGATCTCGAACTTACAGAAATTTAATTTTCCATAGCTTTCTATATAACAAAATTTAATCGTTTGTCTCCCCCTTTTCTTTCAGTGACTTCCGTTGGCTAAAAAAGTAAAAAGTGATGGATAACACAAAAGTAAACAATATTTCGAGACCAAAAAGTATATTTGTTTTCTTTTTCAAACAAATGATAATTATATGATAAGTCTCTGATTATCTTGTAACGACCATTTGTTAGCGTTAAATGATCAATTCAATTTTATTAATTTACATTTTGAGAAAATTTATATTTTTTACCTTTAAATTTTTTAATTTGCATTTTTTTCATTTAGGGGAGAGTCGGGTAGCCCCGCTCACTAAAGGAGTATTGCTCATATTTCTGTATAATATTGAGTAATAATCAATATTTTTGTATGTTTCTATTGTTTTATCATCTAATTAAATAATGCAAAAAGAATAAACCAAAAAAAGAAAAGTTTAACTTAAAAAAATTGAAATTTAAAAAAACATGTTTTTCAGCTCTTTTCAAAATCTGTCGGGTAGCCACGCCCAGTTACAAAAATTATGTTTTTTGACTGTTTTTTCAGGTGTAAATGAGAATGACCAATGTATTGACAATAGATAAACCTCATTTATCATTTTTATCACAAAATTATTTTATTTATTACATATTTATATACTTTTAGAGAATTGTATCATTTAATAACAACAAATGCCATACTTTTTATCATTATTAATGTATATTAATATATTATAATATTAATATATATTTATATTAAAAATTTAACGAAAATAAATTAATTTAAGTAACAATAATTAATATCAATACTTGTTTTTCAATATAAACTTATTTGGTTGATCTCTTCTTATAAACTTAATATAAAATACTTCTTATAAAAATAAAAATTCACTTCGTATTTTGATTGCATTCAAATGCTCCTGTAGACTGATTCGCTTGCAAATAAATGAAAATAAATAAGTAAGCGAATATCTTATCGTAATATTTATGATTTCTTGATATTAAATTTAATTTGGATATATCAATTACATTTCAAAAATATTTAATTTGCATTTTTAAATATATAAATTTATGTTTCATATAATATTAAAACATATATTTGTCGTTAAAAATGCATATAACATTCAAATTTGAAGCAATAAAATAATAATCTTTGCAACCGTACATTTATCGACGAAATAAAATTGGGCGGTGATACCCGATATTCATGTAAACGGGGCTACCCGAAATCCAATTTTTTTGTAAATTTGTAATTACTCGAACAATTTTTCACATATAAACTTCTTTCTTTGTGCAAATTAAACTTCATGTTACATACTTTAATGCTGTATGTACAGAAAAAATTATTTTTTTAGTATTAAAATGAAGTTTAATCGAAACATTCATTCAATTTTTATTAATTTCATGACTACTGTATTCAACATATTTTCAAAACTATTGTTTACCATGTTACCAGCTGCATAAATACTTGAAACTTTGAAAATAATCTTTTTTTAATATAACAATTAATGTCCGATGGCCCATTGACTTGAAAAAATATTCTATACATATGAAATTGACAGTGGGTGGGGGTACCCGACACTCCCCTACACTTTCTAATTTAGATTTTTTAAAAACATTTTGGGAAAAGTTTCAAATCTAGATAACTGTGAGAATAAAAAATAAAATAATCTCAACACATTAAAGAAAAACAATAATTATAATAATTGCTATCAAAGAAGATTTCGAAATGATAATATTGTAGCTATCCCATAAAGATAAATTTCTCTTCTATACTTAGAAAAGTGTTAAGATAAACTGTCACTTCAAATTCTTTTTTAAAAAGAAAGTTTATTCATTCGAAATGAGTTTTTAAAGAATACCTAATTAAAGTTTTCCTTTTTTAAAAAAAATTAAACTAGAATAAGTAAACTTCAAGTCTGTTTACCATTTCCGAGGTGCTAATTTGAATAATTTCCATTTTCTTTGCAGTCGGAGATAACATGTCTCCGTTTCTTTGGAAATTAAATTTTCTTTTGCAAGTGAAACTAAGATGTTAAATTGTTGAAGTTTTTGGGTTAGAACTAATGCATTTTTGCTAATTGAGATTTTCATCATATAAAAAAAATACCTGCTTCATTTTGGTTTGGTAAATGTTTGACAGGAATGTTTGTTTTAAGTTTATTTACATTTAAGAGCAATAAAGAAAAATACTGAATCAGTTTAAAATCGATTTTATATTTTCTTTGACTAGTTTTTATCTAATATTCTCTTAAATTATTAATCAAAAAATTTTGAAGTTATTTTAGTTTGGCTAATTTGTGTCAAAGAAAGGAAAATTGTTTGTTTTATATTTATTTACGTTTAACAATAATAACGAAAACTGCCGGATGTATTTTAAATTCAATTTTATGTTTTATTTGAGCAATTTTTATCCTCTTTAATTGTTTAAATAAAAAATTACTGGGTAAATTTAGTTTAACCAATCTTGAATACAAAATGCTTGTCTTATCTTTAATAATTAAAGAATAATTAAAGAATCGTTTAATAATTAAAGAATGATTTTAATATATAGATTTTCTACTTTATCTAATTTTTATCTGATATTCTCTTAAATTTTTAATATCTAAAAAGCTGGCTTATTTTTGCTTGGCAAATTTTTGTTAAGAAAGGAAAAAATTTTGATTTATCTTTATGTACGTTTAATAATATTAAAGAAAACTGTCGAATGTATTTTTAATCGATTTTATATTTTATCTACGTAATTTTTTATCAAATATTGTCTTAGAATATTTACATGAAAAATTTCTAGGTTGTTTTAGATTGAAAAATTATGAATAAAAAATACTTGTCTTATCTTTATTTGCATTTAAACATCAAATAATGATTTCAATATCGATTTTCTATTTTGTCTACTTTTTTTATCTTAGATTCTCTTCAATTTTAAACATTAAAACTCCTGTCTTATTTTCGTTGGGCAAATTTTTTTCAATGAAAGAAAACAATATTTACCTTTTCTCCTTTACATTTAACAACATTAAGAAAAACCCAATTGTTATTAATATTGATTTTTGTATTTTGAAAATCATAAACCCACGCAATTTATAGAATCGGTATTAAAGCTGGTCTAATTTTATGTTTGTAACGGATAAGGTACTTTTATTATTAAACAGGTTGCATTTCGTGTAGATTATTTTCACTCGGTTTAAACTCGTTTTAAAGTGAATGCAGGGCTACTAACTACTACGCTTTTTTCTAACTATCTTATGGAATCAAATACTATAGGTTATTATACTATCAAAATTAGTTATTATTAGTTATACCAGTGATTCCCAAAGTGTGGTACGCGTACCCCAGGGGTACAGGAACAGTTTAGCGGGGGTACACGTTCTTATGCGAAATATCTTGCAACAAATGAAAACATTTTATTTGAAAACAAAATTTACGATTACGTATTTTTCTATTGTCTATTTTTTACAGAGTTAACAGTTAATAATTAGTGGTGTTAACAGTCAGTTGTGATTTTTAACTTTTGAGCAATTTTTTATAGTAAAAAATACATTCATTTTTTTATTATTGGTACACAGCGTTACGAAAAATTTAGAAAGGGTACACAAAAGTCATAAGTTTGGGAAGCACTGAGTAATACTATCAAAAAGTAAAGCTTTCAGAATTTCAGTTAATTTTGCAAACATATTTTAAAGGCACGACCACAACGAATTAAATCCTGAACTCATCCTAACTGAGCACTTAAGTCCGCTTAAAGTAAGAAGCTGTTTAACCATACGTAAGTAACAAATATGAAACAAATATAAAAATCAAATGACGAATATAAATTCTTCATTAATTTTGCTTTTTAGTACATAGCTTATTTTTTTTATTTAAATTGGTTCGTATTATCAAAATCAATTAAGCATCTTTGAAGTTAATAATATTTGTCGTATTTTTTTGCGTTCTCTTAAATCAATTAGTATTATTTCTCAATTAATTTTTGCTCGTTATTTCATAGCTAATTTTTTTGTTTCAATTAGTTCTTAATACCAAAATCAAACAAGCACTTTTGAAATCAATAATATTTTTCGATTTTTTTGCGTTCTCTTAAATCAATTAGTACTATTTATCAATTAATTTTTGTTCTTTATTTCATGGCTTATTTTTTATTTCAATTAGTTCTTATTATCAAAATCAAACAAGCATCTTTGAAGTTAATAATATCTTTCTAATTTTTTACGTTCTCTTAAGTAAATTAGTACTATTTCTCCATTAATGTTTGCTCTTTATTTCATAGCTAATTTTTTTAATTTCAATTAGTTCTTAATATCAAAATCAATTAAGCACCTCCTTGAAATCAATAATATTTTTCTATTTTTTTGCGTTCTCTAAATCAAGTACTATTTCTCCATTAATTTCGCTTTTTAGTAAATACCTTATTTTTTACTTCATTTAGTAACTATTACTAAAATTAATTATCATTGGCTTCAAAAATAATATATTTTGTTTTGCAATTCTCCTCGACGAATTAGTACCATTTTTCCATTAATTTTGCTTTAAAGTATGGAATAATAAACATAATAACTTATAACACAATTATAACATAATAGCATAAAAAAATCACACAACTCTAAAAACAAATCAGACAATCACACTCCATTGTTTACTCTAAGTGATATTCATAAATAAGGGATATTTTTCTCATGTTGGCTACCATATTACTTGCAAAATATTTTCCGAGTAAAATGCTACAATGCATAAATAAATTTGAAAGTGTTAGTAACTATTTTAATTGCAAAATGACTAACACTAAAAAAATTTCCAAAATTATTTGCTATTTCATTTATATTTTGAAAACGATTCTAAGTAATTAAAGATAACTTATCACCATCAATACAATAACAATTCAATTCACAAAAACGGCAAAACTACATCCATTCTTAAAAACTGCAAATTTAACAGTCATAAAATAAGGTGTAAATACATAAGAACTCCAAGCAACCATACTTTCTTGTTATTCTATTAAGTGGAGGTTTTCCCCTGATGACAATCACTTCCCTTTTGAAGTAAAAACATTTCAAAACAAAAAGCTATGTTATTTATGCGTTAATGAATTTTGAATAATTTTGAGAACGTTTCTAAATAATTAAAGATAACTTATCACCATCAATACAATAACAATTCAATTCATAAAAACGGCAAAACTGCATCAATTCATAAAAACTGCAAATTTAACAGTCATAAAATTTGGTGTAAATACATAAGAACTCCAAGCAACCGTACATTCTTGTTATTCTATTAAGTGGAGGTTTTCTCCTGATGACAATCACTTCACTCTTGAAATAAAAACATATCAAAACAAAGAGCTATGTTGTTTATATGTTAATGAATTATGCTAGAAACGAGTCTCTCTAAATAATGGAATAGTTTGGTCAATATAATGATAAGCCACATTTTTAAAACCGTTCAAACTAACGGTTTCATTTTTTAAAAAAATCTATATACTCAATAAGATGTTTTTCCGTATTGCGTTGCTAAAGAAATTACGCAAAAAATTAGAAATAAAAAGGCAAATGCAGGAAAAATCTCTAAACTCATTTGTTTTGCGAGTACATTAAAAACTTAGCGGGTTTTAAGTACATAATTAACTTTTTCAACACATTGTGAGTTCGCAAACTGAAAACACTAGCGGGCATGCTTTTTCCACGAAAGCAAAGAAAAATCACGCAAAGGGAATAAAAAAATGCTTTCCTTAACATTTTTTAGAAAATAGTTTTACTTTTTATTCAAATTACTTTTCATATTTGTTTAGTTGCATAAAATCATTTCGTGTACTATGCCTTTGAGCAAAAAATGACAAAATCATTTGTTCCAGCTACCTCGAAAACTTTTTTTTTAAAGAAAATTAGAAAGAAAACTTAGGTAGTTCTTTTTTAAATGAAATTTCGAGATAAAAAAGACTTTTACAAGAAATGAGTGGATTTTTATAGCAAGCTTAATCAATTTTTGATACCAAAGATTAAATTTTTCTCGTAAAAAATCTTAAATTATAATTTTTTATACATTTTTTGTATGTATTTTTCCTTTAACCATTAGAAGAGAACTCAGCTAATAGGGTAAAAAAATAAAACTATATACCGTTTTTGCATTTTTATTTATATATTTTTATAACTAAAAAATCACATATTATGTTTAAAATGGATATTGCTTAAAAAATTTTTTTATCACAAAAATGTTCATACTGCAAAAATAAGGAAATGAATAAATAAATAAATAAAATTAAAAGCTTAGTCTTTACTTGTAAACAGAGTAACAATTCTATATCTATATTTAAATGATGTTCAAAAGTTAAGGTATTCGACACATTTTTTTTTTTAAAAAGGGCTCTAACTAAGGACAAATTTGAAGTAAAATACAAATTTTCCAAGTCCCGCTAACATCTATTACTAAAAATGTAATGCATAAATTTCAAAATATTTTTTTCTTGATCAACAATGTGATTACCCGTGTTTTAAATCAATGTTCTTCAAAAAAGAAAAACAATTAAATGCAAAACAATTCTGAAATGCAAGGAAATTCTGATAAAAAAAATAATTATTTTATTTGTCTTAATATAATTTTTTCACCAAAACAATTTAAAAAATGTATTCGTAGTGTAAAACAAAAAAAAAAACATTTTAGTTTCGTTTTCGAGTGCTTTCTTCAGATTTTTGAAAACCTTAAGGCCTGTTTTCTTAAGACAAGCGCCTTATCTGGGCGTCAGCGGGACGTTGACGTACCGCTGACGCCAACAAAATACTTTTTTGCTAGCTCAGCGTGAGCAGTCGGTCCAACGCAGACATTATCTCTCATTGTGCATGCGTTAACAACGTAAACAAATATTTATTTTGAATTTGTATTGATTTTGTTATTGTCGACCAGTGTTTTAGAGAACAAATAATGACTTTGTTCGAGAAAAACAC
Source organism: Parasteatoda tepidariorum (assembly GCF_982258835.1). Taxonomy (NCBI): domain Eukaryota; kingdom Metazoa; phylum Arthropoda; class Arachnida; order Araneae; family Theridiidae; genus Parasteatoda; species Parasteatoda tepidariorum. The sequence continues at coordinate 95,567,848 of NC_141759.1, read as the reverse complement.
ATTATAGCTGAGCTAAATGAAGAGTGCTATGTTTAATGAAGAAGCTATGTTTAATGTCAAAATCAAAATTTTGGCTGATTTCAATGTGCTGTTGGATGTTGTCCGCCATTGCTTCTGTGGTTAACGTCACGTTGTAATCCAACTGCAGTTGAGTTGGACGGCAATCGTAGTTCAAGATGAGCGTTCGATAACGTATACTATCAAACTCACAAATGGACCAATCAGAGGTTAGCGCTGATTTCCAGCTGACGGCGTCCTGTCCTAAGAAACCAGGCCTTTAAATAATTCATTTTTAAAAATCTGGGTCCAAAAATGTAAAGAGTTTTTAAAAGCTGGTCAACTAAAGTTCAAAGATGGAAAATAAAAACATTAAAAAAAATAAATAAAAAATCGAAATTTTCGTCGATTTTTACTGAGTGGGATACTTTAAGAAAAAGTACTTTGCGCTGTATTTTTGAACGCAAAAAAATTTATTTAGTCCATAATTTAATTTTAAAATGTTTAAGACACTATAAATATTAAAAAAAAATCAGTACTGATTTTTGATATTGATGTTTAAAAAATAACTATCATTTTATTATTGATGTTTAACGATGTGAAAAAAATATGCTTAGTTGCCACTTTTTTGTAGCAATATTAGAAAGTAGATAAAAAACTAGGTCGATAAAGTTGATACAATACATATTAGTGAAGTTAGATATCCGAAGCTGAGTCAAATAATATACTCTATACGATGTGTTTCCTTTATATGTTCTTTTTTGTCTCGGCCTAATTAATTCAATAAATTAATGGTAAGTTGATTAATAATCGGTCATAATTAATTTCCATATTCTTGTGTCATTTACGTATCCACAAATTAAGAATAATGATATTTTTTGTATAATAGTAAAATTTTAATAAACTTTATTGTTTTTGGATTTTTTTAAAATCAGTATTTTTTCTTATTATTTTTTAATCCATAATGGCATAGCGATATCAAAAATCAACAATTTAATAGTTAATTTATTTTTATATTAATATTTAGTTTCACATTATTTCATTATTATCAATTCTTTTATAGTAATATTGCATCATGTATTTAAAATAAACATCGTGCTTTGATCTGTGTAAAAAGCATGTTAACTCTTTCTTAGGCCATGGTAAATATCACCAATTTTAGAAGTCCAAGGCAAACTATTTACCATTTTTAGCTTTAACTTCAGTTCTCATGAAGTACGTTTGAATAAAATTGGTGTTCATTTGTCCATTTTAAAAAATTTATAAGAAGTTATACAATTCATTTTTTCAGTGTGCAGCACGTATAAATTTTATTTCATAAATGAAAAGAAATTAAGGTCACTAGGTTCCCTACTTTTTTATGACACAAAACATATTTACTTCCAAAAATGAAGTTAAAATTTAAATTTATTTTATTTAATGAGATAAATGATTTTTAATCTCAATTTCAGTTTAAAAAAACTTCAATAAAACGTTTCCCATTATTTTCCAAATGAGTGTCTCTTTAAAGGGTTAAAGTACGCAATCCAAAATGTTAAATCAATTTGACTTTTTCAACTGAATAAATTTTAAAATTTTTTTTGTAAGTTTACACAGTCAATGTATAATAGTTTCAATTTTAATGGTGTATACTTTTTCAAGAACGCTATAAAAGTATCAAAAATAAACAATGGGAAGCGCTGTACTGCCCTTTTTTCTTCCTCCTTAATATTCACTTTTTTTTTCGTTTTCACGAAGCAGACGATAAAACCCTTTCCGATTGAACAGAAAGCACCCATTGTAGTTCGAAATTAAATTTCGCTCAGCTTCGGATATCTGGCAACGCCGACGGCGGCGGGGAAAGAAGGTTAATGATTGGTGCATTCAAAATCGCTGATTGCGACTCCTAGTGACTCAGCAGTAAACTCGACCGACATTTATTTTTCGGTTGGTGGCGGCAGAAATCGGGAATTAAGAGGTCTTGATAAACTCTCTTTTAATTCCAGAAAATTCCAGGGAAGAAAAGAATGCTTTTAAGCAAAGTTGCTGGAGGAATTACTGACATTTTTATTTTCGATTCAGTAAATAGAGTGAAGTAAAAGAAAACAGAATAAGTTCTGAAAACAAAAGTAATAAAGGAATTTTTAATCCGCAGACAAATTTTTTCTTTTTAACTGTTTTGAATTATTAGTCTTTGTAATGTTAATTTATTTAAATTGTTTCGTTTTATGAAAGGATATTGAAAATTGAACAAATGCAGCTGATAATTGTAATGCATGAATTTAGTTTCTTTTTTCTTGTTTTTTTGGAGCATTTATTTTCATTACGTTTAGAACTTTTTTTGACATATTCATGGAAAATAATTTATTTAAAAGATTCAGTAATATGAAAGTCATTTACATATTTTTTTGTGAAAATATTATCTTGTTTATGGACAATAAAAAAATGTATGAATTGTTTGGGACATAACGAAATTTAAATAATTCCTCAAAAAACAAAAATGAAACGTTAGAAAAATGGTTAAATCCTTTTGAAAAATCGTAATTTTCGTATCTATATTTTCAATTTATTTATATTGCTTCATTTTATAAAAAGATGTTGAAAGTTCAGAGAATGTAGTTTGATAATTGTATTGCATTAGTTTATTTGTATTTATTTATTTATTTTTTTGAATATTTATTTTTATAACATTTAGGATTTTTTGTCATATATATGGCAGACAATTTTGTTTAAAAGATTCCTTATAATCAAAACAATTCACGTAATTTTGAAAAAAAAAATATCTTGCTGATGGACATGAAAACATTTATGAATTGCTTGGGATATGACAAAGTTAAAAAGAAAAACCCTCATATAACGTTAAATAGAAATAAAGCGTTAATAAAACAGAAAAATCAATACTGATAAATTTAATATTGCTAGATTTAAAAAAATTAATTATTGATAGATTTTTAAATATGAATGGAGAAAAAAAATCAAACTACTTCTTTTGTATTTTATATAATTCGAATACAATTCAGATCAAATACAATTCAGGTGCAGTGCGGCTTTGAGGAGAACTACTCCAGACTAAAAATCTGGGGCTGTCTGCTCATTTCTAATGGGGGTGAAATGGAGGAAAAAAGGTGTCTATTGGTTTACTTCCGACGACTTACACTTAGATTAGGGCAAAACTATTCACCCCACACCCCTATTCGAAGTGACTTTTCCCCGTAACCATAGTACCCGCCACGATGCGAGACGGGTGTCTGGAGGAGTTCTCCTAAAAGCCGCACTATACATATATAATTCAGATAATCTAACACATTTTTTTAGTAACTATTTGATTGTTTCTTATAATTACAAAATATTTTTTGTTTGTTATTAAAACTTCAGAAAAATATATATAAAAGGGACTACGATGTCCCATCTGCGTCAAAGGGTAAAGCGATACATTACCTTTATAAAATGCTGAAAACTCTCGATTCGTCACTTTATTGAATCACCCTAAGTTTAATTGTAGATTAGATAAGTAATGTACACATCAATGGTTTTTCAGATTTAGCGGTAACACATATAGATATTGAAATAATATTAAGAGCTATTGAAGAGCTATTGTAAGAGCTATTGAGATAACACACAACAACTATAGAAATTCAGACTCTTAACGTAAATTTCATTTCTTTTTTCTTTTCAGATGCATTCATAAAATGTAACTCTCAAATCTGTAATTGTCATTTAAATTTAATTTCTTATTTCATATTTTGTAAAAAAAATCATGACGATCTTTAAAGTTCGAATATTTTAGATAAAAATCGGTATCATTCAAAATATCTTCTCTTTTTGTATAGGATAAGTGTAGATAATATGACCGTAGAGGAGAGATTACCAGTATAAATAACTCCAAAGGTTATTATTTGATTAAAAACTTCAAATGCTTCAAAAAACTAAAAATCGGAAGTTTCAAGAGCTCAAAAATATGCGTTTCAAAGCATTTTCAAGACTAGACAGACATGAATGAGAAAAAACAAAAAAGTGGTTTAAAATAAAAGAAAAAAAAAACTTAAAGTTGTCAATAGTGCGCCAACGAAAATTGGAAAAACAAAAGTGAGAAATAAAACAAGAAAAACAATAGTAGCCGAGGGAGAAAAAAACGCGAAAAAACAGAACAAGAAAAACCACATTGGCTGTGAAGGGAAAATCAGGGAAACGCGCTATGGTGAGTTGGTTTGGAACTAATTTCGTTGACAAGGAAATCAATATTCATGTGAATAACACAAGATTCCAGGACATCGAGATCAGCTGATGTGACTAGAGTGGAAATAATTTTGGCATTGTCGATTTTGAATCAAAATTCCAGCAATGTGCAGCAATTGATGGTGTCATAAATTCTTGATAACGGACTTATCTATCGTAATCCTCGTGTCTAAATTTTAACGCGCGTCCAGTTTGTCCAATGTAGCCAAGGTCACACTGACAAAGCTTAGCTTTTTTTAATTATAATATTAAAATCACTCATTTAATTTTTCAAAAAACCGTGCCAAAAACACACATTGTGCATTACATTTCAATTCTACAAACCTATGGGTACCAGCTCATATATATATGGAGAGCCGTGAATGTACTGATCTTTTGGCTGAAGAAGCCCGTGGCAACTGTTAAAAGCGATGAACTGGATCATTTATTTGAAAACGACAATAAATTAAAAACGATGAGCCAGATCATTTATTTGAAAACGACAATAAATTAAAAAGCGATAACCATTGATCTAGTTACGCCACTGATGTTTTTTTCTGTTTTGTTCTTTGGTATGATGTTCTTTTTTATTTGTTAGCACTGTTATGTTTAAAAAATTAAAAGTTGTTAAGTTTTTTAAATTTGGTATTGGCAGTTTTTTTAAAAAATAGAGTTGTGTTTTAATTAGTTCTAGTTCGTGTTTTAACAGCAACAGCCAATCCAATAAAGACATTATCCTCGCTGATGCAAATGCAGACTAATTAACAGGTCTATCAGAGAACCACTGATCATAGACTTGGATTGTCCTAGAGATGTTACATCTACATTAACCAGACTAAGGACAAAACATTATAAGGGCAGAAAAATAGCATCCCGATAATACAAGATCAGATATCAACTGCAAGAAATGTTCAGATTCCCTACTACCACCAACACATATCTTTGAATGCTCAATTTTTACTGGGAATGTCTCAAAGCTCTGTAAGCTGCCACTTCAGGAGATCCTTTATAGCTCCGAGGCACCAGAGCTGGCAGCTGCAGTCAAGAGAACGAGCCTCATCCATGGACACGACAACAAGAAAATTCCACAAACCTAAGATATTATCCGATAGAGCCCTATCGGATTTAACCTATTTGACAGAATCCTACAATTATCCGATTATAGAGACTCAGGATTTAAAGAATATCAGTGTATTAGCTATGGACAAGAAAACAATACCACATTGGATATTATGAATAGATAAAGTGCGTAAGGTGCATGCAATGGCTCCATGAAATGTTCAATATTCGAATGTTCAAAATAAAAACAAATCACCCTGAATAATTTTTAATCTAAAGATCGGAATTTATGGATATCGGATATCGTCTGCAATAATTAATTAGCATGTTTGAGGTTTATCCCTCGATTAAGGAGTCTTGAAACGTTAAGATTCGAACATTAGATCAAAAGTTATTCAGTATGGTCCGTTTTTAATTTTGCGCACTGTACAAACTTTTAAAACCTTTGCCACAAATGTGATAAAGTTTTTTCAAAACTAATGGAGGAAATCTATGGATTAGATTTTGTTTATTAGATTCTTTTTGCTTATTCTGCATGATTAAATTCTTTATTTACAACATATCGTAAGATTTTCATAGCTAACTAAATAAAATGTTTAATTTAAACTTCTCTTTACGTTTACTGTATAGAATGGCCAACTAACCTTGACATTATGGTTACTTGTGAGTTATTTTTAAAGCATTTTTTTTTCAATTTTGTTCTGAATATTTTACTATAGTTAGCTCAAAGTATGTTGAGTGTATTTACGAGAATTTAAAACATGGCATTTATCCAAGACTTGCACTAAATCTTTTATAAATTCCAGACTTCGAAAAAAATAAAAAGCTTTTCTTTTTATTTTATAACCGTCGTTTGAAAAGCCGACCTAATTTTGCGTTTACGCCTACCAATATCCAACTTTGTTGACTTGTAATTTTGAACCCAATTAAGAAGACAAGGGAATTCCTGGATCAAGTATTGAGAGAAATTTGCCTTCGTGGAGGAAATTTGGATGGAATTAGCCTGTATTTGTGTTACATGGTGAAAAAAAAAACACGAAAACTTCCCACGGTTAGCCTCGTTGCAAGGGGACTCAAATCCATGATCCTTCTACCACTGAAGATATTTTACGTCAGCACTATGGTCGGTGCTAGCCGGGTGCGGAATTAATAACAATCAGCCATCGCTGAGATTTGAATCCGGTTGTACCGGATAAGGAGGCGATGGTTTTATCCCCTAAGCCACCACGGCACAAATTAAAGAGTTTGAGACTTTTTTTTATTTAAAATTTATGCGGTTACTTATAATTAAGGTAACAACAAAAATTGTTCTGATATTTGTGATAACTTTCTTGGCTCGACAGAGCTCTAATTTTGTTTATAATTTTAAAATGTTACTTCATATAATTCAAAATAACAATAACAGAGAACACTCCATAATTATGATTAAGCACAGAATAAAAACTGCAGGTATACTTTAATTAGTTAAGATTTTGAAAATGAAAATTTTAACTCAGAATATTAATAATATATATATTTCATATGAAAATGAAAATTTAATGTATATTTCTGGAACAATGCTCAAAAGAATTTTCTTATAGCTATATATTTCCAAGTTTCATTTATCGATATTATTTCTCTTTCAATTTTATTTTTAAACTTTTATTTTCATATACTTTTATTTAATCCGTTCCTAATTCCAACAGAAAAGAAACAGTTTTCCGAAATACGAAGTTCACAAGAAAAAATTTCAAGGAAAAATAAAAAAATTGCGTTAATGCGTGAAGACTCAAACTCTTCATTTCCTGTAAATTCAACCATGTTATTCTTTTCATCATTTTTGCGCTTTTTGAAAATCAATCGTCCGCGAAGGGTTTTGAAGTAATTAGGAATAACATGAAATAATGTTTTCTTTGAGAAGAAATATTTTTCTATTTTTGATGAAGAATAATACTTTTCCAAATCCAGTAATATCTAGAAAATGAGGCTCATTTGCAGCAGATATACGTATTTTCAATTTTTGATGAATATTAACCGTTTTGAAAGGCGTGACGAAATGATGTATCATAACATTTATGAAACGTAGAAAAATCTTCTGATGTTTTAATAATAAACTTAGTATATAAAAGGCGGTGGAATTGTTTTAAGCATGCGTAAATTATTGTTGATTACTTAAATTATAAAGATTAATAATATTTATAAGATGATGCTGCTGATTTTGTTTTGTTTGCTGACTTTGTTTTGTTGTTAACATGAACTCTGTTGTTTATGAAGTATGATAATTTTCCAAATCCAAAAATGAGGTTCATATACACCAGATATACGTATTGTTGATTACTTATTTTTGATGAATATTAACTGTTTTGAAAAGCGTGACGAAATGATGTATCATAACATTTATGCTACTTAGAAAAATCTTATATTTTAATAATAAACTAAGTATATAAGAGGAGGTGGAATTGTTTTAAACGTGCGTAAATATTATATTGTTGATTACTTAAATTATAAAGAAAACTAATATTTATAAGATTATGATGCTGATTTTATTTTGTTGTTAACATAAGTCTGTTGCTTATGAAAAATAATAATTTTCGAAATCCAGTAATATCCACAAAATAAGGTTCATATACAGCTGATATACATGTATATAATTTTTGATGAATATTAGCTGTTTTGAAAGACGTGACGAAAGAATGTATCATAACATTTCTGAAACTTAGAAAAATTTCTGAAGTTCTAATAGTATAACTTAGTATATAAAAGGCGGTGAAATTGCTTTAAACGTGCTTAAATATTATATTGTTGATTACTTAAATTATAAAGATAATATTTACAAGATTATGATGCTGGTTCTATGAACTTTGTTGTTTCATTTTTTAGACTTTAATATTCAAAATTTGAATTTTTGTTTTCAAATGTATTTAAACTCAATTAAATGATTAATTCAATAATTAATCAATTTAAAAGATATTGAGATAAAATAGGTCTTAGAAAAACTAAGGGACAAATGAACATCAGCAATCACTTAATTATCGCGTACTACCAAATATGGTAAAAGTTCGCATTTTATCTTAAAAACGCAATTTTAAATTTTCTGTTCGTCGAAACTGTTTTGAGTAATTTTTTTCCTAAATAATACATTTCTTAAAATATTGATTAATTAAGGATTGTGGTGAATGTAACGAAATTACATAACTGAAGTTTATTTATCAATTATTTTTTTCTAAATATAAACAAGAAAAACACATTGAACAAATTGTCAAAGTAAATATAAAAAACAGGGTAGAAACAAGAAAAACTTGAAAATTGGTAATATATATTTCCTGAGAATGTTAATTTTTTAAAGTATTAAATTCACAATATTTAGCTGTTAAATTGGCTAATACTATACTGTTAAAGATAACTGGGCACCTGAGGCCATTTGCGGCCTTTTTCCCATTCATCACTACGTCTTTGAGGTATTTCGATGAGGCATTATTTTAAATTTTTTTTTTCTAGAATTATCTCGCATTTATCCTTTACCTGTCGATCCTATGATGAAAATTGTTTGTTTGGAAATGTTGAAAAATTAGTTACGGCGATTAGTTTTGCTACGCCATGTACAAGGCTACCAAATTTTTACGCTTCTTTTTGGGTAAATTTTGTTTAGTGCTAGCGAAGTTTATGTTTGAATGTATAGTTCTGAATGTATAGTTATGTTTGAATGCATAGTTCCTAGATTTATAAATTTCATTTAATTTCGTCTTCGTGACTAAAGGCAAAATATTTAAAACGTCATATGAAACGTCACATTGGTCCAGTCTTCTCTTGGTGAGGCTTTTAAAATGACAGTAAAATTTCCAAAAATTCTGAATTCTTAAGTTTTTAGTTGTGTACCATTTAAGAAAATGTTTCTTAAAAATCGTAATCATATATATATATATATATATATATATATATATATATATATATATATATATATATATATATATATATACATTTTAATTTCAAAACGCTGATTATAAAACAATTACTGCCAACTATCACAAGAACAGCTCCCGACTAGTGTGTTCTAGTGCTATGAAAATAACAGTAAAACTGTTCCGATTGGGAGAAGAATTTCAAGATTGAAAAAGTGGCATAGATGTGATAATAAACCATGTCCCGATTCAATAATTAAAATTTAACGGAGAATGTGGAATGTTTGATTAAATTCAACTATAAAATTACATTCCAATTAAGTAAAAATGCAAAAATCACGAGTGAATGATTAATTAGTCATCGTTAGTATTCAAATCCTGGCAACTTGCTCAAAATTAATTGGCAAGGATTGCCAATTATACTAAAAACTACCAATAAAATTAAGAAAATCAACGTCAGATTAGGAAAATCAACGTTAAGTTTAAATTCAATAAGCAAACGGATTTTGTTTAGTGTTAAACAGTAGTAACGAAACGATCGTCTGTTTCAGGTCTGAAAGTAAGACTAAATAGAGAAGAAACGGGTTGTAAAACTATTTCTCAATAAAATTAATTCTCGAAGGAGTATCGTAAACTTATATTATTCTTAATTATAAATTTTCCAAAACTAGTTATGTTTTCTTTCACATCAATCATTTCAGAAAAATTTATATTTATGTTTCAATGTATGTTTTTGTTTTATTAATTTGATTAAAATTTTTTTTTCCTCATCACTACATGTAAATGGTTCAAATGAAACGCTGTTATGCTGGAGCTCTCACGTGTGGCGAGGCTTTTAATTAAACAATTTAATTAGCAAAATTAACAAAAATTCCAAAAACTTATCTATCTATTGCTTATAAGTTTTTAATAATCTACCACTCTACAAAATATTTTGCAAAATGCGTAGTAGTTGGTAGCCCTGGGTAAGAAACTGTGCTGTATAACTGTTGAAGCTGTTAAAAAAATCTTTTTCGTGAATATTTTATAACCAGCGTTGAACAGCCTACGCAATTTTACGATTACCAATGTTCAACCCCGTAAAATTATAATTTTGAACCCAATCCAGAAGACAAGCAAACTCCTGGATCAAGTATTGAGACAAATTAGACTTCGAGGAAAACTTTTTGTTGGAACTGACCTTCTTTTGCTTTACATAGGGAAAAACCACGAAAACCTCCCACTGTAAATCCGATGGCAAAGGAATTTTATCCCATGATCTGTCTACCACTGAGGATATTTTATGTCAGCACCATGGTCGGTGCGAACCTGGAGCAGCATTCGTATCGACAAGAAATCGCTGGGTTTCGAAACTGAGTCACCTCAATGCGAGGCTAGAGCTCTATCGTCCCAGCCACAGCTGCTCTCACGGATATTTTATTTCATTTTATTTTTTAGCCGTCGTTGAAAAGTCGACCCAATTTTGGGTTTACGACTATTAATGCCCTTGTAATTTTGAACCCAATCCAGAAAACAAGGGAACTCCTGGATCAAGTTTTGGGACGAATTTGCCTTCGTGGAGGACTTTTTGATGAAACTAACTCGCATTCGCGTTATATGGAGAGGATGAACACAAGAACCTCCTACGATTCACCTGACTGTTAAGGGGAATCTAACCCATGATCCGTCTACTAATGAGGATATTTCACGTCAGCGCTGTGGTCGGTGCAAGTTGGATGCGGAATTCGTATCGACCAGCCATCACAGGTATTCGAATCTGGTTCCCCTCACTAGAAGGAGAAAGGTCTATCCATTAAGCCTTTGCTGAAATGAAATGATTATTAAACCAGTTTCTGTTCTTTTTCGACTTGATATTTGCTATTCACTTTTAGCCCATGGACTGCATTATAAAACATAATTGTTCATTTTATGCAAAATCCTATTTCTTTTCCTTTTTAAAATTTACATGTGCAAAAAACAGTTTTTAAATTATATTGACATACACTCTACATGTCTTCTGCTTCCTCGTGTAAGGGGGACAATGGCATTTCCTTTAACTTATTTCATTTGCTTAAAGTTTAAAAAAAAATAGCTGATGTCTACTTTTCGCACCTACTTTCCAATAAGATATATCGATAAGATCTCGCTAAGATCCCCACTCTTTTCATAGCATTTCTTTGTAGGTTCAAGTGGAAAAATCGGCTTAGGCAGCTTAATCTGGGGGTTAAATCCATATTGCGAAATTTAAATATCCGATCCCGTTTCCAAAAGGCAGGCGAACGAAGCCAATGATATCGAGGAAATTTCATTTTGTGAGGCATCCAAAATACATTCAGTAGATAGATTATTAGCCAAAGATACGAAGGGAAGAAAAAGATCTTTCTTGTAGATAAATGGCTTTAAGATAAATGGAGATTTCTAAGCCGCCAAACTACGCCAATACTTGGTTGAATAGTTTCTCCTTAAATTGACATTCTGAAATTGGTGGATTTTTTTTTTTTTCAATTTGAATCTTTTCATTTATTTTTTATCATGTTTTTTTTATCCGTTTGTGTCAATATTTTCACTGAATTATTAGCTTTTAGTTTGATAAATTTCCGTCATGGAGCTAATCATTGGGACATAGTCAGAATTTATGATGTTTATACATTGAAATTTGATCAGATGTTTACTTTTAAGAAGATTATTTTTTTATGCTCTTTCTTGTGAGAAATTCTTTAAGGAAACAAACTAACAATACATGTTCTTTGGTATTTACTTTATTTATTTTTAAATTCTTCTGCAGATCACCTTGTACAAATGTTTACTTTTGAAAAACTGAATTTTATTTACCTTTCTCTAGTAAAAAATGCTTTTTGGAAGCAGACTAACTATAAAACATTACATGTACTAATACTGTTTTATTTATTTATTCTTTGGCTCATTACAGCATATTTTACAGTGTTGAAATGTTTAATTTCTACTTAATGATTTTTATGTATTTTTAATAATGATTACGGTGATTAACATGAGATTAAAAAAAATTTAGACAAATAAAAGTACAGGATCAAATGCGCATGAACAGTCAAACAGTAATAGGGAGCGTCTCCTAGCGGCATACAATGACATTTCTGTTTGGTGCGATTCTGTGTGCAATCAGCGGCTTAGAGCCTACAATCTCTCTGTAATTTTAAATAATCTATTATTTTAATTGCACATGTTGAATGGGTACGACGGTAATATTACATATTTGAAATTAACTATTATGAAGCAATTATGGCAATAATTATCTTTACAGTTTAATTATTGCATATCTAAGTGTTTTTATCGTAAAATGTTGCAAATTAATGCAAAAACTGAACATCACTTTTACTTTGAAGCCTTTAATATGCAATAATAATCATTATCGAAAAAGTGATAAAATAGATAATAATAAAAAAAGAGAATAGATCAATAAATATTCAGACATGTGCACTTGATCCGCACAACGGAATAAATATTTTCGAGTGGTAATATTTAAATGGCCGACCAGGTGTCTGAGTGGTTAGCTTGTCTGACTGCGGAGCCGATGGTTGCGGGTTCGAATCCCGCTCAGGGCATGGATGTTTCTTTCTCTCTCTCTCTGTGTACTATGTCCTTTCTTCTGTGTGATTGTGACCCACCCTATAAGCGGGTTTGTGGTTGTAATAAAAAATTGCAAATGGATTATTTCAGATCAAATTATGACTAAACATATTATAAAAATTTTTCAGTGAGTACTAGTGTTTATTTTATCGAAGTAATCCTAGGAAAATTTATTTATTTGAAAGAGAACAAGCGTTATGCTGGTTAATGTTGAAGGTAGTCTAATATTTTTCGTTTTCTTGGCTATTTAATGGATCGTATCTAAATTCTCAACAAAATACAACTTAAGTTCTCATTTTTTGATGATGATACTAAAAACACAAATGCATACCCTCTACCACGATAAGGATTTCAAATTATTAGCCGAATATCAAAAGTTTTCCCAAATGCAAATCTTAACCAATTTCGTTTTATGTATTATTCTTTCCAGTGGAAAAATTTATTCGCCGAAATACAATTTTATTGGCTAAATTTAGGATTTTATCGCGAAGTGGTGAATGCTTAGTGCGGGCCTTGCCTCTAGCATTTGGTGCAAAATATATTTATCAATGGTAGCAACTAAAGCAAAAACGTTTGAAACAATCAGAATTTTGATAAACCCTTTATCCCTTTGATGCAGATGGAACACTGTTGTCTATATTAAATATTTTTTCTGACCCTTTAATTAGAAGCAAAAATACATTTTGATATTTTTAATTATTAAAACCAGTTTAATAGTTTCTTAAAAATCTGTTAGATTATCGGGATTGCATTTACACTCAAATCTGAAAAAGTAGCTTGAATTTTATTTCATTCATCTTCTATATTATATAAAACGCTAATACGTACGTATGTATGTATGTATGTATCAATAAAACCAGTGATATTTCTTTTCTCGCGCTGGCAACAGTTTTCATTTTTAATTGATTGGATTCGGCGCGCAAGAGCACGTAGTGAGCAACCAGATAACAATAACCAGAGTGAGCATTATCAGGTTGTTCAATTCAGATTCATGCACTAAAAACATGACAATATTTAATTTAAACTCAATTAGGAATTAATTAATTAATTGAAGTGAGAATGCTTTAAAAGGCCGCTGTTGAATTGATATTTTTCTACTGGGAGCTACCTTAACGTCTAAAAAACGTTTAAGTGTTTGTATTGAATGCATTGAATTTTTTTTATATTTCGCGTTTATTTATGCATTGAATTTTCACGCTTTAAAATGCAGAATATTAGTGAAGCCATATTTGATAATTTATTTTGCTAATATGTTTCTTATTTAGCTAAAGTTTTGATTTTTTCACCATGTACAATCTAAATAGCTAGTATACTTTTTTAAAAGCCAATAAGAACATTGGTAGAATTCTTCTACATAAGTACAATACTATGTCTTTGATGATAAAATACTATGTCTTTGATGATAATATACTATGTCTTTGTGCTAGAACATTGTGTTCATTGGCGAGCGAGCGCAGCGAGCCATGGTTCACGGCGTGAACCACATAGGATTGCGTAGCAATTCTCGGGGGTTGGCGAGCGTTAGCGAGCAGGGGGCGGAGCCTCCTAGTATTTAAAAATTTATCAATAATTAATTTTATCAATTAGCAAAATTTGTTAAACTGTTTCTCTAAGATCTAAATAACTGCAAATTTGAAAGATGATTGTTTGGAAGAGAGCTCTGTTAAGAAGATCACTTAGCACTTTAATCTTTAAGCACTTAGCACTAATTAAGAAGCACTTTAATCTTTAGCACAGGAAAGGTATTTCACGATACGTTTCATAACCATAAATTATTAAAATGCGAAATATAATTTTCTCCCATATTTTGATTGAAATTGATACAGAATAATGAAAAAGAAAATGAAAAATATATGAATGAAAATACTATGTTAACCCTTAAATGGGCCCTTTATTTCTAGTAAAGGTAAATTAAAGTATTTTTGGAATTGAAATTGTTTTAAGAACAGTAATTGATATATTAAAAAAAACTCATTTATGAACATCATTACAAGACATCATTATTTTTAAAAATGCCATTTTTTTGGTGGTAAATATATTTAACATGAGCTATTAGGAACTTACTGACTTTTATTTTTCTTTATTTATAAAATAAATTCCTTAAATACTACAAACTTCAAAAGGAATTATGCATTTTATAGGTTTTTATAAACTAAATACGTCGAATTTATATAAACTTTTATACGTTTTTTAAAAGTGACAAATGGTTACCAATTTTATTCAAACTCACTTCAAGAAAGCTGAAGTTATTGAAAAATGGAAACCTAAAGTAAAAGTGGTAAAACGTGGTAGTAAGTATACTTACCACGGCCTTCAAAAGGGTTAATTTAAGACTTAACAGCATCGCTTCTGCTATCACAAGAGAAACTACTTTCTTAAACTATGGAGATTCCGTATCATTTGAAGGTATGCAAATAGAGTCATACCGTTAAAAACTGAATTGGGGAATAAATAAATATTTAAATAAAGAGAACAATCAAATACAATTACGAGGTTAAGCATCGAGTATAATATTATCAAATTAAAGAAAGACATCATTTACGCATTTGTTTGTTGTGAATAGAGTAAATACCGCTATGCAATAAATATTTTGAAAACATTGGATATTTGGTCTTATGCATGGACTTATAGTTTCCTCGATTTCAATCAGGTTTGCAAATATTTTGAAGATATTTTTGTAAGGCAACATCAATGTTTAGTATGTAGAATTGTATTGTAACAAAACTTATTATATCTAAAATAGTTTTATTTTTTTAAAACAATAAAAAAATTTTTTAGAAAAATATTTATAAAAAATTGTGCTTTACTTTGTAGGTTTACAACATAATTCTTAATTTAATATAACAAAGTTAACTAACTTAACAAAATTAACTTAACTTAATTTAATTAATTCTTAATTTAACAAAGTCGACTAAGTCGATTCTGTTTTCCTTAACTTAAAATTAGCGTTTGTTTTTGAGAAAAGAGCACGAGTTTTAAATTTAAACTCTAAAAAGCTATAAAGTAAAAATGCGTAGAAGTCTTAAGTATAATGTATTATACTGTTGCAGCTTTACTTTTAATCGAGGGGATATCCTGTTGTTTCACGTACTAATCTGCCATGAAAAAATACGTGGGAAATAAGTGGGAATTTTTTTTAATTCATTATACAGCATAACATACATATCTTATTGTTTATATAATCTAACATACATATCTTTAAAATTTTGTTTTGCTTGTTTTTGTTTTTTTTACATTTTTATTTAAATTTATTCATTAGTTATTAGTTCTTGGGAGAATTATGATGCAAAATAAATGTCTATAAATATATTCATCATGATTATTATTGTTTAAATACATTAAAAGTAGTAAATTATTAACTAAAATCGTAAATTATCGACAACACATTATTCAAGTTACATTTATTTATTAGTTAGATTGATTTTTTTTATCAAATAGTGGAGTGTGATTCTCATAGTGGTAGGTATCTGTACCATAAAACATATATATATATATATATACTCGCGGACAAAAAAATTATCGCACCAAGAAGGGTCGTCAAAATGAAACGAAATTATACATACGTAATGACTACTTTGATATAAGTAAATGATTAGAAAGTCAAAGAAAAACGATTATCTTTGATTTTCTAATCATTTACTTATATCAAAGTAGTCATTACGTATGTAAAATTTCGTTTCATTTTGACAACTCCTTCTTGATGCACTAATTTTTTTGTCCATGAGTGTAAATATCATACCTGCCAACTCTTCCGGATTTTCCGGAAGATTTTATTTTCATATTTAAAGTGGTAGCAATACTCATGTTATTTCAATTAACTTTTTGAATTTTAATGATAATTATAAATGAGTTTAACCACCACTACATATAAATAATTACAATAAATATATAAAAGCATAATAATCCTTGCGCAAGCGAATTTCAACGGAATCAAAATCTATATTATATAAAACGCTAATACGTACGTATATATGTATGTATGTATCAATAAAACCGATGATATTTCTTTTCTCGCGCTGGCAACAGTTTTCATTTTTGATTGATTGGATTCGGCGCGCAAGAGCACGTAGTGAGCAACCAGATAACAATAACCAGAGTGAGCATTATCAGGTTGTTCAATTCAGATTCATGCACTAAAAACATGACAATATTTAATTTAAACTCAATTAGGAATTAATTAATTAATTGAAGTGAGAATGCTTTAAAAGGCCGCTGTTGAATTGATATTTTTCTACTGGGAGCTACCTAAACGTCTAAAAAACGTTTAAGCGTTTGTATTGAATGCATTGAATTTTTTTTATATTTCGCGTTTATTTATGCATTGAATTTTCACGCTTTAAAATGCAGAGTATCAGTGAAGCAATATTTGATAATTTATTTTGCTAATATGTTTCTTATTTAGCAAATGTTTTGATTTTTTTCACCATGTACAATCTAAATAGCTAATATACGTTTTTAAAAGCCAATAAGAACATTGGTAGAATTCTTCTACATAAGTACAATACTGTGTCTTTGATGATAAAGTACCATGTCTTTGATGATAAAATACTATGTCTTTGATGATAATATATTATGTCTTTGTGCTAGAACATTGTGTTCATTGGCGAGCGAGCGCAGCGAGCCATGGTTCACGGCGTGAACCACATAGGATTGCGTAGCAATTCTCGGGGGTTAGCGAGCAGGTGGCGGAGCCTCCTAGTATTAATATATTTTTGAGTCAAATTGTTTTTCGTTAATTGTATTACAACCACTCTGAAAATTCATTCTCGGAAAGTGTGAAAGTTGGCAGGTAAGATATATATAGATTAGAATTAAACATTAAAGTTTGAAAACAAATTTTTTTTATTGGTAATTAGATTTTAAAATCGAATTTATTCTTATCAATAATTAGATTTTAAAATCGAATTTATTCTTATCAATAATTAGAAGGGAAAATCTAATTTATTCTTTTTAATAATTAGAATTTAAATCGAAATTTATTTTGATTAATAAATTAGAACTCTGAATCTAATTTATTGTTATAAATATAATTTAAAATCTTATTTATTATAATTAATAATGAAATTGAAAATCTAATTCATTCTTATTAATAATAAGAATTTAAAATATAATTCTTATTAACAATTAGAATTTAAAATCAAATTTATTCTTATTAATAATTTAAATTTAATTTAATTCTTACTAATAATGAGAATTTAAAATGTAATTTGCTCTTATAATTTGAAATCGAATTAATTATTATTAATAAAGAGAGTTTAAAATCAAATTTATTCTTATTAATAAATTATTAATTAAATTCTATTTTATTCTTATTAATAATTATGATTAAAAATCTAATTTATTCTTGTTAATAATAAGAATTTAAAATCTTTAAAAAAAAAAAAGAAAAGAAAAACTTACGCCGTCTGTTGCAAAGATTCCATTGTAAAAACTGTCAATTCAATTTTAAAATATGCACTTTTTGCAGCACTTTTTTTTGCGAAATGTATAGACCGTCCAGGATTCTAAAGAATATATTTAAAATGATTTAATAGAAAATACGGCTTTTTGTAAAAACTCCAAAGATATATTCTGAGAGTTGAAAGTTGCTTCGCGATTGAATTTTAGAGGTCTCTAAGAGCATCCTTTCTCTGCTTTTAAATTCGGATAAATCTTTTTGAACCAGAGAGACATATTTAAACTTTATGGATTAAAATACTTTCGTAAGGATTCCGCATATTTAAATGTATATACATAAGCATATCGCTCAGAGTTGCAAAACAGCATTTTTAAGCATTGGAAAGCTCTTCTGTAATAGGAATTTAAAACTGAGTTGTTTATTTCTGTAAATACTAGGCTGCTACACACGACAAAAATGTAAAAAGTGGTTGAAACTCGATTCGTTTCTTTAAAAATTCTTTATCTCTTTCATTATTCAATCGTAATTATTATTATACTCACGCAAATCATTCATATTGAATGCAAAATAATAATAAACTGAAATAAACTAATAATAAACTTCAATAATAAACTGAAAGAAATATGCCATAAATTTTATTATATATCTTTAAACTCGTAATTAATATGCCAAAAATTTTATTATATATCTTTGAACTCGTAATTAATATGCCATATATTTTATAATATATCTTTGAACTCGCAATTAATATGCTATAAATTTTATTAGTTAGCACTTTTTGTATTTCCAGTCACCCGTGGAAACAATGTATATGGCATGCTATAATAGGGCTGCCAATTAATACGCTTTTTTGCAACATATTTCATACCTGCCAACTTTTAATCCCTTCCATTAGGATTTTTCCCAGTGGTATTAAAATTGAATAAAAATTTAAATTTTAAGCAACATAATACGTTGTATTTGAAAAAGCTTAAGCTGCCTACCATGATGGTAACACATATTAATATATGTGCTTAATTTTCTTAAGAATAGTGGTGATGAAAATCATTTAAAAATTTAGTTTATAAAAGAAAAAATAGTATATATTTACTACCACTTTAAATATAAAAATTAAATTTTACGCCAAATGCGTAAAAGTTAGCAGATATGGTATTTTATTGAGGGGTTGTCAATTATACACTAAAGCTTACAAAATGTTTGGTAATTTGGCTACTATTTTAATGACCTTACCACGCAAGACAGGATCTAAAGTGATTTATAAGCTTTCGAATCATTTAGGAGTAGTGGTGCGAAAAATAATTTCAAACCAAATTTATAAAACAAAGAATAATACATCAACCCTTTCGCGCCGACTGTCACAAATACGTGTCAGCATAAAACCGTATCAACCGGGGTAAAAAGAAAAAGCTGGTAATCAAAGTAATTCTTCAGCAGTTTATTTGTGGGATGAGTTATAATTGTTTGATTTATTTAATTCAAAAACTTTGCTCAAAATAAAACTATTTAGTTATTACTTTTAACTAACATTGATTGTATATATGATTAAACTAACAATAATTAAAGTCAAAGCAAAGTAAGTCTGTCAAATTAGAAACGACTACATTTAAGGTACCGCTTTTTATTTAATTACATCCTGATTCTGATTTTGTACGAATGCTTATCTGAATCACCCGTCCCCAAGGGGTTAAAGCATAAACTTAGCTAACAATAAAAGAAATTGAGCTAATATTATTTACTATTTGCCAACTTGCACTGCCGTTGAGAAATAATTTTCTTACTGGTAGCAACATTAGCGCTTTGGCATAAAGCTTAAAGTTTATAGTATAAAAATAGTTTTTAAACTACCGCGACGAATCAATAATTTAAAAAGATGTGTAGGTGAGATTTGGATGAAGAAACACAATCAATGTATGTCATAATTAAATATGTGCTAGTTAAAATATAGAAATTTAATTAGTGAAATATGTATCAATTTATGTTAATATTTATTTATGTCAACTTACGTATATATATGTCAAATTATGTTTATATTTATATATGTCAACTTAGATTCGATGAATCAGATATTCAAATGTTATATTTACTCAAGCAAAGTGCTTGTTTTTCTATTAGCTACCACATCGACTGCTAAATTCAAAATGTTATTACTATAAATTTTCTGTAAATTTCTAGATGTATGGGATAGGGGCCGCTAAGAGGCCCAGGTGCCCAATTTTTGTAAATAAAAGTAAAAAAAAAGTAAAGAAACACAATTTGAAAT
Organism: Parasteatoda tepidariorum; assembly: GCF_982258835.1. Classification (NCBI taxonomy): domain Eukaryota; kingdom Metazoa; phylum Arthropoda; class Arachnida; order Araneae; family Theridiidae; genus Parasteatoda; species Parasteatoda tepidariorum. Next base: position 95,547,480 of record NC_141759.1, on the reverse strand, counting down.
TGGAGCATACACATTCGAAGCCGTTGATAGCTTCACCTGTTTGGGGTCAAAGATTAACAACAAAAACGACACTACACGAGAATCACGATGGCCAATAAGTGTTTTTATGGTCTAAGAAAATATCTTAAGTCAAGCCTAATGAAAAGAAAAGCAAAAGTGTTACTGTATAAATGTCTTATACGATCAGTGCTTACATACGCATGTGAGACCTGGACAATGACCCGTGGAGATGAAAATATGATTGCTAGATTTGAGAGAAAAATACTGCGATGTATTTCTGGTGGAATAAGTAAAAACGGTACCTGGTTTAGAAGATCAAACTCGGAACTTTACAAAGCATATAAAGAACCTGATGTCATTAAATTTATCAAAATTCAAAGAATTAAACGAGCAGGCCACAATTTAAGAATGGAGGATAGCAGGACAACCAAAAAAGTTTTCTGTGCCAGGCCAACAGGTACAAGAAAAAGAGGACGACCAAACCTAAGCTTTTAGACTACCTTGAAAAGGACCTACAAGTTTTAAAGATAATAAACTGGAGAGCCTTGGCTAAGGGAAGAATGTCTTGGCATAGGCTTGTTGAGAAGGCCAATGAGAAGAAGTAGGTGAGATTAATTGATGGCTAATTATTCTTATAGATGTCTTAATAGTTTTGTTTTTATAAACTTCTTCTAAATTTAATGATTGTTTTACTACCACTATACAAAATCTTTTTCAACCACAGTACAAGTTGGCAGGTTTGTGTTTACATAAAAATAAATTCTTAATTTCATTATAACTCAAATATTATAAATACCGATAGAATAAAAGACAAACGGAATTAAGGATAGATAATGCTATGCAAAATAAGTAGCGATGCTTCTCGTCTTGACGCCGTTGTAGTAACTGTATATACACTGGAGTAAGAAGTTAAGAGAATTAGCAGATTTGTTCGATTTTCTCTAGAACTATTGGACCGATTTTAATGAAATTTGATGTGTACGCACATTGATACAATACAAAACTAAAAACTTTACAACAATTGTAATACACACGCATGATCGTGCGTAACAGTTGCGGAAAAAGGGTTAATAGTCCCCTCATACAGATATACAGGCCTTGCCGAGTGATTTCATACTTGAAATAAGGCAGTTCATCATTTCTTGTGACAACTGGCCTGAATTGTTGTGTGTCAATTTCATACCTTCTTACTCCAACGAGTGTTGCGCGTGATCATGCATGTGTATTACAATTGTTGAATGGTTACTTGTTTTGTATTGTATCAATGTGCGTACACATCAAACTTCATTAAAATCGGTCCAGTAGTTCTAGAGATAATCGACCAACTCTGCAAATTCTCTTATTTTCTTACAGTGTAGTTAGTACTTAGGTTGTTAATAAATTGTTTTGATTACCAGCATAGATATAATTTTTAAATAACCCTCCTCTGATCGCACACAAATAGTAGGCTCGCTTAGGTCGTCCGATTTCTAAAATCGCTTATGAACTAGGATTTCTTAGTTCGACAGTTTCTTAGAATTCTCCAATAGTCAGGGAAAAAAACCAGCAATCGGACAAACTGCCTTGATCAAGCGTAATAGAGGTAGCCAATGTAACGGACCACCCTGAATAATTTATGATTGTATCTTCACGTTCTAGGATTCAATCTTAATGGTTAGAGGGGATGACCTGAAATATGTTAATTAAATAACGCAGACGTTGTTTTAATTTACAAAATAAGACACAAAAACGTACTTTCTCAGAATAAATATAGCTTTTTTTTACGGCGGATTTCGATTTCGTACCCCCACAATATAGGGGTAGCAGCAATCTGAGAAATATGGTTCCAATTCTTTGGTCAGGACATTTTCTCAAAGCTTGGACCTTTTAATATGAATTTGACTTTATGCGCATTTCACCTTATCTCGGGAAATTTTCAAGCGAATTGAAAAATTTTGGATTCAATTATAAAAAAGTTTATTCATGTGATAATTGCAAGCAAAAAATAACTTTTAGTAAATATTTATTATTTTTTCTTATTTAATTTAGTAGTCGAAACAATTTTGAATCGCATGGTGGACAATTGTTCTTTACATCATTTTAAAGAATGTAATTTTACATACTCAAAATTTGAGTAAAAGTTTTAATGTACAAAATTTGTATGAAATCAGTCGAATAGTTTCTTAGAAATAGAATTTTAATAAAAGCGTACTTTTAAAATTCGTTGTTGATCCATACGTAGTCAGTGACGTCAAATATTAGCTCAAATCAGTACCCAGCTGAATCGGAATATCCGGCGCATAATCAGTAAATGGACCGCGTAATGGTCATTTAACCGCACGGGATCGGGGAACCGAAAACCCAACTCGTTATTAACTTGCTGTACCTAATTCAAAGGCACTTCAATGCAATTAATGACAACAATGATCGAACTCAAGCGATAATCACCAATAAAGCGCTTGTTCGAATCGCGAAACCATTTTAATGGTTTTGAGGTTAACAAAATTAAATAAAATGTAATGCCATTTCGATTTAATTTGGATTGTTAAATGTAAGCAGAGATGCCTACCTGCTCCAGACTGCAAATAAATATTTTCGAGTGGTAGTCTTTTTATTGTATGGTTCTTGGTTTTGTAAATTCGATTTATAGGATTTTTGAGTAATTACTACTTCTGAATTATTCAAAGGTGTATGTCCAACGCCTCTTTTTTGCAGTTAAGACGTGTTGAGCCTTTTAAAAAATTGGAAAATTAACCGAAAAGCTGCAAATTTTAGTTTGTGGTTCTCTTCCAAATATTTTGTCAAAACCGGAGCAACTGGCATCTCTGTTCTTCTTCTTTATTTAAATAAACTGGGCACCTGGGCCGCGAAGTAGCCCCTATCCTATTCATCATTAAATTACATACAGTAAGGTAAAATACATTGATTTGGCAAACATTGTGGTAGCCGTAAAAAAAAATCAAGCCGTTTGCTTGTGAAATAATAAAACAATGAAAAAATTCAATATGACAAATTGACGTTTTTACATAACACTAGAAATATGGATTGTAGACTTAAATTAAAAATAAAGATAAAACATGATTTGATATGCACAATAATTGATTTTTGAAAAATGAAAGACATAATTGATGCATATAGATAAATCATACCTTGATACATGATAAAATAACAAATTTTGAGAAAATGCAGTAAATATATTTTATCAGAGAAATATTGCTCATTAAATACAATAGAATTTTCAAAAGAATTTAACGTGCATAAGTTGATAAATATGTATGCATAAATTGACTATATTATCATAAAATAAATCTTAATGTAATTTAATATAACTTAAGTTAAAGTCTGCTGCGAAAAGTTCAGTGAATTTAACTTGAGAGTCTTGAAAATAAAAATAGAACTCACTGGGATCTGGCATATCTGTATAAGGCTAGCCAACTACTATGCTTTCTGCAAAATATTTTATTGCGTGGTAAACAAGCAAAAACTAAAGCTTTCAGAATTTGGTTCTTTTTGCGAAAATTTTCAAAGCATGACCGTGGAAAAAGTGGTACTAAGTCGATTTTTAAATAAAAAAATTAAAATCATTCAAATTTATCATTAAATCATCTATCAATCATCATTAAATCATGAAAACTTAAATGAATATATGCATTGCCAGCTTTTCTAAAAAAAAATTATCCGTTAAAGAACATCAAAGAAAATTTTGAAAAAAGAGGAATTTGAAGTACGAAAATGATTATTAGTTACTCTTATAAATATGTTTTTCCAAAAAATGCTGTGTGTCATAGTTACCCAAATGAGCCAAAAACACTAAGGCAAAAGGAAGTAAAAAGTGACAAAACTAATAAAGAATAAACGATTCTAATTTTATCGAATGGCAAATAGATTTATTCATTCACTTAGTTCTTCATATTGTTTTTGGTTTGACAAATTTAATGAATTATTTTTTTAATGTCACTATACATTAATATTTCAAAGGCTCGTATAAAGCACCACTTAATAATGTTCGTGTCATATATTTGACAAATATAACACAAACTCATTTAAACAAATTACTAGAATAAAATACTAAGAATTACATCGAAAGCCATGTGGTTCGTAAAAAAACTACACAATACACCATGACCTCAAAATAGATGCAATAGACAAACATATAGCTACATTAAATATCAAGTTCAATGAAAAAGCCACCTCTTGCTCTGCAGCAAATTTCAATTAAATATTCCTAAATAAAAGTTTAACTGAAGACTAGAACCTCAGACCAATGGCAGCATACTATGGCACTGATGCATCATATTCCCGATATCAATAGCATATGCATAACGTCATTTTCATCATATCAGCTTAGCTCAAGTTATGCCTCATATTTTTACATTACGGTCTTATCTGCATATAACTACGCAGTCAGAACTTAATGATCCACCTCAATACTCGTTATCTTCATTTGCATTTCACCTCCTCATCGAAACACCTCAAAGTTCAAGTTGAAGATGAAAGGGAAAAGGGCGGCCAGCAGCCTGAGATGCCCAGATGTTTAATACAGCTCAGTTCAGCTCTGTTCAGTTCTCTATGCAACTTCTAAATCAGGCAACAGCCATGTTTTAACTTGTCAGCTGTCAGACGGGTTAAGTATCTAATAATCAGTAATATGTTTTCATTAATCTTTTGGTGAGTCTTTAAAAACGTTGACAAAATAAACAATAGTCTGTGAGTTTCAGTTTTTTATCTTCAACCACTTTATAAAATATTTCACCCAAAGTGAATTAGTTTGCTTCAAGAGTAGACAAATCAAAAAGCAGTACTTTGCCATCTTTAATCTCCAAGGACCACCGTTCTAATTTATCAGGAAAGCTACAACCCCTACAAATTAAATCCCTTTTTACTTTTTTCCCTAAATTCATGGCACTATTTTCAAGTACCGTTAAATTAATGAAATATGTTTTTTTTAGTGTAAGAACAACGTTAACTATAACATAAAACTTTCACTTTTGAAATGGTATTGTTTTTTTTTTTTAACTAGTTCATAAGAAAGCAATTTATTAATCCACTTAAACTCATAAAAATGTGAAAGAAATATGAAACAAAAAGTTTCTTGAAAAAAAGAAACCTCTCTACAGTAAGCACGAAGTAAAAAAGAAAAGAAAGAACTTTTAAAAAGATGATTTCCCCACTAAAGAAAACATTCCATTTATTTGTTCTTTTTCCTTCAACCAGTTTTTATGTGTTTAAGGAGTGCGAGAAAATTCTCTTTTCTTAAAAGAACACTGAACCAGTTCTTAAGTTCTTTTTTGTATTTTATTTTACTTTACATTTAAATTTTTCGAAAACTAAAGCCCTGCCACATGAGAAGCGTTATACAGCAAACGTTGTAGCAATTTGTTTTTACGAACTCTTTTTGGTTTTTTGAGGGAGGAGCGACTAGTTTGCTACTATAAATCACTTCATTTAAAGATGCCACAGGCTTTTTTTTTTATTATGCTTTTAGATTTGTTTTTCAAAAAGAATATTTCAATACGAATTTCCAGCCTCGAATATTATTTGCGGTTTAAAATATTTCTGCAAGGAAATGTAACGTTATATTTCATTTCTACACAATGGAGTTGTGTAGTTTCGAATTCAGTATTTAAATGAATGAAGCAAGGCACTCGATTGGATGATTGGGATTGATAAATAATTTTTTTTTCTGATTTTCGTATTGCTTTAAATTTTATAATTGTAACGAAAGCTTAGTTCATAGTTTTAGTGCATTTAGTCTTTTTATAAATCGATGCAGGCCTGCCAACTACTACTCTTTTTGCAGAATATTTTGAAGAGTAATAGACATTTAAAAACCGAAGTTTTCAGAATTTTTTGTAATTTTGGCAACATTTTAAGTCTCTCCACGAGAGAGTTGGAACAAAGTGGCTTTGCATATGAACTTTTAAGTATTATTTAGTGTTAGCGGTGTGGAAAATAAGTTTAAATGTATTGGTGTGAAAAATAAGTTTAAATGTAGTGGTGTGGAAAATAAGTTTAAATGTAGTGGTGTGGAAAATAAGTTTAAATGTAGTGGTGTGGAAAATAAGTTTAAATGTAGTGGTGTGGAAAATAAGTTTAAATGTAGTGGTGTGGAAAATAAGTTTAAATGTATTGGTGTGAAAAATAAGTTTAAATGTAGTGGTGTGGAAAATAAGTTTAAATGTAGTGGTGTGGAAAATAAGTTTAAATGTAGTGGTGTGGAAAATAAGTTTAAATGCAGTGGTGTGGAAAATAAGTTTAAATGTAGTGGTGAGGAAAATAAGTTTAAATGTAGTGGTGAGGAAAATAAGTTTAAATGCAGTGGTGTGGAAAATAAGTTTAAATGTAGTGGTGAGGAAAATAAGTTTAAATGTAGTGGTGAGGAAAATAAGTTTAAATGTAGTGGTGAGGAAAATAAGTTTAAATGTAGTGGTGTGGAAAATAAGTTTAAAGGAATAAAAAATAATACATTTAAGCATAAACGTAGCTACCACTAGAATAAATTTTTACTTTTACATTAAGCGTGGAAAGTTGGTAGCTCTGTTGATGTAGGGTTCAGTGCATGAAAATGACGACCAAAGCAGTCAACGCAGAAAATTTAGCTCTCCACATTATTTAAAGTGGTAGTTCAATAATACTTAAGGTTAAGATTTTGCCATCACATGAAACCAATATCGCTTGACCTAGTCATAGAATTATTAGGGTTGCTCAATACCAGCCCTGGTGGGCTGTCAATGATTCTTCAGATCTGGCAATCACATCGTCACTTTAGTAAATGTCCGAAATACATACTAGGTCTAGTTAAGTGCCACTGCCCAATATACATTTGAACGGTATACCCTAAACGTTTCTTTAAGGTCAAGTGCCACTGCCCGGTATGCATTTAACCGGTACTTCGAACACTGATGTTTCTCCTAATCTATCCTCAGCAGATATTAAAATATCGAATAAATATAATAATATCAATGAATAAATTAATATCATATGGGATATAACAAATATTTCGGAAATTCACCAAACCGAGTATGTGATTGGTGACATTCACCGGTGAAAGTCGACATTCTCTTGATTTAGGTCATTCACGGTAGCAGAGTATATGGAAGACACAAACATAAATATAGAAAAAAAATGAAAATGTAGGTGCACTGCCAGTAGATCCCCCCGCAACTTCTTGTGGGTTGCTCTCTGGCTCCACCAGTTTGACATATGTGAAAGATAATAAAATGGAAAAAAAAGCCGATGCATAAAATTTACAATATTTCTTGGATAGTATGGATGGTGTTTTCAATATAAATGTAAACAATAACAATCTCGAGCTGCATGCCTGCTCTAGTTCCGGTTAGAAAGTTTGCAGCTGCTTGCTACATGTTATTCTGCGAGGCGATATTTTTAAACGGATAATTTTGTTTTCAACAAAAGAAATAAATAATTTCTGACCTCAAATCTGCCGTATTTCATAAGATATTAATGTTATTATGTAATTCTGGTGAGTTTGAAGTGAAAATTTGTTTTAGTTATTTAGAGATATATTGTTAAAAAAGGTGACATGGTAGTTAGATTTTGAACAAATCGCTTTTATGGCGGTCTTGATTTGGCCTCTTTCCATTTGTTTATTACTGTTTGTTCGTGTTGCAAGCTATGCACCATCTTATGTTAGTGTTACCAAATTGTTGGAGGAGCAAGATTAATTTATACATTAACATTTAGGCTTAAATTTGAAAGTTGGCATATATTATTGACACGTTGTGAGCCAAATGGATTTGAAATACACCGGGAACAGTAACCCGGAAGTATAAGCGGCATACAGTTTTCAGCGCTCCCTAGTGTAGAAAACATAATATTGTAAGAGTAAATTTTGCTTTGTTGAACATTTCTGCTTTACAGAAAAAATTCGCATTCTGTGAGGCAATATATACAGAGAGTTTTAAGAGATATAAGTTTAACATGATGTTTGATTCTAAATTACCGCATACTAGTTTGATACTTTAGCACTATCTTTTAATTATTTATATATAATCGTGATCCAAATGTCTTTAAATCAATTGTTACGAAGGGAAATTCTGCTACCACCTTTAATATTTAGGAAAGGTAGTCGAAGAAAGTGACAGGTTTACTGGTAACAAAGTTGCAAAATGTTTTAATTATCTCAGCCGACGTAATTTTTATTACTTTAAAGTTTATAAGTAAGACAAATGCTTAACTTATTTGTCTCTAATGGATTTGGTATGTTTATTCATAAATAAAGTAATTCGTTGAGAAAGGAATATATAAATATATATATATATATATATATATATATATATATATATATATATATATATATATATATATATATATATATATATATATATATATATATATAAAAATATATATATATATTTATATATTATACTCAGACATGCCAACTTGCTCCGCTTTGTAAAAAAGTATTTTCAAGTAACGAAATTTAAGTTATTTTTAGTTTAGTATATTTCAATTTAAGTAATTTTTTCACCACTAAATATCCTGTGAAATGCAACTTCTATACAGCAATCTCGTTCTGACATTTTTAGAAAGTGCATCTAATTATCCTTATTCACCAAATTGTACAATTTAATTCGGTACCAATTTTATAAAATTTTAGAGAGTGCAACATTTCCAGTGGTCCTTGAAACCAAATTTTACTACCACCAGGTAGTAAAATTTGGTTTATGCAAGAAGATAATTCTTATTTTAATATACCACTTTATATATATATACCTGCCAAATTTTTTATACACTTTCGAGGATGAATTTTCCCAGTGGTAATAAAATGGAATTTAAATTACAATTTTAGACAGAAGCATACGCTTAGGCTTACTATTAGAGTAGTATTACAAATTAATATTATACTCAATTTTTTAAAAATTAGTGGTGGTCAAAAAGATTATAAATTAAATTTATAAGTGCAAGGAATATATAGAAAGCATTCATTTTACTACCACTTTAAATATAGAAATAAAATTTTAAGCCAAATGCGTAAAAGTTGACAGGTATGTTACATATATGTTGTAAATTCATCCTTGATTAACTCACTTTCAATTCTAATGATTTTGGATTTTGATCACTAGCGCAAGCAAATGAATTAAACATATTTGGCGTATTTTTTTTATTTGGTTCAAATTTTCGATGCTAATAAAATTCTACTTACAATTATTACATAAACTTTAATTTTACTACCACTGAAAATAAAATTTCTTCACAAATTACAAATCAAGTCAGTATCAATATAACACTTCCCTCTGCACATTTAAAAAGTAAAATGAAGAATAATTATTATTTTCGTAAGCAGCATACGCTAAAGAATACAGAGGAAAAATACAGAAAAAAAAATCAGTAATAATTTTTTGAGGGGAGAGGGGAAGTATTTCTTTTCCACTTTGCATAATTACAAAACTGCGAGTACAATGTTATAATTTCACAGATACCCAACGTTAATGAACAGATTCTTTGCAATATTAAACACAATATCATGAGAAATCAAATAAAAACTGGAATATAAGAAATGAAGTGATTGAAGCTTTAATTTGCATTTAACACTAAATCATCAAACAGCAATTATCCCTCTAGCCAAAATCAGCAGGGGCTTAACTAATAAAGCTACACATCAGTACAAACTAGTACTGATTGGTGGTTCATTCTTTTCCCTTACCAAGACCAACACTATAGCAGATGTGGAAAGCAGTTTTCATATAGAGGACATCATAGAAAATTTCGATAAGAAATCATTTCTATAGTGGCCAGCATAAAAATTCAACATCAACTTTGCGAATTGACGCAGTGAAGGGTTAAAGTTATGACGAATTTTATGCTTTACTAATTAAGTTTTGATTTAAAGAACATGTTATTAAATAACTTCTATAAATTACTTGCACCTATGGTAAACACTAACTAACTAACTAATAAACTTTTTTCAGAGTACCTATCCATGTATGGATATCTGCTCTTTCATCTAAATTGGATAATATGTGGTGGAAGGGAAGGGAGGTGCTGCGTTAACATTAAGTTAAATCTCAGAATGAACATTAATTGATAAAATCAAGTCTGAGTCATACATAAAAATAAGTCGCAAGTTGATACATAATAAAGGGAACAAATTGAAGATAAAGATAAAGAAAGAATATTTACACTATTTACAATTGGTAAACACGCAGCATGCAAATTTATTTATATCCTAAATTTATTAATTTATTGTGGTAGTAAAAATCATCCTCAATTAATTTATTTAAATTCAAGAATGAAGTAGAAAATTAAAAGTTTTACCATTACTTTAAGTAAAAAAAGAAAGTCTTTCGGAAAATCAGAAAAACTTCCAACAATGTTTGATAGATGTTATAAAACATTGTCATAATGTTGTGAAGCTTTTTAACCCATTACTGCCTCTCTTTGCATATGACCAAAGTTACGGTTTGAATTGGATTTTCTCATCAGTATTTTTCAAAATTCATTTGAGTGAATACAAAGTGTAGGATGCAAAGTATACAAAGTAGTATACAAAGGAATTCATTATGATGTGATGTGTCAAAATCATATGTTTTTCGTTTAAAGTGTTACGTTGAGAGGTGCAAATGAAATAATATTTAAAATAGTAAATCTATATGCATTTAAAAGAAAATGATAATAATAAAATGCACGTGATGCGCATTTCCGAAGAAAACAGTGGCGATCAAGTGGCAATTTTTTTAATCCACACTTGAAATATTTAGTCGCCTTGTGGCCCCTTTATTAGCAACCCTGCAAGACCATACGCCCCATATATTATTTAGTTTAAGTAGCGTCCTTGCGACCTTTATGCCGCTTTCGATTTTGATTGGCTGTCGCCGATCACATGGGTAAACAGTCGCCATTTTGTTGACTAGTTTGAACGGTGAAGTATCAAAGATCTGGATCTGTTGTTTCTACTTCAGCTTTTCTTTTTACTTAATTTTTTTCATACTTTTAAATCATGATTGAAAAAAGAAACATGTTGTTGCACATTTTTGGTATTCTAATAAATCAAAATTAGGCTTATTTATAAATCATAATTAGGCTAATTATACGTTAAGTTATACATATTACCTGTTGGAGAACGCAATGAAGAACGACGGTAAGTATGGTTGCATATAATTGGCAGCGATAAATGAACTCCAAACGATATGAAGTACAATAAAATTTTATATTAAAAAAATTTTTAAAAAATAATCATCCCATTAAATTGCTTATTATTTTGTTTGTTTATGTGGAATTCTTCCTTTTTAATTTTAAAAAGATGTCGTCTATATTGAAAACTTGAATTGTTGTGTTTTATTTTATAAAAGAATAAAGTGTCTATTTCTATAAACTAAATGTATAACAGTTATGGCAAGCATTTTCCTCTTTAAAGACATGTTATAAACATTATTACTCATTAAAGAAATATAAAATTATTAAAGAGCATTATTAAATAAAATTTTACTACCTTTGTACTAAGTCAGTAAAATATATATTTATTTTTTCATTTTATATACCTCTCAGTAGAATTCTTTTACTTTATCCAATTGGTAAAATTGAAATGTTTTTTTTTTTTTTTTTTAATATCGAGAATTATTTATTAACATAAAATGTCTACCATACAATATTGTAAATACTCAAATAATGTATCTCAATAATAGTGAATCTATATAAATTAAATAGCTTTAACTATTATTTTTGCAATACCTATAAGATGATGATAAGATAATGCAATTAAAGACAAGATTATTGTATTTTGATAAAAAATGAAATTTTACCGAAAATTTTAATGCTGTCCAAGTGAAATTTATTGGTTTAATATTTATAGTATGTTTAATATTTTAATCCTCAAATACATTTTTATTTAATTTAATTTTTTAAAAATTAAACAGCAAATTTTAAAATATTTTTCCATTTTGTTGTCGAAAATTTAGTTAAGATTATACTTTAAATTCAATTAATTGTAATTGTTTTTGCACTTGTTTATTATAAAAGACAAAATAACAATTGGTATTAAGAAGAAAAAGTTTTGAACTGTTGGGGAAGAAAACTTTTTCTTTAAACAGAGATAAAAATGTCCGTAATTATGAAAATCCCAAATCATACCACCCTTTGAACCTAATAAAAAACCGATTTGTTAAAAATTTAAGAAAAAGTTATGGCAGATTATGTAAGGCGAAAAGATAAAGTTCCAACTGATAGATAAGGTATTATTTTCAAAGAATAGAATAAAAATAAAACATATAATTTCAGAGAGAAAAAAAAATTGAAAGAATAAATAGTAAATATTTCAGTTATCTTTATAAATATGAAAATATAGAAACTCCGTCTTTCCGTATTGAGAGTCACAGTCACAAGAGAGTCGCAGTCACCAAGATGGCGGCGTGTATCTACTTGATCTATCTAGGGCTTTATGCAAGACTATTGAATGCAATATATGTGTTTAGTTTGCATGTCTCATTAAAAAAATGTAAGTATACATTTTCATGGGAACGGATTTTTTTTTCTCAATGTAAATAAAATAAAAACAAAGTATTATTTAATTTTTTAGCACTTGTGAACCTGATTGCATAATAATACGAACAGTTTAGCATGTTTGAATCCATCATACGTCGTGATGATCGAAATCGTATAAAAACGAACCTAAGAATCTTAAAAAACTTAAGAATTATTGTATGTATAATTTAAGTTTTCTGAAAATTCTTATATTTTGAAAAAGAAATCTTCGGCTTAAAAAAAAAAAAGAATTAGATAATTAGCTAATTTTTTTTTTCGTGTAGTAAAAATGTAATCTTTTTTTCTCCAAATTACCCTCTGTTTTGTAAAATTTAATTTTATATTAACTCATCGCTGACCGGCAACTTTTCTGAAAATTACCCCATATAACCGGCTATTGTTTTGAAAGCGGATATGGCAGTAAAACAATATAAATCAACTTTAAAAATTTTCATTTATTATTCAACTCCTAATATTTCTTTTTCGTGTGATAAAAAGTATAACAAGCACCTACGTGTAATGGTACACCTAGACTAAACTAGATATATGGTTGCGAAGTACCTGCCCGCGAAGCGGGCATCTGGTGATGTTCGCCCTAAGGCAACTGTGACTAATTGGCTTTAAAAGATGTAGTAGGAGATTTCCACAGAAGGGCTGTGTACGTCTTGAGAGGGTGCTGGCTCGGCGGGAGATGACTGTATCTATGGCTTTTCTGCTATCAGTGATCTCAGTAGGCTGACTAATTCCTGATCCTTCAGGAGTTGCTGCAATTCTTTGACAATATGCAGGAATCTGGATGCTGAGCCCTCTTCTCGGCTTTCTAACGGGTATTGCACCGCAGCGTGAAAAACAGGCCGGATGCTCACCAGAACAATTGACACATTTTGCCGGCTCGCCTCTAGGTTTTGTACATAAGTACGTGAAATGTGCGTCGGCACATTTCATGCAAACTGGCTCGGCATTGCAGGTCCTTTGCAGAGATGCCAACTTGCTCCGGACAGCAAATATATATTTTGAAGTGGTAGCTTATCAATTGTGATTCTTAATTTAATAAATTCAATTCAGTAGATTTTTATCCACCACTATTTCTAAACAATTCATTGGGTTATATAAGTCACCACTTTATAGGAGTCATGTCATGCTATACGTTATAAAAAGCAAACAAAAATAGTCAAATATTTGCAATATTCACTTCGTAGTTATTTACCGTTTTATTAATTATTTTGGCGTGTCCGGAGCAGTTGGCATCTCTGCCTTTGTGTGTGGCCAAACTTTCGGCAACCACACAAGTTTTGCACCACAAGGTACACAGAGATGCCAACTGCTCCGGACAGGCCAAGATAATTAATAAAACGATAAACAACTACAAACTAAATTTTGCAAATATTTGACAATTTTTGCTTGCTTCTTATAAGGTATAGCATGAATAAGTACTATAAAGTGGTGAATTATATAAACCTACGAATTATTTAGAAATAGTGGTGAATAAAAATCTACTGAATAGAATTGATTTAACCAAGAATCGCAATTGATAAACTACCACTTAAAAATATTTATTTGCTGTCAGGAGCAAGTTGGCATCTCTGGGTTCACCACAAGTTTTGCAAATATATCCAATTTCGTAAAGTTATAATAAATTGGTATCGAATTAAATAGTAAGACTTGAAAAGCTTTTAGTCTATATATAAAACTGCTCCTTTTCCAAGATAAAGTAGATATTGTTGAATAGTTTAAAAAAAGAATAAGTAAACTCCTCCCAAAAACTAGCTACAACCGAAAAGGTTTTACTACCAGCCTTTCACCCCTGACATTTGCACTCTTTTAATAAAGCACATGCTAGTTTCATCACTAGCATTTCAAGTAGTTATTTTAAACTGTACATATGATAATGCTTTATTATTCAAGACAAAAATCTTTAAACAAACAATTGTAATTTTTATAGTGGTAATATAAAAATTTCCTTTATGTTAATTTTCTAAAATTTTTTGTCACTATGTAAGAAGATGGATATTTACAGCTGTCGCAGCAAGCAATTGGTGATAAGTCGTTTCAAAATAGTGAAAAGAGTCCTGGTGTTTTTTTCTCTTTTCTTCAATATCGAATTAATAACAAAATTTTCTCTTTTTACGAATCTTTCAATGAAACTATATATTTTAATTACCACGGCATTTTAGCGATTTAACCCTTTGGCTACTAACGGGACTCATTTGTCCCAACAAATGTTTAAAAATTACTAATGGGGTGAAAAGCACTTAGAAACTCATTGCAATATGTACCAGTCGTAGAGTCGAACCAAGTATACGTGTTTCATGCGTCAAATATCCCCCAGATGGCGCTAAAGAGTTTCTTGCATGAAATAGCATTGTGATTTTGCGCTGGGACAGATATATCCCACTAGTATTCTTCATTGGGACAGATACATCCCACTCGTATTCTTCATTGGGATTGTTATATCCATTCATATTTTCTCAAATGAACATAGAAAATACAACAAATATGAGTTGTCCAATGTGTAATGTCGGGTTATGCAAAGATTGCTTCCTGTATCATACCATGTAAAAAAAGTCCATAAAATTTTTTTTCAGGAATGATATATGTGCTTGTAGTAAGTCGATCACTACAGGTGGGACATATGTATCCCACCATTAAGTACGGCCGAGACATATGTGTCCCAGCCTCTAAATTGTTAACCGCTTGTCAGAAAAATCCCAAATACTAAATTTGCCTTATTTGTGACCTGTTTTAACCTTTTGAATAATAAACGGGACAAAAAAAATCACTTTTTAAAATTCGTAGTCAAAGGGTTAAGTAATAATGTTTAGAAATATAATTGCAAATGGTGCCTTTTTTAAAATAAAGTTAATTCAAAAAACTAAGTTTTTCAGTCATCCATGACTAACATTTCTAAAATTAAGTTCAATTAAGTAGATGTTATAACTGTTAATTAATAGGGGCAGACACGA
Source organism: Parasteatoda tepidariorum (assembly GCF_982258835.1). Lineage (NCBI taxonomy): Eukaryota > Metazoa > Arthropoda > Arachnida > Araneae > Theridiidae > Parasteatoda > Parasteatoda tepidariorum. The sequence goes on along the minus strand of NC_141759.1, from coordinate 95,532,058 downwards.
TTAGTCTACGGCTACAAAAAAATAATTAAGTGTTTTTACAACCAGTACTTAATTTTTCCAAAAAATTAACAAACTAGCTCTAAAGAGTGCAGACTCAGAGTGCAAAGTATTGAACGCATCTCATTGCTTTTGCACAAATGCTGAGATTAGAGTGAAGGATTGAATGCTTTCATGACGATTGACAATGAATAGAAATTATTTTTTAAAACATTTTTTTTTTGATGGATACTTGTTTTAGCGAACAATACATGTTTAACTCAATACAAGCCAAGTCATTTCTGCGATTTTGCATCGGGTGCTCAGTCATCACCTCCTACATCAGAAAGCCTCCACACGGTCTTTTATAAGTAGTCCGCTCAGACTATACAAAAATTAAACCGGTTGTGCGCATGGAACCCATATTCTATTCTAAAGTTGAATGAGAGAAATTTATCATATATATCTGAGAATTGAATCTGTAGTGGTTGACAAGTAAATAAAACAAACCAATAATATTCTTAAATTAAACATATTTTTAGACATATATTTGTTACCACTGTCTTATTTTTACTAGATTTTGTATTTAGGGACCTCTGGAGATTTTGTATTTGAATAAAATCTTCCGGAAAATCCGGAAGAGTTGGCAGGTATGCAATATGCTTCCTACGTTGTGGCAGTTTTACGCTGAGGACCCCTGTTACTTCCAGGACGACAATGCCAGCTGTCATGCTGCGAGGGTCACCAAGGCTTGGTATGGTCTAGCTTGACCAGAGCACAGACTTGAACACTATCTAGAACCTCTGGGACGAGTTATAGTTCGTTCACCAGGAGTTGGCACTTGGCTCCGCCTTCATCACGTGGTATCGGATGATACTATTTCGCTATTTTGGGGAGAAGGATGTGAACAAGGCTGCTATTTGGTGATCGTATGACAAAAATATTTATTTCGCAATCTTCATGTGCGTATTTTGAACATATGCATTTTATTTCATAAACTTGTTGATATTTCTCTCTTTTTATTGAATAGTTTGTTCTTTTTGAGATATGTTACTGGGAAAAACTTTTTAAATATAAATTAGCTAGAATAACGAAAGTTATAATAGCTGATGATAAAGCGAAGTAAGTGACTGAGAAAGAATTCACTGTTTGTGTTTCGCCATCACCTTCTACACCAGAAAGCCTCCACACGGTTTCTTATAAGTAGTCTGCGCTTACAATTTAAAAAGTGAACAGTTTGAGCACATGGAACCAAATTCTATTTTAAAAGTGACTGAGATGAATTTGTCATATATATTTGAGATTTGAATCTGTAGTGGTAAACAAGTAAATAAGACAAATTGATCATATTCAAAAAATAAAAAAATTTTCAGACATATATTTGCTACCACTTTTTTATTTTTACTAGATTTCATATTAAAGGGCTCTTTCTCACACACGAATAATTTCTAACACACGAAATACACTCTCGATTTTTGGTGCTAAGCACCACCTCTTCCCCCCATCTCCATTCCACCTCACTACTCCTCATCATCGAATTACTACTACAGATGAATCGGTTAATGCCGCTTCGCGGCAGCGCACCGAGATTTATATGATTTCTACCAATCTACCAAAACTGGTTTACCTTCACAATGGTCTGATCGGACTACCTATAAAAAACCGTGTGGAGGCTCTGTGGGACCATGTTGTGGCCCCAATGTGTCTTTAATTCTCTTTGGCTTGGTAGGGTAGTATGGGTAATTAGAGCAATATATTTAACGAAGTTTCAAAATTATAGTTTAATATTAGGAGAATATATTAGTTATTAATATTAGGAGAATATATTAGTATAATATATTATAATATTAGTTCTTTATATATATTCAGAACATGACTTAAGTTCTTCTATCTTCCGACGCATTCGCCGAGCTATATTTTATGAAGGACCGCTCGGCTTTGCCCAAATTGTAAACCAAAGCTGTCAATTTTCCGAATTTTTTAACACGTTCACGCCGGGGTGACCGGTGGGTCACGCTAAATTGTCTCATCTTGGCAGCGCACCGGAGTAATAAATTTCATTTTTTAGTTTTTTTCCGGGAATAATAAAAATTCATGACTACCAATTGTTTTTAACGGATGCAATTTTTATATTGAATTGCTTCTTCGCAGTGATAAATTCTAAATCCATTCAAGCCGAATCAATAATGTTTGAAACTAATCCAAGCACTGAAGACATAACAATGGAAAATAAAGACGAAAACCTGAATACAACACCGAATACAGAAACTGACACGGACGTCAATATTAACAATAATACAGAACCACCAGCAAAGAAAAGAAAAAAGAAGAAGAAAAAGCAAAATGCAGTCAAATTAATTAAAGATAATGCTATACTCATGTCTACAAACAGCTGTTCTTCTTCTAGCCAACATAGCTCAACAGATGACGCCACTATCTTGCCGACAACAAAACCTAAGGAGGATACCGACAAAGTATGGAATCCACCCAGAAAATCTGAAATAACACCGCAAGTCAGATTTATAAAGGTTTTAGTCCGGGGCCTGCCTGTGGACTTTGATACAGATACCATTAATACAGAATTACAAAAAAACAATATTGAAACCTTTAAAATAGTGCAGTTTAAGAAGAGAATGGGAGAGGCCTATCGACTCCTCCCGCTTTTTCTCATAATCCTAACATCAACGGCGAATCACCATAGAGTTTTCGAAGTCAACAACATACAGCAGATCCCGATCAAAATCGAGCGATTTCGAGGAGGTCGAGGACCAATACAATGTTACAACTGCCAAAATTATGGACATACGCAAAGCCACTGCAATGCACCTGCAAGGTGTGTAAAATGCGCAGAAAACCACAGGTCTCATGAATGCAACAAAGACAGAACAACTACTCCAAAATGCTGCAATTGTTACAAAAACCACACAGCCAACTTTACTGGGTGCGAGACCCGACCCAGCAGAAGGAGCCCTCGAGCAACATCAAATTCGAAGCTTAAACCTGCTCATCGATTAGTGTCATTAATCAAAGAATTACAGGAATTGCTCAAAAATGAAGAAGTGCTCCGCCTTCTGCGGGGAATCATCGGAGATACTTCTCAATCCCAGTGAGTTCTATTTTTATTTTCATTGCTCTCAAGTTAAATTCACTGAACTTTTCACAGCAAACTTTTAGTTAAGTTAAATTAAATTATATTAAAATTTATTTTCTGGTAATATAGCCAATTTTTGCATGTATATTTATCAACTTATGCACGTTAAATTCTTTGCAAATTCTATTATTGCATTTAATGAGCAATATTTCTCTGATACGATATATTTACTGCATTTTCTCCAAATATATTATTTTATCAAGTATCAAGGTATGATTTGTCTATATTCATCAATTATGTCTTTCATTTTTCAAAAATCAATTATTGTACATATCAAATCATGTTTTATCTTTATTTTTAATTTAAGTCTAGAATCAACATTTCGAATGTCATGTAAAAACGCCAATTTGTCATATTGAAAATTTCATTGTTTTATTATTTCACACGCAAACTGCTTGATTTTTTTATGACTACCACAATGTCAATATGTTCCTTTCAAATTACGTTTATATTTATATGTGTCAATTTAGATTTGATATTCAAATGTTATATCTACTATATTTATCTATGTCAACCTAGGTATATATTTTTCAAATTATGTTTTTATTTATATGAGTAAATTTAGTTTCGATATTCAAATGTTTATTTACCCAAGCAAAGTGCTTGTAATTTTGTATTAGCTACCACATCGACTGCTAAATTCAAAATGTTATTACTTTAAACTTATGTAAATTTCTACTCTAATAAAAATTATATTATATTACAAAATACTACAATAGAATTTTCAAATATGTAAATAATCAATCTGTAAACTCTAAATCATCAACTGTAAATTTATATATTTTATTTTTTTGTTTTTTGTTTTTGCCACCGCAATGTAGCAAAATTTCAAAATGTTTTTAAACACAATGTGTATATGTCATGATGTATGGGATAGGGGCCGCTGCGCGGCCCAGGTGCCCAGTTCTTTTTAAATAAAGTAAGTAAGTAAGTGATAAATTCTTACAGAGAATTGTTATTGTTGAAAATAGATTAACTCCTCCCGAATATTATCTAATATTGAAATAGTTCTTCTACCAGTATTTTCTCTTTTCCCGGCGTGAACGTGTTAAGACATCACCTCCTACATCAAAAAGCCTCCACACGGTCTTTTATAAGTAGTCCGCGCAGACTATTTAAAAAGTGAAGCAGTTGTGCGCATGAACCCAAAACCTTTTATAAAAGGAATTGAGAGAAATTCATCATATATATTTCAGAATTAAATCTGTAGTGGCTGACAAGTGAATAAAGCAAACCAATAATATTAAAAAAATAAAACAAATTTTTAGTCATATATTTGCTACCACTTTCTTATTTTTACTAGATTTTGTATTAAGTGACTCGTTCGGAAAGTGGATAACATTCACAATGGTCTAATCGGACTAACTATAAAAAACCGTGTGGAGGCTTTCAGTTATAGGAGGCGTAGGTTAAGAACAGTAAAATCTTCTTAACTTGCCAGTTGCTCCATACAGTACTGTACTTTATTAAGCACCTGGGCACTTGTTATTGATGACAGGAATATGATGCATCATTTAAATAGTAGGTTTTAATGAATCCAATTTTGAAGTTTAGTTGGATGAGTTTGAGGATGATACCAGGGTGCCAGACTCTATCAAGCATTCATATGGCTGAACATTCTTTGTTATGGAGTCCTTTTCCAACGTAATCTACTATCTTTAGAAGCTGTTTGGTGGTATCCAGGTTTTTCCTGAATGCATATTGTTCATTGAGTAGTACTGTAAGGTGAGGCATTTGTCTGAAGTATATTATTTTTTCTGCGATATTTCCAAGTGTGCATAGCAGACTGAGTGGACTGTAGCTAGTTGGGTTTTTAGGGTCTTTGTTAGGTTTTAATATCAATATAATGTTGGCTGTTTTCCAGTAGTTGAATGTTAGTGATGCAGTATAAATGCTGACCAGTCCGAGAAGGAAGGTTTTGGTCAATTTTTAATCATTTGGATGTTGTCACAGCTTAAGAGATTTCTAATTCTTCCAATTCTGTAGTACCTTCAATGGGATCCGGTTCTTTGTTTTGTTCGCTGAAGGTGCTGTTATATATATACATCCATTGGGGCCTTTGAGTGGCTTATTTAATGGTTTGACAGAGCAAATTTATTATATTTAAGTGATTTGACCTTTCATATGTCTGTTTAAACTATTTAAAAATAGTGGTGGGCAAATTCTTTTAAATCTAATTCATTAAAATACTATCCGGTATGCCACGGGCAACTGAAAATGTAAAAAATTGAAAAGTGGTAGAAACTCAATTCATCTTTTTTATTGTCTCTTTAATTATTCAACCGGAACTACCACTATGACTTACATTTCAAATTATTTATAATTAAATCAATAGCATTCATTTCCTAGAGAAGAAAATTCCTAAAAAAAATGCCGATAGAAAATGCTGTTAATTTTAATTGTTAGCGCCTTGCCTTGTAACTTAATAATAGATGGCGCTGTTAAAATGCATATACATTTTTACTTCTCTGTCTTTTTTTTTTTAAGAAATACAGTCCATGTCGTAGTGAAGTGTGGTGCTTTTGTTCTCAGTGTCGAGCTTTTCTTGTGTGTAAAACATGAATAAAAGTTTGAAATTAATTAATTCACATTGTTTGCATTTTTAGTCGCTCGTGGCAACACTAACATTACCTTTGCCACCAATGAAACAGAATATAGTTGAAAAGTTTGGTTAAAATGATTATAGCCGTTTAGGCAGACTAAACTGTTTAAACTAGAATCGATTTTTATGAAATATGTTCCAGTCTGAGTTCAAAACCCAACATTTGAAGCAGATATGTTAAAAGATTATCAGGGATGCCAACTGTTCCACTTTCTATAAAAATATTTAATAAATTGGTAGAAAATAAAATATTAAAACTTATAGAATAAGAATAATTACGCATACTCTTTAAATGTATAGCAGCGAGGTAAATAAATACGATGAAGTTGCATTGCATATTATACTTCGTATTTTTAATGTGTATTTGTGGAAAGTTTAAATAAACTTAAAAAATACTATACTAAAAATAACCTAAATTTCGTTAACACTAGAAAATACTCTTTTAGAAAGCGGAGCTAGTTGACATGTCTGAAATATTGATAAATCATTTTTTCAAAAATCAATTATTGTACATATGAAATCATGTTTTATCTTTATTTTTAATTTAAGTCTACAATCAATATTTCTAACGTTATGTAAAAACGTCGATTTGTCATATTGAATTTTTTCATTGTTTTATTATTTCTCAAGCAAACGGCGTGATTTTTATGGCTACCACAATGTTTGCCAAATCAATGTATTTTACCTTACTGTATGTAATTTAATGATGAATGGGATAGGGGTCGCTTCGCGGCCAAGATGCCTAGTTTATTTAAATAAAGCAAGCAAGCAAAATTAATAAATGTTAAATTTGATAGTTAATGTAACACTAGAACTACACTAAAGAGGTATTGGGCAATTATCTGGAATTTATTTTCAGTGCTGATTCAAGAACAATATTATTGTGCATACACATGTAAATATTAATTTTATTAATGTCTTACTGTAATGAGCCAATTGAGAACGGTGCAGAATTTGCCTTTAGTGATGATCTGAAAAAATATTACCGCATGCGCACATATATTAATAAGTACATAACTTTATTGCTAGCGTCATATAAGAGCTGCACCAATGGGCCATTCATTGTCTATAAATAAATGAGTAATTTGACATCTCTGGGTTTTTAGATATTTGGCAGAAGATTTATTTTCCGTTGAGTATAACGTTACATCGCTTTAAGCATGATGAACAACTGCTACTTTTTAGAATAGTGAAATACGTAACAGAAATTTGTTGGTTAGTGTTTTTTCTTAAATTGCAACAAAAAAAAAATCTGTACTCCCGAAATATTTTAATGACATAACGTGCTTGGAATAAATGTTAACCGTTTACCAGCAGAACTCTTATTTTGCACTGATGGAAAAAGTGCCTTTATAAAAAACGTAGCAGCAGGTTTGTATGTAAAGTTAATGAAAACTTTTTTTCAGTTTGGTACTAATTTTGTTAAAAACAATGCAAAAACTTTCCCTTGTTAGAGTTAAGTATGGAAGCTTTAAATTATTAGTCCTTAACATTTTAAAAAAGAGACATGTTTCAAAAATGAAACAAACTGTTAAAAACGCTTATTGGCTATTGTGTTTCCACCCGACTTATGCTGTAAGCAATTTTTTAAAAAATATATTGAAGTTAATTGTTAATTAAGAAAATTATGTTCTTAATTAGTACATAATATATGTATACAACATATATTAGGACATAATATATGTTGTAAACAACTCTTATTTAACCCTTTGACGATGATAGAACACCGGTATATATATATATATATACATATATATATATATATATATATATATATATATATATATATATATATATATATATATATATATATATATATATATATATATATATATATATATATATATATATATATATATATGCATGTATATACATATATATATTAAATAGTCTAATAGTTACTAAGAAATATGTTTATTTATCGGAATTATATTTGTATAAATAAAGATAGGAAGTCCAAAAAAAAATGATTTGAATATTTTTTTTTCATACATATTCAAAAATTTGATAATAATTGATTTCGTAAATTAAAGAAATTTCAATAGTGAATAACTGCTTCTCTTAGATTTAAATAACTGTAAATAAGTATTAGTTTGGAAAATTATTGTTTCGAAGTGAGTCGTGTTTAGAAGATTGTACCTTTGACGTTGTAAAATACACCTTTGCTTTACGCTGTATTTCATAATTATAGAATATTAAAATGCTAAATATAATATTTTTAACTTATTTTGACTTAAATTAATTAACATAATAATAAAAAAAAATATGAAAAATACGTTTAATAAAAACTCTGCATCTAATGGTTAAAACGGTTGATGTTTTCCCATATGATAGACGTTGTGAAAAATGTTTCCCCTTTCAAATATACTGAAGTAAATTAACATGTTTGGTTGATTAGTATTGCATGGCAAAATATAAGTTGTAAGCTGTAAAAAGTAAATCTTGCAGAACTTACCTAGTTCGTCAATGGCTGGTGTCAGCCGAAGTGTCACTGCAACCAAGGCCACACACATCATAAGTATGAAGGAAGCCACAGAAGCCACTATGAAACTCACTATCTTCCGTGAACGGCTGTTGCTGGACGTGCTGTCCTTATCGCCCAGTCCAGCTTCCGGATCCAGACACCTTCTGCGGTGCCTGGTAGGCATATTGGCATCGCATCTTAAATCCTTCAAGGAAGTAGTCACCGATGTCCTATGACCCGTCAGCAGCGGATCATGGTGACATATTCGATGTTTTTGCTTCTTGATGTGGTAGTGGTGGTGCCGTGGATGCAGCTCCTGGTGCTGCACCAACGAGAACGGTGGTTTCTCCAGGGAGCACTCCCCCGAGTACAGTTCTGCAGACGCCCAATGAGGTTTGGTGAGCAGAGAGAGTTTCTGATTGTGCAGCGCGAGAAGGTCCCTATTCCTTGAGCATGCCAGGCTGCTGACTTCGCTACCACTAGTCGTAGTGGTCACCAGCCTTGTCCTACTGTTCAGTCCTCTACCGACAGGTCTTCTCTCGATGCCCACTTGATGCAGTCTTTTCCTGCAGTGTTTTCTGTGTCTTCGCCGACCCTTCTTCAGGTTGATCGTTTTCTTTTTGAGCTTTAAGGGTTCTGTAATGGGAAGAAGAGGGTACAGTGCGGCCCTGGGACGCCGCCGCAACCGATCACATTCCTTCTCAATGTCCGACACCTTGAGCACAACGCCATCCTTCACATAGGACCGCCTCTTCTTTTTCTTTCTCTTCTGACTATTTGATTGATTGTCTGCCATATTTGATAAAAAACCCCTCGATCAGACAGGAACAATAGGATCGCAGTATACGGCTATGATTGCTGTTGTTGATTGCCAACAAATATATATTAAAGGTATTGCTGAGTATATGATCGCTATTTGGACGTTTAAACTATGATTGTGTGAACATAGAGGGAATAGAGGCCACTTAGTTGAAGGCGTTTCATGTTGAGACATATTTCAAGCAGATTATATTACGTCACTATAAGATAAATCTCTATTTAACAAAATTATATTTATATATATTTTTTTTAAATATTGTGAAACATTGCGATTTGTGATGACCACTATTGGCTAATTGAAGAAAGAAAACGTGCTAGCCACACATCAGGCACATAATTACTTTTAATTATTTTCGTTTCAGTATTTCGTTTTCAATATTGTTCTTATATCACATTGTGCAGAAACGTATTATTAGCTTTATGTCATGTGTACCATACACTGCAACAGTTCCAAGTCAATGTAACATTCACTGATTGCATAGATTACTTTTAAATATATAATCGATTTGCATAAAAAAATGCACGCTGCGCTATGATTGCGGGTATTGCTCTATAAAGTCAAGTACAAGTTCATACTTAAAATACTACAATTAAATCCAAAAGGCAGCTTTTTGTTTATCTTACAGTTTGCAAAATATAATTTAGAAAATTCACGTATGATCATTCTATGCAATAGCTGGTTGGAATTTTTAAAATGAAACATTATTGCTTATGAGAAAATATTTTTTGTATTGTACAGGAAAAGAGATACAAATTGTAACTAACTGTGCCATTTTCGATGAAATAAATTAGCTTAAAAGTTAAATTTCAAATGCTTAGTTATATAATTAATAATCAACATTAATGCCTGCATATTTTAGTTTGAACAATTATATATTTCATTATCTGCATTATTATTAAAAATAATTCATTTACTTTAATTGTTTCATTATAAAATAGTTTTCATGAATATATATCCATAATTTATTATCAAATTTTAGACAATTTTTTTGATTATTACATTTAAATGAAAATAATAAACTAAACTCTATGCTTACTTTATTCTTAGCGTATAGGATTTGTAGGAACTTTGATGTATTTTAATGCATTAAAATTAAATTTTAAATATATTTTGCTTTAAATTTACATACATATAAACCAGCTTTATATATTTTAATTTATATGTATTTAATAAATCCGATTGAAATTTGGGTTTAAATTAATTTAATGGTTTGAATATTTAAAAATTTTCTCTTTTTTATATCTACGGAACATAAAATACTAAATTAGACCTAAAATATTTCACACTTATCAAGTATGTTTTTAATCCAATAGGTGCGATGGGTAATCCAAAACTGTAAATATTTTCCTGAAAACTGGAGATACAAAGGGTAATTTTCCAGTAGAATAAAATCGAATTGAAATTATATTTTCACATCGATGCACTGTAAACAAACACAATTAAAAAAAACGCTGACGGAAGAAAAAATAAACGAAACACAAGAAGACGCGCACAACACAATAGAATACACAAGCTCCAGGGAGGTAACTATTGGGCGGCAAAATCCACACCTGCGATTCCCAAACTTTTCCTTTCAATTGGAATTAAAATCCGGAAGAGAAACACGTCGATTCGTGTCCGCCTGTCGGAAAATTGTCGGTTCGTATTCTCCTCCCCTAATATTTATCATTTAAAAAAAGAAAAGGGAAAAACGTATCGCTTTTCCGACAACGTACGGCGTTCCGGACGCAGAAATGCTAGATCTGCCACAGATTTGAGAGGAGAGCGATACCTACGGCATGCAGAGCCGGATATCTTTGGCCGGACCGAGGGAGTGCGTGTGCGCATGCGGGACATCACGAGGTAAACCGGGTGGTCGGTTTTTCAAGGGGTGAGGGTGTTTTTCAGGGGTTCCTTGCTTTTCTATGGATTTTGTCCCAGGCGCGTCTTTTTCAATCTATCTTTTATTCTCAAGACAATGGATAGAGATAAAAGCGTTAATTTTTTTTCTTCTTCTTTTAGATTGAAAAAAGATTTTTTTTGTGTGTGGGTGGTTGTCAAAAAAGAAAGATCGATATGGTTTTTAGATTCAAGAAAAAAAGAGTAACTAAGAGATATATCGGGGAAGACTTGTTTTAAAAAGAATTTTGGAATTCCACTTCTTCTAATCTTTTCAAGATCAAGATTTTTAAAATAATCTTATTGGATGTTAGATGTGATATTTACTAGTAGAGCTCACCATAATATTCATTTCGTATTTGATGTGAATACATTTCTACAAATTAGAGAAAGGAGTATTCTTCGGGAATTAAGTCTATCTTTAAGTAGTATTTTATACAAATGGGCGATCGATATGGTTTTTAGATTTAAGAAAAAAGAGTAACTAAGAGATATATCAGGGAAGATCTGTTTTAAAAAAGAATTTTGAAATTCCACTCCTTCTAATCTTTTCAAGATCAAGATTTTTTAAAATAATCTTATTGGATGTGAGATGAGAAATTTACCAGTAGAGCTCTCCATAATATTCGTTTCTTATTTGCTGTGAATAAATATCTACAAATTAGAGAAATGAGTATTCTTCGGGAATTGAGTATAACTTAACCCTTTAACTGGCCCTTTATTTCTAGTAAAGGTAAATTCAAGTATTTTTGGAATTGAAATTGTTTTAAGAACAGTAATTGATATATAAAAAAAACTCATTTAATTCATAAAAATGCCATTTTTTTAGTAGTATATTTAACAAGACCTATTAGGAACTTACTGACTTTTATTTTTCTTTATTTATAAAATAAATTCCTTAAATGCTACAAACTTCAAAAGGAATTATGTATTTTATAACTTTTATACGTTTTTTAAAAGTGACAAATGGTTACCAATTTTATTCAAACTCACTTCAAGGAAGCTGTAGTTATTGAAAAATGGAAACTTAAATTAAAAGTGGTAAAACGTGGTTGTAAGTATACTTTCCACGGCCTTCAAAAGGGGCTAAAGTAGTATTTTATACAAATGGGTGATCGGTATGGTTTATAGATTTAAGAAAAAAGAGTAACTAAGAGATATATCGGGAAGACTTGTTTTAAAAAGAATTTTGAAATTCCACTTTTTCTAATCTTTTCAAGACCAAGATTTTTGAAATAATCTTATTGGATGTTAGATGTGAAATTTACTAGTAGAGCTCTCCATAATATTAATTTCTTATTTGCTGTGAATAAATTTCTACAAATTAGAGAAAGGAGTATTCTTCGGGAATTAAATATAACTTTAAGTAGCATTTTATACAAATGGGCGACAAAATAAATCGAATATTTCTATAGTAACTCTACGTTAACAATATCGGGATGATATTGTAATCCGAATTTCTAAATCTAAATTTTACTTTCACATTTCACATAAAAAGTCTTTAGTTTAATTGGATATAAGATTTGAAGTTTGTTAGTATTTGAAGCAGAGCTTTCAATAATATTCGTTTCTTATTTATAATGAATAGATTACGACAAATTAGAAAGGAATATTCTTCGAGTATTAAATACTATAATATTAATTAGAAAATAATGCAGATAGGCGACAAAGAAACGAGTCCGTCTATATTTACTCCATGTAAACTATATCGCTGTATTTTCGTATTCTGTAACAATCACTTGTAATTGGATGAAAGATACAGGATTCACTGGTATTTGAAATAGAGTTTTCGATAATTTCCCTCTTTTATTTGGAGTGAATAGACAACTACAAATTAAAAAAGAATATTCGGGAATTAAATATAATATTTAGTATTATTTAAAGAAGGGCAACAAATAGAGCAATTACTTCTATACTAACTCTGTATTAACAATATAAGGATATCATGTTATTCTGTATTTATCACTACTATGCATTCTGTATTTATCACTTATAATTGGATGTAAGCTATGGAATTTATTGCTATTTGAAGTAGAACTTTCAATAATATTCTGTCTTTTTTGTAGTAAATAGATTACTACTAATTTAAAAAGAATAATTTTGGAGAATTAAATATGATATATTAAATAGTAATTTATACAGTAAACAACAAAATAAAACAAGTTCTTCTATCCTAACTCTATATAAACAATACTGCGATTTTATCGCATTCTGTATGTATCACTATAACGTATACGTATTCTATATTTATCATTTTGCATGTATTGCATTGTATGTAAGATATGGAATTTATTGGTATTTGAAGTAGAGCTTTCAATAATATTCCTCTCTTATTTGGACTGAATAGTTTTCTACAAATTAAGAAAGGAATTTTCTTTAGGAATTAAATATAATACTAAGTTGCAAATTATACAGATGGGCAACAAAATAAAAAAGTACTTCTATACCAACTCCATATAACAAACACTGCGATTTTATCGTATTCTGTATTTGTCACTATTACGTATACGTATTCTATATTTATCACTATTGCGTATACGTATTCTATAATTACTTATAAATGGATGTAAGATATGGAATTTATTGGTATTTGAAGTTGAGCTTTCAATAATGTTCCTCTCTTATTTGTACTGAATAGTTTACTACAAATTAAAAAAGAATAATTTTCGAGAATGAAATATAATATTAAATAGTAATTTAAACAGTAAACAACGAAATAAAACAAGTTCTTCTATACTAATTCTATATAAATAATACTGCGGTTTTATCGTATTCTGTGTTTATCACTATCAAGTATTCTATATTTATCACTTATAATTGGGTGCAAAGATATGGAATTTATAGGTATTTGAAGTAGAGCTTTCAATAATATTCCTTTCTTTTTTGTAGTGAGTAGTTTACTACAAATTTAAAAAAAATATTCTCCGGGAATTAATTGTAATTAATTCCCGGAATTAATTGTAATTAATTGTAATATTATTAATTAATTGTAATATTAAGTTTTTTTAAATTGTAATATTAAGTACATTAATATTAATTGTAATATTAAGTAGTAATTAATTGTAATAATTAATTACTACTTAATTGTAATATTAAGTAGTAAATTATACACAGATGGACCACAAAATAAAACAAGTACTTCTATGTGAACTCTATATAAACACAATTGCGATATTATAGAATTCCGTATTTATCACTATCACGTATTCTGTATTCCATATTCGGTATTCTGTATTCACTTATAATTGGATGTAAGATATAGAATTTACTGGTATTTGGAATAGAGCTTTCAATAATATTCCTCTCTTATTTGCAGTGAATACTGCAAATTAGAAAGTATTATTCCTCCGGAATTAAATGTAACATTAAGTTGTTATTTATACAGATGGCGACAAAACAAAACAAAAAACATCTGTACTATTTCTACGTAAACAACTACTATCGTAATCCATTCAGCACGATAAATAATATTCACGGAATTATCATATTCGATTTTCACCATGTTTGGCAATTAGCATGGAATGAGACCTGAAAATGTAAATTTCTAGTTAGTAGGCAGTTGCTGGCTGATTACTTTCTCTTTCGTCAAACTTAATGAGTTGGTGACAGATATTGATGGGTCCTTTTTATTTAATGGCAACTTCTTACACACTTTTTTTTTTTTAACTTGGATTAAATTAGACTTTCAATAAATTATATTCGTAACTATCTACAGCTTTAAAAAGTTAATTCAACAATAAATATAACCTAATTATATAATAAAATTTATTTCACAATAATCTATATATATATTTCTCTTACACGGCGACAAAAAAGCCTCATTACAACTCCCCGAATGGCAACGCTAAAAAATCGACCAATGATTGCCGATAAAAATGTCACATGCCAAGTCTAGCTGAGGTGGGTCAACATCTAGCGCTTTTAAAAACGGAAACTGAAATAACCAGAGAGAGCATTCTCACCAAGTGTGATCTGCTGATGACAACCTAAACAACATGGAAATGAATGGGGGAAAACTGGATCCTACCACGTGATTTTCCGGCCAATAAAAATGCGCCGACAACAATGGAAAACGGTGTCAGACCATTATGATTTTATGTTATATACAGAAACGTTTTCCAATAATAATAGTTTTTTAAAAAACAAAAAGTTGTTATATGGATTTGAATGATTGTTTTGAATTCTTAGAATTTTGTGCATTTGCAATGTACCTAAGTTAGTAGCGAGCTTGGTTTGCGAAGCAGACCATATAAGATTGCGTAGCAATTTTCGGGGGTGTGTGAGCTTTAGCGAGCAGGGGGTGCAGCCCCCTAGTACTTTGAAATATGTGAATTGTTAAAAAATCTCCGACTACCTGAATCTCATCATCACTAGTCGATGGATTATGAAGGATCAAAATTTTGATTGTAAACATCAGACATTTCAATGAAAATTCTGCGTTTTAGAGTTTTTCTGCATTGATGTACTTTAATCATTAAAAGAAGAAAGAAAGAGAAGAAGAAAAAAACGATGGGAAAAAGTGACCGATTGCTTATTTAATTTAAGTAGTCACTTTTTTTTGTTGACTTGCCATGTGGCGAGTAGTTATTTTCATATTTAGAAGAAATCGATATTTATCGTTATCGATTATTAACGTATATACTATATTTATAGCGAGATTTATTATTTCCCACTTCAACGAAAATAATGTTTTTAAAAATATCACTATTAAGATACATCTATACATAAATTGGGCAGCCCTAGCAGAGAGCATACTAATAAAAATAGCTAACGGTCAAAAAATATTTCTATGTATTTTTTCTTAAAAAAGTGCTATTTATAAAATGTTACAATTTATGGGTTTGAATTTGCTGGTCATGGAGAAAGTCATTTTATCATTTAAAGACAGAATGTCATTTAAAAATATTGATTTTTAAAGTGCAAGGGTCAAAGCACGTTCTCACAGGAATATAGTGCTTAAACTGTTAATAAATTATTAAAATAATAAATATGCTTGATATGATATGACAATCAAAACAAGACATTTTATTGCATCACTTGTAGCTGATCGCGTTCGGTATATGTTTAATATTGAAGTAAATAATTGTTTTAATTAATATTTCAATTTTCTTTCCTTCATCTTTTCTTTCCTTCGTTAAACTATGAAAATATATAAGTAAATTGTAGGAAGTTTATCTAGACGTCAAAAATTAATTATTAAATTAATTCAAAATAACTATTAAATTGAAATCATTAAAATTTTCAACACCGTAATGAATCATTTGCCACCACTTTTTCAATTTACCCCGGATGTGACGTCACTTATTAAGAGCCATCATTTTAAAAATTACCATTAAATATATTAAAGCCCATACCTGCCAACTCTTCCGGATTTTCCGGAAGATTTTATTTTCATATTTAAAGTGGAAGTAATTATATACTATTTTTTCTTTTATAATCTTAATTTTTAAATGATATTGATCACCACTATTCTTACAAAAATTAAACACATATATTAATATGCGTTACTATCATGGTTGTCAACTTAAGTTTTCTCAAATACAACGTATTTGTTTGCTTAAAATTGAAGTTTTAATTCCATTTTAAAACCACTCGGAAAAATGATAATGGAAGGGATTAAAAGTTGGCAGGTATGAAAACCGCTTGTATTCCAATTTCGGTAATAAGTCCTTTTTTTAAAGATAACGACTGGTAACTCAATTAGTTTGCTTTTATAATATATGAGGAAGAAGCAAATTATACTTTACTATAAATTATCTAAATAATATAAATGAATGATTTAAAATTACAAGACAGTGATTTTTTTTGAGCATTAAATTGGTTACAGGAACTAAAATTAAAATGTTTTGCTACTTTTTACATAAAAACACTTTTCACAGAGCTGCAAATTGTGAACTTACTTTCCTCTGTTTTTAATGGATTAACGCTTTGCACCCCGATGTCGCTTTTGGAGAACCTTCAATACGCATCCGCCATAAATCAGATAAAATTGTGGCTACATTATGTTCAGATTTTCAAAAATTATTCAAATATGCTATTATACTTGAACTGAGTTTTATTACACTGAGAAGCGGACACTTCACAATTTCATCGGTGATTGTGCCCGTGGGCACCTGGAATAATGGCGTTATATTATTATGAGTAATATAAATGATTAATTTACTATATTAGTTTAATTTTATATTAGTTATAGCTATATTAGTTTTATATTAGTTATATTTTCAAATTAAACGAGATATTTTAACAACCATGGCATGTAAACAATTATTATAGAAGTCTTATTGCTTGAAAACTGTTTAATGCGTTGTATTTAAATAAGAGTGATATCAATCTACCATAGGAGACGAAACCATTGCCTCGTATTCAAGAGAAAACTTTGTCTTTGCCTTCACCGACGGTTCCTGAGATGAAACTCTTGACAACGGAGGAGCTGGTGTCAACTTTACTTTCCCAAAGAGTGGAAGCAAAAAGCAAGGAGGAGTCAAAATAGCTTCAAACTAAAATTGTGAACTCATTGCCATCCAAAAAGCCCTAGATGAGTACATAAATCTTGAAGAAAATGAAAGAGCCAAAGGGTTAATCATCTTCAGCGACTGTAGAGCTGCTCTTCGAGCAATTCAAAGGGGTTCGTCAGGCCTAATTATAAATATACACAGTACACTTCGTAAGATTTTCCATTTGAAGAAACAGTACATCATGCAGTGGATTCCCTCGCTTGTTGGCATTACTGAAAATGGGATGGCTGATGCTTTGGCAAAAGAGGCAAGACTATTTTAAACAACAGCAAAGTTACTCATTTCACTCTCAGCGATATCAATTCAGTGACTAAGGCAAAATTCAATGATAGGAAAATCCAAATTAAACACCAAAGCCCTGAAATCAGTACCAATAGAACTCTCACCAGCACACTAACAAGATTGCGGACAGGACACTTTAGGGGGATGAAGATTCATGGTGACGGAACAAGGACTTACTGTCTCTGCAAATATTTGCCCAGACATAGAACTAAGCCTCATATTTCTTTTCAACTGTCCCGCTATACTGGCTTAACTGCAGCAAATAAGTGACAATCTGTGGGCGGACTTATATGAAGAAAATTGCCTTCAAATTGCAGATGTTGTATATAGATAGGACCTTTGATCACATCTAAAATTCTTTTCTGTCCATGACACGACACCAACCAACCAACCATCAATATATCATGTATTTTGTTACATTTAATATAAAGCTCTTGTTTGTTAGTATACAATGAATTGGCTACTTATTTCTTTCTATATGAGACTGCGAAAAACATGAATGGGATTTTTTTTTAAAGTTAAAAAGTTTTGTCTTCTATAATCATCGCTCAAAATTTAAAACGGAATTTATCTTTTGTGCTTATCACAAAATAGTTATTGCGAACAGAGGCTCATTAGTGTAGCTTTAGTGTGCCGTTAACAATCAAATTAAATGTTTATTAATATGGGTGTAAAATTTTTATAATATTGGTTTCTGATGGCATAATTTAAAATGTCAAACCACTATCAATTGGCTAATTAATGTAGATCTAATGTGACATTAACAATCAAATTAAATGTTTATTAATCTATGTGCATAATTTTTATAATATTGTTTTTTGGATGGCATAATTTAAAATATCAAACTGCTGTCAATTGGGTGATTAATGTAGCTCCAATGTGACGTTAACAATCAAATTAAATGTTTATTAATCCATGTGTATGATTTTTATAATATTGTTTTTTGGATGGCATAATTTAAAATGTCAGACAGCTGTCGATTGGCTGAATAATGTAACTCTAATGTGACGTTAACAATCAAATTAAATGTGTATTTATATATGTGCGGATTTTATACTATTGTTTTTTTGGATGACATAATTTAAAATATCAAGCAGCTGTCAATTGGGTGATTAATGTAGCTCTAATGTGACGTTAACAATCAAATTAAATGTTTATTGATCTATGTGTATAATTTTTATAATATTGTTTTTCGGATGGCATAATTTAAAATATCAAATCGCTGTCAATTGGCTGATTAATGTAGGTCTAATGTGACGTTAACAATCAAATTAAATGTTTATTAATCTATGTGTATAATTTTTATAATATTGTTCTTTGGATGGCATAATTTAAAATATCAAGCCGCTGTCAATTGGCTAATTAATGTAGCTCTAATGTGACGTTAACAATCAAATTAAATGTTTATTAATCTATGTGTATAATTTTTATAATATTGTTTTTTGGATGGCATAATTTAAAATATTAAACAGCTGTCAATTGGCTAATTATTGTAGATCTAATGTGACTTTAACAATCAAATTAAATGTTTATTAATATATGTGCGGATTTTATACTGTGGTTTTTTGGATGACATAATTTAAAATATCAAACAGCTGTCAATTGGGTGATTAATGTAGCTCTAATGTGACGTTAACAATCAAATTAAATGTTTACTAATATATGTGTATAGCTTTTATAATATTGTTCTTTGGATGACATAATTTAAAATATCAAACAGCTGTCATTTGGCTAATTAATGTAGCTCTAATGTGACGCTAACAATCTATTTGTATAATTTTTATAATATTATTTTTTGGAAGGCATAATTTAAAATATCAAACGGCTGTCTATTGGTTAATAAATGTGGATCTAATATGACTTTAACAATCAAATTAAATGCCTATTAATATATGTGTGTAAATTTTATAATATTGTTTTTTGGATGGCATAATTTAAAATATTAAACCGGTGTCACTTGGTTGATTAATGTAGCTCTAATGTGACGTTAACAATCAAATTAAATGTTTATTGACCTATGTGTATAATTTTTATAATATTGTTTTTTGGATGTCATAATTTAAAATATCAAACCGCTGTCAATTGATGATTAATGTAGTTCTAATGTGACGTTAACAATCAGATTAAATGCTTATTAATGTATGTGTGTAAATTTTATTATATTGTTTTTTGGATGACATAATTTAAACTATCAAACAGCTGTCAATTGGGTGATTAATGTAGCTATAATGTGACGCTAACAATCAAAATAAATGTTTATTAATATATGTGCGAATTTTATACTTTTGTTTTTTGGATGACATAATTTAAAATATCAAACAGCTGTCAATTGGGTGATTAATGTATATCTTATTTGACGTTAACAATCAAGTTAAATATTTATTAATGCATATGTTTATGTTATAATATTGTTGACGAATAATCATCAATAAAGAGGAATTCTAGCCAGCTGTCAATTGGCTCATTAGTGCAGCTCTGATATGACCTTAACAATCAAATTCAATATAAATTAACATTTGTGCTTATGAGATAATATTGCTTTTGGATCTTAAATGAAGAAAAAACCCTTACTGCTGGCTCATTTGCGTAGCTCTTGCATGACGTTAACAATAAATTTATATCTTAAATACATGCGTGTATGCAATAATATTGTTTTCATATCGCTAAAGGCAAATTCCAGCCCGTTCTCAATTGGTCAGCTAGCTTTGCTCCAGTAATTGCTCCATTAATCAAATTAGTATTTATTATCATATACGATAATATTATTCTCGGATCATTACTAACAATAAATTCAAGATAATTGTCAAATACCTCTTTAGCAAAATTCGAGTGCAACGTTAACTATGAAATTTAACGTTTATCAATATTTCATAAATTCCATCTATCTTTGTAAGGTAAAAAAAATATTTTCTAGTAGTAACGAATTTTAAGTTATTTTTAGTTTAGTATTTTTCATTTAAAATAATTTTTCCGCCGCAATATATCAAAAATTCCTCCAAAAAATTCCTTTTTTGGAGGAATTTTTGATATGGGAAAAATGGGGTGTAGCTTAGGGGGGTGTAGCTTAGGGGAACAAATTTAGAGCTTTACCACTCATATAATGAACCTGACATTGTTAACTTTATTAAACGACAAATAATAAAATGGACAGGCCTCGTTATCAGAATGGACGAGGATCGTACCACAAAAATAGTTTTCAATGCCAGACCAGTTGGCACACGAAAAAGCGGCAGGCCAAACTTGAGATGGATAGATGGCCTAGAAAAAGACCTTTTGGTCTTAAAAACTCTAAACCGGAAAACACTAATAGGAAAAAAGTTAGCCTGGAAAAAACTTCTTGATAAGTTCAAGGCCCACCCTGGGCTATCGAGCCATTGATGAGGATTTATCAAAACTTCTAAGCGTCATAAGAAACGCTACTTAATAGCAGCACATAGGATAGGGGCTGCCCAGTAAAATTAAAACACTAGGACTAGCAGTTATCTTGTGAAGAGTAGGCGTAATTATATCCCTATTCTGCAAGTTTCACTATTTAATTCTCTCCCAATTTATTAAAACTTTTGCCGAAAGTAGAACTGGCATTTCTGATATTTATGCACTGAATCGAAGCTTATAATGACTAAATGCTTACATTTTGATGGGATATATAAAAAAAAACACTATAAATTCCTATATTTTGAAGGTAAAAAACACTATAAATGCTTACATTTTGAAGGGATATATATATAAAAAATACTATAAAAGCTTACAAATGCTTCCATTTTGATGGGATGTATATATGAAAAACACTCTAAATGCTTACATTTTGATGGTATATTAAAAACACTATAAATGCTTACATTTTGATGGTAAAAAACACTATAAATGCTTACATTTTGATGGGATATATATATAAAAAACATTATAAATTAAAGAAATGAAATTTCTATACGTACGAAAAAAGAATGAGATGTTTTGTAAGCTGTTTTTTTACACATTTTAACAAGAATTGAGCTTACAAAAAAGAACGTTTCATACTTACTTTTGAAAGATGAGTCTTTTAAGAAGGCTTAAAGAAAGAGAGATATGATGGAAAAAATTTCTTTCTATTCATTCCAAACAACCTGAAGTAAAATAGAATTGAGAGAAACTCGTAGTGAGGATTTGAGTTAAAAATATTATACGAACTTCCGAGGTTCGCGAGTTTTTTTCGTTCATTCAGTTTTTTTTCTGAAGCAATAAAATGACCGGAAAGAGATTCCGTGAAAGGTTATTTGTCTTGCCAATCGAACGCCACCTTTCGTTTCAGTTCGAAATGTTTTCTTTCGTCAACAATAATCTTCTTTGGGGGTTTAACTAAATCATTACACACAGTTTCACGAAATGAAGTGATTGCTAGTAGTAATAGTCTCTTATATGAAAAAAAAACATATCTAAACTTTTTTTTAGCACAGTATTAAACGATTTTTTTTTTCTTTACAAAAATATAACGTTATTTATAATTCCTTTCACGATTCTTAAAGGAAGGAACGAAAAATAAAGGAGGAACTGAGTTCAGCAATAGAATTTAAAGACGTTTTTTCAGTAAAACAAACAGTGTATTGAGCAGTTTTAACTCTTTTTCAAATGCCCAGGTGGGGTGACATTCGCCAATTCAGGAGCATTAAGTGGGCTAGCGTTGTTCCCACAATAAGGGCAGATAATTCAGAGAATGAAAGTCTATCCATACCAAGTCGGAAACGAACAAAAACTGGCACGAAAAGCAATTCATTCTAGCATTTTTTTTTCGAGAAACATTAAATTTCTGTAACTATTGAGATTTTTTTTTACAATTGTAGCATATACATAAAACTGCTTCTTTCCTGTGTAAAAATAGATATTGTTTAATAGTTAGAAAAAAAAAGAATCAATTTAGTCCTCCCGAAAACTAATTAAACTGCAAACCAGCTTTTCCTCTTTTCCTAACTCGCTTTCACCCATGTTTCTTACACATACCAAATTTTGACGAATGTATATTTCTCCAATCATAGTTGTATATAATGACTATATTTCTCTAACCATGCGTGTATATAATCAGAGATGCCAACTTGCTCCGCACAGCAAATGAATATTATCGAGTGGTAGTTTATTAATTATGATTCTTTGTTTAATAAATTCAATTCTTTAGATTGTTATCTACCACTATTTCTAAGTAATTCGTAGGCTTATATATTCACCACTTTAAAAAGTTAAGTCATGTTAAACCTGTTAAAAAGCAAGCAAAATTAGTCAATTATTTGCAAATTTTAACTTGTAGGTATCTACCGGCAGAGATGACAAATTGCTCCGCTTTGTAAAATAGTATTTTCTAGTGGTAGCGAAATTAAAGTTACTTTCAATTTAGTATTTTTCCTTTTAAGAAATTTTTTCACCACTAAATATCAAAAATTATAAGTATCATATAAAATGCAACATTGTGACATCTAACTTGACTATCCCCACTGCCCTAGACAAACTGTGTTCTCTGCACCAATGAAGCCCGGCTATACCGGGGGGAGGCGGGAGAGTGCACAGGGAGTGTCCCCCTTTTGTAAATAGTGTAAATATTCTTTCTTTATCTTTATCTTCAATTTGTTCCCTTTATTATGTATCAACTTGCGATTTATTTTTATGTATGACTCAGACTTGATTTTATCAATTATTGTTCATTCTGAGATATAACTTAATGTTAACGCAGCACCTCCCTTCCCTTCCACCACATATTATTCAATTTAGATGAAAGAGCAGATATCCATACATGGATAGGTACTCTGAAAAACTTGATTAGTTAGACATCTAACTACTGGTTAAGTAGGCGTAACTATCTTTCTTTAACGAATCTTACTATATAATTCGCTACCACATTTTTAAAACTATTCCAGAAAGCGGAGCAGTTGGCATCCCTGTTTACCGTTTATAAAATTATTTTGGAGCATCCGGAGCAGTTGCATACCTGCCAACTCTTCCGGAAGATTTTATTTTCATATTTAAAGTGGTAGTAATAATATACTATTTTTTCTTTTATAATCTTAATTTTTAAATGATATTGATCACCACTATTCTTACAAAAATTAAGCACATATATTAATATGCGTTACTGTCAAGGTTGTCAACTTAAGTTTTCTCAAATACAATGTATTTGTTTGCTTAAAATTGAAGTTTTAATTCCATTTTAATACCACTGGGAAAAATAATAATGGAAGGGATTGGCATCTTTGTATAATGACTAATGTATATTGCTCTAATCATGCTTGTATATAATGATTAAGTTCAAATTGATTGTACTTTTTAAAATTATAAAATGGTTTTAATTTATCAAGCAAAGAGCTTGACCTCTAGAATTGGCTACCACAATGTTGCTAAACAAAATGTCTGTAATCCAACTGCATATATATATTTCATACCTGCCAACTTTTAATCCTTTCCATTATAATTTTTCCCAGTGGTATTAAAATGGAATTAAAACTTCAATTGTAAGCAAACAAATACGTTGTATTTGAGAAAACTTAAGCTGACAACCATGATAGTAACGCATATTGATATCTGTGCTTAATTTTCGTAAGAATAGTGGTGATCAAAATCATTTAAAAATTAAATTTATAAAAGAAAAAATAGTATATATTTACTACCACTTTAAATATGAAAATAAAATCTTCCGGAAAATCCAAAAGAGTTGACAGGTATGATATTTTCATGATGTATGGGATAGGGGTCGCTGCGCGGCCCAGGTGCCCAGTTTCTCGTAAATAAAGAAAGTAAAGAACTAACAAATTTTATTTATGTGAGGTGGTCTATAAAATGATTTTAAAAATATAATTGATAAATCAAGAATCAAATATTAACCCTTTAGATCAGATTTATTTAAATTCCGAACTAAGAGGAAGCAATCAAATTAAAAACCTGGTAGTAAGTTTATGATTAAAAAAGTTTTCTTTGTTAAATAGTTACCAAATATAACCTGACACCTTCCCTAAATACTTAATCATATATAAAATGTGGTAGTCATCAATTTTTTATTTCATTCTGAAATGGACTGACAGGAAAATATTCTAGTCACCACTTTTCATTTATTGGTAATAAATGCATGACGAGTCTCAACTCGTCAAATGTACCCAAAGGGTTAAATAAAATCCTTTGTTACCTTTACGAAAACATGTTACAAAAAGTGTAAAAGTTGGTAGCTATAATTGGTTTTCTGATAGTGATAAGCAATATTGTTCTTTCTTTGAACGTTATGTGTGGCTACATTATTTTCGAAGTAATTTTACCAGTTTCAATCAAAATGAGGACTTAAAATATTTAAAGTAATTTAAACCTTTCAGTGGTGGTGGAATAATAATTGTCTAACTTAGTTTTGACGGTAATATAAAACCACTAAAATGGTAATAATCTTTATCTCTTAAACGAAATGGTTTTAAATCAACCACTTTTTATTTTGAAAAATTGTAAAGATACGATATATCTGATGGCTTTTCAGGCCTAGGTACTCCGTAATTTAAATTTAAATCGGCATTTCAAGAAATTTAAAAAAATTAGTTGAAAATGCTGCATTTTAACCCCTTGGGGACGGGTGATTCATAAAAGCATTCGCTCAAAATCAGGATGTAAAGAAATAAAAAGCGGTAGCTTTAATGTAGTCGTTGCTAATTTGACAGACTTACTTAGCTTTTACTTTAATTATTGTTAATTTAATCATATATATAATCAATGATAGTTCAAAATATAACTAAATAATTTATTTTGAACTAAGTAATTGTGAATTAAATAAATCAAATAATTATAACCCTACCCACCAATAAACTGCTAAAGAACTACTTTGGTTACCAGTTTTATCTTTTTACTCTGATTGATACGATTTTATGCTGGCACGTACTTGTGACAGTCGGCTCAAAGAGATTAACCCTTTCGCGCCGACTGTCACAAATACGTGACAGCATAAAACTGTATCAATCAGGATAAAAATATAAAACTGGTAATTAAAGTATTTCTTTAGCAGTTTATTTGTGGGCGGAATTATAATTGTTTGATTTATTTAATTCACCAATACTTTGTTCAAAATAAGACTATTTAGTTATACTTTGAATTAACATTGATTATATATGTGATTAAACTAACAATAATTAAAGTAAAAGCAAAGTAAGTCTGTCAAATCAGCAACGACTACATTTAAGTTACCGTTTTTTATTTAATTACAACTTGATTCTGATTTTGTACGAATGCTTTTATGAATCACCCGTCCTCAAGGGGTTAAATGATTTAATGTTTATATTAGTTCAAGCAGTATTTTAAAATACTCGGAGTGCAAAGGGTTAACTCAAATGTTAAATCACATAAATCGTCAACATTTTGAATATTTTGAGATGAATCTCCGGCCCATCGTACCATTTAGCTTTAAAGCTTTATTTCAAGCTTTTTAAAATAAAAGGGACTGATAAAGTAAGAAATTTATATACATATATAGATATTTAATCAAAATTTAAACTTTTTAATTTTTTTATTTTGATTTTTAACTTGTGGTTTATCTCCAAATAACGTTATTCAATTTAACATCAGATAGAGAAAAAAGTACGAGAAAAATGAAATTAATTTTTAACTCTATGAAAAAATTGACTGCCGTGAACCAAATATTCACATTTATTTAATTATTTGCTTAACTTCAAATATCAAGCGTTCAATTATTAATTAGCATATTTATGATTATGCTATCAAATCGTTGAAATTACATTGCAGTACGTGTGAAAATATAATCATTAGAACAGAATTTATGAGAATGTTCGCTTCATTTTGCGCGCTTTAAAGTAGCAATATTAAAAAACAGAAAAGACTAATGAAAGTAAGACTAATATATGACGAGTCGTTGCATTCCATTAAAATAAAGCAATCATACATAATAATTATTTATATTTCAGACTGAAAACTAAACTGATAAACATAATTAAAAGTAATCCATATTATTAAAAGTAAAGAATAACGTTTTACAAATTATTCTACCCCTCGTTAATTATTCAAACCGATAAAAATAAATTAAGAATGCTTTATTGTATACAATTGCTTACATACCAATGCCAAAAACTTTCAATTCATTTATTAAGAAATCTGCATACCAGATTTAATCAAAATTCCTCACACGAAATGGAAGTTTACAATTAGTCACAGAGAGACCCAAATCGATATAAAACACGTTAAATAAAAGAACTAATATTTTCAGGATATCGTAAATAATAACTTTTATTTCCGAATATGTTTAATTTATTTGTTAAGACAATAAAAAAAAGAACAATAAAAAAAGAACAAGAGAAATTCTGAATTTTATGTTTAAATAAAAAACGATATTGTAACCTGTTACATTGACTTAATTCTGTCGCACAAAATTTAGATTTTAATCAGGATTTATTTTATCTTGATGATTTAATTGCGAAATACTGATTAGCAATGGCAAGTTGGAGAGTAGGATTAAAGATTTAGTGGCTTGCTAAATTTTTTTAAAAAACTATATGAATAATTAATTATAAATATATGAATATAGTTAAATATAAATAATAATAAAAATATAATTAATATGAAGTCATATCTAGCGATTTTTAATTGCCGTTTTAATTAATGATGTAAAGCTGCGATGTATGATTTAATGCCCGACTAAAAACTGTTATTAAAAATGTAAAAAGTGGTAATCTATTTGTAGCTACATTTATTTACTGGAAACAATTCATATTTAAACATTCCAACCACATGAACTCAGAGCTAATCAGTGAGCTTGTGTCATTCTTAATATATCCGTTAGTATATTTCTTAATCCTATTATTAATATATTATATTATTATTACATTTATATATTATATTATATTATTATAATATATTATAATATTATTATATTTATATATTATATTATAATATATTATATTATTATATATTATATTATTTTCCTTAATACATTTCTTAATCTGTCTTTTTTTCCTACTTTTTAATTTAGGTGCGCCTTGCATATTTGTGTCAATAACAGTCTATATTCTTAAAAAAAAACTCCTGTATGGAAAATTTGATAGTCTATAATTGTTCATCATTGAAGACATAATTTTTTAATTTTAAGTTTATTTTACAGGCACTTTTAAACTATTTAAATTAAACACTTTTTTTCAATAATTTTGCAAATAAAAATTACTTCTCATTATGCTGAACATGCACAGCTTTTTTTCATAGTAAAAAGTTTTACCCTTATCTAGTATGATATATATGCAAATTTGGGGGTATATTCTTTAATTATCTTTGTTGGGATCGGACTAAAGTTTCCTCTTTCAGTGTCTGTATTTATTTCAGGACGCATGAACATACGTTCCTGAAGTTAGAAGACAGAAAATAAAGCAGGTACTAAATGACTTCATCATGTTTTAAAATTATTTTTATAAATACTATTTCTAGATTAGCAAATGCTACCACCCTTTAAAAAAGAATGTAATTTATATTCATAAAATATTCATTCAAGTAATAAATTAATTTTTTAAAGTTATTTTCATAAATTTCTGAAAACATTTTTTTACAAATTTTCATAGATTTCTTCTATTATCTAAACAAATACAGGCAGCTGTTAGTCGGAATTGCTACTGAAAAGAGCTTATTGTCATTGTTTACAACACTGATGAGGAGAGCTAGTGTGTGTAGATTTTATAAATTTGCAGAAAGCGCTTACTGACTATCATTTTAAACATATCTTGCATTTTTTTTTGTTAAAATTTTAACATTATCTTCATTTTGAATGGTAGTCAAACTGATTTACTTGATTAATTTTTATTTTTTAAGAGTTGTTTTGGCCACATTGGCCTCATTGATAGGGGACAATATAGGTTTGAGGGGCATGTGTGGCATATGGCTTCTTCACTGAATCTTATAAATGCACCATGACAACAAATTCTTTTCCAATTTAGATGAGATCGTAGCCGAAATTCATTTATCAACGTTTCTAAGTTCAGAATATTCTAAAACTCTCTCTCTTTTTACTAGCTGTTCTAAAATTTCACTCGCTAATCTCGTTCCTCAGCGAGTCTCGAACTGCTAGTATGAATTAAATCCTTTTGCCAACCAGCACAAACTGTAGCGGATACTTACGCATTAAATATCACAAAAATTAAACATTTAAAATCATTATTAGTGTCCCATTAAAGTTAAGTAAACGTATCTCTTTTTAATCATCGTTGTCTTATTATCGTTGAAGCGAAAAATATATATGTTTTTTAAAATTTACATGCGAAAAAAGGAAGCTATTACGTTACCATTTTAATTTTCCTCGAAGCCAAATCAATATATATATTCCAGATGTAAAATAATTTTTCTTTACTGAAATGCTTTTAGAATATTACATCGTAGAATAAAGCATCAACTAAAAAATTCTAATTATTCTGATTGTTTCTTTGATGCAGCGCATTATCACTTAACGACAAATACCTTTACCGAAATCTTCAATTTCGAACGATTCCTCATTTTACGTAAATCAAATATTTGACGCAATGAATTCCTAGTCAAACATTAAAAATTACACTCGGAAAACGTGTCTCACTGAGCGTAAGGAAATATTCTTTCTTCTCGGCACTGTCTTATCGTCTTTTAAGCGGAAAACATAAGGTAAAGCAACAGCAGCAGCTACCGTAAGGAGAAAGTGGCTTTTGAATATATTATTGTGCCCATTATTCTTTTCTTAAAAGACGTTAACGTGTTTCATTACAACTTGTGTGATTACTTATACTGTCTCATTTGCATAGGGGAGCAGAAAATTAAACTTTGCGCCAACATTCCACAGTTTTTTTTTCTTGCACACTTCTCTAAGCCTGAAATGAATTACTAATTACTAAAATCAACTAGGGTGAAGATAGTGTTTTGTTTTTCATGGTTAATTAGCATTAATGTGACCTAGTCTAATAAAGTTCGAGTTGTAATTTTTTTTTTTTTGATTAGGTAGCATGAAAAATTGTGTGAAAGGTTTTCAAAAATAGGTAATTTTTTGTTTAGATACTGAATGGCTGGGAAATAAAAAGTAAAAAGAGAATTACAACATAGTTTAATAAAAGTCGAAATAAAAATAAAATGCTTGAGTTAGTTTTCAGTATTTGACTCAAGTCGGCTAGACTACGAAGCTTATGGTTGCGGGTTCGAATCCGGCTCAGGACATGGCTGTTTTTAATTTATATTTTATATTCGTCGTTGAACAGCCAACCCAATTTTTTTTTACGGCTACCAATGTTCAACTCCGTAGCCTTGTAAATTTGAACCAAACCAGAAGACAAGGAAACTCCTGGATCAGTACCCTGAGAAGTATTGATTTGTTATGGGAACACGGAGGACTTTGCAACTCGACATATTTAACGTGCATCACTCACCAGCATTTACTACACGTGGAGTCTTCCGCCGGCAGGGATCGAACCCACAAACTCTTAGACATGGGCCAGTGCCCTACCAACCAGGCTATCTCGACCTGGACATGGACACTCCAGGACATCGATGGACATGGCTCAGGGCTATGTTTTGTCCTCTGTTGTATATTTTGTGAATGTAGCCCACATGATTAACGGGTATTGATGGCAGTTTGGTGTAGATAGGGTTGATCGCCATCTTGGTTTAGGTTCACACGTAACATTAAATGAGAAACCTTTTCAGCATCGTCCAGTGCGAAGAACGATTAGTTCAGTGCTGCCGTTAGAAAAAAAGAGCGTTTAACTCATATAACCGATCTTTAAATTAATTTTATTAGGTGTAGTAGCGAATGTTTTAGTTTTTCAAATATATGTTAAAAGATACATATATCTATGTTTTTATAATTATTTTATTCTTTAACTTTATGCAATGTTTTTAATTATTTTGTGAGCAAATTTCATAGTATAAACCCGAATTACATGTTCAGATGTAAAGCAAATATGGAGAAGAGACCGCATCTGCTTTGTACGGATGGATCATACAACTTGTATATGGACAAAAGCAATTTTGAAAATAACATACCATTTGAGACTTAATCTTTTGCTTACGACTGGTACAATATGTGAACCACATGTTATGGTACAACATGGTATACCATAAGCAAAGGATCAAGATAGAGATGTACTTGAAAGAGAGTCACAAATTCATAAAAATCAAAAATCAAGATTTAGAAGAAGTATGATTTAACAATACAGATCAAACTATAAAAACTGTACATAGTTGTATATCTAGAAAGTCAGAAGGGGTCAGTATGGCCCTTCTTATATTGTTTGTGTGTCACTTAACTAGAAATCAAAAATCCTAAAATAATAAATTTAATAAGAAACATATTAGAGACTCTGTCCACAAAACTTTATGGTATTTTAATCGATTTGATTAATTAAACTATTTTATTGAATGGGGCACTGACTTTTTAATTATATTTATACATTAGTTTCGAAATTAGTTTCTTTTTCTCAATAAATTATAAGCGAAAACATGTTGAAATACTCTTGTTTTTATATGAAATTGAGGTACTTTATAACTACAAAAGTGTACCTCATACTCAAAATTAGCCTGGGGTAATGGTGTTCCTACCAAAATACCTTAGAGGCCATTCTAGCCTCTCCCGTCATTCCTGGTATAAGTAAGGTATATTTATATATGTTCCTATAAGATTCACATATGAATGGACACATTAAATGGACACTTAAATTGGATCAGATTATGAAAAATCAGATGCACGCAATATTTCCTGAAATTTTTTTTCGAATTACACAGCAAATGAAAAACTAGAGGAAACAACCCTTTTTCCTTTGTTTATTAGTATACATTTTTTTTTCCAATTGGAAACAGAAAGTTCGTATCTATTTATTTTTGTACTACAAATTTAAAAAAATGTAAAAATTAAAATTTAAAATATATTAAACATGATAGAAGTTAGAATATTTCCATCAAAAAGCAAAATTCTAAAAAAAAAAGAGAAAAAAACGTGTCAACATTTTGAAATATGTAAATTTTGAAATTAAAAATGTTAAACTACACATTTTAAAATAACTTATTTACAGTTCTTTTTTGAGTGAAGCTTCCCTTAAAACAACTTCATAGTAAACTGAAATCAAATTGCGCTGGTGGCATAAAATACAAGAGACACGTGGAACTCGAAACAGTGCCTCATTAGATGAAAGTACTCTAACTTTTTGACGCCGCCACCGCGTCCTTAAGGTAGAAAACATTACTTACCTGACCACAAACACTAGAACAAGCGACTACTGACTCCTAACATTATTCCGTTTGCTTAAAAGACGTTAACATGTCTCAGTCTAATCTGCGTGATTGCTTTTACTATCTCATTTGCATAACCCTCTTTCGAAGATAGGACATTAGGGCAGTGTGCATTAGGAAGGCAGTGATCCATTCATACATTTTTTTTCCTGACGCTTAAATTACGACCAAAAATACATTTTGGTATTTTTTATTATAAAAAACAATCCAGTAGTCAGGCCCCGCGCTAAGGATTTCAAATTATTAGCCTGAAAATTAGCCAGATTTCAAAAATATTCGCCAATTTTCGAAATTCTTCGCCAAATGCAAGTGTGGCGCATCTATCGAAAATTAGTGTAATCGAATAGAAAAGTACTGATTTGTTTAGAAAAACTCATTTTGACGCAATTTTGAGGATTGAGTTAAATATATATTTTTCTTTCCAGTGAAAAACTTTTTACTAAACGCCAATACTTCCACCAAACACAATTTTATTCGATAAAATTTACCATTCCATCGTATTTGGCTAGATGGCGAATACTTAGAGCAGACCCTGAGTAGTTACTAAAAAATCTGCTAAATTATCTGAATTATATTTGTAAGAAAATATAAAATAATAATAATAACAGTTTGAATTCGTTTTTATTCATATTAAAGAACTTATCAATAACTGATTTTGCAAATTAAGGAAATTTCAATGATGATTTCAATGATGAATAAATGTTTTTCTTACATCTAAATAAGTGTTGCAAATCAGTGCTAATTCGAGAAATTATTGTTTTAAATTGAGTAGTTTTTGGACGATTTTACCTTTAAAGCAGAAAAAGACACCGGTGTTTCTTGCTGTATTTCATAACCATAAACTATTAAAATACTAAAAATAATATTTTTCGCTTATTTAGCCATATATTAAGACAAAAGAATTAAAAAAATATGAATATGAAAAATATGTTTAATAAAAAAATGGCGCCAAAGAGTTAAAGTCACGAAAGGTTCAACTTTCCTTTGACAAACTTTTCTTTTTCTTTCTTACTTCCTTCAAAAAGGATGATTTATAAAGATGAGCTAACTTATTAACATTAACTTATTAGTTAGCTCTGATTACTCTTATTGACTTTTTAATTTTATTTGCTTCCTTGCATGTTACTTCAGCATAAAACAAAGTAAATGTATTCTTATATTAATCAATTACGTAATCTATCAGATTTCAAGTTCAACATGTGTATTAGATTAGATTAAGGCTCCTATACTATCAGAGCTGACCTATCAAGCAATATTGGAGCAAAAAAGTACGCAAGTTAACGTTAGGTGAGTATTAGTTATGTTATTACAGAGATGCCAACTGCTCCGGACACGCCAAAATAATTTAAAAAACGGTAAATAACTACAAAGTAAATCTTGCAAATGGTTGAAAATATTTGCTTGCTTTTAATAATGCATACCCTCCAACTGCTACGGAATTTCCGTAGTTTCAGAAATCTTCTTTTCAGACGGTAGCAAAATTAATGTCTTAAATATTTAAAAAAATTTATTTTAGCGTAACTTGTCCACTATTACTTATAAAAGTGCAGACCATATGGCTAGATTCTTAAGTTCTGATAAAAGTCTTATGAGAGATCCATTTGCTTTAAAAATTTCTACTTTGGTTCGCTACCACTAGAAAGAATTATTTTCAAAATCCTCTTAAGTTGGAGGGTATCAGAGATGCCAACTGCTCCGGACGCGCCTAAATAATTTAAAAAACGGTAAATAATTACAAAATAAATTTTCAAACATTTGACTAATTTTGCTTACTTTTTAAAAGGTTTAGCATGACAAAGCTATATCAAAGTGGTGAATTATATAAGCCTTCGAGTTATTTAGAAATAGTGGTTGATAAAAACCCAGTAAATTGAATTTATTAAGGGAGGAATCACAATTAATAAACTACCACTCGAAAATATTTATTCGCGGTCCGGAGCAAGTTGGCATCTCTGGGGTATGAATTATTAATGTAAAGCATTTAATAAGTACTCTGAAGTGGTGAATTATATAAGGCTACGCATTGTTTAGAAATAGTGGTGGATTAAAATCTACTAAATCGAACTTATTAAACCAAGAATTACAATTAATAAACTACCACTTGAAAATATTTATTCGCTGTGCTTATGTTAGCTCTTTGCTCCAACAATAAATGAAAAGTCGGCCTGTCTAATTCAGGGGCTCTAGCTGGGCTCGAAAAACCACCCGTCCGCCCGTCCTCGGTGGTCAAAAGTTCTCCGCGGACGGCCATTTTCCCGTCTTGGCCTTTGTCATTTAAATTATTTCATAAAAGAAATAAATTATTTCATAAAAGAAATACTAGGTTACTATTAGTAACCTAGTACTTCTTTTATTACTGTATAATGTAATCCTAGTATGTATTTGTATTCCTAGTAACTACTAATTCATTGTGCAAATTATATAAATGTTTGTAATAAATAAGAGAAAATTGTATTTTTATTTATTAAGAAGCTACAGGTTAGTTTCAAAGGAGGATGGGTACATTGTTGGACAAGCCGTTCTCGGGGACGGGTAAAATTTCTGAGGTTTTTCGAGCCCTGGGCTCTAGATTAGATGGCTCAGCTTGGTCAGAGTGACCTTTTCCGTACCCGGGCTTGATATGGGTTAGTTAGCAGTTGGAAGTTTCGGGCTCAGTATATGGCAGAAAATTTATATGTTTTCTTACGAACTTCAAAATAATTAGATATGTAAAAAGTTTTGTAAAACTTTCATTTATTAATTGCAAACAATGACGAGTAATTAAATGTCATTATCCGTAAAATAGGTGACCCCAATAAATATCTCTTATAACTACTGGAATTTTCACCTTATTTAGAAATGGCTTTTGTTGGACACATTAAATCTCGAATGGGTGATCTTATGATGAAAGAGATGAAACTTATCTCAGATATCAATGTTACCTCTTCCAAAATATGTTGTTGTTTTTTTTTAAAAAGAGAATCTTTATTTAATTCTAAAGAGTGTTCAGTACTAGATAAATTTATCTGAAACTCCATGTGATTAAGAACCAAATATCTGATATGTTGGAAACTGTATATGATAAAATACCAAATAACTAAGGTATCAGAGAGTTAACTGTTACTTAACGTTCCAATGAGTATATACGTTTCTTATGCTTATATGTTTTTGAGGATTACATATTTATATCTGAAGATTTATATCAGAAGAATATCAGTTAGATTTATCTGAAATTGTACCCTATAAAATACCAAATTTCTAAAGTATCAGAGAGATAAATTTAGCTGTTATTTAAGATGTGAATACGCTTTTACGTATATACGCTATTAAGATGTGAGTATATACGCTTTGATAATCCAAATATCCAAAATAATCCGAATATCCAAATATCTGAAATATCCGAGAGATAATCCAAATATCTAAAATATCAGAGAAATTTACCTGTATTACCTGATAAATTTACCTGTTTACCTGTAAGTATGTTAGTTAACACTCATCAGATATGAGTATATACGTTTGGTACATCATCTGAAACTTTTTTCAAAAATGCATATTTTATATTTAAAGATGAAAAAAATGTTAGTCAGATTTATCTGAAACTGTATCTGATAAAATATCAAATATCTAACAAATCAAAGATATAAATTTAACTGTTATTTAACGCCCCTCATATATGAGTATATACGTTTAGTGTATATGAAACTTATTGAGGAATACATATTTATACCTAACGATGGCAAGTATGGGATAGATTTAGTTAAAACTATATCTGATACAGCACCAAATATCTAAAGTATCAGAGAGATAAATTTACCTGTTACTTAACACTCTTCATATACGTTTAATATGTAGAAAATGTTTTAAAGAATACATATTCATATCTGAAGCTGACAAAGTATCAGATAAATTTATCTGAAACTGTGTCTGATAAAATACCAAATATGTAGAATATCTGGGAGGTAAATCTGCTCGGTACTTTTTACTGCACCGATTTGAATCTGTACTTTTCAAATCAATTTTAAGAGTAATCATTCAAGTCGGACATGTACATTCGAGACTATACATTCATTATATACATTCAAATACATACATATACATTCAAGACTTTATTTTAAAGAGTATATCCATATCTGAAGATTGCAAAATAGATTGATCTGATGGTGATAATGGATACGAATATTGATTCGTTTGGTACATGAATATGTCTGATCTAGTTTGATCTGATGGTAATAATTAATAGAATTGTCTGATGGTGATAATGGATATGAATATTGATTCGTTTGGTACATGAATATGTCTGATCTAGATTGATCTGATGGTAATAAATAATTAATAGATTGATCTGATGGTAATAAATAATTAATAGATTGATCTGATGGTGATAATTGATACGAATATTGATTCGTTTGGTACATGAAAATGTCTAAATTACAATCAAATATATACAGAATAAACGAGAAACACATACGTGAACTGTTCATTGTGTATTATTACATTCAAAGCAATTAAAAATATATAATTGAATACATAACTCTTATAATCTCTTTAATTCACCGAACTTAAAATATAACCTCGTTTAATACCTATTCGCTTCGCAAATTAATTACTCCGCTGTGTACTTATGTGTCTTTACCAAGAGACTTATTTCTGAAAAATATGCTTTAAATGGTCCTTTCAAATGCAATTTAAGAAATATATCGCTTGTTTGTGAATCATAAAAAGAAACAAAGCATTGGGTAATGAGCGAAAACGCCATTACTCTCAAGTGCTCAGTTGGAAGACAGGTTTTAAAATGACTTTAAATACGCGAAAAACCAAAAACCTTCAAATGAATGAAGTTTGCAGCAATAAACTAGGCTCATTTGCGTGAAGAAAGTCATTTATGAACGG
Organism: Parasteatoda tepidariorum; assembly: GCF_982258835.1. NCBI lineage: Eukaryota > Metazoa > Arthropoda > Arachnida > Araneae > Theridiidae > Parasteatoda > Parasteatoda tepidariorum. Next base: position 95,495,281 of record NC_141759.1, on the reverse strand, counting down.
TTTTCCCTTTAAACGTACATTTATTTCGAACAATAAAATAAAACGAACAAGATTTTCCATTTCATTTTGAAATTAAAGTTGGAATCGTTGTTGATGCAGTTTCTTATGGAATTTCTTGAAATATTTTATATGAACTAAGAAAGAAATGTGTTTTTGCTTGTTTGAGAAAAAAAAATATTTAAATAGGTAACGCGTATTTTTAAAAAATAATAACGTTTATAAAAAAGAGTTCGTTGTAATAAAGTGAAGAAACAGGATTATCACGTCATCTTAGTAGTCGTTTTTAATAAAAATTTCGTTTGAAAATAATTCTTGATTCTGAAAATTTTTTATTTAATTTTGCAACCAAATTAGATTACGAAAAGAAGGAAAATAAAACTAGCACCTAAGCCTCAAATTCTGTTTAAGAATTTTACGAATGTATTCGAGGTTATTTGTATCAGTTAAACTTAATTTGTGTTCATAAGTCTTGCGTTTTTTTTTTACTTAATCCACTTAGTACGATTCGTTTAATATCGCAGTATTTTTTTTAAAGAACAACTTCGTAGAATGAATCTGATCAATATTCATGAGTGCTTTAGAGCCAAATTGTAACAGTTAAATGCACTCCAAATGCTGTTTTTCACATAATTTATTCAATACGACTTCAAAAATATGAACTATGTGGAACAAAATACAGAAAGACTACGCTCAAAATTATTGGAATTTAACGAAATTTTTTCATAACGATTTATTTGATATCGTTCTACTTTTTTTTAAAAAAAAAGTGAAAAGGCAAATTTTAGAATAAAATAAAATGATAAATACTCTGAAAGCTCATGGATTTGTTTGAAACTTAGCTACATCAGTTGACCTGGCTGCTATTATTTAAATAATTTTTTCAGTGCGATTTGTTTGAAATCGTTCCATTTTCAAGAAATGGAGAAACAGAACTAATACACCAGTCATTCCGACCATCAGGTAAAGAAAGAGCACGTGTTTAGAAAAAACAAAGAAAATTATCGTAAATTTGCAAGTTTGTCGAGAAAAATAAGAAAGAAAAAAAATGTTTTTTTTTCGGACGAATTACAAAAAAAAAATTAAAAATTTCACATGGAACACAAATACAAAGCAAGAAAAGAAAATACAGTGTATACGCTTAAAGACATTGTAAACATATAATAAAATAGAGACATATAAAAGATAGCAAATAATAAAATAGAGACATATAAAAGATAGCAAATAATAAAATAGAGGCATATGAAAAAACTAATAAAAGATACTATTTTTACTTTTTTGGCAATATTCATATTTTCATTCGAATGAGCAGAATTTTGTTACAAAATATTGTATATTGTTCATTATTTCGCTAATTTTGTGTCATTTATCAATTTGTCAGCATTTCCGTGTGTTTTTGAATAAAAAGGATTTAGGAATTTTATTGCCCATTAAAATAGCCTATGTTTCTCAGCTCATAATTATGTTATACAAATCAGCATTCTTCGTTTAATAATATTCATCAAATTTAAAATTTTGATTTGAGTGACGAATTATGTACTGTCGGGAAAGGAAACCCGAATTTTTAATAATTTTGGGTTTTAATGATGTCCAGAAACTATTGCAAGTAAGAAAAAGAGTTAAAATTTTATGAAAATAAAAATATTTAAAAATTGGTCAAAAAGCTCAAAAAGTTCCGTATTTGGAAGACCTCTAATTTTCCTAGCAAATGATAAGCGTAGAAATATCATGATTAGGACACGCTTATCAATAGAGCGAAAGTTATACTCATTTTCTTACCATGGTAGCAAAATACCCAGACGGTATTTTGTTACAACAAACGATCCTAGTCCTCACAGTTCCAAGCTAACCCCAAAATTGCTGGGTAATAACGGAATAAATATTTCAAAGTAACTTGCTCCATCTACTGATCCCAGTATCATAGATCATTTGTGCGAAACAATGAAAAAAAAAACAACCAGGAAAGAATACAATTAAAGAAAGGAAGTAAGACTTGGAACAAACATGGGACGAAACAATTTTCGACTCTTTTGGAGTATTTCATAGAATGTGTGAAAGATCGATTCAAAAAGTTACTAGTGCTAAACGAAAAAAAAATTTTCAACTGATTATTTTTGTTTTATGTTGTATAGAGATAAAACGCCTTGAGAAATTTCTTTTTTTATTTGTTTAAATTATGTATTTTTTGGAAGTCTCAATTTCTTTGTCCCACACCATAACAGTAAATGTTTGCGTTGGGCTAAGAAGGAAAGCTCACACTGAAGACCTGTTTTCTTCTGTGCGTCTTGCGTTCTTTCATTTGATCATTTCGCACCAAGTTTAATTCCATTTATAAACCCAGAATTAATAAATTCAGTTAGCATAACTAACTTAAGTTCAATATTATGCCCAAAAGTTCAATATTATGAATAATTCTTGGCAGTAGGTAAAATTTTGAAAACATTTTCCCCTCTCTTTCCACCCAAAAACTGGTTTTAATAAGTAAATTAATTTCATGTAATTATCTAAATGAATTTATTTTCTTAAATCAATGTAAAATATTTAAATATGACAAGACTTTTCTAGAAAATAATGGCCATATAAAGAGTAAAACAACAGTCAAACAATTTTTGGAAAAAAAGAAAACGGTCACTAAACTATTTTTCATTGCAGATCTCTTTTCTCGATTGGCCATATGTTGCAGAAGATCAAGTTGCGTCGACATCCGATCTCCATAACGGACGCAATATTTGTCTGAACAAGGTTACTAACTGTGACGGTCCTGTATGTACTAAGCTGCAACGATGTACGTCTTCCAGATCGGACACAATGTACTAAACGGTGTATAAGCATCCTGTATATACACAGTTGCTGCATTGACTTCTATCCTTTTGGAGCGGACAAAATATACACTGTAACTAATAATAAGCATCCTGAGTTTAAAATCAAAATGTTACAGCAACTTGAAGATTTTATCATGTAAAAACACATTTATTTTTCAATACATGTTGAGTATTTTCAGTACACAGACATAGAAATATAAACTTAGTAGAATTTTCTTTCCTTCACGTTCATAAAAATTGTTTTGATCCGTGGACAAATGTTTGGGTTACATTTTCTTAAGGCCGAAAATGCCACTTCCTTTTCTAGTTGAAATGCGATTCAATTCCATCATCCTCTAGACAGGAAAATTAATGATGGAGCGAGAATTCTTTGTTACCAAACTTACTCAATTCAATCGCTTTTTTCATTGTCTGGAATGTGTTTACGTAAACTTCGGATTTTTTTTCACACCCAAACAAATAAACAAAAATACATGTATCCCGAATTGCTTTTTTCTCTCGATAAGAAGTATTTATTTTACTCCTCAATACCAACTTAAACGTAAAACTAAATCACGTACTAAAATTCCATAGTTGCCAACGTAAACGTTTCCTGCGGTTGACTTTCGATAGTGGTACCAATAGGTAGAGTTTAATGTTTAATGTTTGATTTAATAAATGTCATTTAAAATTACTTTGTCAATCGCGACATATATATAATTCAAACATATAAATAAGTGAATTGATTTGTGTGAGGTGATGATATTCAAAGCGAGCGGAAGCTAAACAAAATTTTGCAAAATGAAACAAATTTATATGTTGTGTTTCTTACACTATTTTAAATCTTTTTCAAACAGCATAGTTATGTAATTATTTTATTACACTTATGTTGGCAGTTATGTAATTATTTTATTATAGTTCTGTAATTATTTAACATGTAATTATTTAAAACAAGTAAATTTGCGTAAAATGATGTGTCTGAGTTAAAAGTTTGCAAAATAAAAATACATATCCTTTTGAAGGGACTAAAGGACATTTGTTGAAAGATATAAAAGATATTAGACAATTTAACACGTTGCTACTCAACTGAAAATTATCACATTTTGCATGTCTGAAAGCGAGATGAAAAAGAGAAAATAAAGATAGTGGAACTGTTTCAATAACAGATAATTTTTGGGAGGAGTAAATCTATTCTTAGCAATAAGCAATTTACTGCTATCAATGTTTTTTATACAATCAGCGGAACTAAATTATAAATTTAAAATTTTTTTACAATGGAGGATGTAGAATGTCATTGTTATTGTTCTTATCTTTGAATTAACTCATTGATACGTAGGCACAGAAATCGGTCCATGTATGAATAATGCCCATATGAAAAAGGTGGTAGTATATATTAGTTTTTCAAAGTGGATATATTTCTCTATTACCTACCACTTTAGCTTTAGTAGAAACACTGTGCGCTGACTTCAGATAAAATATAAGTATTTATAATATTAATATATTATGATAAGCAGAAATATCTTTATTTGTACGATATAAATTTTTATAATGAAGCACATGTGCTACCACTTTTTTTCCTTTTGGCAAAAAGAAACCGTCCTTTTTTTAAGGACGCTACTCACAAATAGGATAAGATAGTATACAAAGTAAGAGAAATGATACCTATAAAATTTTATTGTTTTACTTAAAAACCTTGATACTTTTATTTTTAGTCATTGTTGAAGATCGACCTTTAAAGAATGAAGCCATTGTTTACACCGTTTATGCTTTACATAGTTTTTATTGTTTAAAAATTATTTAATTTTTGGTACCCCTTTTCCATTTTTGCCTGTAAGAAAAACTTCGAAAATCATTACGCACTTTTCTTTATAAGACTGGACATCAATTAATTTTTTGAATACACAATTATAATTAATAACATAAACTTGGCCAAAATTATATAATAACTATCACTTGGGTAAGTAAACCTTTATTGTTACAGTTAAATATTTTGTTAATTTCATTGCATTAGAGTCTTTAGAGACAAACTTAACAAAATAACAAATGAAGTTAAGAAATATAGCTATAAACTTATAAAAATTTGAAGTCAACTCTAAGAACTCTAACATAAAATAAGAGTAGTGTTGTTTCAATATGGGAAAAGATATAAAACTGGAAGTAAAATCATTTTAGTCCTGAAACATTTGTTCCTTGCGAAAACAAGCTAGATATAAAACGATTACGCTACCACTTTTATTGGTATACAAACACTTCTCAATAAGAAAATGCAAATTTAAAAAATTTAAGAAACTGGTTGTAAAAACATCTCTTTTTTCGTCTTTACCTCTAGCGAAGTAACTACCCGTGACGTCCAAACCTTTTTCATGGTTATAACACATGTTTATACAGGGTCTTTATAATTAAAGTTCCACTTTGAAATCGCTATAAAAATAAAACTACCCGACCAAATGTCACCAAACTTGGTAAATGTCTATAAGAGGTCATGGGATTTTAGTTCCCGCAACAAGAAAAAAAAAGAAATTCAAAAATTCACCACCAGCGGAGAATGGCGCTGTATGCAATAGTGTTAAACAAATTTGAAATATGTAAATTTGTTTTACACGTCTTTTACCGTAAATTTGCCGTAAACCTTGCGGTGTCATTGGACCTCAGCGTTTTCCTCTTACAGTACGGAACTTTTGTAAAGCCCTCCGTTCATTGCTGTCGCATTCATAGTAACATTTTACGAGCAAAGCACGGTCTTGCATGGTAACAGACATTGTCGACTCAGAACACTGACAGCTCAGACAAGGCGACTCACTTTTATAACTGCAAAGTCACATGACGTGTAAAACAAATTTGCGTATTTCACATTTGTTTAACACTATTGCATACAGCGCCATTCTCCGCTGGTGGTGATTTTTTTTTTTTTTTTTTTTTTTTTTTTTTTTTTTTGCGGGAACTAAAATTCTATGACCTTTTATAGACATTTACCAAGTTTGATGACATTTGGTCGGGTAGTTTTATTTTTATAGCCATTTCAAAATGGAACTTTAATTATAAAGACCCTGTACTTGTGGAATGCGTTACAAGAAAGTATATGCCGTAACTGGCAGTAAGTAGCGTTGGCGAGCGTTAGCGAGCAGGGGGCGGAGCCTCTTAGTTAAAATATTATTTCAATAAATAAGAGAAAATTCATTCTTGATAGAGAAACAACTATATGAAGTTGCAAGAAAATTGGATTTGATTGGACCATTGTATGAGATATAAAAATTAGTACCACAGACCATTGTAAAGTATATATCTTAAAGCCAAACATAAAAGAAAACCTAGAATGGAACTTTCGTATTAAGCGTTTATTTAAATTTACAGAATAGGTTAAACTTTTCCTTTAAATCACATGTTTATTACGAACGCGTTTTACATAGATTATTGTACCATAAAAAATAAATAAACCAATATGATTTCATCATCATGATGAATATGCATCTTACGACAACTACTTCAAACTTGATCATGCAAGATGTCAACTAGTGGCATCTGGATCTTTTTCTTTTGTTTATTCGGGATCATAATCCATAAGGAAGTTATGTCAACAATCATAAAGTTAATCAGACAAGTTTTATATCACAATTACTAACACAATTACTCAAAGTATAATATAAGAGGAAGGCATAAACTAACTATAAATAAATGTATAGAATTCGGAAAATATCCTGAAGCTTTATACTGAGCCCGATCCTTAGTGCAATGTTTCATTATACTCTAATAAAAATAACTGCAATTACATTGAAAGATTATCTTAATTTTAATACTTGTTATAATAATAACAATATTCTTTTCTTACTAATATATTATATTGAATTACTTAATTATTTAAAATTTAAACGAAAAGCAAAGTCATAAATCTTATTAAATTTCCAATAACTAATTTATCATTTGTAAGTTTTTTTTAATTTTATTATTTTCACAGAATTCAGCATGAGTTACAGAAACGAACATATGAAAGAAACAGGCGGTAACAGGAAAAAAAGATTTGAAAATGAGAAAAAAGGATATAGTGATCCCACAGTTTTGGTTGGGCAGTGGTTCGAAGAACGTGCTCGCAAAGAGGTGATTTTTATTTATTTATTTTGGATTTCTTTTTATTTTTTGAGAGAAACCTATAGATAAATCAAAATTTAAAGATAAGATTTATGGATTTTATTAGATTTTACTAGGACAGATTGTTAAATTTTGACTTAATTTAGTAGATAATTTATCCTTTGATAATGCAAATTAATTTTATTTCGAGATAACAGCACGGTATTTTGTAATAGGATTCGAAAAAAAAAAGCTTGTCAACATTCTCAGCGTTCTGCTAAACCAAATACTGTCTGATAAGTTTAGTCCAATAGGTTCGCAACAATGCAGTAGCATAAGTTTGTCCAAAGCTGATAAAGTAAGAGTGTTAACTGATTACGAATATGAAGTTTAATTCACAAAGCTGAATCTGATTAGTATAATGGTTTTACAAAAAATAAATTGACAATATTTTAAAAATATTTACTATGGAGATTCCTGTTTGCGAGCTAAATGAAGTCATAAAAGTTTAAATTCGGATACAAAAAATTTTATCACTGATAAAAGTGAGTGAAAATTAATAAAGATAAAATTGGATAAACAAGGTAAAAAGGATTGAAAATAAATTATATATTTATAAAAAAAAATGAACATCTGTTGTATATTTTTTCACGCATTGAAAGTGGTTCAGGTATAACATGGGTGAAAGCCCTTATATAGCAAGACGGAAAAGAGAAAAACCTGGTACGTAAAACATTTCATTCCAGCATTTTTTTCGAAAAAATGAAATATCTGTAACTATCAAGATTTCTTTTATAATTCTGGCATATATATATAAAACTGCTTCTTTTCCAAGATAAAGTAGATATTGTTGAAAAATTTAAAAAAAGAATAAGTAAACTCCTCCCCAAAACTAGCTATAACTGAAATGGTTTTACTACCAGCCTTTCCTCTTTTCCGTCTCGCTTTCACCCCTGAGGTATAAATACGTTTTTGAAATATCTGCGATTGATACAAAAGTTTAAAAAGTGGTAGCAAAACTACTCAGTTTCCGCTCTGCTTTTCGAAGAAATTATTCATTAGTGATTACCAAGATTATATATGATTCAATATATTTGTAATCAGTACTACAATTGTTTGTCCGCATATTTGCTTTAAATTGAAGTTATAACGGCATACCTGCCAACTCTCACTCTTTCCAAGAATGGATTTTCAGAGTGGTTGTAAAACAATAAACGAAAAACAATCTGACTCAAAAATTTATTTTTATTTTGATCCCATTGAAATTCGTGTGCAAGAATTATTATGCTTATATATATTTATTGAAATTATTTATACTTAGTGGTGGAGAAACTCACTTATAATTATCGTTATAATTCAAAAAGTTAATTGGAATAACATGAGTATTGCTACCACTTTAAATATGAAAATAAAATCTTCCGGAAAATCCGGAAGAGTTGGCAGATATGTAACTGTAGTGACGAGTTTGCACCAACTTTATTGAAATTTTTCTTTCCACTTCTTTTTAAAATTTTTAATTTATGACAGTTGTAATGCATTTTAGCGAGGAGTAGCTTCTGCGCGGCCCAGGTGCCCAATTTTTTATAAATAAATAAAGAAAGCGAAGAGTAGCTTTACCAGCATGTTTGCCACATCAATGTATTTTACCTTACTTTATGTAATTTAATGATGAATGGGATAGGTGCTCAGTTTATTTAAATAAAGCAAGCAAAGAGTAACCCAACCCCTTGTGGGTCTGATCAGGGCGAGGTAAATACGAGTAATTTTTAGTGTAGAGAGCAACCCGGTACGAGTGGTAATAATCAGGACGATCGGGACTTTAACACGTTCACGCCAGGAAAAGAGAAAATACTGGTAGAAGAACTATTTCAATATCAGATAATATTCGGGAGGAGTTAATCTATTCTCAACAATAACAATTCACTGTAGGGAAATTTATCACGGCGAAGAAGCAATTCAATATAAAAATTACATCCGTTGAAAACAATTGATGGGTATGGAGTTTTATTATTCCCGGAAAAAAAACTAAAAAAATGAAATTTATTGTTACCAGTTTTTACTCTGGTGCGCTGCCAAGATGAGACAATCTAGCGTGACCCATCGGTGGGTCACCCCGCCGTGAACGCGTTAACAGAGGTGCACTTTTTTGTTAATGAAATTTTTTATGATCTTGTCTTTTCTCATCTCGAATTTTACTAATTCTTCTCATATTTTAAAAGTAGTTATTCTTCTTGTAAATATTGTTCCCCTACTTGTTAATATGTATTGTATTTTTCTATACAATCAATTATTTGTTATTACCATGGCAAAGTGCCACCTGCGCCATTTAATTGTTGCATTTCTATTGTTTTTGCTTAAGTTCTCATTACAGGATGAATGGGAAAAGGGCCAATATTGGCCTCAGGAGCCCAGCTTGATCAAACAGACCAGACCAAGACAGAGTAGCCTGCGTGCAATAAGTTAAAATAATCATAATATAATTACATGATTAATTATATGCGTTGCATAAGTAAATACCATGGTACTTCGATATTTGTTCCCACCCACTTAAAATTCTTTTTCAGAAACCGATCTTTAACCCCTTGGGGACGGATGATTCATAAAAGCATTTGTACAAAATCTGAATCAAGTTGTAATTAAATAAAAAACGGTAACTTAAATGCAATCGTTGCTAATTTGACAGACTTACTTTGCTTTTACTTTAATTATTGTTAGTTTAATCATATATATAATCAATGTTAATTCAAAGTATACCGAAATAGTTTTATTTTGAACAAAGTAATGGTGAATTAAATAAATCAAACAATTATAACTCCGCCCACAAATAAACTGCTGAAGAATTACTTTGATTACCAGTTTTATCTTTTTAACCTGGTTGATATTTAAATAAATCAAACAATTATAACTCCGCCCACAAATAAACTGCTAAAGAAATACTTTGATTACCAGTTTTATATTTTTACCCTGATTGATACGGTTTTACGCTGTCACGTATTTGTGACAGTCGGCGCGAAAGGGTTAACCCCTAGGGACGGGTGATTCAGAAAAGCATTCGTACAAAATCAGGATCAGGACGTAATTAAATAAATAACGGTAACTTAAATGCAATCGTTGCTAATTTGACAGACTTACTTTGCTTTTACTTTAATTATTGTTAGTTTAATCATATATATAATCAATGTTAATTCAAAGTATAACTAAATGGTTTTATTTTGAAGAAAGTAATGGAGAATTAAATAAATCAAACAATTATAACTCCGCCCACAAATAAACTGCTGAAGAATTACTTTGATTATCAGTTTTATCTTTTTACCCTGGTTGATTATGGTTTTATGCTGGCACGTATTTGTGACAGTCGGCACGAAAGGATTAAAGCGCCTGGATTTCTGCCATGTACTGTTGAAAAATTTTATTACTTAGATTTTAACTTCATTGCAAAATCTAAACTTCGGATTTAATGTATAAGATACCCACATTTCCCAAATGGAAATTCATGAACAAACTAATTCTAAAAATAAAAACTACAATCAGTAAAAGCAAAAAGAACGAATAATACGTTTTGTTTGCAATTAAATTTAATTTTGTCGTTGAAAGAATAACCTGAACAAACAGCTTTTTTCCTTATTAGATGCCATATTTTTTACTTCGGTAACGCAATTTTCTCACTCTTCACACTTTTCCCCTCTCTGTTACGAAAAATCCTGCTTTTCTCCCACTGCATTACCTTTAAGTAAGAAGTGAGAGTATATAGGCGTGGGAAAATAAGCAAGATTCGTCGTGTAAGTTGGACACGTTTTTTCTGTTTTCGAATAAAAAATTGAAAGAAACGCTGAAAAAAATGAGGAAATGCTAGTGTTTAAAAAAATCCTTTTAGGTATAATGCCATACTATTGACAATTGACATGTTCCTGCTCATGTTACAAGACTAACAAACTAAAATGGAAATATTGAATTAATTCCCGTTTTTATTTTATTTTATACATTTAAAATATGTGCTCCATTACTAATTATAATTACATAAATAATTTCTATAAATTAAAAATTGCTTAAAAATAGGGCCGAGATAGTCTGGTTGGTAGGGCGTTGGGCCTATGTCCAAGAGATCGTGAGTTCAATCACCACCGGCCGAAGACAATCCGTAGTGACTGGTGCACTCAAAATTTGCCGGGGTCCAAAGTTCCTCAGCTTGTCAGCCATAACAAATTAATACCTCTAGTGGTACTGGATAGTACTGGACGCTTTGGTTCAGGTCAAAATTACGCGTGTGCGAATGTGCTCTCCCTGTATAACCGACTGTGACGTATGTGGCAGAAGTCGAATTCGGGGATAAAGATGGCGCCATAGGAAAACAAAAAGAAGCGCACCCTCAGCTTTAAAATAGGCTTGTCAGTATTGACCAGTGACATCAGACAGGTTCAGGTGATTGAACGTCCGCTTACCAACGCGGTGAACCGGGTTCGAATTCAGCGATTGCTGGTCGATACGAATTCCACACCCAGCTCGCACCGACAACAGTCAGTGCTGAAGTAAAATATCCTCAGTGGTAGACGCATCATGAAGTCGTCGGGATAACAATGGGAGGTTTTCGCGGTTTGTCTCACCATGTAACGCAAATGCTGGTTAGTTTTTATCTAAAAGTCCTGCAAATTTCTCTCAATGCTGGATCCAGGAGTTCTCTTGTCTTCTGGATTGGGTTCAAAATTACAAGGCTACGGAGTAGAACATTAGTAGTCGTAAACCCAAAATTGGGTTGGTATAAACTATAAAACAACTATAAAGCAACTACAAACTATAAAACAACAACGTAAAGAATACGGCATTCGTCTTGCTAAGTGTACTGAGCAGGTATTCAGATTTTTCTGCGTATTATTTCATTATATTATTATTTTTTAAGATTCCATACTTTCCATTTTTGTAGGCTGATTACGTGGAATTTCTTCAGAATTATGGCAATGAAAACACTCCAGTGCAAAAATTTATGAAGTATAAAACAACTTTAAATGATCCTGTGAGTATAAGAGTAAATATTCAATGAGAGATTATTGCCAATATATAGTTATATCACACTTTTTCCGAAATTGGCAAATTTTTCTCACGTCAAACTGTTTCTTAGTATTGTTTCCAGACGGAACATTTATAAGTTTCTGCAATTACTGCTAGATAATAGCACGTACAAATTCATCTTATTATCTATATGTTATTACTTTTCTTCTCTGTTCACCAGAAAATCTCCTGAAAACGCTCTCTGAAACAAACGAAAAAAATGCAGCTTGTATGCTTAAATCATGCTATTAAAATTGGCTATCAATTATAGTAAATTTTATTTTTTTAAAGATAAAGATTTTATTTATTTATTTATTTTTATTTGAATTTCTATTATATTGTTTTGTTCCTACTTAATTCCTTCAATGCAAAGCAACAAGAAATTAATTTCTGTAACTTGAAAGTTTGAAACATTTTAATAAATTGATTGCTATTAAAAATATTAATAAATAATTCTGACGTAAAATTCAAATTTCATTTCAAAAGAAATACATAAATTAAGTTGCACTGTTTAAAAATGTGAATTCGGTTGGATTATAATATCGCTTAAATTTGCCGTAACTTAAAAATGGTGCTGAATTAAGTCTTGTTAGTGTATATCCTAACTTGACAACTGTTCAACATAACTCCTAATTACGGTTAACATGACTGTTCAAATTGCTAATTTCCCTTAATTACAATTAACCTAACTATTCAATTTAATTCCTAATTACTCCTAATTACATTTAACCAAACTTTTCAATTTTACTCCTAATTAGGATTAACCTAACTGTTAAATTTAATTCCTAGTTAAAGTTAACCTAACTGTTCGACTTAACTTCTAATTACGGTAAACATAACTGTCCAATATAATTCCTAATTTCGATTAGCATAAATATTAAAATTAACTCGTAATTATGGTTAACCTAACAGTTCAATTTAATTTCTAATTGCAGTTTATTTCACTGTTAAATATATTTCCTAATTATAGTTAACCTAACTGTTAAATTTATCTTTTAATTACGGTTAATCTAATAGTTAAATTCAGCTCCTAATTACGGTTAATCTAATAGTTAAATTCAGCTCCTAATTACGGGTAGTCTAACTGTTAAACTTCTAACTCTTAATTATGTCTAACCTAACAGCTCAATTTAACTCCTAATTTCGATTTGCCTAACTGTTCAGTTTAACTCCTAACTACGGTTAACCTAATTATTTAATTTAACTCATAATTTCTGTTAACCTAACAATTCAATTTAACTCCTAATTACGGTTGCAGCAAGAGTGCAAGGTGTAGCAACTCAAAATGCATCTATATTAATACTATATTGATACAATTAATACTATATTGATACTATTAATACTATATTGATACTATTTCATTCAACTAATTTTTCTGAGAATGTATTTGTTTCATTGTTATATCCAAAGATATGATGAATTGATATTTCAGACCAGTTTAACTGAATCAAGGGACGGTTACTTGCACAACAAAGATGCCGTCAATATCTGTTGGTGCACAAAATTATCAACTTCAAAGTCTTCACAGAAACAAGATGTATATTTATCGGCCTTACCATTTGAGATAAAGGGGGCTGGAGACTTCGTTGTACCATGCATAGCTACGGCTGTGACGGCCAAAAATGGCAATATTGCAAGGTGCACATTTTATATTTGTCGGTAAGTTAATTACAATTTTTTTTTATAAAAATAACTAGCTAAATCCAGCGAAGTAATGACCGCTTAAATATTCGAGCAAGAAATAATTAGAATCTCTATGTTGTTGTTGCAGTTCATTTACGCAGCACTAGAGCTATACAATGGGCTATTGGCGACGGTCTGGGAAGCATCCCTGAGGATGATCCGAAGACATGCCATCACAATTTTGATCCTCTGCAGAGGGGATGGGACCCCAGCTTCGGTAGCCCGACGACCTGCAAGCGAAATCGAGCACTTTACGGTAGAACAGTTTAATGCGGACGAATACCGCATGACCTCGGTCCCTACGCAGACTGATCCAAGTAGTCACCCTGACTTCGGTGATCTGCTGGGAACCGTGTCTTAACGATCAGTTCACTGCGGGACTAGAATCTTTAGAAATGATAAATTAAATAATTTACTATATGATTGCTGCGTCATGGCTAGAAATGAAAATATTTCATATAGTGTATTATTTCTATGTAATATTAATAACTAACTATTATAATTGCTGTTATAATAGTTAGCTTCCAGTACTGCAACCCTAGATATAAACCAAATTGCACCCTACTAGTAATGTTCTTGCTAATGAACAATATGATTTTATTTTGTTTTACAACGTAGTTGAATAGCCGATACATTTTTAGGTTTACTACTACCAATGTTCAACTCCATAGCCTTGTAATTTTGAATCCAATCCAAAAGATAAGGGAACTCCTGGATCAAGTATTGGGAGAAATTTGCCTTCTTGGAGGATGAAACTAACCAGCATTAACGTTGAATAGAGAAAAACACCACGATAACCTCACAGGGTTAGCCTGACAGAAAGGGAACTCTCACCCATGATCCGTCTACCAATGACGATATTTTACGTTCCCACTGTGGTTGATAAGAGCCGGGTACGGAATTCGTATCGACTAGCAATCACTGGCATTCGAACCCAGTGCACCTCATTGGAAGGTGAGTGCTCTATCACCGTGGATAGCACAATATGATTATCAACTTATATTTTATCATCATTTAATTCACTATCAAATTATGATCTGATCGCTTTTACTGAAAGCTACTCCAACCTCCTCACCTACTTCCACTGTTAATTTCGCCATTTTGTCTCAGTCGCCATCCCAAATGAAAGAGTGAATACAGGTACTCTGAAAAACCTCATATCAAGTCATGCCATAGTTTCGATATCAAAATAAGATATCAATCTGAAACGAATAATTTGCATTTCAATGATCAGACCGATTCTCACTTATGCATCATCAGCATGGAACAACATATGAAGAAACTCTCAAAAAACATATGAAGAAACTTGTCGCATTTGTAACTAAATTTCTAAGAAAGATAACGAGTTCAAGATGGTTCAAACGAAACTAAGACCTCCGTAAAGATCTTGAAAAAGACAGATTTGGCAAACATGTCGCCAAAGTTCTTTGACATAACGATTTATTTCAGTACGGCAAACTTTAATGAATTATTTCAGTACGAGAATGTAGAGACATGTACTACATTCTATCTACACTTTTGTACTGAATCCATCTATCTACACTATGGTACTGAATTCGCATCGACCAACCGCACTGCTGGCTATAAATACCTTTAGTGGTAGACGGAACATGGGATAGAGTCTCTTTGCCGTGAGGTTAACTGCAGAGATGCCAACTTGCTCCAGACAGCAAATATATATTTTAAAGTGGTAGTTTATCAATTGTGGTTCTTGGTTTAATAAATTCAATTTAGCGGATTTTTATCCACCACTATTTTTAAATAATTCGTAGGCCTATAAAATTCACCACTTCTAATTACTTTTCTAATGCTATACCTTTTAAAAAGCAGGCATAAATGTTCAAATATTTGCAAAATATACTCTGAAGTTATTTATCGTTTTTTTTAAAAATTATTTTGGCATGTCCGGAGCAGTTGGCAATCTTTATGTAACACAAATACATCTTAGTTTCATCTAAAAGACCACCACGCAAAAGTTTCCCCAATACATGATCCTGGAGTTCCCTTGTCTTCTGCGTTGGAGTTCAAAATTACAGGGCTTCGAAGTTGAGCATGGGTAGCCGTAAACTAAAAATTGGGTCGGCTGTTCGACGATGATTAGAAGAAAACATTATATGCCATGTTGAATTATATTTGATTTATTTTCAGTGCTAATACGGCCGTTCCAGACAACGTACCCATAATGTACAATGAATGCGTACGGATTGTCACAACAGGAAAGACAGGTGGGGTAAGTAATACGTACTGTCTTTATTTGAATTTTCAGTGTTAAAATACTGATGTAACATATTTATACATATTATTGAAAGGTTTTAACATTGCTTGACACTGCTTATAGTGCCAGAAGCCTACCACGAAAAAACTGAAAAGTAGTCGCCCAATTATACTTAAATCGCTTCGCTGTTGAGACTATCCCCTGCTAACATCTCAGTTTGAGCCGTGATGGCTCAGGGGATGATAGAGCGTTCGCCTCCTACATCAAAAAGCCTCCACACGGTCTTTTATAAGTAGTCCGCGCAGACTATTTAAAAGTGAACCAGTAGTGCGCATGAACCCAAAACCTTTTATAAAAGTAATTGAGAGAAATTCATCATATACATTTGAGAATTGAAACTGTAGTGGTTGACAAGTGAATAAGGCAAACCAATAATATTCATAAATAAAATAAATTTTTAGTCATATATTTGCTACCACTTTCTTATTTTAACTGGATTTTGTATTAAGTGACTCGTTCGGAAAGTGGATATCCTTCACAGTGGTCTGATCGGACTACCTACAAAAAACCGTGTGGAGGCTTTCAGTTATAGGAGGTGTTGGATGAACCGAGATCAAGTTCCAGCGATGGCAGATCGATACAAATTCCACATCCGGCTTGCACCGACCACAGTGCTGACGTAAAATATCCTCAGGGGCAGACGGATCATGAGTGAGAATCCCCTTGCCGTCAGGCTAACCGTGGGAGGTTTTCGTGATCTTCCACTCCATGTAACGCGAATGCGGATTAGTTCCATTGAAGTAATCCCAGAAGGCAATTTCTCCCAATACTTGATTCAGGAGTACCCTTGTCTTTTGGATTGGGTTCAAAATTACAAGGTTACGGAGTTGAACAGTAGTAGTCGTAAATCCAAAAATTGGGTCTGCTGTTCAGCGATGGCTATAAAAGTATAAAATATAACTTCTCAGCTTACTATAAATGGCTGAAAGCTTTTGCGTTAAGTTATAAAAAATCGAAGATTAGGCTTAGATTTTACTCAAACTACCATTAGCTTTAAGTATGCTTGCAGGAATTTTAAGTGATCCATAAAATAATCTGCAGTATCTTTACCCCACTCTCGAATAAATTACTAGAAAAATTGTTTGAATAGCCTTCTTTGATTTCTACCCCACTCTCAAGTAAATTACTAGAAAAATTTTTTGAATACACTTCTTTGATTTTTACCCCATTCTCGATTAAATTACTAGAAAAATACCCTTCTTTGATTTTTACCCCACTCAAATAAATTACTAGAAAAATTGTTTGAATACCCTTCTTTGATTTTTACCCCACTCTCAAATAAATTACTAGAAAAATTGTTTGAATACTCTTCTTTGATTTTTACCCCATTCTCGATTAAATTACTAGAAAAATTGTTTGAATACTCTTCGTTGATTTTTACCCCACTCTCGATTAAATTACTAGAAAAATTGTTTGACTACTCTTATTTGATTTTTACCCCACTCTCAAATAAATTACTAGAAAAATTGTTTGAATACCCCTATTTGATTTTTACCTTGAGAGGGATCGTCTTATTTTTCAGTCACTACATTTTTATTCTGTTCTTTGCACAAGATCAGATTGCTAAAATATATTAAAAGTTTTGTTTTGGAAATTAAATAAAATGAATTAGTTATTTGAAACTTCAAAAAAAAATCTGTTCAATTCCTATAACCATGTAGAGAATTTGAATTAATTATAAATGTACCGAGTATTCGAAATTCAGAAGAAACAATAACGAAATCGAATGGTCTGATAAAAATAAAAATTTTCGCAACTTGCACAGAAGCTTGAATTGTATTGACAAGATCAAGTCATGGAAATTAAATAAATTGAATTGATTATTTGAAACTACAAAAAAAGGCTTAGGTTTGACTCACTAACAAAATCATTTGAAATTAAATGTTCGAACTTAAATTTTCAACTATTTTAAATAGTTGGGACAATACCTGAGAAAAACTGGATACGTTCGCGAATCTGAATCAATACCGTATTTATTTATATTAAATTTTCAAAATTATAGCCACCAGTAAAATTTAAATATTTAAATTATTAAGTAATCAAACACCAATAAATGGTTATATTAATATTAAAATGTATGTCAAAGTACTTAAAAAATCGCTCGTGTGGCTCAAACGCAGCCACGCAGAGTGAATGCATGTAGGTAGTAAGTTACTTCTCTTATTGGGGAACATATTTTCCGCTGGTAGCATAATTTAAACGTAAACATGATTATTGCTTTCTTACACTGTTAAGTTATTTTGTCCACCAACTCATTCTGAAGTATCACTTTGTTTTAGCTATCTGGTAATGAGCCATTTAAAGTATTTGCAAAATTGACTTAAATTCTGCAAGTTGTAACTCTCTCACTTTGTAAAATATTTTACGTAAAGCATCCCAGTTTTCATCCCTCACAAAACTGTTAAAGGTAACTCACCTAAATAGAATGCAATATTTTCTGAAAGCGGGACGGAAAAGAGAAAATACTGGTAGAAGAACTATTTCAATATTGGATAATATTCGGTAGGAATTAATCTATTCTCAACAATACAATTCACTGTAAGGAAATTTATCACGGAGAAGAAGCAATTCAGTATAAAAATTGCATCCGTTAAAAACAATTGGTAGTTATGGAGTTTTATTATTTCCGGAAAAAAATTAAAAAATGAAATTTATTTGTCACCAGTTTTTACTCCGGTGCGCCACCCGATGAGACAATCTAGCGTGACCCACCGGTGGGTCACCCCGGCGTGAACGTGTTAAAGTTTTAGCAAAATTGACATAAATTCTGCAAGTTTAATCCTCTCTCACTTTGTAAAATATTTTACGTAAAGCATCCCAGTTTTCATCCCTCACAAAACTGTTAAAGGTAACTCGCCTAAATAGAAAGCAATTTTTTTCGATTATGCTAAATTTTTAGATTTTGATCTTCATTCCTTTCAAATACTTATTAATGTTGACTGGATATAATTTTCATTTAATGTAAAGCAATTAACTAGTTTTATTTTTAAGTTTCTATATTCTTTATAAAAATAACTGCATTATCAACCTTAATTGATTTGGAAAAAATTTCTACGAAAGTGGTTTAACCTGGCAACCCTTTTTTTCGGACATAGTATCTCCCTACAAGAAATCATTTTCTAAAACAAAAAATCATTATTTTCTCTTCCAAATTATAGTTATCGTAAAATATTCGCCTCTAAATATTTCTACTTCAAATAATTTTCCTGTTATCATAAATCTCCTGCAATCATAAATATTCCGTTAATTCAAAATCAGAAAATAATGATTCTCTTGTAAAAAACGTAGTTTTTTCTTGTTGAAAGCTTTTCGGAAAAATCTTAATAATTCTCCTGTAATCATAATTATTTTATTAATTCTGATAAAAGTTTTCGCTAAATTGACTTAAATCAACTTAAAAAATTAATAAATCACTTTGACGCATAATTACTTAAAAACCGAAGATCGCATTTAATTTTCATATCAAAATTATAGTTATTGTAAAAAATTCGCCTTTAAATAATTTTCCTGTTATCATAATTCTTCTGCAATCATAAATTTTCCGTTAATTCAAATTCACAAAATAATGATGCTCCGGTAAAAAGCGTAGTTTTTTTTGTTGAAAGCTTTTCGGAAAAATCTTAATAATTCTCCTGTAATCATAATTATTTCATTAATTCTGATGAAAGTTTTCGCTAAAATGACTTAAATCAACTTAAAAAATTAATAAATCTTTTTGAAGCATAATTACTTAAAAACCGAAGATCGCATTTAATTATCATATCAAAATTATAGTTATCGTAAAAAATTCGCCCATAAATATTTCTACTGCAAATAATTTTCCTGTTATCATAATTTTCCTGCAATCATAAATTTTTCGTTAATTCAAATTCAGAAAATAATGATGCTCCGGTAAAGCGTAGTTTTTTTGTTAGAAGCTAGTCGGAAAATCTTAATAGTTCTGTTAATAATTCTCCTGTAATCATAATTCTCTCATTAGTTCTGATAAACGTTTTCGCTAAAATGACTGAAATCAAGCTAAAAAAAAAAAAAATAAATAAATTTCTTTGACACATAACTACTTAAAAACCGAAGATCGCATTATAACATTTGCCCATCATAATGTTCCTCAAGCAAATTTTTTGAAATTTGCATTTTTTCATATTTAAAATCCAATAAGTTTTTTTTTCGCCTTATGGGTATAAGAATCACGTGCATTGAAAATTTTCTGAAACAGCTTGACAAAAACAGTAATTTTTTTTAATATACAAAAAAAACCTAACATTAAAAAATTAATTCTTTGGTTTTTTAAAGAAATGGTTATAATTTCTTTATCTTTTCCTTTTCTTTTTTTTTCTTTTGAAAATCTATTATTACATCTAATGACAAAGTGACTATAGAATGCTTATTTTTAAGTACATTCTACATTTAAAATTCAATCAACACTGCTTTTAAATAAAAATCTAATTTTTTTATATAAGGAATAAAAATGTTTTATTATTGCTGTACAAAATAGCTGTTTGGAATCTGAACTCAGAATTTCCTTAAATTGTACATATTTCCTATTACTTACACATTAGAAGTCAAATCAACACTGCTTTTCAATAACTATCTCACGTTTATTGTAAGAAACTAAAATTATATTAATATTTATGCTTAATAACTTTTCCTGCAATCTGAACTCAGAACTCTCGTTTGAATATTGTTGAACATAGTTCGTAGTTTAATGAGTACTACTTTTCAATAAGAATCTTATATTTTGTGAAAGAATGTATGAAAATTTGTAATTTCTCTGCTAAATAGCTGTTCTTGCAATCTTAACCCAGAACTCCGATGATTATCACATTAGTAGTTTAATTACTATTGCTTTTCAATAAGAATCTTATATTTTGTGTAAGAATCTATGAAAATTTGTAATTTCCATACAAAATACCTGTTCCTGCAATCTTAACACATAATCCCGATGATTATCACAGATGTAGTTTAATCAGTATTGCTTTTCAATAAGAATCTTATACTTTGTGTAAGAATCTATTAAAATTTATAACTTCTCTGCTAAATAGCTGTTCTTGCAATCTTAACCCAGAACTCCGATGATTATCACATTAGTAGTTTAATTACTATTGCTTTTCAATAAGAATCTTATATTTTGTGTAAGAATCTATGAAAATTTGTAATTTCCATACAAAATACCTGTTCCTGCAATCTTAACACATAATCCCGATGATTATCACAGATGTAGTTTAATCAGTATTGCTTTTCAATAAGAATCTTATACTTTGTGTAAGAATCTATTAAAATTTATAACTTCTCTGCTAAATAGCTGTTCTTGCAATCTTAACCCAGAACTCCGATGATTATCACATTAGTAGTTTAATCAGTATTGCTTTTCAATAAGAATCTTATATTTTGTGTAAGAATCTATGAAAATTTGTAATTTCCATACAAAATACCTGTTCCTGCAATCTTAACACATAATCCCGATGATTATCACAGATGTAGTTTAATCAGTATTGCTTTTCAATAAGAATCTTATACTTTGTGTAAGAATCTATTAAAATTTATAACTTCTCTGCTAAATAGCTGTTCTTGCAATCTTAACCCAGAACTCCGATGATTATCACATTAGTAGTTTAATCAGTATTGCTTTTCAATAAGAATCTTATATTTTGTGTCAGAATCTATGAAAATTCATAACTTCTATACTAAATAGCAGTTCTTGCAATCATAACCCAGAATTCCGATGATTATCACATATGTAGTTTAATCAGCACTGCTTTTCAATAAGAATCTTATATTTTGTAAGAATCAATTACAATCTGGAACTTTCATGCTAAATAGCTGTTCTTGCAATCATAACCCAAATCTCCGATGATTATCACATTAGTAGTTTAATCACTATTGCTTTTCAATAAGAATCTTATATTTTGTGTAAGAATCTATGAAAATTCATAACTTCTATACTAAATAGCAGTTCTTGCAATCATAACCCAGAATTCCGATGATTATCACATATGTAGTTTAATCAGCACTGCTTTTCAATAAGAATCTTATATTTTGTAAGAATCGATTACAATCTGGAACTTTCATGCTAAATAGCTGTTCTTGCAATCATAACCCAAATCTCCGATGATTATCACATTAGTAGTTTAATCACTATTGCTTTTCAATAAGAATCTTATATTTTGTGTCAGAATCTATGAAAATTTTTAATTTCTATGCAAATTAGCTATTCCTGCAATCTGAACTCAGAACTCCGATGGTTAGATCTAAAAGATCAGAACATCAAGAAACCAAGTGGGTTGAAAATCCATCACACTTGACTTTGTGGAAAATAATGAGGAGAAACACAGAAGAAAAGCCTCGACTCCGGATGGAAACAGTTTTTCGTTGTAAGCAGGATTTCGTTCCCGTAAGTTAAAACATTTTAAACAGTTTCAGACCGTAAACACAGATTTTCAGAACACACCATTAAAGTTTGTACTGTCACTGACACGAGTAACGATCGTATACTAAACAGTATTTTTAAAACTACAAGGTGCTTTCAAGAATTTCGGTAATTCGTTACATAAATAATGTAATAAATGGTTAGGATTGGTTAGTTCGGACTTTTTTTTAAAACTAGTTTACGAGGTGGCCAGGAGAGCAGCCAAAGTTTGGACCTCTTAATGTTAATTTTACTTTCTGCGTCCTTGGTCAAATCTTGAGAACTTTTCAAACAAAAATGAAACATTTTTGTACGCAATTATAAATTTTTTTAACCCAAAGATAATTCCATTCATAAGTTAACTTTCGGTAAGTATTTATTTTTATTACTTTATTTGATAATAATTAAATAATTATGAATTTTAATGTTTGTCATTTTCACACCATTTTCAATAATGTAATTTCGCATGTCAAAATACAAAATTTGTGCAAAATCAGTCAATTAGTTCCTGAGAAATCGAATTTTAAAAAAGTGGTATTTTTATTCGAATGATTTCGTTCAAATTTTGTATTTTGCTGTGTGAAATAGCATTGTTTAAAAAGATCTAAAGAAATTGTATACCTTACAATTCAATTTCATTTTGTCTTTGAATAAAATAATGAAAAATAATAAATGTTTACTGAAAACGGTTTTTTGCATGTAATTATATTTAAATAATCGAACTTAATAATTGTGTGCAAAATGTTTCCATTTTTGCTTAAAAAGTTCCCGAGATATGGCGAAATACGCAAAAAGTAATATTAACAATAAAAGGTTCAAACTTTGTCCCGCTTTCATTAAAAAAAAAAACTTTTTTCGGAGTTTCTTTTAAAATTTAAAGTAATTGTTACAATGCTTTATGCAACGCTCCTTTTGATTAATTAGTTTCATTGAAAAAGATGCTTCTGTTAAACACAAATAAGCGTGTTGAAACATCAAAATAATAATAATTCTTATAGTGACTAGTTCGTAAAACTGTAAATGATAATAATTTAGTTAGTAAAACTATTTTATTAATTTCCCATATTTTTTTCGATAAAATTCTTCTTAAATATTAAAAACTAGAATTTTTAAAAAAGGAAATAGCAAGACGAAGAAAAATGAAATATTTCATTTTTCTTAGTAAATTTTTTTAAGACCGCAAAATAGCAATCTAGCATGAGATGTGTAGCACCGTTAAAAAAGTATTTACTTGTATTATTAATTGCTTTATTGAGGTAGTCAAGTATACTTTTATCACGAATAAATTGCGTTTATTGATTTTTGAAATCATTCCTATTCGCAGTTGAAATTTTTAATTTATATAAAAAAAATATTAAATTTCTGCTGGTAGTTTCTATGAACTAGTTTTCAATTTAACTGAATGGAACATTTGCAGGGCGATGATCGTTTCAGTTGCTCACAGAAGCAAGCATGTAAAGTTCTCTAATATAACTACTTATAATTTATTTAGGTAAATACCGAATTACTTATCAGCCACGTAGCAACGGGGAATCATCTGGCTCTAGAAAAGGATCACCATTTTCAGTAAGTTCTAAGAACTTCATGAAATTTCGAAAATTTGACTTTTAACATTTTTAATTAGTTTGCATTGCTTTTATATATTAAGTTTTGAAGTTATAAACAATTAACTAGCGATATTTAAAAAAAAACGGTGCCAAGAAGAATAAAGAGCGTTAAGAATGCTAAATTAAAAATCGCAAGAAAATGAAAAGAGGTATACTGTATTATATAAAACTTTATTCGCTTAAATATAGAAGATGGTAGTCAATGTTAGCATGCGACATTGTAAACCAGACGCGCTTTAAAACGTCGACTGTATCTATCAAGAATGCGTTTAGTCATCTATCGATGCATATTGTAGAAATCTAAGGCATAAATTCAAATTCGATAAGGCCAAAATTTTTTCCATCCCTATCACATCAGCTCATCTTGATTCCTTGTTATCTTATTGCATTGCCGATTTCCTTATCAACGAGATGAGTTCCTTACCACTTTTCCATGTGGAAATGCATTTCGACCTGATTAGCCATAAACTGTCTTATTCACTGTGGTTTTCCTTAGTTTTGTTTTTTCACCTTTATTTAATTTTCCTGTTTCCTTTTAGGCTATCGCGGTATTTCTGTTTTTTTTTTTTTAATTTTAATTTTAATTTTTCTTTCGTTAAAAACTTCATGTTAAATGTTTGAAATCGCTTTCGTTTTCCTCATTCACGTCTGAATGGTCTTGAGAGCGTGCCCTGAGCGTTTAAAACATCCCAACTCTTATAACTGTCTTGACATTTTTTGAAGTCCATGAAGTTTTATATTATAGATAATCACACTAAGAATTTTTTGTTCCTCAGGTTTTTAAAATACCCAATTATTCCTGATATTGCCGCCTAATTATTTCAGCTTGGAGTAGTACAGAATTTGAACAATTTTAAAACGACTTGTGTAAAGGTAAATCATGGTAGTAAGCGGAAGAAATATGTAGTCGATGTTTATTTCAGGCCTCTCAGTGGTCCGCCGAATGTTTTTCAGGTAGTTGTATAAGTAGTCGAATAGTTGTCGTGTTTAAGTAGTCCACTTATCAAAACAGGAGAAAATGTTTCTGATTTGTCAATTACTTCAGTTCAGAAACTTTAATTCCGAATTTAATACGATAAAACTATGTAAACAAGCAAAGAAAAAGAGAGAAAAACAAAATTTTAAATTAATATAAAACAGTATAAAATAACGGAGATAAAAGAAGGACGTTGCTCACATTTACATCTAAAATTATTTATTCGCAAAAGATTGTTGCCAAAACTTGTATGGAAAAATAAGCTACTAGGTTGGAAATTCTTAAATTAAAGCGTAACAAAGACTCAGTGGGAAATTTCAAAGTGAAGTTAAGAACCAAGCTGATTGATTGCTTGTCAGAGATTCGCCTGAAATTATATGATGATCTAGTTTAGCCCCTGATTTAGACATCTCTATATAAACATAAATTCTGGATACGTTTAATTATGATCAATTAGAGACGTAACTAATAGGGATACATTTCTATTGGGATAGAAATACGAATTGTCCAATAAGAATAGTTCTTTCGGAAATTGAACTAATGATAGAGGAACAATGATGTAGTTCAGCCCTTAATTTGGAAATCTCTTTCTAAACATAAGGCCCTGGATACGTTTAACTATGATCAGTTAGAGATGTAACTAATAGGAATACATTTCCATTGGGATAGGATTACGAATTGTCCAATAAGAATAGTGCAAACGGAAATTGAACGAATGATAGAGGAACAATGATGCAGTTCAGCCCTTAATTTGGACATCTCTAAATGAACTTAAAGCCCTGGATACGTTTAATTATGATCAATTAGATATGTAACTAATAGTAATACATTTATATTGGGATAGAAATACGAATTGTTCAATAAGAATAGTGCAAACGGAAATTGAACGAATCATAGAGGAACAATGATGTAGTTTAATCCCTAATTTGGACATCTCTTTCTAAACATAAAGCCCAGGATACGTTTAATTATGGTCAATTAGAGATCTGA
This sequence comes from Parasteatoda tepidariorum, assembly GCF_982258835.1. Lineage (NCBI taxonomy): Eukaryota > Metazoa > Arthropoda > Arachnida > Araneae > Theridiidae > Parasteatoda > Parasteatoda tepidariorum. The sequence continues at coordinate 95,469,441 of NC_141759.1, read as the reverse complement.
CTAATAGGAATACATTTCTATTGGGATAGGATTACGATTTGTCCAATAAGAATAGTGCAAACCGAAATTGAACGAATGATAGAGGAGCAATGATGTAGTTCAGCCCTTAATTTGGACATCTCTTTCTAAACATAAGGCCCTGGATACGTTTAACTATGATCAGTTAGAGATGTAACTAATAGGAATACATTTCCATTGGGATAGGATTACGAATTGTCCAATAAGAATAGTGCAAACGGAAATTGAACGAATGATAGAGGAACAATGATGCAGTTCAGCCCTTAATTTGGACATCTCTAAATGAACTTAAAGCCCTGGATACGTTTAATTATGATCAATTAGATATGTAACTAATAGTAATACATTTATATTGGGATAGAAATACGAATTGTTCAATAAGAATAGTGCAAACGGAAATTGAACGAATCATAGAGGAACAATGATGTAGTTTAATCCCTAATTTGGACATCTTTTTCTAAACATAAAGCCCAGGATACGTTTAATTATGGTCAATTAAAGATCTGACTAATAGGAATACATTTCTATTGGGATAGGATTACGATTTGTCCAATAAGAATAGTGCAAACCGAAATTGAACGAATGATAGAGGAGCAATGATGTAAGGTGCTAAGGATATTAAGGTTCAGCCCTTAATTTGGACATCTCTTTCTAAACATAAAGCCCTGGATACGTTTAATTTTTATTGAAGTTTTTAATAATAATAACCCTTATTTTAAAGATATCTTTTTAATCCAAAAATTTTGGAAGTTATATAAAGATATCAAAGCTGACGACACTTCCTTTACTTTACTTGTCTAATGGAAATCCATCTATGATTAATCAGTTAGAGATGTAACTAATAGCAATATATTTCAATTGGGATAGGGATACAATTCGTCCAATAGAAATAGAGTAAACGGAAATTAAATTAATGATAGTGAATCACTGATCTAGTTCAACCCCTGATTTGAACATCTCTATAAGCCCTGGATACGTAGCTTATAATACGTAGCGACTGGATAAGCTAGGTAATCCAGGCTTTTTTATGAAAAACGTAACAACTATATAAGATTCGATAACTTTTACTTCTTCTGAAGGTTTTTATAACAATATCTTATTGAATTATTATAACAATATTTAATTGAAGTTTTTGTAACAATATTTTAAACATATTTTTTTAATCCAACAATTTTGGGCAGAACTCATTGATCGTTTGTTGGATAATGGTTGTTTTTAATCATCAAATGTAGGAGGAATTTGGTTAATTTTAATTGTAAATAAATTACTATTCCTCTAATTTCTTTTAATTCTGTTTATTTGACTAAAAGTAGTATTTATATAAATATCTACATAAATACTTCTGAAAATATTAAAAACCCCATGTAATTAGTATATTAACCTTAAACTTAACTCTTCATTTATCATAAAAGTCGAAAATTAAAATATCTTCTTTTATTAAATTCAAAATTATACACCATAGATCTCTTCAAATAATTTGAATATTAATTTCATTTTTAGGACAGCCATGGGTTTCGAATGGGAGATATCATGCAATAATTATGTCACTTCTCCATTAGTCGAAGGTTTAGAGAATATTTGGAAGATCTGCACCCCGTATCCAGAAGACTTGATCAAAGGGTTGAATTCTCGATGCATTCCTTTCCCAGGAATGTAATAAGAACATATTTACATGTTTCGTTTGATTTTCTTTGATCATAAATATCTATTTTATTCAAATAAACACAAGATATTTAATAACAAGTGTATTGATGTTAAGTGAGCAAATACCATGACTTTTACAGAGATGCTAATTATTTTTTGCCTTTGGGAGGGTCTTTTCTCCATTGGTTAGCAAACTTTATGCTTGAATATTTGATTCAAAGTTTAATAAATAAAAAAAACCATTAATATCGTCTACTACTAGATATTCACATATTTTAAACATGCATTTAAATAATTATCCAGTTTCGCACGTGTGCAATGTTATAAATAAATAGGTAGCAAAAATAAGCGAAAACTTATTATTAAGCAATTATAGCTTTACATTTTACAACACTATTTTTATTGTTCAAAAATGAGTAATTGGGTATTTGCACTTCCATGAAGTAGATCACAGATATCCACACGTGTGACCTACGACGCCAGTTGATAGTTTATAAAAGAAATGGCGAGATAAAATTGTGCCAAGTTTCTCCACATGTTTACAAATAACCATGAATTTAGTTAAATACAGCATATTGAATTTGTTAAAATATAATTCTCTCTAGTCTACCTATTGTACTTATCTTTGGAAGTAAACTTAACTTAGTACTTTAACTTTTTTAACTTATTTATTATTTGTTTATATATTTTGTAGTAACAGTATTACATTTTTGTTTTGTGCTCCTGGCGAATTCGATGCATAATTAATTTGTCTATGTTCCACATGGCTTGGTGACAGTCTTTGTGTTACTCATTAAATCCTGATTTTTTAATATGCCGTAATGCAAAAAAATAAATAAATAAATAAAATCCTATTAAAGAAGTGATTTTTATTTAACAACATGAATATTTTCTTCTGTTAGCTATTACTTGATTTTTGAGAAGAATAACAAACATTCGCTTGATGTGAAAACAGTCCTTTTTTTAAAAAAAACAGAAGAATCTCTAAGAATTCTCACAATTCCCGTGACGTATATGGCGTACTGGTTCAGATTTATAGGTAGTCCAGTCATTGCTAATATTCGAACCTAATTGACCTCATAAGGAGGCGAGCTCTCCATCATCTGAGCCACCGAGACTCAGGTCCAAATCTATAGAGGAAGATGGTTGGTAGTCAAAAAGGTTTGTTTCGTCTTTGGAAGAAAGCCTACAACTACATGTATCCTTTTACCCAAATAAGATTTTAAAAAAGAAAAAGAAAGAAGGGAAAAAAAAGAGAAGCTGCAGTAGAAGATTCTACCCACAATACCACCTGTGTGTTTGAGTTATTGTTATTGTTGTTCATTTACGTCGCACTAGAGCTGCACAATGGGCTATTGGCGACGGTCTGGGAAACATCCCTGAAGATGATCCGAATACATGCCATCACAATTTTGATCCTCTGCGGAGGGGATGGCACCCCCGCTTCGGTAGCCCGACGACCTGCACGCGAAGTCGAGTACTTTACGGTAGAACAGTTTAACGAGGACCAATACCGCACACCCTCGGTCCCTACGCAGACTGATCCAAGTGGGTCACCCCCCCCCCCGCACACTGACCGCAGCCAGTGATGCTTGACTTCGGTGATCTGCTGGGAACCGTGTCTTAACGATCAGTCCACTGCGGGACCCTGTGTGTTTGAGATCAATGGGGTAGAAATAGTTGCATTAGATTTTGTCAAGATGTGTTTTTTAGATATGCGATAAATTTGCATTTATATTCTTTAACACGTTGAATGCCATGGGGGTCACCGGTGACCGGCGAAGCCAAGATTATTAGAAACACGTAATTCGAGTAAATGTTTAATTTTTTTTATATTATTATCGTTACTAAAATGTTTTGAAGAAATTAATGCAATATAGAACACATAAAAATAGTTTTATTTGAATACACAGAGATGCCAACTTGCTCCGGTCAGCGAATAAATATTTTCAAGTGGTAGTTTATCAATTATGATTCTTGATTTAATAAATTCAATTTAGTAGATTTCTATTTCTTCACCACTATTTCTAAACAATTCATAGATTTATATAATTCACCACTTTTTACCTGTGAAATGCTCTCTATACCTGCCAACTCTTCCGGATTTTATTTTCATATTTAAAGTGGTAGTAAATATATACCATTTCTTCTTTTATAAATTTAATTTTTAAATGATTTTGATCGCCACTATTCTTACAAAAATTAAGCACATATATCAATATGCGTTACTATCGTGGTTGTCAACTTAAGTTTGCTCAAATACAACGTATTTGTTTGCTTAAAATTGAAGTTTTAATTCCATTTTAATACCACTGGGAAAAATTATAATGGAAAGGATTAAAAGTTGGCAGGTATGGCTCTCCCACCAAGCCACAACTACAGTCAAGCCACCATCACCTTTTTGATAAAGATATTATTCCAGGGGCCTACGGGCACTATTACAGATGAAGAGGTGAAGTGTCCGCTTCTCGGACAGGTACTTCGTTCATAACCTCAGCCTAAGCCTAACCTGTGAAATGCTAAACCTTTTAAAAAACTAGCAAAATCCGTCTAATATTTGCAAATTTACTTGTAGTTATTTACAAGGACGCCGGCAGCGGGGTGCACCTGCACTCCCCTGGCTTTTTTTTAAAACAATTAAAGACACACTGAAAAAAAATTTTGTTATAAAAATTTTTTATTAAAAATATTTTTATTCAAAAGCAAATAATTAAGTAATTATTGATTCATAACAATTAAAAAATAGTTTAATCAAACAAGAATTGTAATCGTCTGGTTTGCTGCATCTGTTTATAACTTTTTCAATGAATTCTGAGTCATCGTTGATTCTTTTCTTATGCACACTGAGCATACACAAACTTGGCAGATATCTAAGCTATATTTTTAAACTTCATTTAATGAAATATAAATAATGTTATATTTTATGTCAGTTATTTAGTTTAACAAAGGTGTATAACACAAACTGACTTCTCACAACTGTAAAACTTCATCAACACTGTAAATACCAATGATAAGCGTGCACAAACACGTTATACAAGTACAAAACTACGGTTAGTAGTTATTTGTATTTCAAAGTCAGTAGCTATGCCATAGCCATTAATACAGTTTCTCATGGCAAAATTGCAAGTGCAAGAAGTTTGTACATTTTTTGAAATATCTTGTTAACAATGAAGAAATCTTGTATCTTGAAAAAAATTAAGCGATGAAACTATATGTAGTGACAAAACAATGCCAGCGCCAGTTTCTCATGGCAAAATTTACAAGTACAAGAAATTTGTATTTTTTTTTAAATAACTTGTTAACAATAAAGAAATGTATCTTGAAAAAAATTAACAGATGAAAGTACATATTATAAAAAAACAAAATGTAATAACAGAATATTTAAAAAAAAATATTTTTTTTTTTTTTGGGGGGGGGGGTAGTTTGTTAGAGGGTTGCACCCCCTTTTATATTATTCTGCCGGCGCCCTTGGTTATTTACCGTCTGGCCAAACGGGCAAGCTATGTAAAATTAGCGTGGTATTCAACGCGTTAATCATTATGGAAAGAACATAATTGTTCTTTTTTTATAAAATATGTCCATTACCTTTATTATTTAAACTTACTCAGGGAAGCTCAGCGATGTGTGAAATACATTTTATTATATTCCTGATTATTTAATAATTTATGCCTTTTCATTTTTAGAAAAACTAAAAAGATGAAAATAAGAACAAAATTTGTTCGATATACAATGGAAAAGTTTTTCCCCGCACCTGATTTCGTATTATTCAATAAGATTTATAATCAATTTTTAACTACTCACCCTACTCGGCACATTTCGTCATAAATCTCAGTAAATATTTGACGCAGTCATAAAATTCGCATTTCGCCAAATTAGATCATTATCTCAATAATTCCGCAGACATAAATCTTCATGAAACATATTACCTGTCTACGACATGAATTCCGGAGCAAAGTCACGGATAATTCTGGAAAAAAAATCTAGATAATAAAGGAGGGCTTTAAAATGAGGACCGTTGAAAGAAGAATCATAAAATTCTTCAGCTCCTTGGCTCTTTTTATTATTAAAATCATAAAAACGAGCTTAACTTTAAGATCAGATTGAAGTATGCACGTTCAACTGCAACGGACCGTTAAAAGCACCATTTTAAACGATTCTGGTATGCGTATTTGCAGTCTACTAAACGAACGAAAAATCTGAAATAAAAATTCTTTTGTATGGATATTATTTTCTATCAGATATGTTAAACGGAGCGTATGATTACAAAATAATAAACTAGATTACGAACGAGCAGTCTTTGGAAAAAACAAAGACACTTCGGAAAAATGCTTGTGTAAATAGAATTTCTGGTCAATTTAAATATTTTTCCATTATAAATATGAAAGAAAAATAATAAATAAAATTAAAAATAAATTTATTACTTTTCTTCCAATTTTGTTTGTATTTATTTTTCTTCCTTTTTTGTAAAATTAATTTAAAATTTTTTTGTTAGGATCCTCTTTTCGATTTTAGAGATCTTATCTTGCTACTTAAGTAAAATAAGAAATTGACTGTTTCGTTTCGCAATACAACTTAAGAACTTATGGCAACATAATAATAAGACACCTTTGCAGATTGTCCAGAAGAGAGTTCTTGATTATAAACTTAATGATTATCCAGAAGGCAGTAAAGTATTTTTGTTTATTATTCTGTTATCTGGTGAAAATTTCGAAAGCTTGTAAAATGTCATTCTGGCAGCAATGTTAAGGAACAGTTTTGAGGAAATATATCACCTTCAGAAAAAAATGTGATTTACTTCAGTAATTAAATTGCAATTGATTGTAAGATCCAGTTTCCCCTTTAGCATTCAGATTTTAAAGGATAGATCGGAACAATATGTGGTACAATCTCACTCCAAATATCCACAACATTCATGTTTAGAATTTTCTTTTTTTCTGATGTGAGTGTTGGATACTCTATCAAAAAAATAGAATGTAATCCAAGATTAAAAGAATGAAGCTACTACCGAAAACTACAAGAGGAATAGCTACAGTGACTAGTGAAAACTACTTGTACTAATTATCTTTTGTTGAAAAATCACTAATGATCTTTATCAAAAAAGAAGTACCAAAGAATTTTTTCTAAGAAAAGTACTAAAGAATTTTTTCTAAGAAAAGTACTAAAGAATTTTTTCTAAGAAAAGTACTAAAGAATTTTTTAAGAAAAAAAGGTCAATGAACTTTGTAAATAAGCACTATCAAACTTTTGTAAACAATAAAAAAATTAATTCAGAACTAAGGCATATTCTAATACGCAAATAATCGAATGCCGCTTTATGTTCGTTCTATTTACTACTTACTGTTAATGCATGCAATTAATCGGGGTCATTTTTTCCCAAGCATAAGGAGTATTTAAGTAACTAATCAGATGTCATTGTTTACTATCATGTTTCATTTTCAAACTAGAAGCTAAAAGACAACGTATGGTCTTACGGCTGATGGCATAATCAAATGACATTTTTTGCTATCAGGATATCATTTACAGTCAAGATGCTAAAAGCCAACACATGGTTTAGGCTGATGACATAAGCGCATTTCCTTTTTTTCTACCAGGATATCATTTATAGTCAAGATGCTAAAAACCTACTCAGGGTCTTATATTTGATGACATAATCAGATGTCATTCCTTGATACCAAGATATCATTTACAGTCAAGATGCTAAAAGGTGACATGGACTTATGGCTGTTGGCATAATCAATTATCAATTTTAGTTATCAATATATCATTTGAAATCAAGATGCTTAAAGCCAACACCTAGATGTCATAATTAGTTGTCATTTTTTGCTATCAAGATATCGTTTACAGTCAAGAAAATGCAAAAAGCCAACGCATAGTATATTATGGCTGATGGTATAATCAATTGTTATTTTTGCTAATAAGATATCATTCGCAGTTAAGATGCTAAAAGCCAACACTTGGTCTTATAGTTGAGGTCATAATTTTTATAGCATCGTAAGGCAAAAGCCCTACCAGATCTAATTATTGCTATCTAAGACTATCCAGATGGACATGAAATTTACCTCATCAGTGAAGACTTCATAAATTTAGCTTAACTATTACTAAAATATGCAATTAAGCACAACAATCCTGGTCTCTATCTCTCCTTTTTTAATATCCTATATGATTTGTTAACAATTTTCCTTTGTTCAGCGTGACTTATCAATTACGCCTTTATTAGAAAATGCCCATAATTTGTGGTATAAAAATAAAATGATTCATCAGAAACTCTGAAAGTCCTGATAAGATGACACAGCAGGTATCGAAGAGTAATTAATTGATCGCTGAAAATGACTGCTTAATTTCCATAACCCACAGGATCAGAAAACTTTTAGCCCTCAAATGCAAGTGGCGTTAATTATTCGAAGATTAATGGATTGCCATCAAGTCCAGAATACTTCTAGTTTCTCAAAATAATGCCCCTCTCCTAGAACTAATTTATTTTGGGGATTTACGGGATTTAATTTGGATGATTGCATACAAATAGGGAGACTTCATCTTCCCCAATTCCCATATCTTACGCTTGATAAATGCATACCGGATATTGAAAGTAAACAGGAACAGGTGGCGGTGGTTGCGCATTGATTTGTTTTAGAATAATTCTGAAAACATTTCTCTTTTACTCAGTTGCAATGCCATAAAAGGTCTCAGCTGTGGAGAATTTAAGCAAACAACAAAACGCGTTACAAAAAATGGAACACTTTTACAACCTTTGATCTTGTAAATACACAAATGGGCGACCTTTGTGCTAAAATACAAACTAAGGTAAACAACGTTAAAGAGCACGAATATATTATTAAAAGCAGACAGCTGTTTCAGATGCTCAAAGGGCAACCTTCATCAGTGCAACAGAAAAAACTGTTTACAACAACAACAACAAAATTTTTTTTCTATTGCACTGATGTAGGTTGCCCTTTGAGCATCCGAAACAGCTGTCTGCTTTTAATAATATTTTTGTGCTCTTTAACGTTGTTTACCTTAGTTTGCTTTGATCTTGTTTTTGGATTTTTATGTACTGTCATGCTATCGTAATGATTCGAGATTCAAACTTACAATGAGCGGAAAAATTGTGCAGATTTTGGTTACAAAATGGACCACAAAACGTATTTTGTCTTAATAAACATGTCTATATTCCAACATGGTTCTGAAAAACATGGCTCCCAAAGTTTAGGCAAGATTGTAGTAAAAAAAATTGGTCCATTAATTGCTTATTTCTAAAGTTTTCACGATTATTTTAACTAGTTTTTAATGTACTGGATATATTTATTTATATTTAAAACCAAAGTTGAACTGTCGACCTAATTTTTTGGGTTTACGACTACTAATGTTCAATTCCGTAGCCTGCAAATCTTGAACCCAATCCAGAAGACAAGAGAACTCCTGTGTCAAGTATTGGGAGAAATTTTGCTTTCTTGTAGGACTTTTTCGATGGAATTGACTCGCATTTGCGTTTCATGGAGAGGAAAATCTCCCAAGGTTAGTCTGACGGCAAGAGGACTTTAACCTATGATCCGTCTACCACTTAGGATCATTAATGTTAGCACTGTGGTCGGTGCAAGCCGGATGCGGAACTCGTAACAATCAGCCATCGCTAGGATACAAACCCGGTTTATCTCATTGGAACCTGACCGCTCCATCCCCTGAGCCATCACGGCTCATGTACTGGATATAATAAAAAATCGGGGAACAAAAAGTCAAACAACAAAATAATAATAAATATTAAATAATATTAGTTTAAATAATCGCCGGGGCATTTACCACATTCCTTGTCGTTGCGACTTTTGCTACATCGGATAAACAAACGCGTCTTAAAAAGATAAGAATGTCCGTAATCAAAAATACGAGAAATCATCAATTGCTACTTATTGAGCAGCGATGGCTCAGGGGATAGAGCGTTCGCCTTCCAATGAGGTGAGCCGGGTTTGAATTCCAGCAATGGCTAGTCGATATGAATTCCGCATCCGGCTTGCACCGACCACGGTGCTGACGTGAAATATCCTCAGTGGTATCTCAGTGATGTTCTCGTGGTCTGCTTCCTCTCCATATCACGCAAATGCTGGTTAGTTCCACCAAAAAAGTCCTCCGCGAAGGCAAATTTCTTCCATTACTTGATCCAGGAGTTACCTTGTAATCTAGAAGGGTTCAAAATTACAAGGCTACGGAGTTGAACATTAGTAGTCACAAACCCAAATTTGGGTCAGCTGTTCGACAATAAAATATTAAAATAGTGAGCCATGGTTGCTCAGGATATAGAACGCTCTCCCCACAATGATGTGAACCAGGTTTGAATCCCAGCGATGGCTAGTCGATACGAATTCTCACCGCTCATCTTGATACCCTGGAATCTTGTTTTACTCTTATGAATACTAATTCCCTTGTTAACGACATTAGTTTATCACCACCTCTCTATAACACGTGTTAATGCATTTTAACCTGATCTGGCCTTCTCAGCCGCTGTGGTTTTTTTTGTTCATTTTTTCATTTTTTTCGCTCGGCTACAGTGGTTTTTCTAATTTTGTTTCTTAATTTTCCAATTTTTCTCTATCAACTATATACTTCACATTATTTTTGTTTCTTCCCATTCACGTCGGTCAAGTCTTGAAAATGGGCACCTATTTTTAGGCGATTAAAACATATCGACTATTTATTTCCAACTTGCATATAATTTATTTTAAAATATAATACATCATAATCCAATGTCTGCGAATTTTGGTTTTATATATATATATATATATATATATATATATATATACATAAATGTATAAATGTTCAAATTTCTTTCCTACAACCGCTTTTGCATTATGACACTGAAAATTGCCCTTGATGAATGTAATCTGAGGCAGCTATAGTGAGATTCCAAAATAACTGAAAGGACAATTAATTCGCAAAATATTGAAAAATTTAATTTAATAAGTAGATTTTTCTTAATTTTTTTTAAAAAAAAAACGAATGCTCAACTGGATGAATTTGAAAGATTAAAAAAATTTAACTTACTAAAAAGTGTTTAAAAATTGAATTTGACTTCTTTTAGAAAAACGCTATTTAAATTATTATTTTTCGAGCGGAATTGATGAACTATATAAACTCAAATATGGTTTCATATTTTTTGAAACAATATAATATATGTTATATCGCACAGAACAAACACGATTATAATTAGCATATAAGAAATACGCCAGATTAAAATACATTTTAACAATTTCTGTGTGTGACAACCTAGGATATACAATTTTCTGCATTTTTAGATAAATTCAAGTCTTAAAACATGAAGCACTCTTTTACTAAAAACAAGGCGAAAAAAAAACACGGAAAATACTTCTAAGGATATTTCTATTATGAATCTGATCAATACACATAGCTTCAGTGGCAAAAAAAAAAAAAAAATTGCGCTGACTTAGCGATTGCTGAAAGATTATGGAAACGTCACGCAACTTAAATCTTTTGCAAAATTATTTATTTTTGAAGAAAATGATTGCAACACTAAATAAAAAAAATTAGATCGCTTTTCTTTTACAAGGTTCTATGTTTGACTGTGAAAAAATATGTCTTCCCTTAGGAATCTAGGACATATATTAGAAGACACATTTTTGTTCATTTGTTGTGATTTTTTTAATTTATTTATACCATACAAAATGTGTAAGAAAATGCGCAAAAATTCTCTGAGAGCTAGCGACGAATAGTCGATACGAATTCTGTTCCTATCTTGCACTGGTCACAGTGCTGACGTGAAATATCCTCAATGGTAGATGGATCATGGGTTAGAATTCCCTATCCGTTAGGCTAACAGTGGGAGGTTTTCGTTGTTTTCCTCTCTATGTAATGCGAATCCATGTTAGTTCCAACAAAAAGTCCTTTTTGAAGGTAAAATTCTCGTGATATTTAATCCAGGAGTTCCCTTGTCTTCTGGATTGGGATCAAAATTACAAGGCTATGGAGTTGAGCATTGGTAGTCATAAACTCAAAATTGGATCGCCTGTTCAACGATGGTTAAAATTTGTTTTGGAAATAAATGTTCCTATTTTATTTTTACTTTTTTGCAATTAGTATCTACAATTATGACTTCTGAAAAATAAAGTTTTATCTAAGTGAAAATCGACTGAAATTTCAAAATGAATTTCTAAAATGAAAATTAAAAGAAAATGTGAAATAAAAATTCAAAAAGAAACATATTTTTTACAGGTTCATTTATCATTAACTATTTGATGGATGTCGTTCAAATTCTGTATTGAATTTTATTATTTAAAATTGCATAGTTTAAAATGGTGTGAAAATTTTTAAGCGATAAAATAATCTTAAAAAAATAAACACGAATAATTAAAAATATATCTCTTCGCATGAAAATATTATCTCCTTCGCCACCAGGTATTTCGAGTCATGCTGAAAAAATATGCAATTAACCTTCAGGGGCACAAACTTTCGATTATATTTTTGACTATTAAGACAATTTTTTCCACTTTGCATTCCTACTTTCCATTCTAAGATCAATAATCCAAATCCGTCGAAAAAAGGGTATGTTTAGGAAAAGTACGTTTTTGTGTCCGATTTTATTGCTTAAAACATAGTCTGCACAAATTAGTTATCATATTTGAAGTCACCGTCTCGGATCATTAAGATTGACACTAAAAAATCCGATCATTAGAACAAAAGTTATTCAAGTCGAAAACTCATTTTATTTTCTATTGACTGTGCTTCTTATGTAGTGCTTTAATTATTCTAAAAACAAACAATATTCTAGGCAGCGGCACAAAGTGCATAATACATTACTTTCCTTAAAATATGCAAACTTTATTCTAAAGACAAGCTATGTTCTTCTCCCCCCCCCCCCCGAAAAAAAAATATCTACATCAAAGATTTTAAGGGGACGTTTGTCCCGGGCCTCGCATTTCAAGGATACTAAAGCTCCCATGTCAATGATATTCAAAAAATAAAATAAAAAATTTAAAATATTGGAAACTTTTATTTATTTATTTTTTAACATATCACGCTTAAACTAGAAACGAGGATAAAAAAGAGATGATAAGAAGAAGATAAAGAAGATTTTCAAATGTTGGCCAATTTTTAGTCGTTTACTAGATATGACTGTTTTGATCAAATTATATAAGCAAAGTCATGAAGTTATTAGACTCTTTGTCGCATTATGGCAAAATAATAATAAACAAATAAATATATGAAATAATTGTTTATAAAGAAAAACTGGTGAATTTTGAAAAAATTATTTAAAGAGCACGCGCATTGTCTAATGACTGCTTTATGTCTAGCTACTGCTTCGCGGCCCAGTTGCCCAACTAGCATAACTAAAGAATAAATTAAGAGCATTTAAATGTGTTTAAAAAAACTGTTTGAATTTAATTTGAAATTTACACTATTGGCAAATTATATACTTTAAACAAAAAGCTACTAAAATTGCGTTTTACATAACATTCTAATTTGAAGGAGAATATGCAATAATGTTGTCATTTTAGTATCAATTTACTAATAAAATCTATACATAAACTTCTAAGAGCCGGGCAGAATGTAAACAAAATTACGTGGCTCTTTAAAAAAAAGCAAATAACTAAAAAATAATCAATTTTCCAAAAAGCAAATCTTTTTTTTTCCATGGCGATTGATGAGGTATGTTAAAATTTAGCAGACCTTATTTTTTTTTATCTGTTCGGAAATTTAGCGTAGCCAATTCTTTTATCATCTGCAACAGTTAATAAATAACTATGGAGCAAAGGTAACAGTTCGATTCCGCACACATTATCAGTCATAACAAGTGGATTCGTAGCAAATGTTTGAAGATAAAGACATTATATCACGTCAGAACATGTTCCATGATGAGAAATGGTCCCATTTTTGATTCAACAAAGAGAGAGGAATTCTGGGAAGAAAACCATCAATTTTACGAATAGAAAAGTTGGCAGATGTTCCTGTCAATGAGCCAATTTCCAAAAGATGTAACTGCTGTTTAGACAAATTAAAAGAGCGGCTTGGAGATTATTTTATGGCTGTTGGATGGTTGCCAAACTTGATTTTTATCCTTTTCTAGCTATTTCTGTTTTGATTCGATAATTACCCACAGTTGGACAAGTTTTATTTCCTGCGCATAAGCTGCAAGTATATAGATCTCATAAGATAAGTTCAAAATGTAAGGAAAACATGGAAAAAATTATAGAACAATGAAAACAAAGAAGAAAAAAATTATTTAAAAAAAAGATGAATAAGAATAATTAAATTCCGGAAAAAAATATATAATCTCTCACCAGCTCACGCGATTATATCCGCAGAAAGGAGTGCTTTCTAATATAGTATCAATGTAGGCAAAGCAAAATTTATCAATACAATGGTTTGATTACTCATACTATTGTATTGATATATTTTGCTCTGAATGTATTAATACAATATTAGAAAGCACTCCTTTAGTTTTTTTTTCTTCTAAAAATAATTTTCTTCTTCTCCTTCTTCATTGTTTTATCTACGTTTTGATATTTTGAATTTATATATATATATATATATATATATATATATATATATATATATATATATATATATATATATATATATATATATATATATATATATATATATATATATATATATATATATATATATATATATATAATACAATGGAATGAATTCCGTAGTTTCAGAATTAAATTGTATTTGCCTATATAGAAGAATTTTCTGAGCTGTGGTTACAAAGAAGAACTAAGGTTTCGCAGAAGTTAAGAAATGTCTTTAGAATTGGGAATGACCTATGGCCTAAATGTCAGCATGCATCCTCTTTCTCAGGGTCAGGTTGGAGTGCATCCTCGTTTTTGGACTGGCTGCTTGCGCGCATTTCCTGTACTTTCATTTATCTAAATCAATATGGCATCTCGCAGCACTTTTTCTCTAAATTTCCTAGGTTTTTCTAATAACTTCGAAAGCTCTCCGCCTAGATTGACAAACTAGTAAAATACGATAAAACAGTTATTTGTGAATGAGTTTGAATGTTATTTCAGTCAATATTATTAAAAAACATAAACTTAAGATAATTCAGATACATAAATATACCGGGCTTAAGACGCACAAAAAGTCTATAACAGGAAAGACCCCTAGCAACAAGGATTTCCTGCTATGGGTTGCTATGCATTTTGCAATTGTTATGATATGCCAGGTTTTTAACCATAGTATTTATTAAGCCTGTATAATCATGCAGTCTAACAATTAAGCTAATTCCGTTACTTAAAATAAATATTACAATGGATACGCATAACTTTCCCAATGTCACAAGGAAAAAAATTGACAAAAAAAAAAAAAAAAAAAAAAAAAAAAAAAAAAACAATTCACTTCAAAGCCTCCATCTTAATTTAATAAGCAATTAAGCAACACGAATCTTAACAATTCTATTATGAAAATTGACAAGATTTATGCCATGTATGTATACGCGCATATTATTCATTTACAGCTAGCAGTAAATTTCGCTGGTGTATGATTTAAATCTATGATACAAGACCCATCATATTCATAGAGGGTTGTGGAAACTTTCATTAAAATAACGTGATCAGACATGCCCCGCGCAATGTAAACACGCACACTGTTATCTCTGAATAATTTTCCGTCATTCATTTCGCTATTCTAAATATTTAATCTATCCTCTTTGATCAATACACCCCAGAACACGTATTATTTTAGCTTCTAAATTTAATTTGGGGGTCTGGCAACATGCTCAAATGAACGGGCGTTGGTAGGATAATAAATTAATCAGCCTCGTTGCCCTTTAATATCACGAGGGAGAGTTTAAAGTAACAAATGGTGTGATCTAGTTTTAACAGATATGTAACTAAAAGATTATGTATGAACTCTGCCAATTATGTATAGTGTGCTGAATTATGGATTTTGAAGGATAAAAACATTATTTTCTACAATTATTCACATCTGATATTGGTATGCTCCGTCAAATATATGTTGAATGTTTTGCCAGTTTCCTATTTAATCCTGTTTTTTATTTAATACAGTGTATGGGGAAGAACAAATGGTGTGATTTAGTTTTAGCATTAACCCTTTAACGATCGGTCAATTTTCAAGAAAACGGTTATAAAAGTGCCTATTTTTTATCCTAGAAAATTATATAAAAATATGTGCATTAACAATACATGGGGAATAATAAGTAAAAAAAAAACCAGTTTAAAAAAAAAAGGGATTAAATTTATTTAAGAAACCGGAAAAAAAGCCGGAAAAAAAGATATAATCTTCAGCCCACACGATTATATCCGCAAAACAGAGTGCTTTTTGATATTGTATCAATAAAGCCGAAGCAAAATATATTAATACAATAGTGTGAGGAGCACTCAAAAATTTTTTTATAAAAATAACAACAAATAAAATAGATCACAAAAAGTAAAAATAAGTAACATGTAAAAACAGAAAATAAAATGAAAAAAAATAAAAAGAAAAAACATTAAAAAGGGGACTATAAAGCGAGTAGCAAATCAGACAGAAAATTTTTCAAGAACGATTTAAAAATGTTTTCGCAGAAAGATTGCCAAATTACAAAATATGAAAACAAAAGATGAAAACAAAACCGCAAATTGAGTATATATATATATATATATATATATATATATATATATATTCATTTTTAATATTTGATTTGTTTTTATCTCGAAATTTAAAAAAAAAATAAAATTTTGAGGAAAAGCCAACATCCAGGGTTACTATGACTTAATGTTGGTTTTCCAGCAAGCAAGGAAAATTTTAAAAATATGTGTTTTAAGCATTAAAAAGGAATTTTACAAAACTTACATATATAAATGAAGATTAGTAATTTTCTCTTGTGCGATAAATTTCAAAGCATGAGATACATAGGCCAACGTCACAATCTGGACAGTATTACCGAGTTTCCGTCCTACATCTCTTATTGTTTTCATCTCTTCTGATAATACCCTTAAAAATATCTTGGTATTGCCATCTGGTGTGCGAAATGAGAAATAAAATGTTTTCCGGGAAAAAGAAATGAATTAGTTTTATTCTTATTGTCGCGTTACAACTGAATGCTCCAGCCCGGAAATATCACAGGAGCGAGAAATAGAGGGCGAAACCTCACCCGGTCATTTTCACGGGAGGGAGGAGGAAGGGGTTAAATGGTGTAACTTATAACTGAAAGATTATGTATATACTCTCTTAGTTATGTTTAGCACGGTACATTATGAATTTTTAAGACTAAAATATTTTTTTTTCAAACTATTCAATTTACTTACATATTTTACTTCAATTATTTACATATGATGTGCTCTGTCATAAATTGTAGGTTCTGTTTGTTTCCTATTTAATACTTTTTTTTATTTATAGTACGAAGTGGAGAAAAAATGGTGTGATCTAGTTTTAACAGATCTGTAACTAAAAGATCGTGTATGGACTGCGCAAATTGTTTTTAACATCAATATTATGAATTTTGGTGACTAAAAACATTATTTTCTTAAACTATTCAGTTTGCTTCAATTATTAACATATGATATGCTTTGTTAAATATATATTGCATGCTTTGCCAGTTTCCTATTCTAAACTTTTTTTTAAAAATAGTATATAGTGGAGAATAAATAGTGTGATCTAGTTTTAAGAGATCTGTAACTAAAAGATTATGTATGAACTCTGCTAATTAAATTTAGTATGCTACATTTTGAATTTTGATGACTGAAAACATTACTTTCTTCATTTGTTCAATTTGCCTCAATTGTTCACGTATTGTATGATCTGTTAAATATATTCAGTACTTTTTTTTCATTTAATATAGTATGTGGTAGAGAACAATATTTAGTTTGAAATCTATAATTTTTGGAATAAACGAGAATAAAAGAACTCAAGTGTTTATAAGAAATAAAAAATTTTAAAAGCTATTTTAACAATGAAAACTTACGTTGCATTATAGTTTCTCAGAAATTAACTTACATTTTTTCTGGTTCAGTTGTGAAATTTCGACTCTATTTAAAAAAACCCGATTCTATTAAACACGATTTAAAAAAACAACAGGATTTTATGACTGAGAACCTTTTCCAGAGGAGACTAAAGATTTAATTCACTTTTATTTATTTAAGTACCACTATGAATTACGTTTCAAATAATTCTTGTTCAAAGCAAAGTTATTCTCTGTAGTTTATTTAATAGTAAACAGAAAACATGTGCTACAAAAAGTTACTACTTTTGATATCTTTTAATAAAATTTTGAATTTTATAAGTCACCACTTTCTGCATTTTTAACAGCCCGGGGCAACCTAGCATATGATAAGCCGTAGAAAGCAATGCATAGATACCAATCCCTAAGTCCTTGCCTCCTCAATGTTTAAAGTGGTGATATAATAGCAATTGAAGTAATCTTAATTTGTTTAATTTCTCCAGCTTTTTGAGATCTTCACTCCTAACCTGCCACTGAGGGCAAAAAACAACCGATCCATTAGTGGATATTCATTTAAAAAGCTTAGTGGAAGAACCATGTAAGTGACATATTTAGGAGTATTTATGAATCATACTTTACAAATATGATTATGTTTTTAGATGGTTGCATCAATATGGTCGCATCAGTATGCTTTATATCTGAGTGTGTTTATTGTAACAAAACTGCTTTTGTAATAGTAATAATGGAGAAAATATTCTGGATGGTAAATGGGTAGCATGAAGAAAAAATGTGTGTAACAAGCTAAAGTCAAACTTAGATGTTGTAATAAGCCACATTATCAGTTTTTACTGTGAAAAAAACATGATTTATGTATATTGTGCTCTTACTAAGTGTATATTCCCAAAAATTGTAAAATACCTTTCTTGATGATGAAGAAAAAGTAAAATAAAAATTCAACCTTTAAAAAAATTCTAAGTGCAATTTCATAGTGCAAATTTTATTTTTAAGTGTGTCAATTCTAGTTTATTTTCACTTCTTATTTTTCAGGATAATGAAAGAAAATTTTTTTTTAGTGGTTGCTTCTTTTACAAATCTTTAAATTCGAACGAGTAGTTAATCCGACGCGTGCTAATTCAAAAGTCCCTTGATCCCAGAATATTTAAAGTCTTTAAGAAATTACAAATAATATTCCGATTAATTTAGTTAGTTTAGTCTGTATTTAAAAATTACAGTGATCGGTTGCCAGGTTTTATATATATTTTTTATTGTTCAAAATCATTGAAAATAAAATTTATCTAGGCAAAAATGGAATGGTACCTTAAAAAATATAATAATAATATCACTCTATATATTAAAGAGACTGGGTTAGTGTTTGCAGGTACACGATTTTCGGAGCCTGAAAAATGTCAAAAATTTATGACATAAATCAAACAAACGTCGACGTTTTACATTCCTTTGAAACCACAGAACAAACTAGATACATATATCTAAGAATACCATAAGCTGCAAAATTTTATACAGGTTAGGTAATATTTCGAAAAGAGAAAGTTTTTACTTATATTTAAATTTTTCAAGAGGCGTGGCAACCTTAAATTAGTAAACATAATCAATTTCATTTTTCAGAATAAATTTAAATTTTCCATTGTTTCTCAAAGTCTTAAATTGGATGTATAATTCATTTTCACTTTTAATGGTGCTTTTCTTTTTTTTTAAAAAAGGTATGTATGAAAAACTGTTTTGTACGAAAAAACGTTTAAAATTTTAGGAAAAACGACAATGAATCTTAAAATTCAACTCGTTGAATCATTCTCTTTCTTTCACTTAAATAATCGTTCAACTTAGTTGTGGCGCCATCTACTTTAAGGATAAGAAATTGATGCAGGAAGAAAACTTAGTCTGAAAACCAAAAGAATAATTACATAAATCAAAAACAAAAGCGCCACTGTCATATTTTCCACTTTTTGACGTTTGAAAAAGAAGATAAGTCAGGCAATAAATGTGATTTGCCCTTCCTTTCCCGAATTTACAGACGAAAATAATATTTATTACGCAACGCGGTATATGGGGTAAAATTTTTCAAAAATTTTAAATTTGTTAATATGTTCGTTAAAACTTTAAAATATTAAAAAATTAGAACATGAAGATGTATTAAATATAAATGAAATTTCAAAATAGACTTTTTTCAAACCGAATTTTTATTTCTTATTCATTCCTTAATAATATTTATCAATTACATTTTTATTTTAATTATTTTTAAAAATAACAACTAAATTGCCGGCAATTTAGACACAATTTTAATTCGAAAATTAAAAACAATAGAACTTTTTTCTATTGAAAAATATCTAATTCAATTTATAGAATTAAAATTATGATATTTATGTATTAATTTATTTTTCGAAAATAAAGTATTTATTACTGCTTTCTAACAAAAAAATAATGATTGTAGTAATTTCATACCATTACAGTGCTAAAAGGCTTATTTCTATGTGGAATGAGATCTAATGAAATAATAATTTATTTTACTTAAAAAATATTTTATTCTCAAAATATGTTTATTCAACTTATTCTTAGTAGTAAGGAAAGACTAATTAAATTTACACTGTATGTTAGTGATTTGTTAAAATGAAGTGTAGTAAGCCTATATCATGTATGTTTCAATTATTTAAATATATTGGCAGCCAAATTCATTTTAATCCGCATTTATTTAACGAAGAATAATTTTACAAAAAATTTTACATTGAAACGTAAACTTATTTACCTCTAGAAACATTTTTTCTCCCAATAAACATTGAAACTTTAGTATATATATATGCTTGAATTGTAGAGTTATTAGGTAGATACATCAACACATTACTTCTAAAACACGGGTGTAGAACAATAATTTTAGTAGCTAATATAAATACTTTGAACAGACGGTGAATTATACATGTCAAAGCATTTATCATTGATTGTAGTGGGTGCACATAATTGAGTCACGCCGTTCTATTAAGTTTATGAGCTGAGACATTTAAATGACCCAACCCCGTGCTAATGCCTGATCGTCGCTACCACTAAGATTTTTCTCTCTCAACAAACGTTCAATTTAGATAGCTTTTCATGCATTCCCTGCATTAGTTATTAAGGACAACAAATGTCGAATTGAATTTAAATTATGCTCTACTTTAACCCTTTGGCTACTAACGAGACTCATTTGTCCCAACAAATGTTTAAAAATTAGTAATGGTGTGAAAAACACTTAGAAACTCATTGTAATATGTCCCAGTCGTAGAGTCGAACCAAGTATACGTGTTTCATGGGTCAAATGTCCCCTAGATAGCGCTAAAGAGTTTCTTGCATGAAATAGCATTGTGATTTTGCGCTGGGACAGATATATCTCACAAGTATTCTTCATTGGGACAGATCTATCCCACTAGTATTCTTCATTGAGATTGTTATGTCCATTCATATTTTATTTACATTTACCCAAATGAACATAGAAAAAAGATCAAATATGAGTTGTCAAATGTGTAATGTCGGGTAATGCAAAGATTGCTTCACCCTGTATCATACCATGTTAAAAAAAAGTCCATATAACAAGTGTTTCCTGACTGATAGATGTGCTTGTAGTAAGTCGATCACTACAGGTGGGACATATGTATCCCACCATTAAGTATGGCCGGGACATATATGTCCCAGCCTCTAAATTGATAACCGCTTGTCAGAAAAATCCCAAATACTAAATTTGCCTTATTTGTGACCTATTTTGACCTTTTGAATAATAAACGGGACAAGAAAGAAATAATTTTTTAAAATTTGTAGTCAAAGGGTTAAGGTCCCTATCACTAACTGTAATAATTGAATAGATTTCAAATACTAATTTATTTGATTAAAGTTGTAGATTATTTTAAAAATTATAAACTTATATTTAGTAGTAAAAAAGAGGCAACATACGGAACAATTGCTGCATGTGATATATTTCGGATTTGAGAGCGATTTGTTTTTGGTCTTAACCTCTTCGAGACGGGCGAGTCATATATGCATTCTTAGAGTGTCGATAATCAGGGTAAAAAAGAAAAAACTGGTAGCCAAACTATTTTTATAGCAGTTTATTTGTGGGCGGGGTAATAATACTTTACTTTATTTAATTCACCACTACTTAGTTCGAATTAAAATTGTATAGTTACACTTTTAACGCAAAGAGACTGGATGACTGATGTAATACTGAATCAACTCATGCCTCACCTCATCATGGACTTATTACCTGATCCTAACTTAGAACTTTGAACTGTATATGACCTCTGGACTAAATGCCAAAACAGTATAGATGAATCAGTTAGAAGCGCTTCGCGCTTAACACCGAGATTCCACTCATATCAATCAATCAATCAATCACAGGGACTGGATGTGTTAGATTTAAAGTACAAGGAAAAATAAGTCCGTCAAATTAGCTATGACCGAACTCGAGCTACCGCTTTTTATTTTTTACTATCCTGATTCTGATTCATCGTGAATACATTTATGACTCGCCTGTCCAGAAAAGGTTAATGCGGGCGAACACAGGGACAAAATGTCTAATTTGTTTTGATTGATCGGAACATTTTATTTGAATATTTATAGTGGTCGTAGTAAACGTTATGACTTAACCTTTAATTATAAATT
Source organism: Parasteatoda tepidariorum (assembly GCF_982258835.1). NCBI lineage: Eukaryota > Metazoa > Arthropoda > Arachnida > Araneae > Theridiidae > Parasteatoda > Parasteatoda tepidariorum. Next base: position 95,447,249 of record NC_141759.1, on the reverse strand, counting down.
TAGTAAATTAAACTTCATATTATATCCGTCGATGTACAGCAGACCCAATTTGTGGTTTGCGACTAACAATGTTCATTAACCCCTTGGGGACGGGTCATTCAGAAAAGCATTCGTACAAAATCAGAATCAAGTTGTAATTAAATAAAAAACGGTAACTTAAATGTTTTTTTTTTCCAATGGCAGGCACTGAATTTTGAATTCTTGCCTATACTATGCCAGAATTGTTGCTCATTTCGCGTTACCCAGTGGGCACCTATGAACCAAAGTCACGGAGGCGAGCAACATTGCCCACTCCACACTGCCACAACCCGTTTATAGGGTGGGCCACATTCACACATCATACACACACACAACAGAGGACAGCACAAAGAGAGAGAGAAACATTCATGCCCAGAGCGGGATTCGAACCCGCAGCCTATGGCTTCGCAGTCAGGCACGCTAACCGCTCGGCCACCAAGCCGGCGTAACTTAAATGTAGTCGTTGCTAATTTGACAGACTTAATTTGCTTTTACTTTAATTATTGTTAGTTTAATCATATATATAATCTATGTTAATTCAAAGTATAACTAAATAGTTTTTATTTTGAACAAAGTAATGGTGAATTAAATAAATCAAACAATTATAACTCCGCCCACAAATAAACTGCTAAAGAAATACTTTGAGTACCAGTTTTATCTTTTTACCCTGATTGATACGGTTTCAGAGATGCCAACTTGCTCCGCTTTGTGTAATAGTATTTTCTAGTGGTAGGGAAATTTAAGTTACTTTTAGTTTAGTATCTTTCATTTTAATAATTTTTTTACCACCACATATCAAAAAATATAAGTATCATATAAAAGGCATCGTTTAAGCATCAAACTATCCAGGCCGCTGCAGTGTTTTCGATGTCAGAGTTTCGGCCACACCCAACGTTCCTGCTCCTCCAACATGCATGCATGAAATGTGCCGAAGGGCACAATTCATTCCAGTGCAGAAAGAGCCGAGACTCCCCAGCTAAATGCTGCAACTGCGTGCAAAACCACACCTCAAATTTCACTGGGTGCGAGGCCCGTCCCAGTCGAAAGAGAAAAACGACCAAGGACAAGCCTACTTCTACAGCCCACAGACTTGTTAGCCTCATCAGTGAACTTAAAGACTTGCTGAAGGACCAAGACGTACTGCATCTTCTCACAACTTTAATCCAAGGGAATTCCCCATACAACTGATGTACTACTGAATCAACTCATGCCTCACCTCATCATGGACTTATTATCTGATCCTAACTTTGAACTGTATATGACCTCTGGACTAAATGCCAAAACAGTATAGATGAATCGGTTAGAAGCGCTTCGCGCTTAACACCGAGATTCCACTCATATCAATCAATCAATCAATCAATCAAACTATCCAATGCTACTGCTGCCAGCAATATGGACGTTCCCAGAGTTCTTGCAACAATGAGGCCCGTTGCGTGAAATGTGCAGGCCAACATAGAAGTCATCTCTGCATTAAGGACAAATCTACACCTCCCTCCTGTGCTAACTCTGGAGGTAACCACACAGCTAACTTCTCAAAGTGCCCATCCAGACGACTCAAAAGGTCCCACAAACAAGTCAACAACACAAGATCTATGGAAAAAGATGTTTCCTCTACTGCCAGACTCCTTTTACTCCTCACAGAGCTTGAAAAACTTATTCAAAATGAAGAAGTCTTCAATTTATTGATCGGACTCATAAAATCTAGAGCTCCTGAAACAACATCTACAAACTCAGCATAGACTTTTTACCATCGGCCAATCAGATGCCTGATTCCATGAAGCCACGCCCCCTCAATTCTTTGTTTTTCTAAGATCACAGTTCGCTGTGTTCTTCTATTTTTTCTCTATTTTCAGATTCCTAGTGACTGAAACAATATCTCAGAGCCACCTAATTTCGATGAATGGGTCAAAGCCGCTTCGCGGCTGTGTACCCAGATTTGAACTATTTCTACCATTCCACCACAGCATCAATCTACTGGTTACTCTAATAAAAAATAAGCGTAACGATCTTTCTTTAACGAATTTCACTATATAATTTGCTACCACTTTATTACAACTATTTCAGAAAGCGGAGCAGTTGGCATCCCTGAGGTTTTATGCTGGCACGTATTTGTGACAATCTGCACGAAAGGGTTAAATAAAATTTGGAATAATTTTTCCATCACAACAACTAAACAAACAACTAAAATTTATATATAAAACTTACTGTTTGTAAATGTTTATTCTTATATCAATGTGGCACGTATTTGTGCTGGCACGTATTTGTGACAATCTGCACGAAAGGGTTAAATAAAATTTGGAATAATTTTTCCATCACAACAACTAAACAAACAACTAAAATTTATATATAAAACTTACTGTTTGTAAATGTTTATTCTTATATCAATGTGGCACGTATTTGTGCTGGCACGTATTTGTGACAATCTGCACGAAAGGGTTAAATAAAATTTGGAATAATTTTTCCATCACAACAACTAAACAAATAACTAAAATTTATATATAAAACTTACTGTTTGTAAATGTTTATTCTTATATCAATGTGGCACGTATTTGTGCTGGCACGTATTTGTGACAATCTGCACGAAAGGGTTAAATAAAATTTGGAATAATTTTTCCATCACAACAACTAAACAAACAACTAAAATTTATATATAAAACTTACTGTTTGTAAATGTTTATTCTTATATCAATGTGGCACGTATTTGTGCTGGCACGTATTTGTGACAATCTGCACGAAAGGGTTAAATAAAATTTGGAATAATTTTTCCATCACAACAACTAAACAAACAACTAAAATTTATATATAAAACTTACTGTTTGTAAATGTTTATTCTTATATCAATGTGGCACGTATTTGTGCTGGCACGTATTTGTGACAATCTGCACGAAAGGGTTAAATAAAATTTGGAATAATTTTTCCATCACAACAACTAAACAAACAACTAAAATTTATATATAAAACTTACTGTTTGTAAATGTTTATTCTTACATCAATGTGGCACGTATTTGTGCTGGCACGTATTTGTGACAATCTGCACGAAAGGGTTAAATAAAATTTGGAATAATTTTTCCATCACAACAACTAAACAAATAACTAAAATTTATATATAAAACTTACTGTTTGTAAATGTTTATTCTTATATCAATGTGGCACGTATTTGTGCTGGCACGTATTTGTGACAATCTGCACGAAAGGGTTAAATAAAATTTGGAATAATTTTTCCATCACAACAACTAAACAAACAACTAAAATTTATATATAAAACTTACTGTTTGTAAATGTTTATTCTTATATCAATGTGGCACGTATTTGTGCTGGCACGTATTTGTGACAATCTGCACGAAAGGGTTAAATAAAATTTGGAATAATTTTTCCATCACAACAACTAAACAAACAACTAAAATTTATATATAAAACTTACTGTTTGTAAATGTTTATTCTTATATCAATGTGGCACGTATTTGTGCTGGCACGTATTTGTGACAATCTGCACGAAAGGGTTAAATAAAATTTGGAATAATTTTTCCATCACAACAACTAAACAAACAACTAAAATTTATATATAAAACTTACTGTTTGTAAATGTTTATTCTTATATCAATGTGGCACGTATTTGTGCTGGCACGTATTTGTGACAATCTGCACGAAAGGGTTAAATAAAATTTGGAATAATTTTTCCATCACAACAACTAAACAAACAACTAAAATTTATATATAAAACTTACTGTTTGTAAATGTTTATTCTTATATCAATGTGGCACGTATTTGTGCTGGCACGTATTTGTGACAATCTGCACGAAAGGGTTAAATAAAATTTGGAATAATTTTTCCATCACAACAACTAAACAAATAACTAAAATTTATATATAAAACTTACTGTTTGTAAATGTTTATTCTTATATCAATGTGGCACGTATTTGTGCTGGCACGTATTTGTGACAATCTGCACGAAAGGGTTAAATAAAATTTGGAATAATTTTTCCATCACAACAACTAAACAAACAACTAAAATTTATATATAAAACTTACTGTTTGTAAATGTTTATTCTTATATCAATGTGGCACGTATTTGTGCTGGCACGTATTTGTGACAATCTGCACGAAAGGGTTAAATAAAATTTGGAATAATTTTTCCATCACAACAACTAAACAAACAACTAAAATTTATATATAAAACTTACTGTTTGTAAATGTTTATTCTTATATCAATGTGGCACGTATTTGTGCTGGCACGTATTTGTGACAATCTGCACGAAAGGGTTAAATAAAATTTGGAATAATTTTTCCATCACAACAACTAAACAAACAACTAAAATTTATATATAAAACTTACTGTTTGTAAATGTTTATTCTTACATCAATGTCAACTGTTCTGCCTTCTGCAAAATATTATATACATTTGTTGAAAATTAAATCGTAAAACTTACAGAATTAGGCATAGTACTTCCACTGTTTCTAAGTGTCAAATTTGCATTTCCTATGATACTTAATATCGGTAAGTATAGTTGGAAAAATAGCTTTAAATGAAAAATACTAAACTAAAGCTAGCGTAAACTTCGTAACCACTAGGAAATATGTTTTTTACAAAGCGGAGAAAGTTTGCATTTCTGTTCTTTGAGCATAACTAAACTATACTGTGTAAGAATATCTAGGTGTTACAGACCGCATTATGATTAATGTGGTGACTGGAATTCAAGTGGAATTGAAGACACGATATCCAGAAATTAGCTGCTAAATTTTATAATAGAAACATTTTAAATTTAAGAGTGGTAATTTGTAATGCCTAAAGAGAGGGCAGGACATTAGAATGCTAAACATTAAATAGCGGTTTAAAGTGTTTAGCAAGCAAAAGAATTAAAACTGCATAAAATTTCATGAATAAACAATTAAATTATACTTATATTGACTTAACCGGCTTTTAAATAATTCAATAATGTGCTGTGGGCAAAAAAAAAAAAATTAATAACCCTGAATAATTTTTATTCTAATGATCAGATTTTCGCGCACTAAATGTCTGGATTGTCTGATGGTTCTGAGGTAGAGACATCAAATATGCTAATTAATTAGAGCTAAACTATTACTTAACACGTTCACGCTGGGGTGACCCACCGGTGGGTCACGCTAGATTTTCTCATCTTGGCAGCGCACCGGAGTAAAAACTGGTAACAATAAATTTCATTTTTCAGTTTTTTTCCGGGAATAATAAAAATCCATAACTACCAATTGTTTTTAACGGATGCAATTTTTATATTGAATGGCTTCTTAGCCGTGATAAATTTCCTTACAGTGAATTGTTATTGTTGAGAATAGAAGAAACTCCTCCCGAATATTATCTAATATTGAAATAGTTCTTCTATCAGTATTTCCTCTTTTCCATTATATACAAAATTTTAGGGATAGTCGTTTTTATAGCATTGACCTAGACTTCTAGGCATTTCTAGTCTTAAGAGACAAAAAAATGTAAAAGGTCTGGAAAAAAATTTTTTTATAATGAACAAGCTCATTCGCGAGGTTTTATAAAATTTTAGATATTTCTTTTTCTATAACTGAAAAAATTTGTGAATAAGTGGCATTTTAAAAACGTTGAAATGCGTTTGTTTTAAGAATAATCTGTTACAAAACGCTCTGTAGCGGGAAGTTAGTGGTTTGAATCCCGTCGTTACGTTGTCATTGTACCACCCTTCTCTAAATTAAGCCACCTCTGTTTTTATATTTTCATTTATTTTTGCCGTTCTTTGTTTTGAGCACACAAACCTGCATAGGTATGTGTAACAATAAGTAAATAAACAGATCATTTTAATCCTTCTAGAGGCTTTAGGATAATGCTGCTCCACTCAATTTAGACAACAACATAAATCACAAAAATTGCTACAGATTTTGTCCCTTTACCCTTTCCGAAAGAGCAAAAGTTGTTTAAAATTCTAGTCAGGCTACTCATTAGATAGTGCGATCTTAGAATGTATCTTTTAAGTGAAGAGACATGTTTAAGTTATTTGTTGCTTAAAGAAAAGAGGTTAATGGTTGCTAAACGCTTAAAGGCAATTAGTTTTACATTCTAGTGGTTTGCATCATTTGTTTTATTTTATTTTATAACCGTCGTTGAACAGCCGATCCAATTTTATGGGCTTACGACTTCTAATGTTCACCTCGGTAGTCTTGTAATTATGAACCCAATCCAGAAGACAAGGGAACTACTGGATGAAGTATGGGGAGAAATTTGCCTTCGAGGAGGAGTTTTTGATGGAACTAACCTTCATTTGCGTTACATGAAAAAGAAAACCACGAAAAGCTCACACGGTTAGCCAAACGGCAATGGAACTCTAACCTTTGATCCGTCTACCACTCAGGATATTTAAAGTCAGCACTGTGGTCAATGTGAGTTGGTTGCGGAATTCCATGATTAGCCATGGCAGGGATTCGAACCCGGTATACCTCATTGGAAGGCGAATTCTCTATCCCCTAATGCACCATGGCTGTATAACTTTTTCTGAAATATCGCTTTATTGAGGATGTCCTTACATTGACCACAATCCTCTTCTCTTTTCTTTCCTAAATTTTTGGATCAAATTTGTTTTTGCCTCTGATGTAACAGATAACTTGATTCGAGATGTGCGCATTATGACCATGTTTGTTATAGGTCTCTTTGACAAATTTTGGATAAAATGTTTTTGACACCTGAAGGGTTTATTAGCAAAGGGAAATTTCGGTGAAGAATGTTCAAAAATTTATATTATTTTAAACTTTTATAACCTGTTCCTGTTACCATCGTAGACACTCTTTGCAGAGAAAATTATTTTTAAACGCAGCAAAATATGTTAATATGATAATGAATAAATTAGTAACATTTCCAACATTGACGTTCATATTAGATAAAGGTGCTAGTCTGACGCTTTTATCTCAACTTCCAAGCGACTTCATTTCCGTGTTAATCTCACGGCTTAGTAACTTTAATTTCCGAACACCATTAATAAAGATGCCTGTATTTACCTTATAACTTTCCATTAATTTTGATTTTCACCTGTCAATTAATACAACTTCTTCATTAAAGTGCCTTAAGTTCGTTGTGACAGAATAATGCCCAGAGTTTATACAAATTATAATAACAAGGAAAAGTAATAAACTTATAATGTTTGTGCAAAGTGGTAGACTTAAAGGTTATGGAGAAAAATTGGGAGCGAATTTATAACGAAACTTCCATAAAATGGCCCTCCGACAATTTTATTTCTTAATGAAATGCATAATATATCGAGACTTTCAGGGCAGTATTCATAAACATTATATTTTGAAGTAAATAGCGAAGCAGTTATTATTTGACGCAGTCATGGAGTATTTATTTTTTAATGCAGCAATAAAAAAAATTTTAAGTTATAATAAGACGTTCGTGAAAGTTATGAAGCGTTCGCAGTCAATCAAAAATTTAAAAACTGTTTGTCGGCAGGGCGCTTTAATCTCGTTTTCGAGAACGGGAGTTCGAATCCAGCCCGCCGAATACTTTCCGAGCAGTAAATGGTGACTGGTGCACGTTAACTCTGTCTGGTCACCAAGTCCCCCATGCTCGCATAACAAATCGATACCTCTGGAGGTATTGAATTGGAGATTGATCTTTCTCTGATTCAGGTCAAAATTACGATCTGTGGACAAATGAATGGATGTATGAATGAGTTCACCCAATAAATAGGTGTGACGTATGAGTGCGGCAGAAGTCGAATTCTTGACAATAGATGGCGCCACTGGAAAACAAGAACAATCCCACCCCTCTGGCTAAAACAGGCATGCGATATCAGCAGCAGCAAATGCTGTGACGTAGATATGATTATTGCTCTTTAAATATTTCTTTTCAAGCAGCTGTATTTAACGAGAGTGTAGTGTGGCAGAAGTCGAATTCTTGACCATAGATGGCGCCACTGGAAGACATGAACAATTGCACCTCCTATGCCTTAATGGCCAACTACATCAACAACATTTAATTTTTATCACATTTTATAAAAATCTAATATAAATACTTTTATTCCTTTCTTAACAATCTAACGGCTACCTTTTTAATTCAACACAAGTGTATAATTCATTAATTCAGTGTGGCGACTAATAGATTATAAAAATCGATTTTAAACTTTATTTTTCTTTAAGCTATTTTATCTCTCTAACCTCAAAATTTTTTCGATTACAGGGTTACACTAAATACTAACGGTCCTTTTGTTTATTGAGTTGTAGTCAGATTACTTAAAATGTAACATTAATTACGCGTGATTGGCTTTATTTCTGGCTATATCATCTATCGAGTACTCGCCAAATTTTAGATCACTTCCCATGCCGTATGTAACTATGCATTTATTGGAAATATGAGCTTCTTGGCTTTATGATTGTTTTTTTTTCTTCTTTTTTTAATGTCCGATGGTCTTTCAGTCAGACCGTTAATTATAGTGTTAAAAAAATCGTTTTATAATAAAAAGGAACCTGAGAAGCCTAAGCCTAAAAAGGAACTATTTTTGTCTCTTTAAAAAGAGATGTTAAATATTTTATTTTGACAGCATAATATTTTTTTAAGTTATAACTATGGCTATATTTTTTCAAGATTATTTTCTTTGTTTGATCATATCACACTAGTGCAATCCGGCATGAAATGTCTTGATGCATGTATAAGTTTTCAGCCTAGTAATCCCTGTTCCAAGTAAATATCAACCACTCAAAAGCATTATAAGTTTTATGAAACAGCCGAAGGAAATGTTCAATCCAATTCAATGCTGCAGTTCACAAAGGTAAAGCTTTCTAAGTTCTGTCGACCAGTCAAAGCTAGCATTTATAATCCATTTTAGAAAAGAGTATTTCTCGAAATGCATCTTGTACATTAAGATTCTAATATTTTTTTTGTCGCTTTATCATCTTTCTAAAACAACCGGGGAATAATTTGAATTTCAAAGAGGAGAATTATTTATGGGGTTTAGCTAAATTTCTTTGAAAATAAAATTCAAAACATTTCCTTCATCATTCTTAGTTGATTCCGTTATTTGGTGTTAGATTATTGTGAGAATTGTCAGCATTGTGAAATGTATCTTTTGCAGAGTTGGAACAGAATCAAGTTTTTAAAGGTTATTTTTTCTTCTCTAACAATATAAATAATAGCATAAATTTTAAAGCATGCCATTTCTTAGCAGGCCCATATAGCACAAAGAAATCTTACTATCTAATACTCTTGCTATCTTATAATCTCTACCCAGGACTCCCAAAAGTCCTTCAATGATAGCTAAAATACCATAATAATAAATACCAGTAAAATACCATAGAAAATACCATACAATAGAAAAAGAAACATAAAAAGGTCTTGTTTATCACATGAAAAATTAATACAATTCATTCCCATTCATCATGTATTTTTAATCCAGAAATGCCCAATGCTGCCAACTTTCTGCTCTTTATGGAAAAAATTTCTTCTAATCGTAGCTAAGTGTTTTAATGTATTCTTCTTTGCTTAGTAAATTTTATTTAAAGTTATTTTCATTGTCACAGCATGCAAATTACTCAAAAATCTGTGTGAAACGGTATTGTTTCAGCTGTCTTGTGGTTTAATAGTTTGATTACCAGTATTTTTTCTTTTTTCCGTTTCACTTTCAAGCCAGGAAATCAGGATAAAAACACGTACTCTGCTATCCAAAATCTATTCCAACGAATTTTGTGACGTGTATGATTGGAAAGCCCGATTTAGATATTGCCTCTTTGGATTAATAGGGCTACTAATTCTCTCTAGAAACGGCAGGCAGTAAATGGGTCTCAAGTAGCTTTGTTTAGCGTTGGTTTCATGCAACGAAAAGAAAATTCCTTCATAGCTGAAGAAATCCCTCCTGGCTTTCTTCAAAAATCCTTAATACCTTTTTCCCTAATAAGCCATTACTTTGCCGTTCAGTGAAGAAAACTTTCTCTTCTGTTTTAATATATTGTTTACCGTTTTATAAAGCGCAAACAATTTGTGATGCAAAAAAATGTAACAGTTGGCAATGTTAACAGTAATCCACCAACAAATAAAGGTAAAAAAGAAAAGAATTTGAATGCCCCAGATAGTCTAGCGTTTTATTAAAAATGCTTGCGAAAAGAAGCGGATTTATTCTTCCATTATACCGCAAGATGTAGGCTCTTTAATAATGTACGAGTTCTTTAGCTGGATGGTTAATATATTGTTTAAAACTAATTAGCCTGTTAGCCAGACGTATCTCCCACCACCTAAGAATTCTATCCTAGAACTTAATTGCAACCGGGGAATTTCAACTACCATTGCCAGATTACGCACGTGACACTTTAAAGGAATGAAAATATCCCTTGATGGATGGCCAAAGAAGTTACAGTACTTGTTTTCAGTGAAATCTAACTTCTTCCAGGCCAAATTTTTTATTGTCTTCTTACACTGGCTAAACTCTACAACACAGACTCAAACCCCTCCGACTATCAACTGCTGTATTCGCCAAGGGTTTTTGACGTTGTCAGGACTGCTTTGGAAGTCCTTGGCGCTGTTTGATTTCTCTGCACTATTTGTACAAGACAACAACAACAATAACCGAAATTATAAATTGTTTCAAAAGAATTGCCAACATTTATATTTTAGAATGTTTTTATTCTTTTAGTGGTATTGAAAAACAAAAAGGCTTTTAAATTCCAGCCGTTGTTTTGACCAATGCAAATTTTGCATGAGTAAAAATGACACCATTTCTAAAAGCTAAAAGCTTGGTCTTTAAAATTGCGAAAACAGTTACGCCTTTTTAACCCTTTGACTACGAATTTTAAAAAAATTATTTTTTTTTGTACCGTTTTATTCAAAAGGACAAAATAGGTTACAAATAAAGCAAATTTAGTATTTGGGATTTTTCTGACAAGCGGTTATCAATTTAGAGGCTGGGACATATATGTCCCGGCCGTAATTAATGGTGAGATACATACGTCCATTGACCCCTTGGGGACGGGTGATTTAGAAAAGCATTCGTACAAAATCAGGATCAGGACGTAATTAACCTTCCGTTAGTCGCGCACTTGTTTCCGACATGGTTAATCGCGTTGCACCTATGAGGTGTTTCTGATTTTTTGAAAGCCAAATGAAATTTAGTCTAGTTTAAATAGTTAATTGTTACCAATTTAAGACTCTTTAGAGAGATAAATATCAAAAAACTTATTTAGCGAAGTACCGAAGATAAATTTTTCTTGCTCCCGCGTCGGATCTCTTCCTCCATCACAAGATGTTCAACCAATTGACGCAAGAAGGTTCTGCGGTTTTTTACTCCGTAACCATTTTCTGTGTATATAACTTGACCATTTATACCTGCTACGTTGAGTAGGACAGAAAATGAGATAAAATATATATATTTAATTGATAAAAATATTATATCCATAATACTTACGTCAATGGTCGCGCTGCACCAGAGGGGTGATTTGAGCGGTTCCAACTCTCCATCGACATGTTCTAAGGTCGGTTTTACACGGACATTTGAGTAATCCAAAATTAGGAACATAACATTAGGCTCGACCCCCGGAAAAATCTATTGACGGCAAAGGAGGTGGAAGTGTAGTAGGGATGCACCTGTGAGGTGCGCGCGACTAACGGAAGGTTAAGTAAAAAACGGTAACCTAAATGTAGTCGTTTCTAATTTGACAGACTTACTTTGCTTTTACTTTAATTATTGTTAGTTTAATCATATATATAATCAATATTAATTCAAAGTATAACTTATTAGTTTTATTTTGAACAAAGTAATGGTGAATTAAATGAATCAAACAATTATATCTCCGCCCACAAATAAACTGCTAAAGAATTACTTTGATTACCAGTTTTATCTTTTTACCCTGGTTGATACGGTTTTATGCTGGCTTGTATTTGTGACAGTCGGCGCGAAATGGTTAATAACTTTTAAACATTTGTTGGGACAAATAAGTCCCGTTAATAGTCAAAGGGTTAAAATTCAAAAACATATGCTGGTAAGAGAAAGAGTTATAGAAAAGTGTTCGCATTTTTATCTAGTCATGGTTTCTTTATATGATTCGCTGTCATTACTGTATTTCGTGTCCAGCTACAACAAGGAGGCTTTATTTCAGTAGAGCACACATAATCACAACCTTAGTAAAACCTCTAAAATTATCTCTTTTCTTATTTTTTACAAAATCCATATTTAATTTTTTTCCCTGCAAAACACGATGCAATCATTTTCATAGGTAACGCAAGGACTGATAAAATGAAAATGTATTAAACTGTAGGCGTAGCTAAATTGTAAAAAGGAAAGGAAAAAAAAACGAAAGCAGAGAAAAATCACGTTGTTTCTAGACTTATTCCTAAAGCGTGTCCTTTCTAAAGCATACTGGATTACGTGTTTTATCTTCACAATTTCTCCTTGCCCAAAGAGAAGCTAATTTAAATAATGGATTTTCCGAATTTTTGTAACAGTGTACACGTTTTTTTTTCTTCCGTGGACTAAATTATATTGCGAAAAACTTTCTAAGAATTCTTACGTAAAAATAAGTAAAACTGTTGTTAGGAATTCTAGACACAAGCGAATTCCTGGGTGTTTTTGATGATTTATTTGTTATGCTTACGTTTTTCTGCCTGTGTTTATTTGTATTATTTATGTTTCTTTTTTGAGAGGAATATTAATATTGCTCCAGTTTCAGTAGAAACTTCCAAAAATTATATTTCAATCTTTGAAAGAAATGATATTTATTGATTGCAATAAACATAATATTTCGATTACAATAAAAATAAAAATTGCTTATATTTTACAGGTATTTCCTTCAACAAAATTGCAGGGATGCCAACTGCTCCTATTTCTAGAATAGTTTTAATAAAGTGGTAGCAAATTATATAGTGATATTCGTTAGAGATGGATAGTTACGCTTACTTTTTAATACAGTAACCAGTAGATCGATATTGTGACGTTGCATTTTATATGATACTTATAATTTTTGATATTTAGTGGTGAAACTAAAAGTAACTTAAATTTCGCTACCACTAGAAAATACTATTTTACAAAGCGGAGCAAATTGGCATCCCTGAAATTTGTATCTGTTCGTCTTTACAAAAATTTTGCAGAATTTCATTTGCGTTTTCTCATCTTAGCAAATATTACAGTTTGCAAGTGGTCGTAAAATTTGTGTTAATATGTTTAATACTGGCTGGGTGGCGCAGTTGGTTTGTCGTCGGCCTTCTGAGCCCAAGTCTGCGGGTTCGATCCCCGGCCCAGACACCGGATTTTCGGGATGCAGCAAATCCTCAGTGGCCATGTCGTATGATTATGCGGCATGTAAAAGATCTCTGGAGAGCCTTATTGACTCTTGGCATATCCGGCAAAATTAAATCCCTAGAGCACTTAAGCATCCAAATAGAGCCTCGGTGCTGCCATCTAGTGTGGCAGAAACTAGACGTCCAAATTAACATGACCAACGGTATCTCACCCATTGTGGTGGTCCTGAAAGAGTGGATACCACCTCTGGAGAACGCACTAGGTCTGCTCATCGGCAAGACCGATTGTGCAGCTCATTGGGAAAAAAATGTTTAATACTGGCGACCAGGTGGCCGAGTGGTTAGCGTGTCTGACTGCGAAGCCGATGGTTGCGGGTTCGAATCCCGCTCAGGGCATGGATGTTTCTTTCTCTCTGTGTTCTATGTCCTTTGTGCGTGTTATTGTGTGAATGTGATGCGCCCTATAAACGGGTTTGTGGTTGTGTGACGTAGACGACGCTACTCTACTGCCATGACTTCGCCACAGGTGCCCACTGGGTAACGAGAAGAGAGTAGCAGTCCTGGTATATGAGGCCAATGGGACAATACATCCCAAGTGTCCGTCATTATAAAAAAATTTTAAATTAATTTTTATTAATATAATTAAAATCGTATTGCACACCACTGTAATATAAAATACTAATTAGCCTGATGATAATTAATAAAAGCACATCAATGCATGTTCTTCCATCGTTATTTATTTATTTATTTTTAAAAATTGTTTGATGATAAAAATACATCAATTCAAATTTTACATCCTTATTTATTTATTTATATTTGAAAATTGTTTGATTATAAAAATACATCAATTCAAATTTTACATCCTTATTTGTTTATTTATATTTGAAAATTGTTTAATGATATAAGTACAATGAAGAAAGATTCTGGAAAACTGAATTTTCATTAAAAGGCCTAATGCTTATATTCAAAATTTTGATCCTTTAAAACCCAGCAATTTCTGATAAAAAGATTCTTGGGGAAGGAAAGTTCTTTAACAATTCACATAATTAAAATTTGTAATGTATTTGTTACAGTGAATGACCTAAATCAAGAAAATGTCGACTTTCACCGATGAATGTCAACAATCTCATAGTCGCTTTAGTGAGTGTCAAAAATATTTTTTATATCAGATTTAATATTAACTTATTCGGTGATATTATAATATTTCTTCGATATTTTAATATCTGCTGAGAATAGATTAGAAGAAACATCAATGTTCAGAGTACTGAGCAAATGTAAACCGAGCCGTGGCACTGAACCTTAAAAAAAAAAAACATCACTGTAGGGTGTACCGGGCAAATGCATACTGCTCAGAGTTACAGAACCTTAAAAAAACATCAGGGAATGGTATAACCGGAAAATGTATACCTGGCAGTGGCACTTAGCTAGACCTAATATATATTTCGAACATTTACCGAAGCAACTATGTGATTTTATTTTATTTTATAATCGTCGTTGAACAGCCGACGAATTTCGAGTTTATGGTTACCAATGTTCAATGCCGCCTTGTACCCAATCCAGAAGACAAAGGAGAATAAATTCGAATTTGAGTTTTATTGAGAGGAAAACCACGAAACTTCCCACGGTTAGTCTAACTGTGAGGGGACTCTAACCCATGATCCGTCTAACGCTCAGGAAATTTATTTCAGCACTGTGATCGGTGCTAGCCGGGTGCGGAATTCGCACCCAACAGCCATCGCTGGGATTCGAACCTGGTTCACCTCAATGGAAGGCGAATATGCCATCAAAATTCACCGATGGAAAGTCAACAACCACCAATTTCAGCCATTCACAGTAATATATACATTTAATGCCTAAATACATTATTTGCCTCCCCAAATATTTTTAAATTTAAGTTATTTAAAGTCTGTATATTTAACTAATTATTGTCATATATTTATATTATTTTTATTGTTGAATTAACTTTTTATAGCCCTAGATTACATCTGATATGAAGTTTTTTTTTTAAATTTATTCTAAACCAAACAACAAAAAAAGGTTTTCAAAAGTGGTTATTAAATGAAAGGGACCTATCGATATTAGTCGACTTACTAGGTTTGAGTAAAAAGTGGCTACTAAGTTATTAGAGTCTACTGGCCTGTTGCTATTAACTGAAAATTTAAATTTTCAGGTCTATGTTAGAGATAAATTGCTTAAATTTTTCCAAACAGTAGGGAGAAAAATTGAGATTGTACAAATTTTAGAAAATAAATGTCCTCATTCAAATAAATACCGACCAAACAGTAATAAAATAATTTCAATTTTAAAATGTATTTCTACAGTTAAGACATCAATATTTTTATCCATTAACTTATTTATATAGTCGAAAAAGTGATGACATTTTAATATATCACATGACTTAGGATTACTCTTTGGAAAAAGATCCTAAATCTTTCGAATATGTCTCCCTAATTGAATTTATGGCAACCCGTGTCAAACACTTTGAGAACTTTCAGTCAATATTTGATTTCCGTGATAGGACCTCGTGTTATTAAAAATAATCTAGAATTCATGAAAGTATTTTGTTTGCTTATAGAAATATGTATTTAAAGGGGGAAATATATATTTACGTTTAAAATTAATAATCAACTTATTTATACATGTAATCACTTTTAAAAGATATATATGAAATAAAAAAAAGAGCTGGCATATGCAAATAAAAAGAATAACTGTTTGTAAAACTTGGATAGAAGGAAAATAATAGCGTTGTTAGACAATAAATACATGGCTACTGAATCTCCTGATTTTCGTCAGAGATTTTTTTTTTAATTTTTTATATTCCTTCTGTTTTTAAGGTGATAACAAAATGTATTTGTTGATGTTTTTATCTTTGTTTAACAAGGGGTAAATATATATTTAAGTTTAAAATTAATAATCAACTTAAGATATTTTTTTTAAATTTTAAAGAGATATATAAAATTAAATCGGAACTGAAATGTGCAAATGGAAAAATCACTGTTTCTGAAACTTCGATACAAGTAAAAACTAATGCTGTTGGACAAAAACAGGGATATCAACTGCTCCGCTTTCTGCAGAAGTAATAACAAATTGGTAGCGATTTAAATGACAAAACTTGTAGAATGAGAATAATTATACACCTACACTAATTCATACCTGCCAACTTTTAATTCCTTCCATTATGATTTTCCCAGTGGTATTAAAATGGAATAAAAATTTTAATTTTAAGCAAAAAAATACGTTGTATTTGAGAAAGCTTATGCTGCCTACCATGATTACTTTACTTTACTTTATTTAAAAACAGCTGGGCACCTGGGTCGCGCAGCAGCCCCTATCCCATTCATCATGAAACTACAAAAATGAGTTAAAAACATTTTGAATATAAGCAGTCGTTGTGGTAGCTTTACAATAATATTACCATGATTAGAGAAAATACAAACTTGAACAGAGATACAGTAATTGCCATGAAAAAATGTACAGAAAATATGACCTTGATTAGAAAATTGCCAACCATGATAGATTGATTGATAGGAGTGGAATCTCGGTGTTAAGCGCGAAGCGCTTCTAACCGATTCATCTATACTGTTTTGGCATTTAGTCCAGAGGTCATATACAGTTCAAAGTTCTAAGTTAGGATCAGATAATAAGTCCATGATGAGGTGAGGCAAGAGTTGATTCAGTAGTACATCAGTTGTATGGGGAATTCCCCTGGATTAAAGTTGTGAGAAGATGCAGTACGTCTTGGTCCTTCAGCAAGTCCTTAAGTTCACGGATGAGGCTAACAAGTCTGTGGGCTGTAGAAGTAGGCGTGTCCTTGGTCGTTTTTCTCTTTCGACTGGGACGGGACTCGCACCCAGTGAAATTTGAGGTGTGGTTTTGCATGCAGTTGCAGCATTTAGCTGGGGAGTCTCGGCTCTTTCTGTACTGGAATGAATAGTGCCCTTCGGCACATTTCATGCATCTTGGGCTGGAGGAGCAGGAACGTTGGGTGTGGCCGAAACTCTGACATCGAAAACACTGCAGCGGCCGCCGGCCGCCGTGGTATTTCTCTATGCTGATCGGGATCTGCTTGATGCTCTCAATATGGTAGATCATCTCGTGATTGGCTAGCATTGGCATAACGATGAGGTACAGGGGGAGGGGCCTAAAGGCTTCACCCACTTTCTTCTTAAACTGGACTATTTTCAGGATTTCAATGTTCCGCTTCCCTAATTCAAGGGATATTTCATCTGTGCTAAAATCATCAGGAAGGCCACGGATGAGGACTGAGGACATTTTTAACTGGCTGAGCTTTTTCTACTGAAGTGGAAGGCTCTGTGGCTTTCTTGGTAGTCTCCTCCGTAGGTTCTGATGCAGTAATAGGGGTGGGCTCCGGCATGAAAAGAGATTCCGGAGGAGTGCAGCTTTTCTGGGTCATGGATGGGTCAACATTTTCTGTAGCTGCGGCAGACTTTTTCTTCCTCTTCTTTCTCTTTTTAGCTGGTGGCTCTTTGTTGTTTCGATTTTGGATCTCAGGTTCAGAGGCTGATGTCTCTTCGTCTATATCCATATTCAAATCTTTACTGGAAGGAGTTGTGATATTATTCGGAACACTGTGCTCGGAAACGGGCTCAGTCTCTATTTCATTAGTAACACTACTTTCTGGGATCGTCACAGGGATTTCCGCTGTCTCAGTGATAGTTGTCTCCATTGTAGTTGAGGCAGTTGGCTTCTTTTGACTCGACTCAACAGTTTGAATTGCGGACACCGCTGCGTTAAAGAGTTCGTTGTAATATCTACTTGGTGTTGAGGTAGAAATCTCTCCAATGGAATCTCGCAGCTTACGAAGTTCCACGATATCAGTAGTTTGTTCTAGAAGAAACTTTGAGTAAAGTGCGTAGTTCATAGATCTGGCCGGTAAAAACCTTTTGACGATCGAAGATGTCTCATATAAGTCTGATGCTAGCATGCGGCCGGAAGGGAAAACTTTTCCGTCGCGGGCAGTTCGGTGATACGGCATAATTGCGAAGCAGAGAAAAACACGTCTTGTCTCTAGCAAGGCTTGAGCTGGTCCCTCCTCCTCGGTGTCTGTCTGGCTCGCTCGCGGGTCTTGATGGCCGTCCCGGCCTCCTTCCAATCGTCTACTCCTGTCCGCCAACCATGATTTCCAAAATACTAGGCAAACAATTATCTTGCCAAAAATTTATTGCTTGGCCACCGTAAGCGCATATATATTGTAAAAATGAAGAATGGCAACAGCGGTTATTTTTTAGTTTCAGTTTCGATTTTGTGATGTAAACATTATTATTTTGCAGAATAATACGATATGTGCGTGAGTGTAGTAAGTTACGAGTGTACTTATATTATCAATAAATATTGTTTTTGTTTTCTATGAAGATTTTATTAATGTTCATTCAGCAACATTCGAAGCCAACACACGCTATATCGAAACAGCCTGTTATTTTATCACAGGCTAGTATTTTGGAACAGGCGATATTTTGTCACAGCTAGTATTTCGGAACAGGCAGTATTTTGTCACAGGCTAGTATTTTGGAACAGGCGATATTTTTTCACAGCCTAGTATTTTGGAACAGCCGATATTTTGGAACAGGCTAGTATTTTGGAACAGGCGATATTTTGTCACAGGCTAGTATTTTTGAACAGGCAGTATTTTGTCACAGCCTAGTATTTTGGAACAGATGGTATTTTTTCACAGGCTAGTATTTTGAAACATATGGTATTTTGTCACAGGCTAGTATTTTGGAACAGGTGAAGCAGGTTAGTATTTTTGAACAAATTTGTATTTGTGATAGCTTTGTCTACTATTATGCAGGTTAAGTTTATTTGTAGGAATGTTGGGTAAGCGATGACCAGTCCCCCTGCCCTTTTGATGCTCGGGCAAGGGGGAGGGGTGCTTATAAGTGCATTTTCCTTCTTTTAATTTTTTTTTCTGTGATGCAAAAAGTAGAAGCATTTGAATATTTTTTCTAATTTTTTTGATATTGATACATATTTCCTACATGTAAAATAGAAAAAAATTTCTTACAAAATACGAGTCTTATTGTCTCATTTTTTCTGTCCTTAGTCTTACTCTCTCTCTTTCACCTTTTTTTTTTCTTTTTTTAGGGCAATAAATATTTTAACTTTTTATTTCCTTATTAGAAGGATGTGTTAAAATTGTTAAAACTATATTTAGCATGCGAATTCAAGCTATATTTAAACACTTTATTTTCTTTGTAGGCAAACTATATTATCAAACACTATATTTTTTCTCCCTCTCTTTATCCTTTTTTACATCTTCTACTTTAAAATGCTGAACTTATGACGAAGCATGAAGGGTAGTTAAATAGTACTCAGAAGATAAAGGGTAGTAGAATATATGTAAATATTTAAGCAAAATATTTTATGAATGTGATTTAATAATGAAGCTTAGTTATAAAGTTTTAGGGGTGATTAAATTTATATATTTTATACATTTAATGAAAAATTCAAAATATGTTGTTTGAAATAGTACTATTTCAAACAACACTAGTGAGTTGCTCACTATAAAGTAACTACGGCCTACATTTACTTAAAAATGCTCCAATCTTTTTGTCTCTTTTTCCGCCTACTGTATTTACTGCACTAATTACAATTGTCTTCTGGGGGACATCTAATCAAGTAGTTTACTTTGAGAATCCGGACAACTCTTTACGCCATTGGTCCCCTAACTTTCGGACCATCTCCCTAGCTTTCGCTGCTATCGGCGGCTTTCTTTTCGAGGTCGAGATCGACCGTGACCTTCGAGGTTACGAATTGACTCTCTCAATATTTTTACATGAAGGCGTGTCCTTTATTTCCCTCGTAGTTATTTGTTGTAATAATTCAATCAATGTTCTATGTGAAGAGTGATTTGAAATTGCGTTGAATTTCGTCCACTCGCATAGAAATAGATGTCCCTCTGGCATTGCCTATTATTTTGTTGCGTAAAAGATTTATTTACTTTGAATATTTGAAGAAAATAAATAATATACTATTTTTAAATGATAATATTCTGCAGGAAAGGGAAAAATCTATTACAGTTAATTTGGCGTATTTATTTTTTTTCTTCCTGTTTTGAATTTTCTTTTGACATTAAAATTATCATTAAGGCTACATAGTATGTGATATTTTGATATTAATGTGCTGATTGTTTTGAAAGAAAAATATTATTTAAATAATCCAAGAAAAGTTAAGAATTGTTAAAATGTCTTTAAAAATTATGCTAAATTCGCATGCAGTTAGATTATTTTTAGGTATTAGGTTATATTTAATTTCATTTTTGTCAAATTTAAAATTCTAGAAGACAACTAAGCCCTATTTCTTTTCTTTATATAAAATGAAAAAATGCTGTCTATTTTGTCACAGATACAGAATATAATGTGCTATTCTTAAATTGTTTTTATTAAAAAATAATAATACACTATGTTGTATTTTAAGTTCAGAAATAAATTTTTTTTTAAATTTCTAATTTAGCTCAATATTAATGAAGTTCCATTTTTTTTTCCTCTGGTAGAAATGAAAAGATTCTGGTTATATCGTCAAACAGAATGTAATAGCGAACTCCTATATCCTTTTTATTTAGAAACAAGTAATAAATCTTTTCTCGGAGCCTAAACAATCGAGAATAAAAGAGAAATTTATGTGTAACTGCTTTTTTTTTTGTTTAAAAAATAACTAGAAAAAACTTCACGATACTCTTAGAAAAAAAAATGTATTTTCTAATTTTGTCAAATTAATAGAAAAATATGTATCTGCTACAAAAGTACTTGCCAGTCTAAACTATATTTCTGGCTGCTGTCAATATGCGGGTGGGTGACCACTTGGATCAGTGTGCGTAGGGACCGAGGATGTGCGGTATTGGTCCTCATTAAACTGTTCTACTGTAAAGCACTCGACTTCGCGTGCAGGTCGTTGGGCTACCGAAGCAGGGGTGCCATCCCCTCTGCAGAGGATCAAAATTGTAATGGCTTGTCTTCGGATCATTTTCAAGGATGTTTCTCAGACCGTCGCCAATAGCCCATTGTGCAGCTCTAGTACAACGTAAATTAACTACTGCAACAACAATTAAATTATCTTTCAAATGTAAAAAAGTTGGAAATTTTTTTCCTTAGACCTGTTATTTTGGAACAGGTATTATTTTGTATGGTAACAGCTGGAACCTGTTATTTGAAAATACCTGTTATTGCCCATCACTACATGATAGTAGCGCATATTATTATATATATGCTTAATTTTTCTAAGAATAGTGGTGATGAAAATCATTTACAATTTTATTTATAAAAGAAAAAATAGTATATATTTACTACCACTTTAAATATAAAAATAAAATTTTACACCAAATGCGTAAAATTTGGCAGGTATGCTAATTAATAAATAATTACACTCATTTTCCGGAGCCGTTGGCATCTCTGCAAATGCCACAAAATTTGATGTGTAGTGGTGGAAAGATTATTTAAAATAAAAAAATACTAAACTAAAAGTAACATAAATTTTGTTACCACTAGAGAGTATTTTTTCTTACAAAGCGGAGAAAGTTGGCAACTCTGTGCAATAAATACATAATTGACATAAAAGAGAAGAATTCATTTTTTGCATTTTAAAATTTTTGAAATATTTTTCGACATCAATTAGAGTAGAAGTTGAGATAATTTAAAAAAAAAAAAAGACATTTACCATTAAGCTAGTATTTATCGTCAATCTATTTAGCACTATTTCTCAAAGCGTGTTTCTTCGTCGCTATTTCCTTGATTCTTAAAAGAGATATCTTAAAACCTGATTGTTCTATTTGCTTGAAAATTTGTTCAAATATTCTTTGCTAATATGCCTGAGGAACAGTGATTAAGTTAATGAACTAATTAAATTAGTGTTACAAATTTAATAACCAAATTAAAAGCCAACAAGTTTCATTTTATGTTATACCCGGAGTTGAACAGTTGACCAAATTCTTAGTTTACGGTTATCAATGTTTAACTCCATAACCTTGTAATTTTGAATCTAACCCAAATGACAAGAGAATGCTTGGATTAAGCGTTGGGACAACTAGCCTTTGTGGAGAATTTTCTGGGGGAACTTTACCGGCATTTGCGTTACATGTAGAGGAAAACTGCCTAAGTTAGCTTGACGTTAAAGGGATTCTAACCCATGATCCATTTGCCTTTTTGGACATTTTCAGCACTGTGGTCGATGCGAGCCGGAAGCAAAATTCATATCAACCAATCACTGCTAAGATTCGAACCTGGATCACGTCATTGTGAGACGAATTGCTCTACTGAGAAACCGCGGCTTCTAACTAACTAGCCATATTTTTAAACGATTTTGTTAATGCAATTTGACCATGCAATAATGCGATGCTTTTAATTTTTTAAAAATTAACATTGCGTACATGGAGAAGTCTATTTCCCTGTTTAATAACGACAACCACTACAGAGCAAACAAGTTAAAAAAAATAGGAATTTCAAACAAAGTTATGAGCTTTTAAAATAAGTTCTTTTTATAATGATTTTTGACTACTTTAAAATCATCTTAAAATTTTAAGGAAAAATTTCCTGAGTTTCATTGCATTAATAGATTTTAATACAAAAATTAAAATTAAAAAAAAATCCAAACCAAAATTATAAAAATTTGGTCTCTGAAAGTAAACGGTTAACTTTAGAAAATGCAATGCTAAAATAATCTCTTTCGTACAGTTAAAAACTTTCTTGTTCAGTCTATTTTTAGTTTCTACTTTGCTAATTTCAGAAAAAGAGTATAGGCGCAAGATTAGTGAAAAATGACATAACTTTCAAGTTTTATCTTTTCGGAAACACACTTCATTTTCTAGGTAATCTCATGGCACAGCGAGGAAAATTTCCGGATACTATTAAGGGAAATATTTTTTGCGTATATCCTTGATTCTATTAATCTATATTCGAAAATAATTTTGAAGGTAATTAAATTGCAGTAGATACGTTAAATTAATATTTATCTTTAAAATATTGCATAATTGATTTGCATTTTCATATTTTTTTACTGATATTTCGTATTTTTTTTAAACAATATTAATTTAAAAAAAAACTATATACACTATCCCGAGAGGGAGCCAAATATTTTGCAACATTACTGCTGTAAACTGCCCTTAGAGCTAACACATTGACATTCCAAAACAATTTTTACTTTGCAATGTTTATAAAATCAGTTGAACTGTAGTGCATCTGATAAATAATTATTTATTTTACTTACAATATTCATTAACAAAAAAAAATAGTATTGGCAATTTAAGTTCATACTACACTGTAAAAAAATCCAGTATTTTAACTCCAAAAATGGAGGCAACAACTTGGTACCAGAGTGGTGTATTGAAACACCAAAGATAACTTTTGGTGCTTGGGATTTTACTACAAGAAGTATGGATAGTTCCTTCTGAAGTGAAACACCAAGAAAGATTTTTACACTTCTTCTTGGTGTAAGCCATTTTTGATATTCAGTACCACTAAAATATATAATTACTGGAAGGTAAGATGTATATAAGAGGCAGTGAAGTACTTCTTAAGAATACTATGTAAAGCTAAGATTCATTAATTAAGGATACACTCATTCACTAATTCTTAAAATAAATATAGATGCTAATGAAACACAGAAAAGAGATAATATTGAAATGAATCTGAAATAGGCGTAACGAAACGGAAGCGGAGAGAAATTACATATTGTAGTATTATTAGATATAATTCACAGATGTTTACAAATTTAAAGTATAGTACCTTTTGATCTACTTGCCGATATCTAAATCATGCCCACATTGGTGGTTTTGGATATGAAAATAATTCATGTATGGTGGAAATGCAAGAAATAATTCACAGATGTTTACAAATTTAAAATATAGTATCTTTTGATCTACTGCCGATATCTTAATAGCGCCAACATTGGTGGTTTTGGATACTAAAATAATTCATGTATGGTGGAAAAGCAAGAAATAATTCACAGATGTTTACAAATTTAAAATATAGTATCTTTTGATCTACTGCCGATATCTTAATAGCGCCAACATTGGTGGTTTTGGATACTAAAATAATTTATGTATGGTGGAAATGCAAGAAATAATTCACCGATGTTTACAAATTTAAAATATAGTATCTTTTGATCTACTACCGATATCTAAATCGCGCCAACATTGGTGGTTTTGGATATGAAAATAATTCAAGTATGGTGGAAATGCAAGAAATAATTCACAGATGTTTACAAATTTAAAATATAGTATCTTTTGATCTACTGCCGATATCTTAATAGCGCCAACATTGGTGGTTTAAGATACTAAAATAATTCATGTATGGTGGAAATGCAAGAAATAATTCACAGATGTTTACAAATTTAAAATATAGTATCTTTTGATCTACTGCCGATATCTTAATAGCGCCAACATTGGTGATTTTGGATACTAAAATAACTCATGTAATTCACTGATGTTTACAAATTTAAAATATAGTATCTTTTGATCTACTGCCGATATCTTAATAGCGCCAACATTGGTGGTTTTGGATACTAAAATAATTCATGTATGGTGGAAACGCAAGATATAATTCACAGATGTTTACAAATTTAAAATATAGTATCTTTTGATCTACTGCCGATATCTAAATCACGCCAACATTGGTGATTTTGGATACGAAAATAATTCATGTATGGTGGAAATGCAATGGAGCTCGGTAAAATCTTTTTCTCACTTTAGGTGTTTAGATTTAAATTACACCCTTTAAATTGTATATGAATGCTCGATTTGGTGTTAGCTTGAAGTAAAGTGTTCCTTTCACATAATTTTTTGGTTGTAGAGTGAGCAAAAAAAAAGGATCACCCGGAGTGACTTTTCATCTAATGATCGGATTTTCAAGTTTCAGAACTCAATTTTAATGGCTCGAGAGGGTGTTAAATTCTTAAAAATTCTCGAGATATAGCAAAATACGCAAAAAAGTAAAATTTGCACCAAGAGGTCCAAACTTTAAAGCGATCTCCTGACCATATTTCCCCGGTTGTGGGGGGATATTAATACTACAATATATCGTCGAAATAAGGTATGTTTATTCACAAAATCTATGTTTTTGTGTCTGATTTTGTAACTTAAAATATCGTCTGAACCTATTAATTAACATATTTTAGGTCAACCCCTCGAGCCATTAAGGTTGAGTTCTAGAACATAAAAATCCAATCATTAGATCAAAAGTTATACACGGTTGTCAATTTTTTTTTTGCCACTGTACAATATTAAACTGAGAGATATGACTTTACAGATATGAGAGATATGATTTTACAGGGTACAGAACGCAAGAGAACCCGACAGGGAAACTAATACAATCAAACCTCGTTTTATGGAAAATTGACGGAACTATCATAATTAAACTGACAATACATTAATGTACTAAATTAATGTATGAAAACAATACAATTATACACCATACGAAATGAGTTTTAAAATTTTTAACTAAATTTTCAACTATTTTATAATAATTAATGTAATTACGAAGATATTTTACATACTATTTTGTAATAACGAATGAAAAATATAATGCAAATACCAACAGTTTATACGTTTTATTTAGAGCTGAAATAGTCTGCAATCGATTTTTTAACTACCTTATTCACATGCTTATTATATGTGCTTATATCTACATTTCCAATTTCTTTTCAAGTTAAGCGATAATAATCAGTTTGAACATTCCATGTTAAGCTTGCGAAATACTATACTAATTGATTGTTGACTCACTGGATCAAACACATGTTACATGTAAAGTGAGCGATATTTCATGTTGATCAATTTCCAGTTAATGAGGTTCTAATATACATTCGAATCTCGAATGAGATTTTTTAATTGGACATTAGAGCTTACAACCCTGACGATCCCCGACAATATTTATTCTAATTGTTTTTAAAGTAATTGAGCTGTAGTAAATAGATTAATTCTTCCTTTTTAAAAATAAAAACATGCAAAAAAAATAAAAATAAAAAATAAAAACAGTGCTACCGTTACAGGGCTTATATGGTAGGAATTACATGGTAGCTTATATGGCAGCAATCGACAGGGAACTAAATATTCTGATGTTTTGCAAGCACTACCGTGGTAAATGATCCCTTATAGCTTAAAAACCTAACGACCAATTGGGATAAATTTCACCCCATAAAAAATTGGTGACATTTCAAAGTAAATGATTGGAGAATGATGTAAAAAAAAGAATTTGTAAGAATTTCTTCATATTAAAATACATTTTTTTTAGCTTTTTTTAAATTATTGTAATGACAATAGAATGATATGGTGTAACACTGCATTTTTCTTTCAAATTTGTTACAGATCATTTTGCTAATTATTATTCGACAGAAACGCATGCCATCAGGAAAAAAAAAAGACGCGAATATAAAGCATAAATATCAACACACAACAAGTTCTATTATTAATTAGACATTAAATGCAGACTTACAGTATATCCACGGGACGTGAAAGTAACGAAACATTCGCAAATTGCTTTCTAGCAATTCTCATAGTGATCGAATAAGTTTTATTTTGCCTCTTGCGATGTTAAAAGGCTTTCAGATTTCATAGACAGAACTCTGTCAAATAAGGACTATTTAGTGAGCTAAGCCCTCATTCGTAGTTCCACAACAAGTATTAGTTTCAAAGAGTAACTGGGATGATAAGAAATTCATTGAACACTAATTTTACCATTGACGCCAGCAATACCATAAACGTTGCAAAAAAAAATGCATGAGGGGACATCAAGTTTCACATTTTGTTATAATATTTCTTTCTAGACTACGAGCCACATGTGTATTCATAGGGTGGCTATTAAATTGTGATTGGTGCACGTTAAATACGTCGGGGTCACAAAGTCCTCCAGGTTCCCATATGAAATCAATATTCTGGGGGTACTTGATCTAGGAGTTACCTTGTCTTATGGATTGGGGTTCTAGATTACAAGACCACGGAGTTGAACATTGGTTGTCGTAAACCCCAAAATTTGGTCAGATCATCAAAGACTGTTATAAAATAAAATAAAATTCCTCAGAGTTTAAAGAGTCGTGGTGGCTCAGGAGATAGAGAGCTTGTCTTCCAATGAGGTGACTGGGTTCGAATCCCAACGATGGTTTATTGTTAGGAATTCCGCACCCGGTCCACACCGACTACGTAAAATATCCACAGTGGTAGATGGATCATTGGTTAGTAACTCAGATTAGTAGATCCATGTAGCTCAAATGTGAGGTAGTTCCATCAAAAAATCCTCTAAGAACTATTAACAGAACTATTTCCTTTGCAGTTCATTGGAGTGGGGTGAAATTTTTGTTTGATTTATTTTTTCAACGTGCTACTTAGCTCAAAATAAAACTTACATAATTACACTTTGAACTAATAAACTAAGTAGGGTTGCAACGGGCGACTAACAATGCAAAGCGCAAAGAACAGACTAATAAAATAGTTGTGTATAAGATTTAATATTAAATTTGTGTATGTATAGTTTAAAATTCCGATTGAACTACTTATATTGACTTTATACTGTGGTGTTGGGAGAAGCGTGCGGGGCTGAAAGCCCATACATATCAAGACGGAAAAGAGTAAAAACTGGTAACAAATAAATTTCGTTTTTTAATTTTTATCGGGAATAATAAAAATCTGTAACTATCAATTATTTTTAAAGGATACAGTTTTTATATTAAATTGTTTCTTCGCCAGAAAAAAATAATTACAATAAATTGTTTATTGTTAAGAATATATTAACTTCTCCCGAATATTATCTAATATTGAAGTAGTTCTCCTAGCAGTATTTTCTCTTTTTCGTCTCGCTTTCAGGCCTGGATGCGTGACCCTATATCAGTTTTCAAAGTAGGAAAAAACGGAGTACGAAACGTTGAGAACCAACCACAGTTGTGCAAAAACATAGATGAAAAACAAACAAAATGACCACAGCCAACGCCTCCTATAACTGAAAGCCCACGCACGTTTTTTTGTAGGTAGTCCGATCAGACCACTATGAAGGTAAAAAATTCTACGAAAGAAACTTTGATAGAAAATATAATAAAAAGAAGAAAGTGGTAGCAAACATATGTCTAAACATTTGTTTAATTTATGAATATTATTGATTTGTGTTTTTTACTTGTCAAACACTACAGATTCAATTCTCAAATATATATGGTAAATTTCTCTCAATTACTTTTAAAAAAGAATTTGGATTCATGGGTACAACTGGTTCACTTTTTAAATAATCTGCGCAGACTACAATAAAAAAACCATATGGAGACTTTCTGATGTAGGAGGTAATGCCACAACTGCACTTCTGGAGTTAAACTGTCTGTGGGAGAAAACTTCAACCAATTTGCATTTTAAAATTCTGCTAGTACTTGGTAAATATCACAGGGTAATCATCATGATATTTACACATAGTTAATTTTTTTCACTTTTTGCAAAAACTACCACTTTTATCTTTAAATATATTTTTCAATATAAAGAGCATTTATCCATTTTTTATCCATAATTATACATTTTGTAATATCTAAAAAGGATTTCCAATGGAAGTCTTTAAAGATTAAGAATATTGAATCGCATCAAGAAAATTCGGTTGAATATAATGCCTAAAGTATGTTCCTCCAGCTTTTTGCAAGCCAGCATTTATGAAAAAAACCGCTTTGAAATCTCAATTAAAGACTGTTGTAGGCAAAAATATTTCATTACTCAATCCTGATCCTTCAACTGCGGAAACTAATACTTGGTGCACCGGAGTACCTGGCCAAAAAGGCCACCTCCGTAAATTATATGATTACAAACTGAATCAAGGCCATTGATATTAAAATTAATTCGGTTAGTAAACTTGATGTTAAGTAGCTAAATAATATTGCTGTAAAGAAAAAAAAACAGGGATAACACGGACAGGTCAAAACATAAACAAACAGATAAAGTCATAAGTTCTTTAAATTAATTATTATCTATATTATATAAAACGCTAATACGTACGTATGTATGTATGTATGTATGTATCAATAAAACCGATGATATTTCTTTTCTCGCGCTGGCAACAGTTTTCATTTTTAATTGATTGGATTCGGCGCGCAAGAGCACGTAGTGAGCAACCAGATAACAATAACCAGAGTGAGCATTATCAGGTTGTTCAATTCAGATTCATGCACTAAAAACATGACAATATTTAAACTCAATTAGGAATTAATTAATTGAAGTGAGAATGCTTTAAAAGGTCGCTGTTGAATGCATTTGTCTTTTATGTATTTTTCTACTGGGAACTACCTAAACGTCTAAAAAACGTTTAAGTGTTTGTATTGAATGCATTGAATTTTTTTCATATTTCGCGTTTATTTATGCATTGAATTTTCACGCTTTAAAATGCAGAATATTAGTGAAGCAATATTTGATAATTTATTTTGCTAATATGTTCCTTATTTAGCTAATGTTTTGATTTTTTCACCATGTACAATCTAAATAGCTAATATACTTTTTTAAAAGCCAATAAGAACATTGGTAGAATTCTTCTACATAAGTACAATACTATGTCTTTGATGATAAAATAATATGTCTTTGATGATAATACAGGGTGTTCCAAAATTATCTTTACAACTTCAAAAATTCATAACTTCGAACATAAACAAGATATTTATATTCTGCCTGTTGCATGTATTACTGCAACTAATAAAGTTTTTTTTTTCAATAGGCTGAAAAGTTTTTAAGTGAGGATGTGGACACCACAACAGAAAGCTCAATGCGTCTCATGGCCGTATTCGTCTCATGGTTCATAGAGACGAAATAAGATACACAGGTGCAACGGAACTTCAGGACAAATTTCCAAAGAGACTCAATCCAATCCAGACCCTCCATCCGTGCATGGCACACAAGTTTCATGAGCACCGGATCAGTATTGCATAAAAGTGGAGCCGGACGACCCAGCACAAGTCCAGAAAATGTGGAGCGAATACGGCCATGAAACGCATTGAGCTTTCTGTTGTGGTGTCCACATCCTCACTTAAAACTTTTCAGCCTATTGGAAAAAAAACTTTATTAGTTGCAGTAATACATGCAAAAGACAGAATTTAAATATCTTGTTTATGTTCGAAGTTATGAATTTTTGAAGTTGTAAAGATAATTTTGGAACACCCTGTATATTATGTCTTTGTGCTAGAACATTGTGTTCATTGGCGAGCGAGCCATGGTTCACGGCGTGAACCACAT
The DNA here is from genome assembly GCF_982258835.1 of Parasteatoda tepidariorum. Classification (NCBI taxonomy): domain Eukaryota; kingdom Metazoa; phylum Arthropoda; class Arachnida; order Araneae; family Theridiidae; genus Parasteatoda; species Parasteatoda tepidariorum. The sequence goes on along the minus strand of NC_141759.1, from coordinate 95,416,842 downwards.
AGGATTGCGTAGCAATTCTCGGGGGATGGCGAGCGTTAGCGAGCAGGGGGCGGAGCCTCCTAGTTTATTTCTAATCTATAATTATTGACAAAGCAGTTAGTGATGATCAGCATTGTTAGTAGTGTTGTATCAGTAAATTGAATCAGAATGAGCCGCAGTAATTCCGCGAAGGATTGGGACTACCCAATGGAAAAGAGTAAAAACTGGTAACAAATAAATTTAATTTTTAGCTTTTATTTCAGGAATAATGAAATATCATTAACAACCAATTTTTTTTAACGGATACAATACACATATAAAATTGCTTCTTCCCCTAAAAATAATTTTATAGCAATGAATTTTTTATAGTTAGGAATGGATTATTTATGAAATAATTCTACCACCAGTTTTTTTCTCTTTTCCGTCTCGCTATCAGGCCCTGGTCGCAACTGCTAATGTAGTACTGATATAGTAGTCGGAATGTAAATGAAGTACAACATCGTATTTTTCTTTTTTAAAAAACAGGAACTGTGATTTTAAAAATAACGCTGTGGACAAAAGGGGTAGATGAATTATATAATTAAAAATAATTTTGATTTCCACTTCATAAAAATTAGTTACTTACATATAAAATTATACATTATACGTTTACCTGTAATGTGATATGGGCGAGCGTTTTGGAATTCCTATCACAAATAACCGTTCATAACTGCCAACTCTTCCGGATTTTCCGGAAGATTTTATTTTCGTATTTAAAGTGGTAGCAATACTCAGGTTATTCCAATTAACTTTTTGAATTATAATGATAATTATAAATGAGTTTGACCACCACTGCATATAAATAATTACAATAAATATATCAAAGCATAATAATCCTTGCTCAAGCGAACACCCGGATAAGTGCCAATAGATTATTTTCAATAGTAAAAAGAAAGGTAGAACTATTCCTGATATAGTCCTATACAAGCAGATCATTAAACCCACAAAGAGTGCAAAATATCTAGGAGTCACCATCACCTCTAATTTAAGGTGGAAACAACACATAAATAAAATTATTGAAAAAGCGAATGGTGCCTATTGGGCCCTCAACTCCATATTAAACTCGAAGTCATCTTTAGACTTAAAATGCAAGCGCACTGTCTATCTAATGGCAATTAGGCCAATTCTAACTTATGCCTGCCCCGCCATTAACACTCTAAGTGTTCACTTAAAAAATAAACTCTCTATGGCAGAAGGGAAGATTATAAGAAGACTCGTCGGCGCCCCTAAATGCATTAGCAATAATAGTATAAAAAGGGATCTTAAAATTGATGACATCAACGTCTGTATAAAAAATTTAAACCAAAATTTCTACGATCAAGCAAAAACCTGTACCACCAGCAATTTTTACTCACTCCTAGATATTGAATAAATTGACGACAACACTAAATTTAGCCCAATCACTGCCTTTTTCCTTAGGGATATGACGTTGCCCTAGCACACGAAATACACTCTCGATTTTTGGTGCTAAGCACCACCTCTTCCCCCCATCTCCATTCCACCTCACTACTCCTCATAATCGAATTACTACTACAGATGAATCGGTTAATGCCGCTTCGCTGCAGCGCACCGAGATTTATATGATTTCTACCTTGCTCAAGCGAATTTCAACGGGATCAAAATGTAAATGCATTTAATGAGTCAGATTGTTTTTCGTTTATTGTTTTACAACCACTCTGAAAATCTATTCTCGGAAAGAATGAAAGTTGGCAGGTATGCCATCTTTCAATTGCTTGGGGGTGACATCTCTCCCTTTTGAATTGGAATAGTGAGAGGCCCTAATTTATTTGACTCACTTTAGTGTATTACTAAAAAAATGAATTATTAGAAAAAAAGAAAGTTGTTTGTTATCTAACCTATACTAATTCCATGCTTAACACGCCGTCCACGCTAATTTTACATCGCTTGCCTGTCTGGCCAATAACTTTAAATTAAATTTGCAAACGTTGACAGATTTTGATAGTTTTTAAGGTTTAGCATGACGCCGAGATGCGGGCCGGCCAAAATAAATAAAAAAAAAAGGGGTAAATGACTATCGACTAAAGTTAGCAAAATTTTACTAATTTTGCTTACTTTTTAAGTAGTTTAGCATAACTTAACTACAACAAAATATTGAATTATATAAATTTTGAATTATTTAGAAATAGCGGTAGATAAAAACATAATTTAATTTATTAAACCACGAATCACACTTAAACAGCTACCACTCGAAAATATATATTCGCTGTCCGGAGCAAGTTGGCATCTCTGATGACGTATCTGATTAAATTGGTGAATTATATAAGCCTGCGAATTGTTTAGAAATAGTGGTGGAGAAAAATCTACTAAATTTAATTATTAAACCAAGAATCACAATTGATCAACAACCACTTTAAAACATATATTTGCTGTCCGGAGCAAGTTGGCATCTCTGCATATTTCATTCTTGAATATTTTTTTTGTCGTATGCCTGTTTAAGCAGTGGGGGAGCAATTGTTCCTGTTTTTCAGTGGTGCCATCTATGGCCAGGAATTCGACTTCTGCCACGCCATTCACACAACCACCCGTTTATAGGGCGGGTCACATTCACACACAAAGGAGAAAGGACATAAAACACACACTGAGCGAAAGAAACATCCATGCCTTGCCCGGGATTCGAACCCGGGACCTTTCTGATGCAAGGACAATTCCCAAGAGATGCCAACTGCTCCGGACACGCCAAAATAATTAAAAGAACGGTAAATAACTACAAACTAAATTTTGCTAATATTTGACTATTTTTGCTTGCTTTTTAAGTGCTATAGCATGACATACTACTATAAAGTGGAGAATAATATAAACCTACGAATTATTTCGAAATAGTGGTGGATAAAAATCTACTAAATTGAATTTATTAAACCAAGAATCACAATTGATAAACTTCCACTTTAAAACATTTATTTGCTGTCCGGAGCAAGTTGGCATCTCTGATTCCCTGCCCCAACACAGGCCGGTCGGGTCATTCTTGAATAAATAAGTGCGATAGCTTACAATCCTATGCAAATGATAAATATCAATAACACGATTTTTTTTCTTAGCTTTCACATTGTTATTTTCAATTCTCGATTATATTTGAGTGTGAAAAATTATAGCAGCATAAAATACGACGCTGCTCGAATTATCTCGAGTGTGCACTGTTTGGCCTCTTTAGCTCTCTCGAATTAATCCAGGCGCACAAGTTAAGGGGTTAATAAACCAAGAGCCATTCAATAAAAGTCTACCACTGGAAAATATTTATCTACCGTCCGGAGCAAGTTCACATCTGTGTGAATGCTCTTCTCATAGTAAAAAAAATTTAATTTCGCATCATAGTTAATTACAAAAATATTATCACATGTAACAAAAATATTATCATTTATTTAATACTTATTTTTTTTGTTCCTTTGTATTGACCCCAATACTTATTGTTTTTTGTTCTTCCGATGTTAAAACAAAACATTCACACGAAAGCTGCCTTTCTCAGAATTTGTTTTTGCTGGGTTGAATAATTCCCCTTGATTACCTACACGTCTTTCTGATACTTTTCCAGTTCAGTTGTTACTGCTTTCCCACATACGTTTAACCCAAATAATACTCAGTTTCTTCATAGGGTGTTTTTCTTTCTTTCACGTTTCTTTTGTATTATAATCTAGCTGAATACTCAGTCTTTGTACGGGATGAAAAAAAAAGAATCAATAAGTCAATATCAGTATTGCACAACACCACTAAATCATGCACCAAACTGAAAGACTAATACCGACACAATTAATAAAGCTTAAATAATTTGAATATCTTTTTTATTTATTATAATTCATTTTCCCTCCAGTGACTTTTCGATGTTAAATTTAGCAAAACACATTTTAGTAGCTTCCCCCATCAAGTTAGACTTTATTCTGTTTCATGCGGCATAATGCTGTTGCAATCAAGGATTTTTTCAGTACTTATACCTCAAAGGAGCCGTAATAACTCTTTTTTCACAATATCTATAATTGAAATGCACAGTATTGGTGCAGTTTTAATAGGCACCATATTTACCTAATTTACTTCGTTATTAAATTTAGCAAAACACGTTTTTAGTAGCTTCCCCCATCATATTAGACCTTATTCAGTGTCATGCGGCATAATACTGTTGCAATCAAAGATTCCACAATCAAAGATTTTTCTTCAGTACTTATACCTTTAAGGAGCCGTAATAAATCTTTTTTCAACGCAACGCACAGTATTGGTGCAGTTTTAATCGGCACCAAATTTACTCATGAAATACTTTGTAACTTTATTAGTATTTTAGTATCTATTAAAACTGTATCATTTACCATACCAGTAGCGCGTTCCACAAGAAATGATAAACCATCGTAAGCCGCTATAATAGTTTTGCATTTTTATTACGTTTATACTAAGCGAATCAATACCATTTCTACATCAATTTAGTTTTTTAATACTTACCTTATTTTATTACTTTAATAAGCACTTATTGTAAGAACTGAAAGCCTATTTATATTAAGACGGAAAAGAGCAAAAACTGGTACTAAAGTCATTATAGTCATTCTAGCTTATTTTGTTCGAATAAAAATAAAATTTCTGCATCTACCTAGATTTTTTTTACAATTAAAGTATACATATAAAACTGCTAATATTTTAAGTGTAGTAACAAGATTAACTCAAGTGTAGTAACGAGATTAATCAGATCAATATCAGTGCAGAGAGCAACCGTGTCACATATTCACTTATTGTAATGTGACAATTTTATTTCTAATTTTATTTAAGCCTTCAATTTTTTCTTTAAACGTTATTTCCTCTTTTCAATTTTAGCAATCTTTTTAACTTTCTTGGTGACCTTTCTCATGGTCGTTGCGGTCATCGCACTTCCTGTGGGGAAAGTTAACCAACCCCTCTATTCACGCCTTTCTTTTTCCTCTTTTAATTTTAGGGGGCTAACTAGCCAATCCCTTTACTTTAAATTTCAAACTCTCCGCCTCTTTAAATTTAATTGGTCGTAATTTTTCTGGTTCTATACCAGTTAAGGAATTTTTAAGTCACTTTGAGGACATTCTCTTTCTCTCGAGCCTTCTGGCTGGTTCCTATTTTTTTCTCCGAGATGCGGACTTCGGTCCGTATCGAGGGATTTCTTTTTTACTTTTTTTTTAACCTTTATCTTAAATTAAATCCATAGCTGTAATCAATTTCTGGAAAATTTAAAATCAACAGTTTATACCTTTAATTTTTCTTTAACATTAAAAGTCCTCTCAAATTTAAGTTTTCTTTTCATATTTATTTTAACGATTTAAATTACTCATTCTTTTACATTTTACTTTTATGTATGACGCCTTCATTGTTTGAATTCTCTTATCACCCATTTCTAATAATCGCCATTCATGTGTAGTATATGTAACGATCGATATTTGTTACTAAATAAAAATAATTTTGTTATAATTGAATGTGGTGCTGAAGTGCTTATTTCCCCGTCTTCCTTTGATGTCTGTTTGTTTAATATGTCCTCATGTATGGTGAGTACCCTTTTATTATTGTTTTGGGCATTGTATTCTTGATAATATTGGAAACATCAAATTACCCCATTTATCTTAAATACTTATATCTGGATATAGCATGACTTTGTTTCTTTATCTTTTTATCTTTAATTATTTTTAGTTTCACCCTTATTCTAAATTCGGTGATACCAATTTATCCAATTTGTTCAAACCTCACACTTTGTGACCCTTTGGACCTATTGGGTTATTGTTATCCCACATTAGCATTGTACTACCACTTTTCTTAACGATCATCCCCCTTAATTTAATTTAATTACCTTTTATACTTTTCGGCCTATAACTTTTTTATCATGACTATATCCAATTATTAGTACATATACCAAATATCTCAATCTATTAGTTATAATTCATAAATTTACTTTACTTTTACGCACCAAATAATTTTTATTTAACTCTTACAAACCGGACACAAGTTGTAATAGCTAAGACGGTCGGATCTCTGCTTACTTTAACAGAGGTACACTTTTTTGTTAATGAAGTTTTTTATGATCATAACGTTATTCATTATGAATATTTGTTAAATTCTTCCCATTTTTTGTATTTTTCCTTCATGTAATTTTCGTTTCCCTACTTGTAAGTATGTCTTAAACTTTTCTATACATTCAATTATTTTATACTTTTTATCATGGCAAAGTGCCATTCTTTTTCTCCACCTCAACATGTGCCATTATTTGTTCCATTTTATGTAATCTGTCTATTGTTTTTGCTTATGTTATCATTACAGGATGAATGGGAAAAGGGCCATTATTGGCCTCAAGGGCCCAGCTAGACCAAGCAAACCAGACCAGTCCTATGTAGTAATAATGTTGAGTAGCCTAAAAAGAAGAACAGATTTACTCCTCCTGAAAATTAGCTATATCTTAATTGTTTTACTACCGGCTTGATTTTTCTCATTCTTCTCCTAAACAAATTAGTTCCAAGTGATATCCCGTCCACTCGTTCGCTGACAAATCTGGAGATCGAGAAAGCCAAAGAGGTAATCAGGGAGAGATATTCCTGTGACACCCTTGTTGTATGTGGCTGAGCATTGGTTGCTGAAAATAGTTCCTAGACGCCCTGTCATGAGTGGCAACACAGGTGGCTGAAGGAAGGTGGCTAATTTTTCCATGGCGTCATGGAAAAATTAGGGGTGATCACGTGTCATTGCGATGGCACACCACACCTTCGAACCAGATTTAGAAATAGTGAGCTACTCTACAGCATTGACAGGATTGACATCCACCCAGCATTGCCTCCGTCGAATGAAAACATTCCTGTGATCAATCCAGATTTAGCTTGGACAGTGATGACCATTGCGTACGAATGTGTATATCGCGGTTTGAATGTCCCATTCCAGCATGCGTTGTATAGCAGCTAACCACCTCTACAGCTGGTGTTATATAATGTAGTGCCATTGCATACTACACAAAATCACTCCTAATAATAATCAATGACACCATGTCAACCCAACGGTGTGTTCGTGACATCCTTTAGCCATGTGTGTAGTGCCTCATGGCAGATCTTCCAGAAGCTAATTTTCTAAAATACAATACTAGGTCACACACAGCAAGGGTTTCACAGGAACGCATCCATCCCACTATCACATTTTCCTGCCCTTCTTGATCTCTAGATTTGTCACCGAACCAACATATCTGGGACCGGTTGGAATGACAAGTTCGACAGCTTCCGAATTTAGTCGATTTACTGTGCTTTTACTACAACTATGGAACAAGATACCCCAGGACATCGTAAGGGACTTGTATACCTGAATGCACGAATGTATTATATCCTGCATTCGCTCTAAAGGTGGCAGAAGATCGTAAGGGACTTGTATACCTCAATGCACGAATGTATTGTCTCCTGCATTCGCTCTAGAGGTGGCAGAAGATCTTAAGGGACTTGTATACCTCAATGCAGGAATGTATTGTATCCTGCATTCGTTCTAGAGGTGGCAGAAGATAGCATGGGACTTGTATACCTCAATCCACGAATGTATTGTATTCTGCATTTGCTCTAGAGGTGGCCGAAGACGGTGATCAAACCGCTTCTCATTTGTATATTTTTTCGACAACAAATGTTTTAATTATTTAATTAGTTACTTATATAAACGTTGTACGACACAAATCAAAATTTTTGATGGTTTTCCATTGATGGCCAATATAATCTTGATAGTAACTATCAATAATTCCATCATGAACCATTATATTTTTTAAGGTAACTAACATAAGTAACCATCACCTCAATGTAGGAATACGGACGGATTTTTGATGGTCCAACATAAGAATAACGAATTGTTTTGATGGTTTCTTCGTTTTGAACCATCACGAATTTCCATCATAGTATCTTAGAAATCAAATGTTGGAACGATCACGAACAAACACTATCCCAGTGTAGGAATTCGGACTGATTTATGATAGTCCAACATAGAAAAAGAGAAAAATAGTGCGTGGAGTCCCTCCGCGTGGAAGAAGTTAAACTTCGCAATCTGCGACGTTAATTGTAGAAGAATCAGCAGTCGTAGAAGGATCACTAGTTCTATTCAACGACTCTTTTCCCTGCTCCGCTCGCTTCCGTGCTCTGTAATCACGGTAATATTGTGCATTTTTCCCTCGTCGACCTCTTGAACCAGTGGAAGTGCTTGTGGTTGCCTCATCCTGGAAAATGTATTTGTATTAATAATGTATGTGAATGCGTCATAATGTAATTTCAGAAGAGAAAACCTAACAATCAATTGATATTCACAAGAGACGTACCTTGAAATAACCTTAAATCCGTCGCATTGTCCGTGGGATTGTTTTCACTCATTTTTTACAATTGTTATCCACTAAATTTGAAAATAAAAAATACTACCCTATTAAATTATATGTGTATCAAAACAATCTAGAAAAATATTCATAGAAAAACAATACTTTTATGACTTTTATGCTAGTGAGAACCAAAACAATATGGAAATGAATGAGGGAAAACTGGATCCTACCACGTGATTTCCCGGCCAATAAAAATGTAGCGTTAAACGTTTAACGCAACCGTGTTGGAAGTCGCATAAGAAGTATCACTTCAAAAACCAAATTATTTTGATACCAACGAGAATTACCATTAAACCTACATGGAAATGTATAGTTGGAACCATCATGAACCAACTCGGATCATCATTGATTGTTGGCCCATGCGAGTCAAACTTCTCTTGATGGTTATCCATCATAGTATTAAAGTAGCATTTTCTATCATGGAATGATGGAAGTTTGTTGGCGTATCAAAAACTATGATATGGTGACTATCAATTGATGTCGGACCATCATGAATCGCTTTGAAACCAACATAAACCATCAAATTGTTTGATGGGACTTTCAAGAATTTTGACCAGCGTATGTCAAATTTCATGTCACTCTGGTAACTCTGGTAATTTTTATGGCAAATATTGTTGCAATGACGTAAGTGAAATAATATAAGGGACTTTTATAGATATATCGATTTACTCCATTAAATAAAATGGAGAAAATGCAATAGAATAATATTTTAAAAATTATCAACGCAAAATAATTTTTTAGTAAGCAATTCTCCTTTTAAGAGGAATTAATTTTTATTATTTTGGAAATTTATCACAAATGAAGAAAAAAAACTAATAAACCGAGTGCTTTAACTCTTGAAGATATTTCGAAAAGTAGATTTAATCAATTTGAGCAGTGAGCGTTTTATGCAAATATGTCCGATGCAAACTGAAAACAAATATGTGATTTTTCTTCATAGCAGAAGAATTTCTCCTTCTATTTATCAACAAGGTTTATTAAACCGAGAACATGGAAAGGAGAAATAACCGATGGAATTTTTCTATGTTGAAGAGATTAAAGATAGGAATTTTTACTTAGTAAAAAAGACCCTTAAATAATATTACTTATTAGCTGTAATGCCTATTAAATTGTTAAATTTACATCGCAAGCTGATGTTTTTGTTTAACATTCTTTACTCATTATCTCTCTCTCTCTGTATATATATATATATATATATATATATAGATATATATATATATATATATATATATATATATATATATATATATATAGATATATATATATATATATATATATATATATATATATATATATATATATATACAGTAGGGAACCGATTATCCGGAACGATCGGGACCATCACTATTCCGGATAACTGATTTTTCCGGTTTTCTGAATCGCTACAAAAAGCCGTTTTTTTATTGTTAAACCCAACTTAAAAAAATTTTTTTTGGGAAATAATCTTAAAAAGAAGAAAAAACGATGCAGTAATACACTAATGATTATTTCCAAAATGATGGTAAGGTGAACATCTTTCAAAAAAGAAAGAAAAATCCTAAAATCTTATGAGGAAAAAAAAATTTTGTTTAAAAAATGGCGGGAAAATTTATCGAATTTCGTTCCGGTTTTTTGGTTTTCCGGTTTTCTGATTTCCGGATAACGGGTTCTGGATATATATATATATATATAAACTTTTCTGAATGTGTGCTGCCATCTATGAATATATAAATAACAAATACTTAGGATATGTATTGAATCACTCAGGATAAGTATTGAATACTCAAGATCTACCACTTAGTGTATATTTTAAGTCAGCACAGCGTGTCGAGCGCAGAATTCGTATCAGCCAGCCACCGCTGGGATTCGAACCTGTACCAGGGGGACAGCACTATTCCCTGACCCCACCGTGGCTTATGTTACGTTATAATGATTGTAGAATGGCGTTTAAATCTGCCGAGATTTAACTTCTCATCGTAGTTTATTGACTTGGCGACTAACTTCTAAAACTCGCCAAATGGGTTACCAAATGAGCAATACGATAAAACAGCTATTTTTTTTGGTCACTTTGGAAGAAATTTTTATAAATAATTATGAAAATTAATTCATAATTATGAATTAATTTAACATAAAATTTACATCATCCAGATAAATTAAATTTCCAATACAAATGCGCAAAAAGTTAGTTCATAATAGGGATACACTCCTTTTTTGGCAGTAGATTACTATGTAATTTTAATTCTTCCTTATGATGTGCAATCAGAGTTGGGCAAAAATGTAATCGATTACATTTTTTGATTACAGTAATCAATTACTTGCAACCATGATTACAAGATAGCATAATTTTGATTACAACTTTGATTACAGCTGTAATCATGGTTACAATCGTTGATAACAGTAATCAACTACTTGTAATTGTGATTAAATTTTTTTTATAATTTTAATTACAGCTGTAATCATGATTATGATTACAGTAATCAATTACTTGTAATCTTGATTACTACCAAAAGTTTGATTACAACTGTAATCGCGATTCCAAGTAATCACAATAAAAACAATTACGGATAATTAAAATTACAAGTAATCAAAATATACTATTACATGTAATTATGATCACAAGTAATTGTGATTACTAGTCATGTACTTATGTACATAATACGATACATTATACTATCTACTGTAAAATATGATCATATAGTATACAATAGTCTTGTTATCGTATATTTTAATTAAGTGTAATCATAATTACTTGTAATCACAGTTACCTGTAATCGTGATTACAAATAATTGATTACGTGGCAGTAATTATCTGCAATCAATTACCGTTGTAATCGATTATTGTAATCGACTCTGTATACATTTCAGCCCCTCGAAGTAAGTTACCCTATTTTAAAATTCATGATAACGAAATAATCTATATCCATTTTTTGGAAATGATGTTTTCGAAATACCATATTATGACATTAAAACAGGGTTTACAAAAAAGGCATGAAAAAAAATCAATAATATTCATTTATAGTATAAAAGCGTTAAACAAAGTAATGAAATACTTGCATCGTTGTTATACTCTTTGAATAATTTAAATTTAAAGACACTGTGAGCAGCGCTAACTCTCAAAAGCTTCAAATCTTAATGGAATAAAGAATTTGTTTTGAATCATGTTCGCAGGAAAACAAACTTATCATACATTACGAATTAAATATGCATGGAACTCTATGCGCTCCCCTAAATCTCATTACACTGTATCCTTTGAAATATTTCTTTCGTCAATCTCTAAAAAATAATTTAATTTTAATATCGATTTGAAAAAAGATACGCAAAGAAATTGTTTTGAAGACATTATTTTTCATTTCCTGCTTCTTTCGAAGAAGTAGAGGTTTAAAATAAATGACTTTTTTAGGTATTATATGCAGAATATTTTTAATCTCAAATAGTAAATATTCAGTATATTTAATCTTCACCCATGCATCCAGATAAGCAGCAACTCGTATAGAGAATGTTTACTACAGATAAAAATGCAGCAAAGTAATTACTGCTAAACATCAAACAAAATAAAGTTTTAAAAAAATGGATAATAGAGAAAAATTTGTTAAGTTATAAGCTGAATATATATTTTTAAACCCATGCAAGTATATTCCAATTATAAATAAGATCTAAACTTACTTAAAAATTAACTTAAAGGGATTTTTCAAATTTTCGTTTTTTTTAAAAATATTTTTGAATTCTATATTTTTTGTTGAATACTGAAACATGTGTTGTATTATTTATTTATCCTATTGTATATTATTATCTATTTATTCTACTAGACTTACTGTTTTACTATTCAGTTGTTTACCCCAATGAATTGGTCAGAGAAAAAAAGCGCATAAATAATGTTATAAAAATAGAATAGAATAGAATAAAATGAAAATAGATTTATTAGTTAATATGTTAAATTTGTTTTGTTTAAATATTCGAAAAATATTGATTTATAAAGTTTAAATAAGACAGCAAAAACCATTGCTTAACCTCCATTACATTAATTTTTAAAACTATTTAAACACTTTTAGGAAAAATTAGTTAAGTCATATTTTTATTTTTAGTCAAGAAGAAAAGTGAAAAAAGAAGTTTGTGTATCCATTCTTATAACTCCAGAACAGTATATGCTGGGGCCCTATATGGGAAGTAAGGAGTTACCTCCCCCCCCCCCCTATTCTAAAAATTGTTCAAAACTGATAATTTCTTTGGCAAGACGCATGAACAACAAAATTTTCTAAAAGATTCGCACTCAAAATTTAGAATGGTTGGAAATTAAATTGCAAAAGGCTTAGTTATTTTTAATTATACCCAAGTCAAAAATCTTGATGGCCCAATAAAAAAATTTTGATGGTTTACGTTGGTTTCTACGTGATTCATGATGGTCCAACATCATTTGATGGTCACCATCATCCATCATTTTCCATTCGTATTAATGGTTTTGATATGTCAACAAACTTCCATCATTCCATGTTGGATAATACTACTTTAGTACTACGATGGTTAACCATCAAGAAAAGTTTAACTTTCCTGGACCAACCATCCGTGATGGTTCCAATTATACATGCTCATGATGTGGTAATGGGAATTCTTGTTGGTTCTTAGGAATATACCACCAAAACAATTTGGTTTTTCTTATTATGGACCATCATAAATCAGTCCGAATTCCTACATTGGGATGATGATTGTATATGATAGTTCCAACATTTGATTTCTAAGATACTATGATAAAAATTCGTGATGGTTCGGCATGAACAAACGATCAAAACAAGTTGCTATTCTAATGTTGGACCATCATAAATTAATCCGAATTCCTATATTAAGATGATGATTGTTCATGATCGTTCCAACATTTGATTTTTAAAATACTATGATAAAAATTCGTGATGGTTCAGCATGAACAAACGATCAAAGCAAGTTGCTATTCTTATGTTGGACCATCATAAATTAATCCGAATTCCTATATTAAGATGATAATTGTTCATGATCGTTCCAACATTTGATTTTTAAAATACTATGATAAAAATTCGTGATGGTTCAGCATGAACAAACGATCAAAACAAGTTGCTATTTTTTTGTTGGACCATCATAAATTAATCCGAATTCCTTCACTGAGGTGATGGTTACTTATGTAGGTTAACATCAAAGAATATAATGGTTCATGATGGAATTTTCGATGGTTACCATCAATGGTTATGTTGGTCCATCAATAGAAAACCAATAAAAATTTTGACTTGGGTATGGATGATAACATTAGTGCTGTCTGCAATCTTACATAAAAATTCGAAATTTATCAATTAAAAATCCGATATATTTCTACATTTAATCTAAAAGGAGTTTCAGTAATTACTTTTCTTTAACACGTTAAGCAACGCGTCAGTCATCGGTGGCTGACACTGGACTTTCCATTTAGGCCGCGTCAGCCACTGGTGACTGACGCTGAAATTACATTTAAGCCGCGCAACCACCGGTGGCTGATAATGAAATTACATTTAGGCTGCGCAAACCATCGGTGGCTGACACTGACCTTTCACATAGGCCGCGAAAAACAGACGGCTGACAGCGTATAACATGATATAGAACTATAAAATTTACACTCTTTTATGGAATTGCAGAAAATTTATTCAAAATTTACTTAATTATTGTGATTCTTGGTTTAATAAATCCAATTTACTAGGTTTTTATCCATCACTATTTCTAAACAATTCGTAGGCTTATATGATTCCTCACTTTTTTCAGATAAGTCATGGTAAACCTTTTAAAAACTAGCAAAATCTGTCTATTATTTGCAAATTTAGTTTGTAGTTATTTACCGTTGTGGTGTTCAACGTGTTAATAATTGAATGTTTATATATTGATTACTTTGCCATCTATCTCAAATTAATCACTATTTTTTAACAGACATCATAGTTTTAGTCATAAGCAAAATCATAGTTTTTATGTCATCTTTGATTCTTTTTTATCAAATCAGATTGCACTTAATCAACTTCGAGGATCACTTTGATTTAGTTAGACTTTACTTGATAATCAATATTTTTATTGAAATTAGTATTTTGAAAGTTATTTGGAACAACTTGTATATTTTATTTTTGTTTATGCTTGTTTCTATAATCATAAAATATGTAAAATAAACGGAAAATAATATTTAAAAAAAATGACTTTCATGAGTTGGCCGCGTGATCAGTAGCCTAACTTAAGGCGTTCAATACTGAGTATATTTAATATTTATAATCATGAGTTAAATTTCAAGCGACCTCTTTTACTGAATTTAACAATGTTATGTTATCGAAAAGGGCTAAAAATAAAAATAATTTTTTTCAACTTTTTTAAAAAAAATTTCGAGTGTAGGTTTTGTTCACGATTGTATCGCGTAGATAAATGTCGATTATTTTATTTCCTTTGTTCGTACCTCGTTCTGGGATCTAGTTTTTTATATGTTGGTTGTTAATATAATTATTAGAAAATTTGCATTGTTGCACAATTTTGTGAGTCCTGAATATGGAGAGAAAAAAAGTTGCGGAGTTGGAAATCAAATTCCTTCAATTGAAGATATATGACGATTACCTTTGATGTATATAAGTTAAAATATTGCGAAAAAATGGAAAATAATAAAGATTAAAGACCAGATAAGGAGAAAAATAATTATAATAAAAAAATTTTTTAAAATATTTAAAAAAAAAATTTTATCTAAAAAAAGAAAGAAAAACACTTATTAAAAATCTTGAAAAGGAAATATATACCGTCATTCGGGGGCTACTTTGTGCAGCGGGGCCTACTTTGTGCAAATTTAAATTTGGCATTTTTCAAGTGCTGCTATTCAGTATTATGTTTATTTCACATTAAAAATGTGTGGAATTTGAAGATAGAAGTTTCTTCTATTACTACAAACATTTTTTCGAATTTTAAAACAATCTCAGAGTGTGTTTCGTTCATCCAATGTCAACAACTTTCCGAGGACGTCGGATGTCGAAAAGTGTGCGTGGAAACTTTAGCTGTGAAATGCAAAGACGCTGATTAAACAATAGTCGTAAGTGCAAAATTTTTTATTTATATATTAATAAACAATTATATCATGTTAGAGTTAAAAAAATTTGAAAATTAATAACTAATAAACGGAAAATGAAAAAAAAATGCACTTTGGGGCTACTTAGTGCAAAGTTTCATTCGTTTTTTTTTTCGACAGAAAAATGGTCAGACGTTATAAAAAAAATACCTGGAACGAGAAACTACCGTGATTACACTTTAGAAAAGCTGCAACAATGTTTGCAAGCAGTTGTTGGTGGTATGTCGATTGCAGAAGCTTCTCGGAAGTACAAAATCCACAGAAATACTATCTCTAATAAAATTTACAAGAAACACGTGAAACTTCCTGGTAAACTATTATTTTTCTTCTACAAAGATTTTTCTAATGAATTAATCAAACGATTTAACACATAAAAATATATTTTATAGGACATCAGGTGATTTTGACAGAAACTGAAGAGCAAGTTCTGCCATGTTCATTCAAGGATGTTATGTTCAAATTTAACAATATTATAAATCTTAATGAATATGTAATAATTATTATTTTTAAAATTTCATCTATTTCAATGTTTAAAAATGTATATGGTTTCCTTTTGTTTAAACTCAAATGTTTTGAAATTAACATTCTTTTTAAGAAAAAATTTTTCAAAAAAAAATGGTTTTTTAACGCTGAAAATTATTTTCAAACTAATATCTTTACATATCTTGATGTTTTTGTCTTTAAGAATGTCAACAATTAACTTTTTTAACAATTTTATATCAATATTTTACTAAAAACATGATTATTAAACTGAATTCCTATCGCTGCACAAAGTAGCCCCATTTGGGGGCTACTTTGTGCAAGGTATGTTTTGACTTATTATTCGTAAATATTACATACAAATTATGCCAATATTGATCAAATTCACTCATCTGAGTCCAGTTATGAATATAATATCGATAAATATTACTAAAGTTTGAATTAACATAGTTTTTTTACATGTCAAAGTTCAAAAACTGCGAAATCCTGCAAAGTAGCCCCGAATGACGGTAATCTTTTCGTTAGATCACACGATTATATCCTCAAAAAGGAGTGCTTTCTAATATTGCATCAATATAGCCAAAGCAAAATATATCAATACAATAGTGTGAGAAGCACTAAAAAAATTGAAACGAAAATAGAAGACAACAAAACTTATTTTCTTCGTTTTTCTCTCTCTTCTTTGTCTACAATTCTTAGTGTTTTCTTGTATTTATTTATATATATATATATATATATATATATATATATATATATATATATATATATATATATATATATATAAATAAATACAAGAAAACACTAAGAATTGTAGACAAGAAATTATTTACTAAATAATTTCTTTGTTAATTTATATAATTTTTCCATGTGCAAATCCATTTCGGGCAAATCCGTGGTTAGAATTATTTACCAAAAATTCCTTTACTAAATAATTTCCTTTGTTAATCTATACAGGTTTTCCATGTGCAAATCCATTTCGGGCAAATCCGTGGATAAAATTGTTTGCTATAAATTTCTTTATTAATTTATACAATTTTCCATGTGCAAATCCATTTCGGGCAAATCCGTGGCTAAAATTATGTACTAAAAATTTTTTTTCTTTGTTAATCTTTCCATGTGCAAATCCATTTCGGGCAAATCCGTGGTTAGAATTATTTACTAAAAATTCCTTTGCTAAATAATTTCCCTTGTAAATCTATACAGTTTTTCCATGTGCAAATCCATTTCGGGCAAATCCGTGGATAAAATTGTTTGCTAAAAATGTCTTTATTAATTTATATAATTTTCCATATGCAAATCCATTTCGGGCAAATCCGTGGTTAAAATTATCTGCTAAAATTTTTTCTTTGTTAATTTTTCCATGTGCAAATCCATTTCGGGCAAATCCGTGTTAAAATTATCTATTAAAATTTTTTCTTTGATAATTTAAATAATTTTTCTATGTGCTAATCCATATCGTGCAAATCCGCGGCTAAAATTATTTGCAAAGCAGGCAATTTATGTTTCTCTTTTCTATTTTATATTTTTTCTATTTTATATTTTTTCTTAAATAAACATCTATCTTCTAAAACTATTTATGATCAATTTTTAAAATTATCCAGTATAATATTACCTTGCGCACATCCATTTCGGGCCCATCCTTGGTAACTAACAAATCAAAACTCAGAATAACAAATCACTTCAGCAGTGCAGTAAGAACGATATTTTAAAACCCTCTTGTTACACTCAATTTGCGCTTTTGTTTTCATCTTTTGTTTTCATATTTTGTAATCTGGCAATCTTTCTGCGAAAACATTTTTAAATCATTCTTGAAAAATATCCGTCCATGTAAGTTGTTATGATTTTGCTACTCGCTTTATAGTCCCCCCTTTTTAATGTTTTTTCTTTTTATTTTATTTTATGATCTGTTTTTACATGTTATTTTTACTTTTTATGATCTATTTTTATGTAGTTATTTTATAATTTTTTTTTTTGAGTGCTCCTCACACTATTGTATTAATAAATTTTGCTTTGGCTTTATTGATACAATATCAGAAAGCACTCTGTTTTGCGGATATAATCGTGTGGGCTGAAGAAAAGATTATATCTTCTTTTTCCGGCTTTTTTTCCGGTTTTTTTTTATTAATAATTCTTTTTTTTTTTTTTTAAATAAAATGTTGTTTGTTTTTTTTTTTACTTATTATTTCCCACCCCCTTTTTTTCATATGTCTATTATTTTTCTTTGTTTTATTCTTCTTTTTGAACTTATATATATATATATATATATATATATATATATATATCCGTAGTAGTTGAAAAATAAGCATTGTATACACAGCGTAGTAGTTGTAGTATTTTCGCTCTAATAGTATTTGATTATAAATTCTTGCTGTTTAGCCAAAATGCTTATTTTTCAACAACTACGGAAATTCAGTTGTTGCAGAAAATGATTTTCCCAGTAGTGGAAAATGTAATATGTTGATATTTTAGTAATTGAGAAATAAAATAACTTTGCAAGAAACTGCACACAAATTATTCAAATAGATGTATAAAAAGTCAGTTTGTCAACTCTATTCTTATTTCTAATAAATGTCTTGTAAAAACTATGTTTGTTTTAAAAGTAATCGCTTAAGTTCAGCGCCATTGCAAAAAAAAAAAAAAAAAAAAAGATATTAAATTCTGGAAGGTAAGAAAATGTGTTAAATTACGTTTTGGGTAATGTAATATAACTTTGTTTTATAAATAAATTAATTATATTCACAGTTTACTTTATCATGAACTTTAATCCAATTTTTTGTGAATGATTCGCAGTGTTTCAGTAATAAATTGTTCAAATCAAAATTTGCTTAAAACATAGAGATAAATTGAAAAAGTAATCTTTTAAGTAACATGTTGCGGCTTATATGAAACAAAATCAAACCAAACATTCGTGACAAAGTACCTCTTTATATTTGATGAATTGCTTGCTCCTTTTCAGAATGGGGGACCGTTCAAATATAATGCAATTATTGTTTTTCTGCTTCTAAAACCCATCCACTTTCAAAGATGCCACGGGCGACTAGAAGTGTCAGAAATGGTACAAATTTAATTCATCTTTATTTATTTCATTATTCAATAGAAACCCTTACATTGCAAATTATTCATATTTAAAGCGAAAAGATTCTTTGTATTTACTTTTATTAGTAAAGTGAAGAAAAATGCTATAAAAAGTTGATAATTTTAATCTCTTTTTGATAGTTTTGTGTTATTTATTAATCATCACTTTTAACTTTCTTAGTCGTCTGCACTTTTCACTAAAATAAATGAACCCTTACCCCTATAATAAACATTCTAGAACTGATACACGACCTATAAATTATTTCAAAGTCATAACTAGATTTTAAAAATTTTTGCGTTAAGTTTGGTTACTTAGAGCCTCACAAATAATTAAAATTTGTTCTAAGTGTTCCGTGTTAATTACGTGAGCCTAAGGCTTTTTTTTTATTCCAAATAGAATAGTTCTCCCTACATGTTATGGGTGTCTATATATTTTAATATTGGCTAACAAATGGTTCTGAACATTGGATCAATATTAATTTTTATATCAGACCTTGTAGGCTTACGACGTACGACCATATTTGGGTGTCTATATTTTGTAATATTGGTCCTAGAATGGTTTTCAATAATGAATCAGTACAATTTTCTATACAGGACCCGCATAGGCTAAAAATATTGGGTAAATATTGGGGGGTTTATATTTTGCAATATTGGTCCTAGAATGACTTTCAATAATGGAGCAATATTATTTTCTGTGTAGGACCTTTATAAGCTTATAATGTTGGGTAAATATTGGTTTGTATAGACTTTTTAATATTGATCCAGAAACGGCTTTCAATAATAAACCAATATCATTTTTAATGTAGGACCAGTATAGACTTACAATGTTGGGTAAACATTGAGATGTCCAGATTTTCCAATATTTGTCCTAGAATGGACCACTAATATTAATTAATAATGAACCACAATTCCTTTCTATCTAGGCCCCTTATAGGCTCATAATATTGGATAAATATTGGAGTGTCTATATTTTGTAATATTGGTTCAAGACAGAAATGAATCTTGTTACAATATTGAAAGCCATTCTAGGGTCAATATTAAAAATGATAGACATCCCAATATTGGTCTCTCGGTGTATTGTTCTTACAGAACCTATATTAGCTAATTTTGAGCCCAACTGGGGCCAATATAAAATTGTAACTAGAGAATATGTGAATAATTTGTAAAGGAATTAAGCGTCTTACATGAGAATTACTGCTAACCTTCATTTATCCTTATCAGGAAAAAAAATAGAACACAACATCCTTATATCTAGTGGCTTTTTCAACAACATCTTCAACACTCCAGTAATATTTGTGAGAGCCATGTATCCTGACCGAAATCTTACACGTCAATTATGAAAGTTTCATTGTTAGTTTGATATGAATGAGTTATTTTATCGACGTACTTTCTTGAATAGCTAATGCGATATATTTTGAGAGTAACAGTAAAATAAACACAGAAAAGTTTTTAAAAAAATCATTACCTTACTCTTTTTCCAGGTTATTCTTTAGATGTTACTTACCTATAAAGAAATAAAAATTACATAAGTAAACAAAAATTAAATGATTTGTAAATAAAAATATACTTCATAATATCATTGCAAAAGTTATATTAATATCCCCTCCCAATGAGGTGACCTAAGTTCAAATCTTAGCGATGGCTGGTTGATACGAATTCTGCACCCAGCTAGCACCAATCATAGTGCCGACGTAAAATATTTCAGGAGGTAGACGGATAGTATGATAGAGTCATCTTGAGTCAAACTCGCTGGCCGGACAGTTCCTAGGTTGGGGTAGAGCCGGACCAGTAGTCAAGCTTTGGGCTATATGGTAAAGGGTCCATGACGACCTAGGTACATGTCCAAAACTTGGAGAAAAGAAAAGAAAAGTAATCGTGAGTCAGAAAAAACCGATGGAGGTTTTCGTAATTTTCCGCAAATGCAGTTCAGTTCCATGAAAGAATCCTCCACGAAAGCATCTCAACACTTGATTCAGAAGTTCCCTTGTCTTCTGGATCGGGTTTAAAAAAACTGCGGATTTGAGCATTGGTAGTCGTAAACTCGAAATCGGGTCGGTTGTTCAACGACGTTTATAACAAAAATCTGTATATTATCATTATGAAGAATATTCCTGGATTTTGAATAGCGAAACAGAATAGCAGCCCAAAAACACATTGAACACTTGGCAATCGCAAACAGATCATCGAAACAGTAAGGTTACGTTGTTGTCCATGAGTTGATTACATACAAAACCGGCAATTTAATAGAAAGGGTAGTTGCTTTTGAGTGAAGTATTCCTTAACACAGTGGTGCGCAAACTTTTTTCGACTGCGACCCCTTTTGTAGAGAGAAAATTTTTGGCGACCCCTAGAGGCTGAGTCTTAAATTGATTTCAAAGAGTATAATCACTAATTAGATCTATCAATTGCTCTTTCTCACTAATTTGAAAAGTTGAACTGCATATGTCAAAGGAAAATGGATCACGAATCCAACCAAGATCGTTTTCAGGAAAATCCTCGAATCTTCTCGAAAAAATTTTCTGTAACTTTTCAATGTGATTGGAAATGATGTTTTTAAATGTAAATATATCTATATTATTTTCCTTGACAAAATCGTTAAAGCAAGGGAACGTGTCGGTGTTGTTTTTATTCAGTTTAGTTTGCCAGAGACGAAGCTTATTCTTAAAAGCTTGAATTTTACTGGCTGCAGTTATGATAGTTGAATTCTAACCCTGCAAGCTTAAATTTAAGTCGTTAAGTTTTTCAAAAATATCAACTAAATAGCTCAGCTTTCCTAGCCAAACTTCATTGATATAATAACTTGCCAATCTATTTTTCTTTTCGATTAAAAACATGTACACTTCACTTCTCAAATCAAATATCTGTCTTAGTATTTTTCCACGTGAAAGTCATCTGACTTCGGTGTGTAACAGTAATCTCTCATACGTTGAGCCCATCTCATTGCAAAGTATTGAAAAGAGACGGCTGTTGTGGCTGTTGCATTTAAAGTAGTTAATTGAACTAACAGCGTCTTGTAATACGTTGTGCAATTCTTCATCCATATCTTTTGCAACAAGAGCTTGCCGATGAATCATACAGTGATTAAATACCATATGAGGCGCCACCTTCTGAATTAAGCCTCTGAGCCCTTTATTCGAGTGCCCTTTATTATCTGAGCCCTTTTAAAGAGTGGTGCTGCAGCATTAACAGTGTTTATGCTACAGCACCATAAGTACAAACCGCACAGTTTGCACAGGTAAGGGACTTTGTTTCAAAATATTCATTTATTACTTCGAATATTTTTTCTCCAGTTGTTTTTCCTTCTAAACTTTTGCAACATAAAAATGTGTTTCTGTTATATCTTCATTAAAAATAAGCCTAACGTAAATAATTAGTTGTGACATTTTAGTAATATCGGTAGTCTCGTCCAGTTGTAAAGCAAATACAGATGAATTTTGTATGCGTTTTATGACTTCTGACTCGATATTTCGGAAATCCGCCGAGATACGGCATTTCTTGATAATGGTATTGTTTTTAGTTCACTTCCATATTTATCGCCATGCATAATTGATGTCATCTTAGTTGCTGCAGGAAGGATAAGGGATTCTCCAATTGTATGGGGTTTCATTGTTTTTCCTATTAGATAAGAAACTTCTAAAGAAGCTCGTATTGCTTTCTGAGGTATTGTAAATTTCTTTAAATGTGCACTTTGAATTTTCAGATTTTAAGCTCGTCTTTGAAAACAAATCACGGCGTACCTCGCCATCTGATTGGCTGATCACGGAAGCGAATTTTTGCCCTTTCCCTGCGGTTAACGTCTAGTCAAATAGTCGCTTTTCAGTAAAACTGGCGAATTACCGCGAAGGGGCCGCTATCTACCAGAGTGAAAAACTTGCGTCTTCACACTTTACATACATTACGCATTACAGTCAAAGAAAGAGTGGACAGCATGAAATTGCAATTAAGCAGTGAGGGACGGCGCTTCACTCTTTATATGTACACTGTATGGTATGCAGCATGCAGGGATAATGCATTTCATAAAAATTTGGCGACCCCCAAAAAACTTCTGGCGACCCCAACAGGGGTCGCGAACCCTAGTTTGCGCACCACTGCCTTAACAGACAGTGATCAGCTGTCGCGCATTAATACCAAGTTGTTGACACAGGTGTTATGCGGCTGCAGACTTTCTTCCATTGGTAACAAATTATATGTTCTAATATATTATTTTCTTTGTTTAATATAGGAACCAACACATGTAACATGGAATCGGATTCCAGTCGATTTGGCTGAAATTTTCATTCGATGTAGTTTAAAACATTCTGATAAAAACATATCCTTAGCCCGGCGCTAAAAAATGAACAGATTTTGAGATGCAGAGTTTAGAAAATTGCCCTTTTGTCGGAGTACATAGATTGAAATGGCTTTTAAAACATGGAAGTTAACACTTCATATCTCAAAATGTATTCATTTTTTGGCATTAGGATCGCGGGTACTTTAAATCGGGAGAATTTACCACTACTATCAAAATTTCACCCAAATTGAATGGTGCCCGATTCCAATGTAAAATGTGATTGGTTTAAAATTATTTTACTCCACTGCACACAAAAATTCGTATAGAAAGCTTGCATGAAAAGTTGATTGTGGTGAAACTTTTAAAATATTAGTAAAAATAATCAAAATTCTGAAAACTTTAACTCTTGATAGTTTACTACATAGTGTAGTAGTTGGCAGCCCTGGAGTTACAATGAAATTCAAATTAATTTAAAATGCCCTAAATAAATAACAAAATTAAATTAATGATTTCGAAACGTGGTGTTCAAACTGGAAGGTGAAAACTAAAGAAAGCCCTTGCATATATAACCCAAGTATACATATGCATATAAGCCAAAGCTAAAGCAAACCCAGAAATCTAATATATTAGTTTCCAAGAAACACCAGAGAAAAAAACATTCAAAATCAACTGAATGAAGAATATCAATACTCAATTCTATAGAAAAGCATAAAAATGTACAGCAGTCAATTACAATTAAATATTTAATGCTGAACTGGTTAAAAGTGACACTTAAGTCTGACCTGTTGCTTACTCTCTTACAAGTGATACAATTATTTCTAAACTAATTTAAAATTTAACTACTTCAATAGATGCAGTCGTTGTCAGTTCAATAGCGCTGCAGTCGTTATCATCAAATCGCTTAATCCTACTCCATGATCAAATTTTACAGCTGCAGTCGCAGTTTAGTTATCAAATTTATGTAATAATTTAAAGAACTTTCATGTTGATTCATTCTTTCTATTCAATCGTTATTTAAATCATGATGAAAAACAATACGTCATTATTAATTCATTATGGAAAGGGGAAAGGCCTCTTTAAGGCCTAAAAGCCTTGAGGAATGTTATGACTAATCCAGATGTTCTCCAAAATTATCTTAAACCTTTGGCGACAGTATGTTACTGGGCTTGAGATATCCATGCTGTTGCAGTTGTTAATTTACGTCGCACTAGAGCTGCACAGTGGGCTATTGGCGACGGTCTGGGAAACATCCCGGAAGATGATGCGAAGACATGCCATCACAATTTTGATCCTCTGCGGAGGGGATGGCACCCCCGCTTCGGTAGCCCGACGACCTGCGCGCGAAGTCGAGCACTTTACGGTAGCACAGTTTAACGAGGACCAATACCGCACACCCTCGGTCCCTACGCAGACTGATCCAAGTAGTCACCCACCCGCACACTGACCGCAGCCAGTGATGCTTGACTTCGGTGATCTGCTGGGAACCGTGTCTTAACGATCAGTCCGCTGCGGGAGATATCCATGCAAACTTTGATTGGGTTAATTATTTTCTCAGTTAATTTTAATTCATTTTTGAGCTAATTATTCAGTATGTATGCATCGGACTAAGCTTAATGCGTAAAATGTTAAGAATTAGTTTAATCTCTTAAAAATAGTTAAAATATTGAGATTTATGTACTTCCCAGGGTGTGAAGACGTTGGCAACAGCTTGACGGTTAAAAAAAAATGGGTAACTAATTTAGGTATTAGAATTGGATGATGCGTTGAAGATTAGAATATTTAAATGCAGTTGTGCTGTGCATTCAGCTTGGTTGCCATTAAAATTTACAAGTTGCACATGATAATTTTGAAAGGTTACCAAGCTAGACGCCACAGGCAGCTAGTGTACATTGCAATGATTCAAAGTTCACTTTAACTAATCAAAATGAATTGGTTTACTTAACGAGATTTATTCCAAGCAGAAATAAAACTATTTTCGGAACTATGCTGTTCTGCCTACTTATGTGGGAAATTTTCCATTGTTAGCACATTAAACAATGAAACTTCAAATGCACTGGATAATTCATCCACGCGGAAAGCTTGCGTATGCAAACATTTTTCAAAAATAAATCTTATTGGTTATTCTTCTAACTAAAAGAATCTATATTCGATAAGGTAAATTAAAATATTCATGAAGGCAGGTTACATGTCCTTGCATGAAAATTAATCCTTTGATTTGATTTTTCTCAGTGCGAAAATATCTGACTGGATATTTCAATTAGCTGTAGGCGCTACTTTTTGGTTCACTTGCTTTATTAACTTACGTCTTTGATAAATACGAAATAGTTTAAGTATTTGCTTTCTTGTTTTCGAATCATTGCTGTGAATAGAATGTAGACTTTTTCCAAGAGCTTCTAAGTGTAGCGTGTCCTAAATAATCAAATAAAATCAAACATTTATCTTTCCGTTGAGTTATTTTCTCATACAAATTTATGTATTAACACAATTAAAGCTGTTGCCTTAAGAAATTACGTTTTTTTGAAAAGAAATATGATATTTTCATAACTGCTGCTGTGTTTGCAACAATTTTTCATGACTGGTTACATCAAGTTTTGTTTATCTTTCGACAATGACTTTCACGCTATTTCCGAAAATAGCACAAATCGTCTATATCAAGAAAAATCACAGTTAGGAAAAAATAAAAAACGTTCTTTTTTGTATGTTTTTTTTACTCCTCACACTACTGTATTGATATATTTTGCTTTGGCTTTATAAATGGAATATTAGAAAGTACTTCTTTTTGCGGTTATAATAGTGTGAGCTGATGAAGAGATTATATCTTTTCTTTATTTTGTTTTCCGAATTTTTAATATTTTTTTTACATAAATAAAAAAAAATTCTTAATATTTTTAAAAATTAATTTTAATAATTTATCTTATCATCATTTTTTTTTATTATTTTCCATATTTTCTCAATATTTTAACTTACATATATATGTAACAGAAGTTCAAAAAGTAGAAAAAACATGGAAGGCATTACAGAATAATGAAAAAATAAAAAAATAAAATTCAAAAAAATAAAAAAATAAATAAAAAAATACAGAAAAAAATATATAATCTCTTCATCACCTCACATGATTTTATCCGCAAAAAAGAGTGCTTTCTAATATTGCATCAATATAGCCAAAGCAAAATATATCAATACAATAGTGTGAGGAGCACTCAAGAAAAATAGAATACAACACATTAAGTAATAAAAATCAAGTGAAAAAACAGAAAATAAAATGTAAACAACAAACAGAACGAAACATAAAATGAAATCTATTAAGCGAGTAGCAAATTCAAATGAACTTACATGAAAGGGAAAATTTTCCAGAATGATTTAAACTATTTTCGTAATAAGGTGGCCAGATTACAAAATATGAAAACAAAAAGCGCAAATTGAGGTAAAAGCGTAAATAGAGGAATTTTGCTTTATAATGCGTTCTTACTGCAGTACTTAGTTACCAAGAATGGACCCGAAAATGAACGTGTGCAAAGTAATATTATACTAGATAATTTAAAGAAGTTTACAATTAATAAGGTTAAGCCGGGATAGCCTGGTTGGTAGGGCACTGGGCCCATGTCCAAGAGGTCGTGAGATCGATCCCCGCCGGCCGAAGATTCCCCGTGTAGTTAATGGTGACTGATGCACTTTAAACCTCTCAAGTCACAAAGTCCTCCATATTCCCATGACAAATCATACCTCTGGTGGGTACTGATCGTGGAGTTTCCTTGTCTTTTGGATTGGTTCAAAATTACATGGCTGCGGAACATAGTAATCGTAAGCTCAAAATTGGGTCGCCTGTTCAACGACGGTTATAAAAGAGAGAGAGAGAGAGAGAATTTTAGCCACAGATTTGCCCGAAATGGATTTGCACTTGTTAAGAATTATGTAAATTAATGAAGCAGTTTCTTAGTAAACTTATTTAAAATAACATACAATTAACTCAATGATTTTATATAGCATTGAATTAATTTAGTTGGGTATCCATTGTTTTTGAAAGAGTTTGTTTATTCGCTTTTTGGATTAAAAACTACTAAGATACTACTAATAAAACAACTAATACAAAACAATTTTCTTGTTAATTTATATAATTTTTACCACGTGCAAATTCATTTCGGGTAAATCCGTGGCTAAAATTATGCGCAAAACATGCAATTCATGTTTCCTTCTCTCTCTCTGTCTTTAAAAATAAAAGTTAATTTTCTAAAATCATTAAAATTGTATAATTAAACATCAACCTTTTTAATTGTAAACTTCTTTAAACTATCTATTATAATATTACCTTGCACACATCCCTGCGATTTTCGTTAGAAAAATTGAAAATTACTCTTCAACTAGTATAATCTCTCTTCTTTAAATTTTCTTTTTAAGATCTGCTATTGATTCTCAAGAATCCCATTAAACAGCATTTTAATTCTCTTTTATTTTATAAAATACTGAATCGTAAGGGATCAGATTTTTAATCCCAGACTTTTTTTAAATTTTCCGCTTCAAACTCTAATTAGTTCAATTATTTAAACCGTTTGCGTGGGATGAAGCTTTATTCGTAAAACGTTAAAAATTAATTTAACCTTTGAAATATAAAACTTTAAATTAATTTTTTTATATTAAAAGGTTTAATGAGCGACCGCTATACCAAACCGAACGCAAAGTTAATACCAATTTTTCTCAAAAATAAATTCATTTCGCTTTAGATGAATAAAAAAAATATGCAATTTACGTCATGCATGCAGATGTGTCTACAATTATTCAAAGAAATTCACTTTCTAAAATACAAATGAATTGATTTGCTTTTAAAAAAAAGATCAGTATACAGCACAAATAAAACTAATTTTGGAAACACACTGTGCTGTCTGCTTTTGTGGGAACTTTTCTATTGTTACTAAATTAAACAATGAGACTTCGAATTCACTGAATAATTCATCAATGCGAAAAGATTGCGAATGCAAAGAATTTTAAAAAATAAATCCTATTGATTATTTTTCAAAATAAAAGAGAAACTGTATTCTGATTATAATATTTATGAGCAGATTTTGTGTCTTTCTTTTAATATATTTATTTGCACATTTTACTTCATTAAAATATATCTAACTCGTTATTTCAATTTGCTCTGGGTGTTAATTTTCGGCGTAAACATTAAGTAATTGGATGCCTTTGATAATTAATGTAAAGAAATTTTGTTTGCTTTCTCCTTTTCTAATCATTACTAGAGTTACATTAGAACAGTGTTTCCCAAACTTATGACTTTTGTGTACCCTTTCTAAATATTTCGTAATGCTGTGTACCACGAATAAAAAAGTGAATGTATCGTTAACTATAAAAAAATTTCACAAAAGTTAAAAATTACAACTGACTGTTGACAACCACTAATTGTTAACTCTGCAAAAAATAGCCAATAGAAAAATACTTAATCGCAAATTTTCACGGCTAGCTTTGTTTTTAAATAAATTTTTTTGAAATTTTCGTTTGTTGCAAGCGACAAATAGTAAAGTCGTGAGTGGGTGACTAGTCGGTTGAACATATGAGGAAATCGATAGGAAATAAAAAATAATTGAGAGCAAACTGGATTAGACTATAATAATATTTACAGTGGTCAGAATATTATTAACATTATTAATAAAATAGGAAACAATAGAGAACTACAATAGCAACTATTTATATATTTACACGAGATAGTCAAACGTCAGTCAACAACAAGGAAAAAGTTAATACATAGTCCGGCAACTACCTTGTCTGTGACTCTATTATAGTGATGACCCAGGCGTCCTGGTAATACCAATCGTTTGAGAGTTGTATATCACTCTAAAGCTACCAATTTATCGTCCCCACGGTTGCGACCTATTCGTGTTTCTTCGATATCGTGGTGCCGATGAATTGTCGTGTATTACAATGTGAGTGTTTATTTGAGATAAAATTAATGGAGCGAAAGATT
Source organism: Parasteatoda tepidariorum (assembly GCF_982258835.1). NCBI lineage: Eukaryota > Metazoa > Arthropoda > Arachnida > Araneae > Theridiidae > Parasteatoda > Parasteatoda tepidariorum. The sequence goes on along the minus strand of NC_141759.1, from coordinate 95,387,657 downwards.
TCATCACTAGAGTAGAAAATGCAATCTGAGTAAGGAGACCTGTGTTCTAAAAAATTGGGAGTAAAATTTCTGAACTGATGCTTGAAAACGGAAGGATGATTCTAACCATGATCCGTCTACCATTTAGTAGGATATGTTACGTCACCACTGTGGTCGTTGTGTACCGGGAGCAAAATTCGTATCATCCAGCCATCGCTGAGACATGAGATTCATACCTTATTGGGAGACGAAGCTTTGTCCCCTGAGCCACCGGGGTTCTAAGGAACATCAATTGATATTAAGGATAATATTTTAACAAGTCCCCAAATTTTGCAATCACTACAACAGAGCCGGGATGGCTCAGAGCATAGTGAGTTCGCCTTCCACTTTGGCGAACCGGGTTCGAATCTCAGTCGATATGAATTCCGCATCCGGCTTGCACCGACCACAGTGCTGACGTGAAATATACTCAGTGGTTTACGGATCATGGGTTACAATCCCTTTGCCGTCAGGCTAACCGTGCTAGGTTCTTGCGGTCTTCCTCTCCATGTAACGCAAATGCTGGGTAGCTCCTTCAAAAACCAAGGAAAGAACATAATGGCAGTAAACAATTTTCCATTTCGACTAATTTTCGTCTACCTGAGTTTTAAGCAATTTTCAATATGCATCGAAAGTGTAGTTAATTAAACTGTCTTTCTTAGTGAAATAATGGTCTTTATAAAAGCATTATAGCTAGAAACAAGTAAATAATAAAAATCTCAATAGTTGAATATAAATAAATTATTAAAAAAATCAGAAATATATGCTACCACTACATTATATATAAATAAATTTTTATAATATTTTATTTGTTTATAAATCAATTAAAAATCTTCACATTTTTATTTTTAGAATGAATCGGTTAATGGCGAGTCGCGCCAAACACCGAGATCGCAGCAATATCCAGGCCAGGTGTGAAAGCGAGACGGAAAAGAGGAAAGGCTGGTAGTGAAACCTTTTCTGTTACTTATTCTTTCTATAAATTATTCAACAATATCTACTTTAACTCGGAAAAGAAGCAGTTTTATATATATCCTAAAATTATAAAAGAAATCTTGATAGTTACAGATATTTTATTTTTTTCGAAAAAAATGCTGGAATGAAATGTCTTACGTACCAGTTTTTTCTCTTTTCCGTCTTGCTATATAAGGGCTTTCAGCCATGCATCCTGTACCTAATTATCTCAAATTCTTAATCAAACTCTTAAATAATCGCAATTTGTTTTAACTCAAATTAATCAATATTTAATACAAAACATTATTCCGTTCCCTAAAACAATATTCTCGCCATAGATCACGTGTTAACAAAGTTATTTAAGACTTTTACACTTTTTTAATATTTTTCTTAAATTAAAAAGAAGTTTACAAAAATTGATTTTTACAAAAAAAAGTACGTTAAAAACATTTCCGCGAGGTAGTGTTTTCAAAATTATTATTTTTGCGACAAAATATGAGCGAGAGTATTTAAATGCGTCAAATTCACATCGAGTTGGGCAAAAGCTTTTAACGTTCGCGTGACTCAAATTTACCGAACTATTTGAATAGGAAATGCATAAATAGATTTCGAAAACTCATTATTCCGTTTTGATGAATTTAATTTTGATCCATTATGTAGGCTTACTTATTTGCTCCCAAAATAAACGAATTTCCTAATGTATTTAACGCATTGAACGCAAAGTGATAAATGAGATTAATATTGCTTATAATTAGATTCGTTAATATAGTTTTTGCAGTACAAACTCCATTGTGTATTTATTTAAACATTATTAACATTTTCAATATGATAACAGCAAATTTTAGCTGAGGTTATTAAAAACAAAACGATTTAGTGAACTTACTTGACGATTTTTATTGATAAACAAATGGAAATTATAAAAGAATAAAATGAAATTGAAGATTAAAAAATTACGTTCTTTGTGCAGACTAATAATTTTGTAATTGAAGAGATGGTTGGCTGAACCAGTGACATTGAAGGGATATAATCAGAGTAAGAAGAATCAGTGAGTGGATATAATCAGAGTAAGAAGAACCAGTGAGTGGATATAATCAGAGTAAGAAGAAAAAAGTAGTATGCGAAATATTCTATAGCAGATTTATTAAAGGGGGGGGGTAGAGATTTGACGATCCGCTCCCCTATTTGTCATGATTTTAAATAAATAAGTAAAAACTTGATTCTTGACTTTTAAATTCAGGTAATAAAATGTTAAGAGATATAAGGACTTGCATTGTAACAGCGATAAACTATAACTTGGAGAAAAATCTCTAAGAGCGATAAGCAGTCGTTAAAGGGCTTTGGATTGTAAATTAGCACCCCGATAGCAGAATTCAAGGAGTGAATTTTCAGCACTATTTTCGTGAATCCGCATTTGTTTGCAACCACTCCGTCGTCAGACAAAGATTGTGATTGCAAAATTTCAACTTATCTAACATACATGTAGCAAAACTAGGAAATGTAGGGTTCTAAAAACTCATGTATCAAGTGAGTGTTCAAATTTTATGTTCAAATTTAAGTTGAATTGTATACAATTGATAATAAAAAAATGGCGTCAGTCCCTGTAAAGTTAAGCCTCTAATCAAACAACAGGAACCAAATCCTTTGTTCTCTGAAATGTTATCTCAATCCAACTTTTAAATTTAACTTAGAAACAAGTTTAGGGATATTTTAAAAAAGGAGTTTCAGCAGTTTTCTCATATAGAAGTTTGGTTTTTAAAAATCGAAAGAAAACCCAGGTGAAAAATAATCTGCAGATTCCGTAACTATCTGCGGTGTTGGCTGCCGTGTTGGATGGTTTCTGTTACCGGGGGCAGTAACAGAAACCAAATATGGATAAGTTACATCAAGTAAAACCTATTCTGATACATTAAATGTACCCATATGGAGGAAGCCACTTCATAATTTTTTTTCTTCTGAACAATATCACCTGCTTCATCGGCTAAGCTTTTCATCTATTAGATTAAAATGCCGTGTTGGATGGTTTCTGTTACCGGGGGCAGTAACAGAAACCCAATATGGATATGTTACATCAAGCAAAACCTATTCTGTTACATTAAATGTACCCATATGGATGTAACCACTTCATAATTTTTTTTTCTTCTGAACAATATCACCTGATTCATCGGCCAAGCTTTTCATCTATTAGATTAAAATGCCGTGTTGGATGGTTTCTGTTACCGGGGGCAGCAACTGTGAACGTCTCTGAACGGACTGTTCGAAGCACATTTGGCCGTATAGGGTATGGAAGCAGACGACCTGTTCGTAAGCCTTTACTATCTGCTTTAAATAAGCGCAGACGTCCCCAATTTGCAAAGGAGAGCAAACATTGGACAGTAGATGACTGGAAGAAGGTCATGTGGTCCGATGAATCACGATTTCAAATGCATCGCGCAGATGGCAGGATGAGAATATGGAGAAAACAACACGAAAGCATGGACCCCAACTGCATTGCCACGACACTTCAAGCTGGTGGTGGCAGCGTTATGGTATGGGGAATGTTCTCTTGGTATTGTATGGGTTCTTTAATTCCTGTACCACAACGCCTTAATGCCCAAGGATATTTGAGTATTATCGCAGATCAAGTACATCTGTTTATGTCAATGGTGTACTCTGGCGGGGATAGATACTTCCAGCAGGACAACGCACCTTGTTCATAAAGCTGGCATTGTCCTCAGATGGTTCGAAAAGCATGACGGAGAATTTAACTTGCTTCGTTGGCCAGCACAATCCCCAGATCCCAATCCAATTGAGAATTTGTGGGATGAAATTGAACGGGCGCTCAGGCAGATGAATCCAGTACCATCAAATTTGCAGGAATTGGCAAGTGCAGTTCAGCGAGCATGGTCTGGCATACCTTCTACCACCTACCAACATCTCATAGAATCCATGCCCTGACGAATTAAGGCAGTAATACGCTCAAAAGGTGACCCAACAGCGTACTGAAGGGGTGGTCGTAATAATTTGTAATTTGGCCACTCAGTGTATATATATATATATATATATATATATATATATATATATATATATATATCTATATATATATCTATATATATATATATATATATATATATATATATATATATATATATATATATATATATATATATCTATATATATATATATATATATATATATATATATATATATATATATATATATATATATATATATATATATTATTATTATTAAGAGAGTTAGTTTTAACTCTCTTAATAAGAGATGGTTAGTTTTGATGGAAGATTAATAAGAGAGGTTAGTTTTGATTTTATAAACCACCTTGTTGAGATGAATAAAATACGGTTACGTTACAGAAATAGTGGCAAAAAGAAAGTGCAGTAAATGCAAAATTGGACTTCACAAAGAATGTTTCAAGGACTTTCATACAAACTACAGTTTATTTTTCTAAAGCAGCTAAAACTCTTATTTTACTAAAAGGGCTTACTTTTTTTAATTCCTAATAGTATTTCATACGTCATTACTTCTCAAAAAATAAAATTGATTAATCTTTAAGTAGCAAAAGACTGAACCCGAGAGTATCTTCTGATGTAATTAAATAAAAATAAGATTTAATGAATTAATTTATCAAAATATTAAAGAAAGAACTCATTCATTAAATGAAATCAAAAATGTTTCCACCATTGAAACCTCAATTTCAAACATTAAGAGCGTTCGTGAACTTATTTAAAAAAGTATCTTCACCAATTTGTAACCGGCATATTTAAATTACATTTCGAGAAAACGAGTTTAATAAATGCATTTGAATGGTTCTATTCAAATCATTTAAAACATTAAATTCTGAAAACAAGAATAATTGCCGTATAAAAATATTTAAAATACATGCACAGACAATTTTCGGAATAGCGAGCTGATTTTAAATGATATTACGATTTCTAAAGCAATCGTGACTGTATATTTGAAAAATACCTGCCTATATTTTTTTTATCCATTTCTTGAAAAAAATTCAATTGAAACCAACAGAATATAAAATTAAAAAAAAAACAATCTGAAACGTGCTCAATTGATTTTTCGAATATCCATGTAAGTTTGTATATTTTAACCCTTTCGCGCCGACTGTCACAAATACGTGACAGCAAAAAACCGTATCAATCAGGGTAAGAAGATAAAACTGGTAATCAAAGTATTTCTTTAGCAGTTTATTTGTGGGCGGAGTTATAATTTTTTGATTTATTTAATTCACCATTACTTTGTTCAAAATAAAACTATTTAGTTATACTTTGAATTATCATTGATTGTATATATGATAAAACCAACAATAATTAAAATAAAAGCAAAGTAAGTCTGTAAAATTAGTAACGACTACATTTAAGTTACCGTTTTTTATTTAATTGCAACTTGATTCTGATTTTGTACGAATGCTTTTCTGAATCGCCCGTCCCCAAGGGGTTAAATAAGGTTTTATCATGCCATCCAATTATCAGAATGCAGATAGTTTAAACGGAAAAGATCAGATGTGGAAAATAAATTTAAAAAAAAAACACCTTTGTCAAATAATTTTCTTTGACAGAAATAAGACTTTCTTCTTTTTATAGAAATCGTGTTTATCAATCACTGGGATCAAAGTTAAAAAATTTATCAGTCAACGTTTTTTAAGTTTTTAATCATTTTAAGTTTTCAATCACTGAGTAAAGTGATGTAAGTCATATGAAACTATCCAACACCTCCTATAACTGAAAAAGTTCACACGGTTTCTTACTCGTAGTCCGATCAGACCACTATTAAAGTAAGCCAGTTTACAATTGAGCCATTTAATACAAAATGCAGTAAAATTAAGAAAGTGGTAACAAATATATCTCTAAAAAAATTTTTAATTTGTGAATATGATTGGTTTGTCTCATTTACTTGTCAACCACCACAAATTCAATTATGAAATATCTTATTATATAAAACGCTAATACGTACGTACGTATGTATGTATGTATCAATAAAACCGATGATATTTCTTTTCTCGCGCTGGCAACAGTCTTCATTTTTAATTGATTGCATTCGGCGCGCAAGAGCACGTAGTGAGCAACCAGATAACAATAACCAGAGTGAGCATTATCAGGTTGTTCAATTCAGATTCATGCACTAAAAACATGACAATATTTAATTTAAACTCAATTAGGAATTAATTAATTAATTGAAGTGAGAATGCTTTAAAAGGCCGCTGTTGAATTGATATTTTTCTACTGGGAGCTACCTAAACGTCTAAAAAACGTTTAAGTGTTTGTATTGAATGCATTGAATTTTTTTATATTTCGCGTTTATTTATGCATTGAATTTTCACGCTTTAAAATGCAGAATATTAGTGAAGCAATATTTGATAATTTATTTTGCTAATATGTTTCTTATTTAGCTAAAGTTTTGATTTTTTCACCATGTACAATCTAAATAGCTAATATACTTTTTTAAAAGCCAATAAGAACATAGGTAGAATTTTTCTACATAAGTACAATACTATGTCTTTGATGATAAAATACTATGTCTTTGATGATAATATATTATGTCTTTGTGCTAGAACATTGTGTTCATTGGCGAGCGAGCGCAGCGAGCCATGGTTCACGGCGTGAACCACATAGGATTGCGTAGCAATTCTCGCGGGTTGGCGAGCGTTAGCGAGCAGGGGGCGGAGCCTCCTAGTATATTAATAAATTTCTCCCAATAACTTTTGTAAAAAAATTGGGTTCACGCGCACAACTAGCTCACTTTTGAAATACTCTGCGCAGACTACTTACAGAAAACAGTGTGGAGGCCTTCTGATGTAGGACGTGATGAATTATCTCTTGCTCTAAACGAACCTAATCTAGGCGGACTTAAATTTTATCAATATTTTACTTGTTGCGGGATTAAAATCAAGCAATGACGTATATGCATGTCGAGCACAAAGTCAAATGGTTCTATTATAAATTTTGCGAAAGAAATTATAAAAACAGTCAAAATGCTATAAACAAAATTATGATACAAAAAAAGAGTTTCCAGTTTTAAAGTCAAATGTTATTACCACCGTATGTAGACAAAACAAAACAGTATTAACTGAGGAATTTTTTAAAGAAATAGTTAGGGGTCTCCATAACGAGTTGTATCTTCCGTCAAACACTGTGCGAAGCGTGAGGGTGTCGGGTTCGAATCCCTCCGTAACCTTTGGTGTAATTCTTCGCGATGTCCTTGATCACACAAGCCAATGTGATACAATAAAACAGTACAATACAATGTAATACGATAAAGCAATAGATAGATAGCGTAGCGCAAAAAAGTGGTACGGTGCTTTAGACACTGCTGGTAATAAAATCATTTTCCAACAAACTTTCTTCGGGGAAAATAAAGAACCTGAGTGTCCAGTTTTGGTAAACAAAAACATTCATTTATTGTGAAAACAAGCTTAACCCTTTGGCTACGACTTTTAGAAAAGGATTTTTTTGTCCCTTTTATTATTCAAAAGGACAAAATAGGTCACAAATAAAGCAAATTTAGTATTTGTGGGATTTTTCTGACAAGCGGTTATCAATTTAGAGGTTGGGACATATATGTCCTAGCCGTACTTAATGGTGGGATACACATGCCCATTAGTAATTTTTAAACATTTGTTAGGACATATGAGTCCCGTTAGTAATCAAAGGGTTAAAATGAAAAAAAAGGAAATAATTTCCCTACCAGTTTTTCTTAGGGAACGTTTTAAAAATAAAAAAAAAGTTATATAATGTTTACATTGTTGGTCTTCCTTAATCCTTTTACGAAATTTAATTTATACATATAACCAGTTGTGAAGCTATAGCAAAAAACAAAAAATCTTCGGAAAAGGGGTTTTTACTAGAATAACCGAAGAAGTTTTAATTTTTCTATCAATGATATGGAAAGTCTTCTCTTGAAACCAAACGTAGAGCAATGGAAATTATTCAACAAATTAAACTTTTTTTTAGTACCGTGTTATTCTTTTTTCTTTATTGATTTCATTAACTATTTCCTCGTTAAACGTTTATTCCATTTTATTTATTTATTGATGGGGATATAGTTTTATTTTAAAATTGAATATTTATGCTTGGAATTTTATTTTAATTATAACATCTAACTGCTTTTTAAATCTTTTTGAATGGAATAATTAAGCTATATAATAACTTTAAATTTGTTTAATTTCTTTTCGTAATTTGCGAGATATAACTAGTTTTATTAAATAAAATTTCTTAAAATAATCTATTTATAACGAACTGTGAGATAGTTTTGATTAGTGATCTTCAGTTCATTTAACGCTTATAGTTGAGGAAAATATTAAATTTAAATTTTCTTCTTACATTTCAGGTATTAAGACTCAATCTTAAAAACTAATTATAAAATATTGAAATAAAAAAAAACATTAGTCAGGTTGAGAGGGAAAAAAATTGAACGATAAAGAAATAGATTGATCTTACAAAAAAAAAACTAATGGATTTTTTTTACTTGAGTTTTAAGTTTTTTTAATTTATTTTTAGCGTTTAGAAAATTGCAGTCGCAAGGTTATAAATTACTTTTACGGAAATACATCGTAATTTTAAAAGATAAACATATATATATATATATATATATTTTTTTTTTCCTTCAAAAAAAAAGAAGGAAACACGTATAAAAAAAAACATTAAAAAAAATCTTATTTTGTTTGCAATCATTTCTATCGCTCGGCTCTTAAAATGAAAACATCTTGTCAAAAGAAGAAGAAAAAAAATCTAATTTTCGCCTCAGTAGACTTTCTTTTTTATTACAGGATTTGGACTTTTTTACATTTGGTTTCATTTATTTGTGTGGCGAAATATACTCCTTCAACTGGAATCGATTGGACTTTCAAACTTGATGGTTTTTCATTCATTCTTCTTTTTTTTTTAATTCTAAACTACTACATTTAAAAGCTACTTTAACTGAAGAGTTGATTACCCTCCTCTGGTTACGTAACTGTTTACTGTGCAATAACATTTAAGTATTTTAGTTCTGATGTAATTAACAAGAAAAATATAAATTTACTTTTTAAGTCAGTATTCCTCATCACTTCAAACAAAAGTAGTTTAATTCGTAAATTTTTTTAAAATTCTTTTAGTGGTGGGGAGAATAGGTAACTGACGTGGATTCCATTTGGATGTTTCTTTTTCATCCTCGAATTCTTTTTTTAAATTCTTTATTAGAATAGGGAACTAACTCCGCCTATTATAAAAGTGGAGTCAGTTTCTCAGAACAGGGTATATGACAGTGTCATTACAGGAATTACATATTTCCTAGCTTTTAAAATTTCTTTAATTTCACAAACTTAATTGTTTTTAATAATTTTTTTTTCCAATGCCCTCCTGGGGCATGACATTTCCCCAATACAGGCATCTGAAGGGCATATTTGTTGGCCACTCTTTCAGGAGCACCATTGTAGGTGGGCCAACGTTGCTCCCACGAAAGGACAGATAGTACATATAATGAAAGAACATCCATGCCTTGTCCGGGATTCGAACCCATAACCTTTCTGATGCAAGGCCAGTTCCCTTAACCCTACACAGATCGGTAGGGAGCTTTTTAAATAATTCTTAATCCAATTTTAAGTAAATGAAGGAAATTATTGAATTTTTATTGTATTTATAAAAAGCAAATATAAATATTTTATTCTCTTCTTAACAATTAATGTAATAGTTAACTTTTTTCTGATTCAATACAAATGTATAACTAATTAATTCCCTGTCACGATTAAATTGAATATTAAAATTTGCTTTTATCTTTTTATTCCTAAGGCTATTTTATTTGTTTCAGTAGATTAATTTTCACGGTCTTTTTGATGATTAAGCTGCAGCCAAATTTAAAAATTTAATATAATAAGGCGGGGATGGCTTTGTTTTTGGCTATTTTATTTTTCGATGAATCGCCAACTATGGATCTCGTCCCATGCTCCTAACTGTCCGTTAGGAACAATCCAGTTGCTGCTAATCTTAAATTCTAGCCTTAGGACATGTGGGTTTTGCCCATCAGTCCAACCGTGACAAAATTTTAAAAAACTTCATCACGTTAAGAAATGCATCCTTTCATCTCGATTCTAAGAGATACTGCTTCCCATTTTGTTTTTGCTTGATATGGCCATTTTTGTTTAATTTTAATAATACTAAAAAACAAATCAAGTTTTTGTTTACAATAATCTTTGCAGTAATCACTCTTTAATCAAAGTGACGCAAATATAGCAGAAATCTCCACTATGCAAACCAATACATCCATAAAAACTGGAAATAATGTATCCATATTGACAATCAGAAGATTTAAGAAAAGTTATTACTTAAATGTGGTATGGCAAATTTAACAGACCTTGTTTTACTTTTCTTTAGCAGGACTGCCAACTAGTCATTCTTTGAAAAATATTTCACCATAAAAACTAAAACTTTCGAAATTTCTGTAACAATTTGAAATTTCCCCAAAGAAGAACTGAAATAAATTATCTTTCTGCATGAACTTTTGAAGCAGCATGAAGAATAACCTTAAATCAAATTTACTTAACATACATTATGCATGTAAAATTTTGCTACCAGTAGAAGAAATTTTTCCACAAAGCATTAGAAGGATGGCAGCTCTGCTTTCATTCTAAAACATACGTAATCAGTGAAAGAAGTTATTAGGTCTGCCGGGATGTTCTGTCGGCGAAAGTACATGCCTCACTATACAGTTTGGAAAAAGTTCTTTTTATAAAAGAAAGTAGTGGGGTTTTTACCCTTTTATTCAATTGCAATGTTTGAATTAAAGAGCCGCAGCATATTTAACGGAACAGAACAAGTACATCCATATTAAACACAAAATAATTCAGACGGAAAAATGATTAAAAAAAAATAATAAAAATATAATAAATATTTTGTAAAAATTATATTTTGCGAGGTCTTTGGATAAATAATCTTATAATTGTGAGCAAATTTTTTTCGCTTCGCATAAGAAGTTCTCGAGATATGGCGAAATATACAAAAAGTGAAATTAACATTTGAGGGTCTAAATTTTAGACCGTTTTCCTGGCCTAACTAAGACCATATTCTAAGACCTTAGACCTAACTAAGACCTAAGACTTCCTGAGATCATATCTCCCAGATAGCGGCTACCCCCTATATTTTTGGGCTCAGAAATCCGAATCCGTTAAAAAAAAGATACGTTTGTTTAGAGAAACACACGTTTCCTTGTCTGATTTCGTAACTTAAAATAATGTTTGCAATTATTAATTAGCACATTTGAGGTCACCCTCACAAACCATTCAAACTAAGTCCTAGAACTTGAAGATCCGATCATTAGATCAAAAGTTATTCAGGGTAGTCTATTTTTTGCGCTCTCAATATTAATGTAGTAATATATTTTACGTACGGTAGTAATTTATATTTTGATTGTCAAAATTCAACTTCAAAAAGAAATCGAAACTAATATATTTTGAGATATAAGAATTTGAAATTATGATTTATTTAAAATTTTATTACTTGCTTAACTGGTTTTGTTCAAACAAATAGGATTTGTTATTTAAATTACATTGTTAAAAACTTATTTAAATCTTTCTATAAACGGTAAGTCAAAATAATTTTTTTCACTTTTTAAATAAATCGTGAAAATAATATAAAAAACTAAGTAAAAAATAACAAAAAATTATAATTGGAAACTTTCGATTAGATTGTCGAAAGAATTAAATCGTTTTATTAAGGAAAATATTTTGCATTAAACATTTAGATTTGAACATAATCTAATTTTAAAATTCATATAAAACATAAATACTCTACGTAGGCAGAAGGTTTTAAAATAAAATTGTAAAATCTAATAAGTATCAATGCAATCTTTTTTTTTACACTTTTTAATTATTTTAAATTTTTAATTTAATAATATACAAAAATATATTAAAATATAACTTATTTAAACTATGCAATTTTTAATTCCTAATATCTAAAATTTGAACTGAATCAGTTAAATAGTTATTTGAATATAAAAACATAAAAATATGACTATTTAAAGCTTTATTAGTTAGTCTCATAGATTTCAAAAAAAAATTAGCATTTGCAATTTAAAATTACAATAATTAAAATCTATGTAAATATTTCTATAAGCATTGCATATTGTACACTTAAATAAGTAATAAAATGTAATATCCTAAGACTTTATTGTAATATTTAAATGAAGAAATTTTAAATTGGAGATTTTTCGTTTGTATTTAAAGTAGTTGAATAGATTAAAATATTTTCTTAAGAATATTTTTTTTACATCAGATTTTTCGATTTGAATATAATCCAATTTTAGTATTCAGTCTACAAAAATGTACACAGAAATGTTTAGTACTAGGAAGTTTTAAAATGGAATCGTAAAACATTGTTAAGTACCAGTGCCATGTATCTATTTGCGCTTGTTAATTATTTTTTATTGTTCATTCTAACACTGTATAAAAATATTTTAAGTAAAATCAGTGATAAACATATTGAAATATAAATATATGATTGTTTAAAATTATCTTACTTAGCCTCATTGATTTCACTTGAAAATTAGTATTTATTATTTAAAACTACGTAATTAAAACTTATGCGAATATTTCTATAATCATTTAATATTCTACATCATTCAATATTCTATCAATATTTAACTAAGTAATAAATTGTAATAAATAATCCTAAAAATTTATTATAATAATTAAAAAACGAAATTTTAAATTGGAGATTTTTTCGAATGTATTTAAATTTGTCGAATACATTAAAATGTTTTCTTAAGAAAATTGCGTTACATAAAACTTTTCGGCTTGAACATAATCTAATTTTAAAATTTATTCTACAAAATATACACATAAATTCTTCGTGCAAGGAAGTTTTTTTTTTAAAAAACGTAAAACATAGTATTAGTGCAATGTATTTATTTGCGTTTGTTAATTATTTTTTATTGTTCATTCTAACAATGTATAAAAATATTATATTTAGAAACGGTAAAAAAATATTGAAATAAAAAAATATGATTATTTTAAATTATATTACTTAGTCTCGTTGATTTCACTCAAAAATTAGTATCTGTTATCTAAAATTACGTAATTAAGACCTATGCGAATATTTCTATAATCATTTATAATTCAACACATATATTCTATCAATATTTAAATAAGTAATAAAATATAATAAATAATCCTAAAAATTTATTGTAATATTTACAAAGGAAATCTTAAATTGGAGATTTTTTCCTATTGCATTTAAGTTTGTCGAATGCATTAAAATGTTTTCTTAAGAAAATTGCTTTACATAAGACTTGTCGACTTGAACATAATCTAATTTTAAAATTCATTCTACAAAAGTATACACACCAAACTCTCCGTACCAAGAAAGTTTTAAAACAGAATCGTAAAACCTATTATTGTTCTGTCCTCATAAAACCTTTTTTATGATGTAAGCCTGTAAATTCCGGTGTTAAGGTCGCACATAAAAGTTAGAAAGTCTCTTTTGAGCGAGAATAAAAGCTCCCTGAAAGCTTTCATCGCCGTAAAAGCCACAGAAATTTTATAAAAGAAAATCAATGTGGACATTAATCCGCCAACCAAAATCTCCACTGCTCCGTACTCATGGGGAAAAAATTAAGAATAAAGGAAAATATTAAAATTGGATATCGTAGCAGTAAAAAAGTCGATAATTTACTATTTTTGGCGGATTAGTTTCCAGACGTATGAACATTTCATTATTTGTTTATTGTTTTATTTTTAGAACATACCACATGTGAAAGAAACTAGCGATGAGTTAATAATATGAAAGCATGTTTTATGTATCTGAAATAGTTTGTATTAAGTCAATCGTAATTTTTAAAAAAAAAAGATTTTTTTAAGCGTATTGAAATTTTTTTATTCAAGCATACGTATTGATCCATGCATGCAAATTTCTAGAAGAAAATCTATACAATGAATAGAACGGTGGGTTGATATAAAAAATATTTTTTTATAAACAATATTCAAACAATTATAAAAAAAACTTTCAAATTCTACTTATAGAATTTGTTAGAAAAAAGATATTAATTTACGCCAACAATGCCAAACATTTCTTATGGGTTGACCATCAAATCAGCATAACCAACATGTATGTTGTTGGTCCAGTAGTAGTAAGCATCACATAATGGTTGACCATCACAATTATGAAACAACATATTCTATCATGAGATGTTGAAATTGTCCTTCCCAATAAAATTTCACTTGATGAGCAACCATCAAAGAAACATCTTCCATCATAAGATGCATGTTGAAATTTTGTTCGGCCATCAAAATAAAACTTCTCTTGATGGGTAACTGTAGCGTCGCTGCTACACGATCATAGAAAATTAGAAAATCCATAACGAAATTTAAAAAAATAAAACGCTTATTTTTTTAAAAAAATTGGTTTTTAATGATTCATTTATTCACTTTCTCAAGTTCTTACAAAGTTAATATTTATAACTTCTTTAGAAGAATCACTCTTATTTTCAGAAATCTTACAGAATTAATGTTAAACATATCGTTTTTAAACTCAGCCCTGTTATTTTAAGTTTTGACAAATTTAATATTGAAACTTTTTTTATTAGTATCAATTCTGTTATTTTAAATCTAATCACACTTTTTTTTAAAAGATCTTTTTATGCGTATACAGGAATGTTAACTGCTTTGCTTTCTGCAAAGGGCCGCAAGGCCTCAGACGCCCAGTTCCACTACAACGAACGAACGAAGCTTTGCTTTCTGCAAAACAAAACAAAAAATTCATTAAGTACTTGGGTATTGAAAACTGAACTTCATAAAATTTTTGTTTAAATCTCAAAACCTCTTCTTTACGGCGAAATTTAATTAGACTAGCGTTATCGTTTAAATTACTTAGATATACTGGCCAAAATTAGTTTTCTTTAAAATACCAACCGAAAATAAAATATTAAAACATAAATTTTGCTACCACTAGTAAAACCTTTCCCATACCACGAAGCAAAGTTGGCATCTCTGAGTTTACCATTTGCAACGTTCTCTTATATCGATTCATTCTAAGAACAATAAATCAATACTAAAAATAAATTAGAAAACGAAAACATTCATTGATTCTAAGTTTTCTTTCGAAAATATTCTGGTTTGTAAATAATTCCAAACTTCAAAACAATTGGAGGAATCGACTCTTGCAACCAAATTGTCATTTTACGTGACTAAATTATATGCACTCATTCCTTAATGAGACTTTTCGGCTGAGTGCTATGATTTCTTTTGTAAATGTTTCGACTATTTTTCTAAATGTTAATGTACTTTAAATTTAAATTATTGTTTTAGGCTATCTCCAATGCATTATGCAACACGATTTCTGTTTCTGTGTGACAACACAGAATATAGTCTACAGACAGAAATATTCTAATTAGTTCTAGAATAAAAAAAATAAAAAACTTTTTTTTTCCTGCAAAATCTTTGATTTTGTAGTCAGGACATCGAAATGTAGAAATTTGTGTTCTGTCGTATAAATTTCTCGGCTTTTCTTTATTTCACATTAACAATATGATTCAATTCAGCATTTTTAAATTGGGACGGAAATAAAATTATTTGTTCTAATTCTAATTATTATCAACATTCTAATAATAATAATATATATCCAATTATCATTTTTCCTATCTTCCTTTCCTCCAGCTATTCCCTATGTAGCAGAGAAGTGTGGGTGCTTAGTACTCACTAGAAGGAATTTAAAAAAAATCCTGGTAAGAAATATATTATTAAATTGCATAAAAACTAGCTTGTAGAGAAAGTCCTATTGCAGATCTTAAATCAGAGATGTGAAAATATGTACGGTCTATTCTAAATTCTTATGCAGCAAAAAACGATTAAAAAAATTTTTTTTACCAGATATGATGTAATATACTGATAAAATATATTTCCAAAATATGACATAATAGACTGATCATCATATGAAAAATAAATGTTTGAAAAATCCTTAGTACGTATTTTTGATTACTTCTAGAGGGTTATATCTTTTTGTGACCAACCCTTTAAGGTTTGATAAAAGCACTGTGCTCTGGCTACAGATCCAAATACTATCTATATATATATTTCTCTTACACGGCGACAAAAAAAAGCCGCATTACAACTCCCCAAATGGCAACGCTAGAAAATCGACCAATGATTGCCGCTAAAAATGTCGCATGCCAAATCTAGCTGAGATGGCTCAACATATAGCGCTTTTAAAAACGGAAACTGAAATAACCAGAGAGAGCATAAGCTAGGCAGAAGTGAGTAGTCTTTGTCGATCGATCTCTATTTCAGTATTTTGTCGAAAGCGCTTTTTTCACGAATATATATATATTACGAATTTATTTGACGATTTTTGATTTATATCACGAATTTATTTGTTTTACTAGAATTTATTTGTTTATGCAGGTTTTTCCATTGCAATTCACTTATTTTAATTTTTAATATACTTAATTATAGCCAAAATTTTAACCTTTTTAAAGAGATATCAGTTTTAGAAATTTTATCTTAAGATTTTATACTATAGCACATTTCTAATAGGTTTAACGAATTACATGTCATTTATTTGAATTCAAATTTATTTTAATGACTTAGTATTTACTAAAAAGATGCAATTTTTTTTTTTAAAAAAAAGTTTTTACATGGATTTGAATGATTGTTTTGAACTCTTAGAATTTTGCGCATTTGCAATGTACTTAAGTTAGTAGCGATCGAAGCGAGCTTGGTTTGCAAAGCAAACTATATAAGATTGCGTAGCAATTTTCGGGGGTTGGCGAGCGTTAGCGAGCAGGGGGCGCATCTCATTAGTTATTATTATTATTATTATTATACGAGTACAGAGAACAATACCTTTATCTGGAAAATAAATTGTAAAAATGAAACAAATGTGTCAACCCCTTTTATTTATTTTTCTAAAATAAAAGAAATATTCTTTAAAATTAACGTTAATCATAACAATGCCGAGGTAAATATTCTCGAGGAAATTGAGCATCGATTTAGACGTGTTGTTCTCGAAACAACTAATCCCCCCTTACATGACGTTGCTCTTGAGTTTGAATGAAATAAAATGAATGCCGTGTCGTGACCTTAAACGTGGGTAAAATACCAGGTGTTTCGGGAGAGCAGTGTTTCAGAAGTTGTGTATTTGCAAGAACAGTTATCATTTAAAACCCGCTTAAAAAGATCAACTCTCTCTGAATTCACTGTGACACTTCCCACCCCCTCACTCATAGCTGCCAATTCTTGGGGATTTTCTGAAAGATTTTTATTTTTATATCTAAAGTGACAAACTTTCATTATCCTATTTCCTTCTTGAATTTATAAATTTAATTTAAAATTATTTTATCTATCACTATTAATTCATTTTGGAAGGGTGAAAGGCCTCTTTAAGGCCTAAAAGCCTTGAGGAGTGTTATGACTAACCTAGATGTTCTCCAAAATTATCTTAAACCTTTGGCGACAGTATGTTACTGGGCTTGAGATATCCATGCTGTTGCAGTTGTTAATTTACGTCGCACTAGAGCTGCACAGTGGGCTATTGGCGACGGTCTGGGAAACATCCCGGAAGATGAAGCGAAGACATGCCATCACAATTTTGATCCTCTGCGGAGGGGATGGCACCCCCGCTTCGGTAGCCCGACAACCTGCGCGCTAAGTCGAGCACTTTACGGTAGCACAGTTTAACGAGGACCAATACCGCACACCCTCGGTCCCTACGCAGACTGATCCAAGTGGTCACCCACCCACACAGCCAGCAATGCTTGACTTCGGTGATCTGCTGGGAACCGTGTCTTAACGATCAGTCCGCTGCGGGAGATATGCATGCAAACTTTGATTGGGTTAATTATTTTCTCAGTTAATTTTAATTAATTTTTGAGCTAATTATTCAGTATGTATGCATCGGACCATGCTTAATGCGTAAAATGTTAAGAATTAGTTTAATCTCTTAAAAATAGTTAAAATATTGAGAAAGTACTTCCCAGGGTGTGAAGACGTTGGCAACAGCTTGACGGTAAAAAAAAATGGGTAACTAATTTAGGTATTGGAATTGGATGATGCGTTGAAGATTTGAATATTTAAATGCAGTTGTGATGTGCATTCAGCTTGGTTGGCATTAAAATTTACAAGTTGCACATGATAATTTTGAAAGGTTACCAAGCTAGACGCCACAGGCAGCTAGTGTACATTGCAATGATTCAAAGTTCACTTTAACTAATCAAAATGAATTGGTTTACTTAACGAGATTTATTCCAAGCAGAAATAAAACTATTTTCGGAACTATGCTGTTCTGCCTACTTATGTGGGAAATTTTCCATTGTTAGCACATTAAACAATGAAACTTCAAATGCACTGGATAATTCATCCATGCGGAAAACTTGCGTATGCAAACATTTTTCAAAAATAAATCTTATTGGTTATTCTACTAACTAAAAGAATCTATATTCGATAAGGTAAATTAAAATATTCATGAAGGCAGGTTATACGTCCTTGCATGAAAATTAATCCTTTGATTTGAATTTTCTCAATGCGAAAATGTCTGACTGGATATTTCAATTAGCTGTAGGCGTTAGTTTTTGGTTCACTTGCTTTATTAACTTACGTCTTTGATAAATACGAAATAGTTTAAGTATTTGCTTTCTTGTTTTCGAATCATTGCTGTGAATAGAATGTAGACTTTTTCCAAGAGCTTCTAAGTGTAGCGTGTCCTAAATAATCAAATAAAATCAAACATTTATCTTTCCGTTGAGTTATTTTCTCATACAAATTTATGTATTAACACAATTAAAGCTGTTGCCTTAAGAAATTACGCTTTTTTGAAAAGAAATATGATATTTTCATAACTGCTGCTGTGCTTGCAACAATTTTTCATGACTGGTTACATCAAGTTTTGCTTATCTTTAGACAGTGACTTCCACGCTAATTCCGAAAAAAGCACAAATCGTCTATATCAGTGTTCCTTAACCTTTTTGATATAATGGATCCCTTTTAAAAATTTTTAAGAAGTCACGGACCACCCCCCTGTGAAAAAAAATTTTTGCAAAAAGCATCAGTTATTAGAAAACATTTAATTTTATTATTTTAATAGCTTTTCCTTAATTAATAAATTGCTTTGGGGGATGGTTTTCGACAAAGCAATGTGCATATCATGTTCAACATTCAATCGATTTCGATGTTATGTTTTTATTGTCACAGTTGTGGAAAATCCCGCTTCGCAGAGATACACTGTAGCAAACGGAATTATAGCTGCCATAGCTCGCTTTACAAGCAATGGGTAGGCTTTCAAACGTTTTAAAAATTAGTAGTCAGCGGACCCCCAAATTATAACTCATGGACCCCTTAGGGGTTCATGAACCACAGGTTTAGAAACCCTGGTCTATATCAAGAAAAATCACAGTTTGGGAAAAATAAAAAAACTTTTTTTTTTGTATGTTTTTTTTACTCCTCACACAATTGTATTGATATATTTTGCTTTGGCTTTATTGATAGAATATTAGAAAGTACTCCTTTTTGCGTTTATAATAGTGTGAGCTGATAAAGAGATTATATCTTTTTTTATTTTGTTTCCCGGATTTTTAATAATTTTTTTTAGATAAATAAAAAAAAATTCTTAATATTTTTAAAAATTAATTTTAATAATTTTTCTTGTCTTATCATCATTTTTTATTATTTTCCATATTTTCTCAATACTTTAACTTATATATATATATATACATAACAGAAGTTCAAAAAGTTAAAAAAAAAGCATGGAAAAAATTACAGAATAATGAAGGAAAAAAAAAGAAAATAAAGAAAAAAAATATATAATCTCTTTATCACCTAACATGATTCGATCCGCAAAGAAGAGTGCTTTCTAATATTGCATCAATATAGCCAAAGCAAAATATATCAATACAATAGTGAGAGGAACACTCAAGAAAAATTTAAAAGAAAAATAGAATACAACACATTAAGTAATAAAAATCACGTGATAAAATAGTAAATTAAATGTAAACAACAAACAGAACAAAACATAAAATGAAATCTATTAAGCGAGTAGCAAATTCAAATGAACTTACATGAAAGGGAAAATTTTCCAGAATGATTTAAACTATTTTCGTAATAAGGTTGCCAGATTACAAAATATGAAAACAAAAGCGCAAATTGAGGTAAAAGCGTAAATAGAGAGATTTTGTTTTATAATGCGTTCTTACTGCAGTACTTACCAAGAATGGGCCCGAAAATGAACGTGTGCAAGGTAATATTATACTAGATAATTTAAAGAAGTTTACAATTAATAAGGTTAAGCCGGGATAGCCTGGTTGGTAGGGCACTGGGCCCATGTCCAAGAGGTCGTGAGATCGATCCCCGCCGGTCGAAGATTCCCCGTGTAGTTAATGGTGACTGATGCACGTTAAACCTCTCAGAGAGAGAGATGAATCGCCTATTTTGCGCATAATTTTAGCCGCGGATTTGCACTTGGTAAGAATTATGTAAATTAATAAAGAGGTTTTTTTGTAAATTTATTTAAAATACCATACAATTAACTCAATGATTTTATGATTTCATTAAATTAATTTAGTTGGGTATCCATTGCTTTTGAAAGAGTTTGTTTATTCGTTTTTTGGATTAAAAACTACTAAAATACTACTAATAAAACTACTAATACTAAAAAACTTCTTTGTTAATTTATATAATTTTTACCATGTGCAAATTCATTTCGCAATGTGCAAAACAGGCAATTCATGTTTCTTTCGCTAGCTCTCTCTCTTTTTTTAAAAAAATAAAAGTTAATTTTCTAAAACCATTAAAATTGTACAATTAAGCATCAACCTTCTTAATTGTAAACTTCTTTAAACTATCCAGTATAATATTACCTTGCACACATCCCTGCGATTTTCGTTAGAAAAATTGAAAATTACTCTTCAACTAGTATAATCTCTTTTCTTTAAATTTTCTTCTTAAGATCTGCTATTGATTCTCAAGAATCCCATTAAACAGCATTTTAATTCTCTTTTATTTTATAAAATACTGAATCGTAAGGGATCAGATTTTTAATCTCAGACTTTTTTTTAATTTTCCGCTTCAAACTCTAATTAGTTCAATTATTTAAACCGTTTGCGTGGGATGAAGCTTTATTCGTAAAACGTTAAAAATTAATTTACCGTTTGAAATATAAAACTTTAAATATTTTTTTTTTATATTAAAAGATTTAATGAGCGACCGCTATACCAAACCAAACGCCATATTACCAATTTTTGCTACCAATTTTTTTCAGAAATAAATTCATTTCGCTTTAGATGAATAAAAAAAATATGCAATTTACGTCATGCATGCAGATGTGTCTACAATTATTCAGAGAAATTCACTTTCTAAAATACAAATGAATTGATTTGCCTTAAGAAAAAAAGATCAATATACAGCACAAATAAAACTAATTTTGGAAACACACTGTGCTGTCTGCTTTTGTGGGAACTTTTCTATTGTTACTAAATTAAACAATGAGACTTCGAATTCACTGAATAATTCATCAATGCGAAAAGATTGCGAATGCAAAGAATTTTAAAAAAATAAATCCTATTGATTATTTTTCAAAATAAAAGAGAAACTGTATTCTGATTATAATATTTATGAGCAGATTTTGTGTCGTTCTTTTAATATATTTATTTGCACATTTTACTTCATTAAAATATATCTAACTCGTTATTTCAATTTGCTCTGGGTGTTAATTTTCGGCGTAAACATTAAGTAATTGGATGCCTTTGATAATTATTGTAAAGAAATTTTGTTTGCTTTCTCCTTTTCTAATCATTACTAGAGTTACATTAGAACAGTGTTTCCCAAACTTATGACTTTTGTGTACCCTTTCTAAATATTTCGTAATGCTGTGTACCACGAATAAAAAAGTGAATGTATCGTTAACTATAAAAAAATTTCACAAAAATTAAAAATTACAACTGACTGTTGACAACCACTAATTGTTAACTCTGCAAAAAATAGCCAATAGAAAAATACTTAATCGCAAATTTTCACGGCTAGCTTTGTTTTTAAATAAATTTTTTTTGAAATTTTCGTTTGTTGCAAGCGACAAATAGTAAAGTCGTGAGTGGGTGACTAGTCGGTTGAACATATGAGAAAATCGATAGGAAATAAAAAATAATTGAGAGCAAACTGGATTAGACTATAATAATATTTACAGGGGTCAGAATATTATTAACATTATTAATAAAATAGGAAACAATAGAGAACTACAATAGCAACTATTTATATATTTACACGAGATAGTCAAACGTCAGTCAACAACAAGGAAAAAGTTAATAGATAGTCCGGCAACTACCTTGTCTGTGACTCTGTTATAGTGATGACCCAGGCGTCCTGGTAATACCAATCGTTTGAGGGTTGTATATCACTCTAAAGCTACCAATTTATCGTCCCCACGGTTGCGACCTATTCGGGTTTCTTCGATATCGTGGTGCCGATGAATTGTCGTGTATTACAATGTGAGTGTTTATTTGAGATAAAATTAATGGAGCGAAAGATTTCATCACTAGAGTAGAAAATGCAATCTGAGTAAGGAGACCTGTGTTCTAAAAAATTGGGAGTAAAATTTCTGAACTGATGCTTGAAAACGGAAGGATGATTCTAACCATGATCCGTCTACCATTTAGTAGGATATGTTACGTCACCACTGTGGTCGTTGTGTACCGGGAGCAAAATTCGTATCATCCAGCCATCGCTGAGACATGAGATTCATACCTTATTGGAAGACGAAGCTTTGTCCCCTGAGCCACCGGGGTTCAAAGGAACATCAATTGATATTAAGGATAATATTTTAACAAGTCCCCAAATTTTGCAATCACTACAACAGAGCCGGGATGGCTCAGAGCATAGTGCGTTCGCCTTCCACTTTGGCGAACCGGGTTCGAATCTCAGTCGATATGAATTCCGCATCCGGCTTGCACCGACCACAGTGCTGACGTGAAATATACTCAGTGGTTTACGGATCATGGGTTACAATCCCCTTGCCGTCAGGCTAACCGTGCTAGGTTCTTGCGGTCTTCCTCTCCATGTAACGCAAATGCTGGTTAGCTCCTTCAAAAACCAAGGAAAGAACATAATGGCAGTAAACAATTTTCCATTTCGACTAATTTTCGTCTACCTGAGTTTTAAGCAATTTTCAATATGCATCGAAAGTGTAGTTAATTAAACTGTCTTTCTTAGTGAAATAATAGTCTTTATAAAAGCATTATAGCTAGAAACAAGTAAATAATAAAAATCTCAATAGTTGAATATAATTAAATTATTAAAAAAATCAGAAATATATGCTACCACTACAGTATATATAAAAAAAATTTTATATTATTTTATTTGTTAATAAATCAATTAAAAATCTTCACATTTTTATTTTTAGAATGAATCGGTTAATGGCGAGTCGCGCCAAACACCGAGATCGCAACAATATCCAGGCCAGGTGTGAAAGCGAGACGGAAAAGAGGAAAGGCTGGTAGTGAAACCTTTTCTGTTACTTATTCTTTCTATAAATTATTCAACAATATCTACTTTAACTCGGAAAAGAAGCAGTTTCATATATATTCTAAAATTAAAAAAGAAATCTTGATAGTTACAGATATTTTATTTTTTTCGAAAAAAATTGCTGGAATGAAATGTCTTACGTACCAGTTTTTTCTCTTTTCCGTCTTGCTATATAATGGCTTTCAGCCATGTATCCTGCACCTAATTATCTCAAATTCTTAATCAAACTCTTAATTAATCGCAATTTCTTTTAACTCAAATTATTCAATATTTAATACAAAACATTATTCCGTTCTCTAAAACAATATTCTCGCCATAGATCACGTGTTAATAAAGTTATTTAACACTTTCGCGCCGACTGTCACATATACGTGCCAGCATAAAACCGTATCAACCAGGGTAAAAAGATAAAACTGGTAATCAAAGTAATTTTTTAGCAGTTTATTTGTGGGCGGAGTTATAATTGTTTGATTTATTTAATTCACCATTACTTTGTTCAAAATAAAGCTATTTAGTTATACTTTGAATTATCATTGATTATACATACGATTAAACTAACAATAATTAAAGTAAAAGCATAGTAAGTCTGTCAAATTAACAGCGACTACATTCAAGTTACCGTTTTTTATTTAATTACAACTTGATTCTGATTTTGTACTGATTTTGTTTTCTGAATCACCCGTCCCCAAGGGGTTAAGACTTGTACACATTTTTAATATTTTTCTTAAATTAAAAAGAAGTTTACAGAAATTGATTTTTACAAAAAAAGTACGTTAAAAACATTTCCGTGAGATAGTGTTTTCAAAATTATTATTTTTGCGACAAAATAAGAGCGAGAGTATTTAAATGCGTCAAATTCATATCGAGTTGGGCAAAAGCTTTTAACGTTCGCGTGACTCAAATTTACCGAACTATTTGAATAGGAAATGCACAAATAGATTTCGAAAACTCATTATTCCGTTTTGATGAATTTAATTTTGATCCATTGTGTAGGCTTACATATTTGCTCCCAAAATAAACGAATTTCCTAATGTATTTAACGCGTTGAACGCAAAGTGATAAATGAGATTAATATTGCTTATAATTAGATTCGTTAATATAGTTTTTGCAGTACAAACTCCATCGTATATTTATTTAAACATTTTCAATATCATGACAGCAAATTTTCACTGAGGTTATTAAAAACAAATCTATTTAGTGGACTTACTTGAAGATTTTTATTGATAAACAAATGGAAATTATAAAAGAATAAAATGAAATTGAAGATTTAAAAATTACTTTCTTTGTGCAGACTAATAATTTTATAATTGAAGAGCTGGTTAGCTGAACCAGTGACATTGAATGGATATAATCAGAGTAAGAAGAGCCAGTGAGTGGATATAATCAGAGTAGGAAGAAAAAGTGAACCAGTGAAGTGGATATAATAAGAAGAAAAAGTGAACCAGTGAGTGGATATAATCAGAGTAAGAAGAATCAGTGAACCAGTGAGTGGATATAATCAGAGTAAGAAGAACCAGTTAACCAGTGAGTGGATATATCAGAGTAAGAAGAACCAGTTAACCAGTAAGTGGATATAATCAGAGTAAGAAGAACCAGTGAGTGGATATAATCAGAGATAGAAGAAAAAAGTAGTATACGAAATATTCTATAGCAGATTTATTAAGGGGGGGGGGTGGTAGAGATTTGACGATACGCTCCTCTATTTGTCATGATTTTAAATAAATAAATAAAAACTTGATTCTTGACTTTTAAATTCAGGTAATAAAATTTTAAAAGATATAAAAACTCGCATTGTAACAGCAATGGACTATCACTAATCTCTAAGATTTTTCGCCAAGCGCTGTGGATTAAGCGCTGGATTGTAAATTAGCGCCACTGTAGGAGAATTTAAGGAATGAATTTACTGTGCCATTTTTGTGTATCCACATTTGTTTGCGACCACCCCATAGTCATACAAAGATTGTTATAACAAAATTTAAACTTAATCTAACATACATGTAGCAAAACTAGCAAATGTAGGGTTCTAAAACTTATTAATTACAAATTTATGTTCAAATTTAAGCTGAATTGTATACAATTGATAATAAAAAAAATTTCGTCAGTCCCTATAAAGTTAAGCCTATAATCAAACAACTGGAACCAAATCTTTTGTTCTCTGAAAGGTTCTCTCAATTCAGCTTTTAAATTTTAATTACAAGCAAGTTTAGGAATATTTTAAAAAGGAGTTTTAGCAGTTTTCTCATATAGAAGTTTGATTTTTAAAAATCGAAAGAAAACTAAGGTGAAAAATAATCTGCAGATTCTGTAACTATCTGCAGTGTCGGCTGCCGTGTTGGGTGGTTTCTGTTACCGGGGGCAGTAACAGAAACCAAATATGGATAAGTTACATCAAGCAAAACCTATTCTGTTACATTAAATGTACCCATATGGATGTAACCACTTCATAATTTTTTTTCTTCGAAACGATATCACCTGCTTCATCGGCTAAGCTTTTCATCTATTAAATTTAAATAATAAACATAGGAAGCGTCATTTTTATAATACGCTTCTATCGAAACTGGCACTAATAAGTCCACCAAGGTCTGGTTATTATGTAATTTACTACATCAACAAAAATTTTTTAATACTTAACAAAAATATTTTGCATGTGTAAAATAAAAAAAGCTGGTGAAAAAAAACAACAATATAAGCACCATTCTTTCTGTTTTTCAAATATAATAAATTTACTCTAAAATCGTAAACCAGTCTATAAACTCAAAATTATTATTTTTACATGACTTAATAGTACATATTTATACAGTATAGATGAATTGGTTGGTGTCTCTTTGCGTGAAATACCGAGTTAACAGCAATATCCAGCATCATAAACAACGCTCAATGCCTAAGGACGCAACACAAATGAAGAAGTGAGGGGCCCGCCTTCGAATTAACATTTATCAAGTCAAGTGGTTTAACTATGGAGGAATCGATAATTAGTTAACTTAATGAAAAGAAGAGTTGGCATGAATTTTGTATTATTACAAGAAACACGCATTATACAGGAGACTTAAAACATACTAAAAGGGGTAACCACTAAGGTACAACTCTACTATTGATATATACATATATAGGGTACATATATATATGTTACTGTGAAACACCGAAATCCGGAGAATGTCGACATTCACCGGTGAATGTCAACATTCACGTAGTCGCTTGGTGTATGTCCGAAATATTTGCTAAATACCCTTATTTCTGACTCTCACCGGTGAATGTCAACAATCACATAGTCGCTTTGGTGAATGTCCGAAATATTTGTTATATCCAATTTTATATTAATTTATTCGTTAATATTATTATATTTATTTGATATATTTATATTTATTCTATATTTTAATACTTACTGACGATAGATTAGAAGAAACAGCAGTGTTTGGAGTATCGGGCAAATATATACCGGGCAATGGCACTTGACCTTAAAAAACATCAGTGTAAGGTATACCGGGCAAATGTAAACCGGGCAGTGGCACTTAACCTTAAAAAAACATCAGAGTTGGGTTAAAATATCGAATAAATGTAATTATATCCACGAATAAATTCATATCAAATCGAATGTAATAAATATTTCGGACATTCACCAAAGCATATCTGTGATTATCGACATACATCGGTGAGGGTCCGAATGTACAAGAATGTAATGAAATATTCGATCTTTCACCGACGTATTTGGTGTTTGTCGACATTCACCGGTGAAAGTCAACAACCACCGATTTCGGTCTTTCGCCGTGACATATAAATATATAGGGTACATGTATGCATACATATATAGGGTGATATACTTGTATATATCTACTATTGATATATACATATATAAATTTAAACAAAAAAGGAACTAATTAAGTAAAACATGCAAAATAAAGCATATCAAGCAACACATAGAAAATGAAAATTCAAGAAAACACAGAATGAAACACAAAGTGTTATATATAAAGCGAGAAGCGAATTCTTATGTGTTTCTATTTAACCGACATCTTCTAAAAATGATTTAAAATATTTTCTAACAAGTTTTCCAGATTAAAAAATATGAATATAGAAGCGTAAGAGGATGATGGGACCATTTTATAACGTGTTCTTACTGTTGAAGATTAATTTTACTAACGGCTATAAGAATAGCTGTAAATCCGTTCCTGAAATTAAAAATACAATTATTTTCCATGCTTTCTCCATATTTGTGTATAATATATATATATATATATATATATATATATATATATATATATATATATATATATATATATATATATATATATATATATATATATATTTATTTTTTTAAAAATAGTGGTTGGTCAAAAAGATTATGAATTAAGTTTATAAATGCAAGAAATATATAGAAAGCATGCATTTTACGACCACTTTAAATGCAGAAATAAAATTTTACGCAAATGCTTTTAATAGTTGGCAGGTATGCACATATATAAAATTGCTTCTTAATAAAGTAGATGTTGTTTACTTCATTTGCACCTCATCGAAGCACCACAAAGATCAAGGTGGAAAATTTTAGGATGATCAAAGATGGGGAAAATTTTAGGAAGTGATAGTACACACCCAAGCAAACAATTTTTATCAAAGAATGCATGGTCGAAAACAAAAAGCAAAGGTGCTCGAGCATTTGGAAAGTTGTTTGATGCAAAGGTGAAAGCTGCATTCCTGTTGCGAGTAATTGCGCTGCTTTACTTGTCGCCAAGCTTTCGGGCGCTGCAGGGAAAGTTCGTGATATGCCTGGTGTGTTGCAAAATGTTCGCCTATCTTTTCTTCACCGTTGTACTGTGTGCATAGTCGCTGTCGACCACTATTTTGAACGCTTATTGTAATCACAGGTCATTAAATTTGCTTTTATAACTTAACTTCATCGTTTTTTGTGTGTTTTTGCCTCATATAAGAACATAAAGTTTGACGCTCTCTAACGGTTTTGCGTTTTGTTTTCGACCATGCATTCTTTGATAAAAATTGTTTGCTTGGGTGTGTACTATATATATATATATATATATATATATATATATATATATATATATATATATATATATATATATATATATATATATATATATATATATATATGACGGTAGTTTAGATATGATTTTATAAACCACTTTATTGAGATAAATAAAATACAGTTACGTTACAGAAATAGTGGCAAAAAGAAAGAAAGAAAGTGCAGTAAATGCAAAATTGGACATCATAAAATCATAAAGAATGTTTCAAGGACTTTCATACAAAATAACTACAGTTTATTTTTCTAAAGCAGTTAAAACTCTTATTTTACTAAAAGGGTTTAATTTTCTTAATTCCTAGAAGTATTTCATACGTCATTACTTCTTAAAAAAATATAATTGATTCATCTCTAAGTAGGAAAAGACTGCACCCAAGAGTATCTTCTGATGCAATTAAATAAAAATAAGATTTAATGAATTAATTTATCAAAATATTAAAGAAAGAACTCATTCATTAAATGAAATCAAAAATGTTTCCACCATTGAAATCTCAATTTCAAACATTAAGAGCGTTCGTGAACTTATTTAAAAAAGTATCTTCACCAATTTGTAACCGGCATATTTAAATTACATTTCGAGAAAACGAGTTTAATAAATGCATTTGAATGGTTCTATTCAAATCATTTAAATCATTAAATTCTGAAAACAAGTATAATTGCCGTATAAAAATATTTAAAATACACGCACTGACAATTTTCGGAATAGCGAGCTGATTTTAAAAGATATTACGATTTCTAAAGCAATCGTGATTGTATATTTGAAAAATACCTGCCTATATTTTTTTTATCCATTTCTTGAAAAAAATTCCATTGAATAGTTTAACCAGCAGAATATATAAAAAAAAAACAATCTGAAACGTGCTCAATTGATTTTTCGAATATCCATAAAAGTTTGTATATTTGAAATAAGGTTTTATCATGCCATCCAATTATCAGAATGCAAATAGTTTAAACGGAAAAGACCAGATGTGGAAAATAAATTTAAAAAAAAACACCTTTCACAAATAATTTTTTTTACAGAAATAAGACTTTCTTCTTTTTATAAAAATCTTGTTTATCAATCTCCAAATCAATCACTTGGATCAAAGTTAAATAATTAATCAGTCAACGTTTTTTAAGTTTTTAATCATTTTAAGTTTTCAATCACTGGGTTAAGTGATGTGAGTCATATGAAACTATACAACACCTCCTATAACTGAAAAAAGTTCACACGGTTTCTTACTCGTAGTCCGATCAGACCCAGGGCGAAAGAGAATAAAAGGGCTGGTTCACTCCTTTGAAGTATCTCTCGCCGCGCCGATCCTCCGACGTCACTCTAGTGACGTCACTTTGGCGCAAAGCTCGCACTTTTACTTCAAGAACGGAGCGTTTGGCCTTACTAGCTCTAACTAATATTGGATCATTTCTTTTTGCAAGATATTCTAAGACATTTGTTATTTTCTATAATGACTTTCCTCAGTTCTTGCAGTGAATTTACAAGAATTTAAAACTATTATCGAAATGCCAGTTTGCGCGATTGCAACTTGAAAAAATTTTGATAGAAAAACAAAAGAAAAAAGTATAATTTTTCGCATGTTCCCTAAAGTAAATGAACAACTATGTAAAGAATGGATTCCGAAATGACACAGTTAATATAAAACAACAATACGTTTATTCTGCCGTAAAGAACTTTTGTAAAAATTCATTATCTAAATAGAAACCGGCTCGTTACTTCATAAAGAAAGGTAGGTGAAAAGAATTAAAAAATGGATAAAGTCAAAGAAAATTAAAATGTAAATAAAAAGTATAAATAAAATATATAGTATATAGTTGAAATTCTCCTAATTTCATAACATGTTTTTTAATGTAGTTATTCTAAATATTTATGATTTTTTTTTTAAAAATTATATTCTCTTCAATTTAAATAACTATAAATTATATCATCGTAAATTTAAATGTCTATAAACAATTGTAAAATTTCTAATGCCATTATGAACCTCTTTAGCCCTGGATCAGACCACTATTAAAGTAAGCCAGAAATGCAGTAAAATTAAGAAAGTGGTAACAAATATATCTCTGAAAAATTTTTTAATTTATGAATATGATTGGTTTGTCTCATTTACTTGTCAACCACCACAAATTCAATTATGAAATATATATTAATAAATTTCTCCCAATAACTTTTGTAAAAAAAAATTGGGTTCACGCGCACAACTAGCTCACTTTTGAAATACTCTGCGCAGACGACTTACAGAAAACAGTGTGGAGGCTTTCTGATGTAGGAGGTGATGAATAATCTCTTGCTCTAAACGAACCTAATCTAGGCGGACTTAAATTTTATCAATATTTTACTTGTTGCGGGATTAAAATCAAGCAATGACGTATATGCATGTCGAGCACAAAGTCAAATGGTTCTATTATAAATTTTGCGGTCCCGCAGTGGACTGATCGTTAAGACACGGTTCTCAGCAGATCACCGAAGTCAAGCATCACTGGCTGCGGTCAGTGTGCGGGTGGGTGACCCACTTGGATCAGTCTGCGTAGGGATCGAGGGTGTGCGGTATTGGTCCTCGTTAAACTGTGCTACCGTAAAGTGCTCGACTTCGCGTGCAGGTCGTTGGGCTACCGAAGCGGGGGTGCCATCCCCTCCGCAGAGGATCAAAATTGTGATGGCATGTCTTCGGATCATCCTCAGGGATGTTTCCCAGACCGTCGCCAATAGCCCATTGTGCAGCTCTAGTGCGACGTAAATGAACTACTAATACTAATACTAATAAATTTTGCGAAAGAAATTATAAAAACAATTAAAATGCTATAAACAAAATTATGATACAAAAAAAGAGTTTCCAGTTTTAAAGTCAAATGTTATTACCACCGTATGTAGACAAAACAAAACAGTATTAACTGAGGAATTTTTTAAAGAAATAGTTAGGGGTCTCCATGGCCGAGTGGTATAGCCCGCCAAACACTGTGTGAAGCGTGAGGGTGTCGGGTTCGATTCCCTCCGTAACCCTAGGTGTAATTCTTCGCGATGTCACACAAGCCAATGTAATACAATAAAGCAGTACAATACAATGTAATACGATAAAGCAATAGATAGCGTAGCGCAAAGAAGTGGTACGGTGCTTTAGACACAGCTGGTAATAAAATCATTTTCCAACAAACTTTCTTCGGGGAAAATAAAGAACCTGAGTGTCTAGTTTTGGTAAACAAAAACATTCATATATTGTGAAAACAAGCTTAGCCCTTTGACTACGAATTTTAGAAAAGGATTTTTCGTCCCGTTTATTATTCAAAAGGACAAAATAGGTCACAAATAAGGTATTTGGGATTTTTCTGACAAGCGGTTATCAATTCAGAAGCTGGGACATATATGTCCCGGCCGTACCTAATGGTGGGATACATATGTCCATTAGTAATTTTTAAACATTTGTTAGGACATATGAGTCCCGTTAGTAGTTAAAGGGTCAAAATGAAAAAAAAAATGAAATAATTTCACTACCAGTTTTTTTTTCAGGGAACGTTTTGAAAACAAAAAAAAAGTAATTAGAATAAAAAGTAATTTACAATGCTGGTCACCCATAATTTTTTTACGAAATTTTAATTATACATATAACCAGTTGTGAAGCTAAAGCAAAAAACAATAAATCTCCAGAAAAGGGGTTTTAATTTTTCTATCAATGATATGGAAAGTCTTCTCTTGAAACCAAACATAGAGCAATGGAAATTATTTAACAAATTAAACTTTTTTTTATTGATTTCATTAACGATTTCCTTGTTAAAAGTTTCTTTTATTTTATTTATTTATTGATGGGGATATAGTTTTATTTTAAAATTGAATATTTATGCTTGGAATTATATTTTAATTATAAAATTTATCTGCTTTTTAAATCTTTTTGAATGGAATTATTAAGCTATATGATAACTTTAATTTTGTTTAATTTCTTTTCGTAATTTGCGAGATGTAACTAGTTTTAATAAATAAATTTAAAAAAAAATCTTTTATTTATTACTAACTGTTAGATAGTTTTGATTAGTGACCTTTATTAACGCTTATAGTTGAGGAAAATATTAAATTTTAATTTTCTTCTTACATTTCTGGTATTAAGACTCAATCTTAAAAACTAATTATAAAATATTGAAATAAAAAAAAACATTAGTCAGGTTGAGAGGGAAAAAAATTGAATGATAAAGAAATAGATTGATCTTACAAAAAAAAAAAACTAATGGATTTTTTTTACTTGAGTTTTAAGTTTTTTTTTATTTATTTTTAGCGTTTAGAAAATTGCAGTCGCAAGGTTATAAATTACTTTTACGGAAATACATCGTAATTTTAAAAGATAAACATATATATATATTTTTTTTTTCTTCAAAAAAAAAAAAAAAAAAGAAGGAAACACGTATAAAAAAAACATTAAAAAAAATCTTATTTTGTTTGCAATCATTTCTGTCGCTCGGCTCTTAAAATGAAAACATCTTGTCAAAAGAAGAAAAAAAATCTAATTTTCGCGTCAATAGACTTTTTTTTATACGATTTGGACTTTTTTACATTTGGTTTCATTTATTTGTGTGGAGAAATATACTCCTTCAACTGGAATCGATTGGACTTTCAAACTTCATTCAAAGTGATGGTTTTTCATTCATTCTTCTTTTTTTTTTTAATTCTAAACTACTACATTTAAAAGCTACTTTAACTGAAGAGCTGATTACCATCCTCTGGTTACGTATCTGTTTACAGTGCAGTAACATTTAAGTATTTTAGTTCTGATGTAATTAACAAGAAAAATATAAATTTACTTTTTAAGTCAGTATTCCTCATCACTTCAAACAAAAGTAGTTTAATTCGTAAATTTTTTTAAAATTCTTTTAGTGGTGGGGAGAATAGGTAACTGACGTGGATTCCATTTGGATGTTTCTTTTTCATCCTCAAATTCTTTTTTTTTAATTCTTTATTAGAATAGGGAACTAACTCCGCCTATTATAAAAGTGGAGTCAGTTTCTCAGAACAGGGTATATGACAGTGATGTCATTACAGGAATTACATATTTCCTAGCTTTTAAAATTTCTTTAATTTCACAAACTTAATTGTTTTTAATAATATTTTTTCCAATGCCCTCCTGGGGCATGACATTTCCCCAATACAGGCATCTGAAGGGCATATTTGTTGGCCACTCTTTCAGGAGCACCATTGTGGGTGGGCCAACGTTGATCCCACGAAGGGACAGATAGTACATAGAATGAAAGAACATCCATGCCTTGTCCGGGATTCGAACCCATAACCTTTCTGATGCAAGGCCAGTTCCCTTAACCCTACACAGACCGTTAGGGTTTTCTTTTAATAATTCTTAATCCAATTTTAAGTAAATGAAATAAATTATTGAATTTTTATTGTATTTATAAAAAGCAAATATAAATATTTTATTCTCTTCTTAACAATTAATGTAATAGTTAACTTTTTTTGATTCAATACAAATGTATAACTATTTAATTCCCTGTCGCGACTAAATTGAATATTAAAATTTGCTTTTATCTTTTTATTCCTAAGGCTATTTTATTTGTTTTAGTTAGATGTTTAGATAAATTTTCACGGTCTTTTTGGTGATTAAGCTGCAGCCAAATTTAAAAATTTAATATAATAAGGCGGGGATGGCTTTGTTTTTGGCTATTTTATTTTTCGATGAATCACCAACTATGGATCTCGTCCCATGCTCCTAACTGTCCGTTAGGAACAATCCAGTTGCTGCTAATCTTAAATTCTGGCCTTAGGACATGTGGGTTTTGCCCATCAGTCCAACCGTGACAAAATTTTAAAAAACTTCATCACGTTAAGAAATGCATCCTTTCATCTCGATTCTAAGAGATGCTGCTTCCCATTTTGTTTTTGCTTGATATGGCCATTTTTGTTTAATTTTAATAATACTAAAAAACAAATCAAGTTTTTGTTTACAATAATCTTTGCAGTAATCACTCTTTAATCAAAGTGACGCAAATATAGCAGAAATCTCCACTATGCAAACCAATACATCCATAAAAACTGGAAATAATGTATCCATATTGACAATCAGAAGATTTAAGAAAAGTTATTACTTAAATGTGGTTAGGCAAATTTAACAGACCCTGTTTTACTTTTCTTTAACAGGACTGCCAACTACACACTCTTTGAAAAATATTTTACAATAAAAACTAAAGCTTCCAAAATTTTTGTAACAATTTGAAAGTTCCCCAAAGAAGAACTAAAATAAATTATCTTTCTGCATGAACTTTTGAAGCAGCATGAAAAATAACCTTAAATCAAATTTACTTAACATACATTATGCATGGAAACATAAAATTTTGCTACCAGTAGAATAAATTTTTCCACAAAGTATTAGAAGGATGGCAGCTCTGCGTTCATTCTAAAACATATGTAATCAGTGAAAGAAATTATTAGGTCTGCCGGGATGTTCTGTCAACGAAAGTACAAGCCTCACTATACAGTTTGGAAAAAGTTCTTTTTATAAAAGAAAGTAGTGGGGTTTTTACCCTTTTATTCAATTGCAATGTTTGAATTAAAGAGACGCAGCATATTTAACAGAACAGAACAAGTACATCCATATTAAACACTAAATAATTCAGACGGAAAAATGATTAAAAAAATAATAAAAATATAATAAACATTTCGTAAAAATTATATTTTGCGAGGAATTGTCTTTGGATAAATAATCTTATAATTGTGAGCAAATTTTTTTCGGTTTGCATAAGAAGTTCTCGAGATATGGCGAAATATACAAAAAGTAAAATTAACATTTGAGGGTCTAAATTTCAGACCGTTTTCCTGGCCTAACTAAGACCATATTCTAAGACCTTAGACCTAACTAAGACCTAAGACTTCCTGAGATCATATTTCCCAGATAGCGGCTACCCCCTATATTTTTCGGCTCAGAAATCCGAATCCGTTGAAAAAAAGATATGTTTGTTTAGAGAAACGCACGTTTCTTTGTCTGATTTCGTAACTTAAAATAATGTTTGCACTAATTAATTAGCATATTTGAGGTCACCCTCACAAACCATTCAAACTAAGTCCTAGAACGTGAAGATCCGATCATTAGATCAAAAGTTATTCAGGGTAGTCTATTTTTTGCGCTCTCAATATTAATGTAGTAATATATTTTACGTACGGTAGTAATTTATATTTTGATTGTCAAAATTCAACTTCAAAAAGAAATCGAAACTAATATATTTTGAGATATAAGAATTTGAAATTATGATTTATTTAAAATTTTATTACTTGCTTAACTGGTTTTGTTCAAACAAATAGGATTTGTTATTTAAATTACATTGTTAAAAACTTATTTAAATCTTTCTATAAACGGTAAGTCAAAATAATTTTTTTCACTTTTTAAATAAATCGTGAAAATAATATAAAAAACTAAGTAAAAAATAACAAAAAATTATAATTGGAAACTTTCGATTAGATTGTCGAAAGAATTAAATCGTTTTATTAAGGAAAATATTTTGCATTAAACATTTAGATTTGAACATAATCTAATTTTAAAATTCATATAAAACATAAATACTCTACGTAGGCAGAAGGTTTTAAAATAAAATTGTAAAATCTAATAAGTATCAATGCAATCTTTTTTTTTACACTTTTTAATTATTTTAAATTTTTAATTTAATAATATACAAAAATATATTAAAATATAACTTATTTAAACTATGCAATTTTTAATTCCTAATATCTAAAATTTGAACTGAATCAGTTAAATAGTTATTTGAATATAAAAACATAAAAATATGACTATTTAAAGCTTTATTAGTTAGTCTCATAGATTTCAAAAAAAAATTAGCATTTGCAATTTAAAATTACAATAATTAAAATCTATGTAAATATTTCTATAAGCATTGCATATTGTACACTTAAATAAGTAATAAAATGTAATATCCTAAGACTTTATTGTAATATTTAAATGAAGAAATTTTAAATTGGAGATTTTTCGTTTGTATTTAAAGTAGTTGAATAGATTAAAATATTTTCTTAAGAATATTTTTTTTACATCAGATTTTTCGATTTGAATATAATCCAATTTTAGTATTCAGTCTACAAAAATGTACACAGAAATGTTTAGTACTAGGAAGTTTTAAAATGGAATCGTAAAACATTGTTAAGTACCAGTGCCATGTATCTATTTGCGCTTGTTAATTATTTTTTATTGTTCATTCTAACACTGTATAAAAATATTTTAAGTAAAATCAGTGATAAACATATTGAAATATAAATATATGATTGTTTAAAATTATCTTACTTAGCCTCATTGATTTCACTTGAAAATTAGTATTTATTATTTAAAACTACGTAATTAAAACTTATGCGAATATTTCTATAATCTTTTAATATTCTACATCATTCAATATTCTATCAATATTTAACTAAGTAATAAATTGTAATAAATAATCCTAAAAATTTATTATAATAATTAAAAAACGAAATTTTAAATTGGAGATTTTTTCGAATGTATTTAAATTTGTCGAATACATTAAAATGTTTTCTTAAGAAAATTGCGTTACATAAAACTTTTCGGCTTGAACATAATCTAATTTTAAAATTTATTCTACAAAATATACACATAAATTCTTCGTGCAAGGAAGTTTTTTTTTTAAAAAACGTAAAACATAGTATTAGTGCAATGTATTTATTTGCGTTTGTTAATTATTTTTTATTGTTCATTCTAACAATGTATAAAAATATTATATTTAGAAACGGTAAAAAAATATTGAAATAAAAAAATATGATTATTTTAAATTATATTACTTAGTCTCGTTGATTTCACTCAAAAATTAGTATCTGTTATCTAAAATTACGTAATTAAGACCTATGCGAATATTTCTATAATCATTTATAATTCAACACATATATTCTATCAATATTTAAATAAGTAATAAAATATAATAAATAATCCTAAAAATTTATTGTAATATTTACAAAGGAAATCTTAAATTGGAGATTTTTTCCTATTGCATTTAAGTTTGTCGAATGCATTAAAATGTTTTCTTAAGAAAATTGCTTTACATAAGACTTGTCGACTTGAACATAATCTAATTTTAAAATTCATTCTACAAAAGTATACACACCAAACTCTCCGTACCAAGAAAGTTTTAAAACAGAATCGTAAAACCTATTATTGTTCTGTCCTCATAAAACCTTTTTTATGATGTAAGCCTGTAAATTCCGGTGTTAAGGTCGCACATAAAAGTTAGAAAGTCTCTTTTGAGCGAGAATAAAAGCTCCCTGAAAGCTTTCATCGCCGTAAAAGCCACAGAAATTTTATAAAAGAAAATCAATGTGGACATTAATCCGCCAACCAAAATCTCCACTTCTCCGTACTCATGGGAAAAAAATTAAGAATAAAGGAAAATATTAAAATTGGATATCGCAGCAATAAAAAAGTCGATAATTTACTATTTTTGGCGGATTAGTTTCCAGACGTATGAACATTTCATTATTTTTTTATTTTTAGAACATACCACATGTGAAAGAAACTAGCGATGAGTTAATAATATGAAAGCATGTTTTATGTATCTGAAATAGATTGTATTAAGTCATCCGTAATTTTTAAAAAAAAAATTTTTTTTTTAAGCGTATTGAAATTTTTTATTCAAGCATACGTATTGATCCATGCATGCATATTTCTAGAAGAAATTCTATACAATGAATAGAACGGTGCGGGGATATGAAAATTAGTTTTTTTATAAACAATATTCAAACACTTATAAAAAATTTCACATTCTACTTTATAGAATTTGTTAGAAAACGTTTTAAATTTACGCTAACAATGCCAAACATTTCTCATGGGTTGACCATCAAATCAGCATAACCAACATGTATGTTGATGGTCCAGTAGTAGTAAGCATCACATAATGGTTGACCATCACAATTGTGAAACAACATATTCTATCATGAGATGTTGAAATTGTCCTTCCCAATAAAATTTCACTTGATGAGCAACCATCAAAGAAACATCTTCCATCATAAGATGCATGTTGAAATTTTGTTCTGCCATCAAAATAAAACTTCTCTTGGTGGGTAACTGTAGCATCGCTGCTACACGATCATAGAAAATTAGAAAATCCATAACGAAATTTAAAAAAAATAAAACGCTTATTTTTTTAAAAAATTTGTTTTTAATGATTCAGTTATTCACTTTCTCATGTTCTTACAAAGTTAATATTTATAACTTCTTTAGAAGAATCATTCTTATTTTCAGAAATCTTACAGAATTAATGTTAAACATATCGTTTTTAAACTCATTCCAGTTTTTTTATGTTTTGACAAATTTAATGTTAAAACTTTTTTTATTAGTATCAATTCTGTTATTTTAAATCTAATCACACTTTTTTTAAAAGATCTTTTAATGCGGATACATGAATGTCAACTGCTTTCCTTTCTGCAAAGGGCCGCAAGGCCTCAGACGCCCAGTTCCACTACAGCGAACGAACGAAGCTTTGCTTTCTGCAAAACAAAACAAAAAATTCATTAAGTAGTTGGGTATTGAAAACTGAACTTCATAAAGTTTTTGTTTAAATTTGAAAACTTCTTCTTTACAGCGAAATTCAATTAGACTGGCGTTATCGTTTAAATTACTTAGATATACTGGCAAAAATTAGTCTCCTTTAAATATACCAACCGAAAATAAAATATTAAAACATAAATTTTGCTACCACTAGTAAAACCTTTCCCATACCACGAAGCAAAGTTGGCATCTCTGAGTTTACCATTTGCAACGTTCTCTTATATCGATTCATTCTAAGAACAATAAATCAATACTAAAAATAAATTAGAAAACGGAAACATTCATTGATTCAAAGTTTTCTTTCGAAAATATTCTGGTTTGTAAATAATTCCAAACTTCAAAACAATTGGAGGAATCGACTCTTGCAACCAAATTGTCATTTTACGTGACTAAATTATATGCACTCATTTCTTAATGAGACTTTTCGGCTGAGTGCTATGATTTCTTTTGTAAATGTTTCGACTATTTTTCTAAATGTTAATGTACTTCAAATTTAAATTATTGTTTTAGGCTATCTTCAATGCATTATGCAACACGATTTCTGTTTCTGTGTGTCAACACAGTATATAGTCTACAGACAGAAATATTCTAATTAGTTCTAAAATAAATAAAGAACAAAAACTTTATTTCCCTGCAAAATCTTTAATTTTGTAGTCAGGACATCGAAAAGTAGAAATTTGTGTTCTGTCGTATAAATTTTGGGGCTTCTCTTTATTTCACATTAACAATATGATTCAATTCAGCATTTATAAATTGGGACGGAAATAAAATTATTTGTTCTAATTCTAACTATTATCAACATTCTAATAATTATATACATCCAATTATCATTTTCCCTATCTTCCTTTCCTCCTGCTACTCCCTAAGTAGCAGAGAAGTGTGGGTGCTTAGTACTCACTAGAAGGAATTTTAAAAAATCCTGGTAAGAAATATATTATTAAATTGCATAAAAGCTATAGCTTGTAGAGAAAGTCCTATTGCAGATCTTAAATCAGAGGTGTGAAAATATACTGATAAAATATTTTTCCAAAATATGACGTAATAGACTGATCATCATATGAAAAATAAATGTTTGAAAAATCCTTAGTACATATTTTTGATTACTTCTAGAGGGTTATATCTTTTTGTGACCTACCCTTTAAGGTTTGATAAAAGCACTGTGTGCTGGCTAAAGATCCAAATACTATTATTATTATTATTATTAGTTCCGCAGTGGACTGATTATTAAGACACAGTTCCCAACAGATCACCGAAGTCAAGCATCACTGGCTACGGTCAGTGTGCGGATGGGTGACCACTTGGATCAGCCTGCGTAGGGACCGAGGGTGTGCGATATTGGTCCTCGTTAAACTGTTCTACCCTAAAGTGCTCTACTTCGCGTGCAGGTCGTCGGGCTACCGAAGCGGGGCTGCCATCCACTCTGCAGAGGATCAAAATTGTGATGGCGTGACTTCGGATCATCCTCAGGGATGTTTCCCAGACCGTCGCCAATAGCCCATTGTGCAGCTCTAGTGAGACGTAAATGAACAACAAGAACAACATACTATTATTATTATTATTATACGAGTACATAGAACAATACCTTTATCTGGAAAATAAATTGTAAAAATGAAACAAATGTGTTAACCCCTTTTATTTATTTTTCCAAAATAAAAGAAATATTCTTTAAAATTAACGTTAATCATAACAATGCCGAGGTAAATATTCTCGAGGAAATTGAGCATCGATTTAGACGCGTTGTTCTCGAAACAACTAATCCCCCCCTACATGACGTTGCTCTTGAGTTTGAATGAAATAAAATGAATGCGGTGTCGTGACCTTAAACGTGGGTAAAATACCAGGTGTTTCGGGAGAGCAGTGTTTCAGAAGTTGTGTATTTGCAAGAACAGTTATCATTTAAAACCCGCTTAAAAAGATCAACTCTCTCTGAATTCACTGTGACACTTCCCACCCCCTCACTCATAGCTGCCAATTCTTGCGGATTTTCTGAAAGATTTTTATATCTAAAGTGACAATAAACTTTTGTTATCCTATTTCCTTCTTGAATTTATAAATTTAATTTAAAATTATTTTATCTATCACAACAAATAAATGAATTAAATATTTATATATATATATATATATATATATATATATATGTAAAATGATGCAGTCGGACCGAGCAGGAAAACAGACACAGGATTTTAATTAAATCAGAGTAACTTTTATTTAATCATTCTTAGTTGAGTGGGAGCGAAAAAGTGATGTTTACTCCATCAGCAAACAGTCTTTCTGGTAGGGAAAATCTTGCAAAAAATCCTAAAATGCCTCTATTTAGGGAAAAGAGGGAAAACTCAGAAATTACTATTGGTTAATTAAATAGATCTCGCGATTCTCACAAGACTTAAAAGGAAAAATATCTTTATTTAAATTTATGTATAGTTGGCTAAAAATAGATTTAGAAACAGGATGTGGTTTCTTTTAAAGTATCATAAAGTGCTTCGATTCGAAGAATTAAGTAGTAATAAATTAGGAGTTGTTTTATAACGAAGAAACTAACATAAAAAGATTAATTGAAGCTTTTTATGTTACATCCCCCCTCGCCGAAAATTTTTTGACTACTATCAAAAATTTTAAAAATTATCCCTTTGCAAAATTTTCCCTATGATGACACAATTAAAATTAAAAAAAATCAAATTGCACTTTTAACAAGATTTCAAAGTAATATGAACTATAAAAAATACATATAAGTACACAATATAAAAAAAATTTCATGAAAGTCTCGAGGGAAAAAAAAATTGAAGTAGCGCTACCATCAAAATGAAGTGTTAGATCTTCATTTTCAACAGTTTTTTGTGATTAAGTTTTTTCAGTCCTTTTTGAAATCACAGTAAATAAAGTTATTACTCATACTAACACAATTAAAATAAACTTTTCACTATAAGAAAATTTATAAAAACTTTCTTTAAAATGTAAATATTCAAAAACATGAAAATACAAGTGATATGAGATATACAAATACAAATTGACACTTTTTCCAAAAAAAATTTTTCTTCAGGATTTGTACATCTTGAAAATAAAATGTATAAAAAAATTTTTGACACAATGGTCTTTAGTCTGAAATTTAGGATTTCAGTGTTGTTAGGGGAAAATTT
Source organism: Parasteatoda tepidariorum (assembly GCF_982258835.1). Lineage (NCBI taxonomy): Eukaryota > Metazoa > Arthropoda > Arachnida > Araneae > Theridiidae > Parasteatoda > Parasteatoda tepidariorum. Next base: position 95,345,519 of record NC_141759.1, on the reverse strand, counting down.
TTGCTGGATTAGGGGCTGTATTCCCCAAATGGAGGAAAACAGTCCCTAGTCTCAACAATGATGTGCTGGAAGATCCTAGTTTCAATAGATGCTTAAGTTTAAATTTTTTTGGTTTTCACCACAGAGAGAAACTACCATCGCCCCATATCCTTTTAGATTGGGTAAACATTGAACTTGAAGAAGAAAATTTGAAAGGTCGGATCTTCCAGAAAAAAGGGGACCACATGTTCATTGAACCATGTGTAATGTTGTCATATTCAGTGTTTTTAATTTATTTTAACAATGAAAAATCATTAAATTTAATATAAAATATAGTCAATTCCATTTAAATAATTACATGTTTTTTATTCCTGACATAATTTCAGTTTGTCAGGTGGGTGGTACCTTCGCAATTTTGATATATGAACTATTTCTGAATTTTCTTTATTATGAATATTCTTTTTATTTATTTTATAATTAACATCAGAAATTTTTTCAAGAATTATATATGGACCGGAAAAAGTTGGGGTAAGTTTCCTAGTATTGGGGTATTTAAAATCTTCATACATTACAGTATCATTTGGGGAAAATTCAATATGAGTGAATCTTGCATCATAATAAATTTTATTTTTTTCATGATATTGTTTAGTTCTTTCAACTGCAATTTTCCTTGCTTCTTCTATTGGTGGAAAAATTTCTTCAGATAAAGGATGATTAAATGGGAGAGTGCCAAACATTAAATAAGCTGGTGGGAATTTAGTTACTGAATGTGGAGTTAAATTATATTCTTCAGTTACTTCTTTTAATAGTTTAGGCCAAGGAACTTTTTTAGAAGAATCATTAATTTTGCATTTTAAACGTGTTACAATGGTTTGTCCTAAACGTTCAACTTTTCCATTAGTTTCGGGTCTATGGGCTGTAGTTAACAATTGTTTGATTTTGCTATGTTTGAGAAATTTTTTAAAATGGGAAGAAGTAAACGCGGCATTTCTATCACTCAAAATACTTTTAGGGGTTTGAATTTGAAAAATTTGGTGCAAAAAATTTACATAAGTTTCCGTAGTTATTGATTTAGATGCAAAAGACCACATATATCGAGTGTGATGATCAATTACTAAAGTTAAATATTTTTTGGTAGAATTGTAATAATTAAAACCACCTACACTATCGATTGCAATTATTTCAAAAGGTTTGTCAACTGGGGGCATTTCCTGAAGTAACCCAAATCTTTTCTGTCTAGGTTTTTTATTAATTTGACAAGTATGACAATGTTTGTTAAAATTTGTAATGTCCAAAGTAATATTTTCCCAATAGTAAACAGGAGTAAGTAAATTAATAGTTTTTTGAATTCCGGGATGGCCAAATTTTTTATGAGTAATTTCAAGTAATTTATGCCTTAAAGAAAATGGAACAACAATTTTGGTAAAACCCTTTTTACGTATACACAAAACATTATCTATTTTAATAAAATTTCCAGTTAAATTATCATTTTGTTGGGCTTCGCGAATTTCATCTAATTGCAAAAGATGTGAAAAATGGCTTACATTATTTAAATCAATATCACTACTGTGTTCAATATTGTCAGGAATATCTCGAGATAACATGTCAGCTTCAAAGTTTAAGGTGCCTTTTGTGTATTTTATATCATAATCATACATACTTAATAGTAAAGACCATCGGAACAATCTACCTTTCATATTTTTAACATTTTTTAACCAAACTAAAGCCGCATGATCTGTATGTATGGTAAATTTATTTCCGAATAAATAATGATAAAATTTGTTTAATGCATCAACAATAGCAAGACATTCCAGTTCTGTGATAGCATAATTTTTCTCATAGTCTCTAAGAGAACGAGAATGGAATGCTATTGGATGTAAGACACCTGAAACATCTGGCTGTTTCAAAATTGCTCCAACACCACTTTTACTTGCATCAACAAAAATATGACATGGTAACTTAGGGTTAAATATTTTCAAAATTGGTTTACAAACTAAAGCATTTTTTAAAAATTCGAATGCTTCTTGACATTTGGGAGTCCAACACCATATTGTATTTTTCTTTAAGAGATTATTCAAAGGTGCTCTAATTTTAGCATAATTATTTATAAATTTGTTATACACATTTATTGAACCTAAAAATCGTTGAAGAGATTTAACATTAGTTGGAGGTTTCAAGTTTTTAATTGCTTCAATGTTGTTGTTATCAGGAGTTACTACACCATTAGATATTTCATATCCCAAAAATTGAATTTTAGTGCGCAAAAAAGAACATTTAGAAGCTTTTAATTTTAAGTTTTCAAATCTACATATTTCAAAAATTTCCTTTAGATGATTTATATGTTCTTCAAAATTATTAGAATAAATTATGATATCATCAAAATAATTAGCAGCAAATGAAACTTTATGTTTAGTGAGTATTCTACGTATTGTTCTTTGAAAAATACTAGGGGCGTTCTTCCACCCAAATGGCAATCTTAACCATTCGTATAACCCACTATTGGTGACAAAAGCAAGTTTTTCAGTGTCCTCAGGGTTGATTGGAATTTGCCAATAACCACTTACCATATCAAGCCTACTAAAATAAACACTGTTCCCTAATTTATCTATAAGAGTTTCTATAAGAGGTAATGGTTCTGCATCCGATTTAGTAATTTGATTTAATTTTCTGAAGTCTATACACAATCTACTTTTTTTATTTTCATCTTTTTTATAAGCTAGAGTTACTGGAGCAGAATAGGGAGAAGAACTTTCTTTAATTATATTATGCTTTAACAATTCTTCAATTTGTTTATCTATTTCCTCTTGTTGTTTTGGGGAAGTTTTGTATGCTCGTAAGGATACTGGTAAGTCTGATGTTAATCTTACCCTTTGAGGTTCAATTCTTATTGTCCCTACATCATATTTATCTTTAGCAAAAATATCTGAAAATTCTTCTAAAATTTCCTGAAGTTGGAAATTTTTTTCATCATCTTGAATTTGCATAATTCCATCAACATGGTTTTGACAATGTTGCGCACCATTATCACATTTAGTCTCAAGAACATTTGAAAACTCAAGATTATTTTCAGTTTAAATCTTTATTTTTTATCCCATTTTTCTTATTTTTCTTTAAATTCACTTTGTTTACATTTTTATTTTTGTTTATTTTCACGTCCAAAATTTTGTTTTCCTTAACTATTTCATTTTGTTTATTATTATTTGATTTAACATTTTTTCTTTTATTTCTACTTTCCTTATTTTTATTCTTAGCTTTATTTTCTTTATTGGTATTTTTATTGCAATCATTAACCTGGATTTCAGGAGAAATGTGTAAAGACAAGTTGCTTTTATAATCCGAAAAAGTGATCAGTTTTCTCTGATTTTGCATTACAACTCGTTCAACACAATCTATCACAAATTTAAACCCATTACATTCCTTTAAACCCAATATGGCATAAGGTAGATCAGTATTTAAAATATAAAATTCCACTGACCTAGCTATTTTTCCAATTTTTAAATTTAAAGTACAAGTTTGGTCAAGTTGCAAAATACCTTTTGTTTGTTTTACATTAACAAAGTTCTTTCTTTCTTTTTGGACATTAAGTTTTTCAAAAAGTTTAGTTGGGATGATATTTAAAGTACTACCTGTATCAATATTTAACAGGATAGTTTTATTTGTCAAAATCGGGTATTTGTCACTTTTATAGTTGTCATCTTTATTTTGTATGTATCCGGATACAATTAATTGTCAATTTTTTGGTTGGTCACTTTCTTGTTTATGCTGAGTTTGATTCTCAGCCATAAAAGAATTAGGTTTGTTTACACAATTTTGGCCCCAATGATAAGCATTGGTTATACCAAGCTTATCACAGTATTTACATGGCTTAGGAGACAACTCCTGGGAAGCCTGGGCGAAATGACTAGTTTGTTGTTTATTTCTTTGAAACTTTTCATTTTGAATTCTAGGTCTAAATTGGGATTGTTGGTTATAACTTTGATTAGGCCGGGGAAAATTTTGATTTTGTCGAGGATTATAATTTGGATTACTTGAGTTGTTAAAGAATGGCCGCCTTGGTACCCAGCCTTGATATTGTGGTCTATATACATTAAATTTAGATTCTGGTAATTTTTTAGTTTCAGTTTGGGGCAAGACCGTCGGTACATCATGAATTATTTTCGAGACAATAGTGAGCCATTCAATTGGGGTTTTAGGTTCTTTTAAAACCAAAAGTGTTCTGATTTGGTGGGGCAAACCAATAGATAGACCCTCAATTATATGTTCATTACTTAAATTTATTTTTCGACCCAACTCTACCTTTTCGGTAAAATATGAATTTAGGTCTTTAGCTTGGCCCGAAAATTTTAAACTTTGAAAATCGTTAAAGCCAAAGGGAGGTGAAAAATAATGCTCTCTAAAAATTTCAACTATTTCTTGATATGAATTACAATTAAGACAGTTATTAATATACAATTTTAAAGCTGAACCTTTAATGAATTTTTGAAAATTTCTAACTTTCCATTCGTCATTACATTTAGCATCTAGAGTTTGTTTTTCGAAGTGTTTGAGCCAGGATGTGAATTGAACACCAATGTCCGGCTCAAAGACTAGTATGTCTGGTTTATCCTGTACACTTTGATCCATACTTAATTTTTGTAAATTATCACTCAATTCTTCTTCAGAATTATCTGTATTGCTTTTGGCAATACAGATAATTCTGAAATTCATTAAATTTCATTAAAGATTTGTTTCTTGACCTTTGGTAAAAGAATATTTTGCACAAATTTCATCTATGCTGGACAGTAAAACTAGTGAGAAAGAAAGTTCGACGATTAATGGGTTAGGAAAATAATTACACTGGAAAAAAAATTTTTGTAGCATTTATATAAGTAGTTCATCTTACATAGTTCGGGTGTGGGAATTTCAAATCTGAAATTGCGTTCTGGAATCCATAAATTTTTTCATAATTATAATTTTAGTTTAATTTAGTTTTTGTTTAAATCTTCAAGTTTATTCAGATTGAAGGGTTTTCAATAAATGCCTATACACTTGGCTGCTTTTTTTTGAAAATAAGGATATGAAATTGAAAGCCTATGATCTTAACGTATCGAAACATCAAACTTATGTATATTATCGTATTCTCCCTTCCACACCTGACGTAGCAGAGGAGAGGAGACACCCTGTATTCAATTGAGTGAATTTTAAAAAGTCCTGGTTAGGAATGCGCTATCAAATTGCAAAAAAAAAAAAAAATAGCTTGTAGAGAGAAAAACCAATTGTAGTCTTAAAATCAACGATACGAAAATATCTAAGATCCGTTCAAGGGTTTCATGCAGCAGAAAACAAAAAAACTATTAACAATACTACTAGTCACTATTAACAATAAAATACGATGTAGAAATGTTCCAAGTGAAAAAGCTTAAAATTATAGCGTGGTTTAAATGAGAAAAAGAATTTAGGCAAATATTATTTTCTTAAAATATAAATTTAATTTATTTTAAAATACGTGAAGTAACTGAAACTAAAATCAGAAACTTGTTTGATTAAAAAAATTTTGAACTAAGACCAATATAGATTTTGTTTTGGTTTATTTTATTTATAAATTCCGAATATAAATTAATTAACACATTCAAAAAAAATCTATTACAAATCCAATTTAAAACATTCTCTAATTTCACAGTAAAATCAAATAACTTCCTTTATCAACGCGTCATAGGAGAGTTTTAACTTTTACAAAACCACAGGATTGTATTTAAAAGTCTTAATTAAAAGTCGTAATTTAAATAGCGTTTATTTTCAGCTGTATAAAAAAAACTTTCTACTATTCTATTCTAAATTTCCATTATAGATAAATGATCCGAAGGAAGCAATGATCAATGCTCCGGTTGAAAACTTGTGCCATCCTGCAGTTTCGTATTCAAATATTAATTAATATTAAAATTAATATTAAAATTGTTAAAAAAATTCCAGAATAACCGACTATTTTTTTAACAAATTTATGACAGACTATTCTTTGAAAAAAAGAAATCTCTATCTTTCTCATGACATCTAAAATATAAAATACGCGTAGAAAAAATAAGTTACTCGGCAGAATAATTAAGTTTCCAACAAATTTTGTTAATAAAATGTTTTTCTTGTTTTTTTTATATATATGTAATACAAAAATTAAATACTTTTGTATTAATAAAAGCATTAAAACTTCATTCCTTTTCATAAAATATCTTTAGTAAAGGATAAGGGTAGAAATTCTATTTTGGGACTTCAAGGCTAAAAACATGCCAATGAATAATAATTAGATTTATACTTCAAAAGAGAAGTTATTTTAAGATCTTTCACTTCCATATAAGGAAAGATTAAACGGTTTGCTATGAGTAATAAATAAATTTGATGAGGCGTAAGAATACAAAAAAAGCATATGACTGGACTTTTTACTCTTTTTAATCATCCTATATAACGCATGACCTAATGTTTTTGCGTGGCTTTTTTGTTGTTTATCATGCTAAAATAAAATCCGTCAGCTTAGACGGGATATGTGTTCCCCCTCTCCCGCTTTGGAGAGGGGTTAACTGCTATTTCACCATCGCTTAGTAAAATAAAAGATTAAACTGAAACTGGACTCCTTAATCATTCTGCTTTTTTAACTAAAAAATATCGGTGTGGATACACCGCATATTATATATATATACATATATTAATAATATAGTAAATTTTGGTAATGAAATGTTTTGCCAATTTTTATTTTTTAAAAAAATAGTTATTATAGCGAATTTTTGGTTCCTACAATTATTCATTAACTGAAACACACATGTAGAAATATGACATATTTTTTAAAGAGCACAAAGTCCGCTCATTTTTTCAACTATGCATATTTATCTGAGCAACAAAATATTTAATTTTTCTTCTCATTCCAGTTACTAGAAAATAGCATCACAAAATAAAAATCTCTACTACGGAGGGGAAAAGGTCAGCAAACGGCCACATGCCCCATATAAATTTTAATGAAGTGGATGTCAACGAGCATTTAATAACTCAAATGAAAATGAAAATGTTTGAAATGATTTTTTTTCTTCCGGAAAATGGATATGGTTAAAAACGAGTCTTCAATAAAATGGATAGTACAGCATTCAAATCCGCTTTTAGAACTTCTCACATTAAAATTATTGATTTTAAAACGAAACAACAAAGGACTTCAAATATATTCGATTCCTAATTCACTTAGTCTATTTTGAAAGGTAAATACTGTTTTTAAAAGATCGTCAGTAGTGTTAAATACGATGATCTCGGAATTTTAAATCATTACAAACGCCTTCGTAATATAACAAAAACAAAATAACAAAAACAAAGAATGATGTTTATGGTACAGTGCCATGGAGGAAAATAATTAATTAATCATTTTACATTACTGCGCAGAGCGCCATCTGTTGTGTTTTAGAAATTATTATTATTAACATTGAGAAATATAATTAGTAAGGCCCGGATTTTGATGACATTTGTATTTTTTTGCATTTTTTGCATATTTGGAAATTTTTTGTCCTTTAGAGCATTTTTTTAGATTTATAGGGCATTTCTTTTGAAATTTTGGGGGCGTATTTTGTATTTTAAAGCATTTTTTAAGGTTTTTGTTAATTTTTTCCAATTTTTATTATTTTTTGGGGTATTTTTATTACATGAAATGCAAGATTTCTCTTATAATTTTACATTTCATATTGTAACTCTCAAAGAATGTTTCAAAACATTTGCTAGAGCATACATTTATGCTCTAGAATGTTTCAAAACATTTGCTGCTAGTCAGCTTTGCCCCCTAAACCAGTAATCACACGATGGGGTACCTGGTTGGATGCATGCTTATACTACAGTGAAAATTTTAAGATAGTGAAGTCTATCGTCAGTAGTTTTGATTCAGAAGATGCTGCATCAATTAAGATAGCACTAAACGTGTTGGCCTCTGATAAAATCGAGCGAAACTTAGCATTTATCAAGTTTAACTTTGCTATTGTGTCCTCGACAATTACAAGCTTGGAGAAGCAAGAATTGGAACTTTGCGATGCAATAAATTATATTGATGTAGTGAGTCGAGTATTGCAAAAAGCAAAAGGAAAAATAGGACAAAGTGTAGCAGCTAAATTGAACAAAATTTTGGAGAAGAATACTGGCTTCCAAACAATGAAGAAAATCTCTAGGATACTAACAGGTGAAGCAACAACTTTTCAAATTGAAGAAGAATTGTCAGTAAGTGAGACCGTCTTTTTCAAGTACGCACCATTAACATCAGTAGACGTTGAAAGAAGATTTCTCCAGGTATAAAAATTTACTTTGAGACAAGAGAAGCTCGTTTACATTTCAAAATATCAAAAAACATTTAATAATCCAATGTAATTCTGATATTAAGTAATATTATTAGATGTAAGTTGTTATATTCATTAAAGTTTCTATGCAAAATGAAAATGTTTTGGTGTCAATATATTTTCCTTTTTTTTTTGTTATTTTAGGATATAAAACATATTTTTCAAACTTTAATGAACGTAGAACAAGTATTGCATTGCTCTATATTTTTTTAAATGACTCATAATTTTAAAGAGTAAAACATTGTTTGAATTCGATATTTTTACTTTATGTAAGTCATGTCAAGGCATTTTTAGCGCAATATTCGCATTTTTTGCCCTTTTTAAGGGCATTAGTTGAGATTTTTTAGGTCATCAAAATCCTGGCTCTAATAATTAGCAACGAGCTCTATATAATAATAGTGATATTATTTATTCATTGGGCCAAGGTTGAAAGTGAGGCGAAAAATGGTTGTAAACCATTGTATATATACCTGATTTATGTGAGAAATAAAAATAAATTCTGATTTTTTATAATAAATTTTTTATTGTTATCATGATTGTTCATTATGATAATTTTTTTATTGTTGAACTGCTTCTCGTTTTAAGTAATAACTGTTAAACTAATATGTTCATTATAACTGTTAAAGAAAACTTGTCGCGATTTATATTTTAGCTTTCGCAAAAACAAACGAAGAATGAAATAAACTTCTTACCAGATTTGTACCTTTATTATCTTTATGTAAATTAGGTTCCAGTCATAAATAGGGTAGACTTGTACGCAATTTTGATTTCTCACCAGTCGATAGATTTCAACTGGCATCGATAACAACATTATTGATATTGTTCATTTTCATATTAAAAGATATCTATAAATACTTTATTACTTTATTCAAGCATTTATAGTGGTAGTTTCTAATTATTTTTTTTTCAATCATATGAATTTATAAGTTTTGTATACTGGGAAAATACGCGATTTCAGATAGCGATAATTTATGTAAACTATGGCTATATCAATTATACATTATAGATATTGTATCTATATTGCAATACAGAATTTTGAACTATTCCAAAATAAAGCAAAGGAAAATTTCAAATACAAATATATGTTGCTGTTGCGTTGTTAACTTTATCATTTAGTGTTCTGAATGCGAGAAAAATGCTCTGAAATGATACATTTATAATAAACCCAGGCACAAAGCTCCGTATGTCTAGGAATTTTAGTGATTATGGTTACTATTAATGCTAGGTATATAGGACTATCATTAAATGGGCTGGTCACATCATTCGAATGAACAGAGAGCGTTCGACAAACATAATCTTTTCGGCTCAGCCCATCGGATCAAAGCCCAGAGGTCGACCAAAGCTGAGATGGGCCGACTGCGTGGAAAGACACTTTTCAGTCTTAAAAGTCTCAAACTGGAAGACAACTGCCAGGCGGAGGCAGGCCTGGAGGAAGTTGATTGAGAAGGCCAGGGCATTTAAACACAAATTAACATGAAAAACATGAATAAAAAGACTAAATTGTAGAGAAACAAGAATGGAAAAAGCAATAGTCGTTATCAAGACACATCTATTGCTATGAATGCGATATTTCTGAATAAAGAATAATTATCCTAAGATAAGAATTATTCTATATATGTGTCTTATATATATATGTATATATATATATATATATATATATATATATATATATATATATATATATATATATATATATATATATATATATATATATATAAAATAAATAAATGTTTCACTATTATTATTTCCTATTATTTTTCTTTGTTTTATTCTTCATTTTGAACACCGATAAATCATTAGGTTTCATTAGATGAAATGCTTTGGTCAAGTAACCTCAACTGCGCTCGCACTGCCTCAGTGTGATCGAAGGTAAGTAGCCATCAGTTGGAGTAGCCATCGTGACGGGCGATGCATACAATGAACATTTGTAATCAATCACCTCGTAAAAGGCCATTGATGGATTCGGCCACCTCACTGAGGTGGCCACTAACATGAACCCGCATGTTTATTTGAACATTCTGGATGATCAAGTGTTGCTTTTCAGTTAACATCTTCATGAGGAGTATGCTATCGATACCCTTATTTTTCAAGATGACAACAGCAAAGTTCATCGGATTGGAGGAATATGTGATTGGCTTTATGAATATTCAGACACTCAAATACATCCAGTCTGGCCTGCAAAATCATCTGACTTGAACACAGTGGAAAATTTTTGGGACATGTTGAAACAACGGGTTAAAAGCCAGAATTAGCCATCCTCGCAATTTGGTAGATTTGCTATATCAAATCCTTAGAGACTGGCTTAAACCGGATTCGCCGTGCCTAATAAACCTGGTGGACAAACTTCCTAGCCGAATCCCGACAGTTAACAAATCCAGAGGTGGCATTACACGTTACTAAATAATGTCTTTCATGATTTCTTTAACCCCTTGGAGACGGGTGATTCAGAAAAGCATTTGTACAAAATCAGGATCAGGACGTAATTAAATAAAAAACGGTAACTTAAATGTAGTCGTTTCGAATTTGAGCGACTCACTTTGCTTCAACTTCAATTATTGTTAGTTTAATCATATATATAATCAATGTTAATTCAAAGTATAACTAAATAGTTTTATTTTGAACAAAGTAATGGTGAATTAAATAAATCAAACAATTATAACTCCGCCCACAAATAAACTGCTGAAGAATTTCTTTGATCACCAGTTTTATATTTTTACACTAGTTGATAATCTTTTATGCTGGCACGTATTTGTTACAGTTATTGCGCGAAAGGGTTAAAGGTGACTAATTTTATGTCCGGTGTGCTTATTAGTCTTGCCCTCGAATATATATATATATATATATATATATATATATATATATATACAGGGTGATTCTAAAAAGATGGGAAAAATTTTAGGAAGTGATAGTACACACCCAGACAAACAATTTTTATCAAACAATGCATGGTCGAAAACAAAAACCGAAACCGCTGGAGTACGTCAAAGTTTATATTCTTATATGAGGCAAAAACACACAAAGAACGATGAAGTTAAGTTATAAAAGCAAATTTAATGGCATGTGATTACAATAAGTGTTCTAAACAGTGGGCGGCAGCGGCTATGCTGGTACAACGGCGAAGAAAAGATAGGCGAACTTTCCCTGCAGCGACCGAAAGCTTGGCGACAAATAATGTCGCGCAGTAACTCGCAATGGGAATGGAGCTTTCTCGTTTGCATGAAAATACTTCCCAAATGCGCCAGCACCTTTGCGTTTTGTTTTCGACCATGCATTCTTTGATAAAAATTGTTTGCCTGAGTGTGTACTATCACTTCCTAAAATTTTCCCCATCTTTTTAGAATCACCCTGTATATATATATATATATATATATATATAGGGGGGAAAAGTAATGGAACACTTCTTTACTAATAAAATGATACGTTAAATATATTTTTGGAGAAATATGAAAAAAAAATGTATTAGTATAGAAGTGTTTCCATTATTTTGTCCACTTCCTGAATAGATATTGGTATACTTTTTTATGGTTTCCAAGTATAATACTATTGTCTTAAAAATAGTAGATAGGCTATTACAGTTCTTCTGGTATCAACAAAATTGAACCATGAGAATTATACTGCTAATTTTCTCATAAATGTTATATTATAACAGGAAATCATAATTAATATCGTTAGCAAAAAACGAAATCAGTGTCTGAACAAAAGTTAAAGTTCCACTGCCACTATAATTTCAAGGCAGAAGTTCTTAAAATCCAAAGCTGAATAGAAAAAAGTTGAAAAACTAAATGTAAACCATTGTATTACAGCTGGCTTACTTGAGTAATAAAATAAATTCACCTTTTTATAGTAAATTTTTCATTGATATGCTGCACTTCATCTTGTTATATGCCATAACTGTGAAAAAATCTTAGTTGCAATCTACACATCAGTTTTCGCAAAAATGAAACTAACCTCTTTCCAGTTTTTATTTTATATTTTTTGTCCTGATGTAAGCGGTTTCAGCTATATGTCGGTTACAACTAACCACGTGCAATAAATATCTTTATGTTGGACTTCCAACCAGCCGATGACGTTACACAGCTGGCTTAATTAATAGCTTAATATTGCCCCTGGAACAATAAACATTAACTTATAGATAATTACTTAAAAAACTTTTTGAAAAATTTTTAGTGGTAAATAACTAATTTCAAATATATGATTATTATGTAATGGGGAAATAACGTGATTTCCATTCTCTGAGATAATGCTATATAAATATTATTATGTCTAACATCATTACACAATAGACAATATATTGTAATAAAGAATTTTTAACTATATTAGAGTAATGCAAAGGTAAATTTCAAGTACAAACATGTATTTCTGTGAAACACATAAGTGCGCCAATATACATTTAATTTGGCGACCAAAGAAAAGAAAATATCTTTTATAAGAAATTAATATCAGCGAAACTTTTAACAGTTTAATTAAGGAGAGTGCAAAAGTAAATATGTTTTAAATGTATAGATCACTGTTAATGTGATACATGAATAAAAGGGAGAAAAAAAGTTTCAATAAAGAAAAATGTTTCGATCACTTTTACATCTTTTAAGTGCACGTATCACCACAGATGTTGATTTTTTAGGGATTTTAGTAGTTATATTTATTTTTGTAATTCGTTTAACTTTAATTATACATATAATCATTAGTCAAATTGTTTAATTATTTGTATGTACTATGAGCAAATTAAAGAGAGACCAATCCTTAATTACTTTTGATCTAACAATTGAATCTTTAAGTAACAATCATTTACGATCCAATCTTAGGAGTTCGAGGGGGGGGGGTGCTAATTATTTAGTACTGACGAAAGTATATTTTTAAAATTCAAGAACTATTCTCAGGAACTATTTTATTTTATTTTATAACCGTCGTTGACCAGCCGACCCAATTTCATGGGTTTACGACTACTTACGTTCAACTCCGTAGCCTTGTAATTTTGAACCAATCCAGAAGACAAGGAAACTCCTGGATCAGTACCCCCAGAGGTATTGATTTGTTGTGGGAACATGGAGGACTTTGAGACTCGACAGATTTAACGTGCATCAGTCACCATTTACTACACGGGGAGTCTTTGGTCGGCGAGGATCGAACCCACGATCTCTTGGATATGGGCCCAGCGCCCTTCCGACCAGGCTATCCCGGCTCAGGAACTATTTGACCGATTTCGCTCTGATTTTGTACTCTGCCATGTAAAACTACAAACAATAAAAACTAATAAATATTTACTAAAAGTAAATTTTCGCATACAATTACCTTTTGGAAAAACAAATTTTATAATTATGAGCTACAAATTTTCGATTTAATTAAGAAGTTCTCTGGAAGTAGCTGAATACACAAAAAAATAAAAATGCGAATGTCACACGAGTTCAATAGAATGAAAATTTTAGAAGTTATAAGCGCTATATGAATAAAAAGTACTTCAAATATGACCTGTACTTATTAAGTACAACTTTTACATTACTAGATGCTATTTGACACTTCCTTATGTAATTTTGCATGCCGATTTGAATGAGATAAAATTGTATTGGTAGGATAAATAGCTTTGAAATTATAATCGAATTTTACTTAATAAGTTTTATTCAGAAAATAGTATTTTATGTGTATATAGGAAACCATTGCTTTTAAATATTAGTCTTTTTGGTTTGTGTTTCTTTTCATTAGACTAAACGAGGAAAAATACACAGGAAACAATCACTTTACATCCGACGCCTCATATCACAATTATCAAAATAAATAATAGCCTCAGCAAATTCCTTATCACAGATCCACCTATAGCATCAGATTCAACAACAACAATATTCAAAGATTTATCAAGCGTTTCCCCACGTTGACCATCAACCTGCATCCAATTCTATAGCCACACATAGTTTAAAGCAAACTGCTTTGTTTTATTTTCCTTATTTTTATTTATTCAAGCAGGGTCCCTGAACCCCCCTCATAGCTACCACATTGTCTGCTAACCACAAAAAACTCACACAATGCTAAATAACTCACGATCATATATGGCAACGTTACTTTTAAAAAGTAACGAGTAAAAGTACAAGTATTTTTAAAAATAGTAACGAGTAAAAAGTAAAAAGTTCTCATTTTAAAAAGTAACGAGTAAAAAGTACAAGTAAAAGTACAAGTACAAAACAAAAAAGTAACGATTTAAAAGTACATTTCTAGAAAATCGAAAATTCAAAGTAACCTAGAATTTTATTGAATAATATTCTTAAGTTCCTTAATGTTTTTGCAAAATTGTTGTTATTTATTTAATTATTTTTAGTTTTGAAAGTTATGGATATCAATTTATTTTTAAATTCGGAAGAATATTATAATATAATTTTATAATATAATCGTATAATATAATTTTAAAATTAAATATAATTTTAATATCAAACTTTTTATGGATTTGCGCGAAAAAGAAATTTTATCTATTGATTTTAATTTTTAGTTTATTATTTTTATTTATTTAAATTACCATTGATTTAAAATTGTTTTACTCTTTAGAAGAGCGTTTTAAAAGCACAAACATAAACAAAGCAAACACGGGGTTTCAGATAGCTTTGAGCTAGTGATCTTTGAGCTAGTAAAAAATAATTGAATGTGCAGTATAAGTTGAAACAGAAGGTATTTAAACACGTAGTTAGCTATGAATGCATATATATTGCTCATTAATTTTATAAATTAAAAAAACATAAGCAGTTTTTTTAATTTAATTTTTTTTTAGAAAGTTTACCGAGTTTTAGAAAAAAGTAACGATTTCATTCGATATTTCCGTTACAAATACTTGTACTTTTTCTCTAAAAAAGTAACGAAAGAACAAGTAAAAGTACTAAATTTAAAAAGTAACGAAGTACAAGTAAAAGTACGTACTTTCTACTTGTACCGGCGGTACAAGTAATGAAAGTAAAAGTACTGCCATATATGCTCGCGATGGGTGGGATAGGGGGTGCTTCGCAGCCCAGGTGCCCAGCTAGCATAACTAAAGAAGAAGAAGATAATGGTAAGATCTAAAATTCAATATAGCAATCTAAAATTCCCACTTTATTACCACTTGAAAAATCACCTCTGGAAAAAGTAAAGGTATCAAGGATAAAATCATACTTTAATAACATATTTGGCTTGGTTGAATTAACATGACCCTATACGTCTTTTTATTTGATGTAGGGATACTATTCTGTGTAACTATAAATATTTTGACGAAACAAAATGACATGAAAGTAATGAAAATCCCTTCACGCATAATGCCTCTCACACATACTTTGCTGACGTCATATATTCCATATTTAGAATGCTATTACGAAAAGGGCATATATCTCCTCTGCAACGATCACATTGCTTAAGGACCTGAGGACAAAATAGCTGCCGGAAATAGGAGATAATTTCGATTACATTCAGATGACACTTCAAGCAGCATGAAGTTGCCTTGAATTAAGTCTGAAAGGAATAGCATTTTGTTCTTTCGTCACTTGGGCAGTTTGATAAAAGAAGACACCCTTAGGATATTTTAATCCTGAACTATTAGCATGTGGGCATTTTTTTCCTTCAATATTATATCTACCGGAGAAAAATTTGCTTTTATAAAAAAGTGATATAGCAATTACCCTTTTATGTGTATATATAATATTTAAGTTTAAAATATCGAAAAATCATGGAAAATAATAAAGATTAAGAAAAGAGAAGAAAAAAATCTTTAAATAAAATATTTTTAAAAAATATTTAAAAAAAAGTTATTTAAGAAATAAACATTAAAAAAAATTATTAATCTTGGTAGTTTAAGTTTGGGCATAGCTAATTTGACAGACTTATTTTTGCTTTCACTTTAAATATAAAACATCCAATGCTGGTGTGTTAAAAGTATGACTATACAATTTTTAATTCGAACTAAGTAGTGGTGAATTAAATAGAGTAAACTATTATTACCCAGCCCACAAAAAAAACTGCTATCAAAATAGTTTGGCTACCAGTTTTATCTTTTTTTCCTGGATAATCGACATCCTGAGAATGCATAAATGCTCGCCCGTCTCGAATAAGTTAAAAAGCCGGAAAACAAAATAATAAAAAGATATAATCTCGTCATCAGCTCACACGACTTTATCCGCAAAAAGTGTGTGTGTGTGTGTGTGTTCGTGTGTGTGAGAGAGAGAGACAAAAGTAAATTTATACAAAAAAACAAGAAGGAATTACATATATTGTTAAAGATAAGAGGAAATGTATATATGTGCGATGTACGATTCTTAATTTAATAATATTGATTAAAACGATTTTGCCTTCCAATAGACATAAACGAATAGGCTTAACGAATAGGCTTAATGAATAAACGAATAGGCTTAACGAATAAGTTAAAAAGCCGGAAAACAAAATAATAAAAAGATATAATCTCGTCATCAGCTCACACGACTTTATCCGCAAAAAGTGTGTGTGTGTGCTCGTGTGTGTGAGAGAGAGAGAGACAAAAGTAAATTAAACATACAAAAAAACAAGAAGGAATTACATATATTGTTAAAGATAAGAGGAAATGTATATATGTGCGATGTACGATTCTTAATTTAATAATATTGATTAAAATGATTTTGCCTTCCAATAGACATAAACGAATAGGCTTAACGAATAAAGGAATAGGCTTAACGAATAAGTTAAAAAGCCGAAAAACAAAATAATAAAAAGATATAATCTCGTCATCAGCTCGCACGACTTTATCCGCAAAAAGTGTGTGTGTGTGTGTGTGTGTGTGTGTGTTCGTGTGTGTGTGAGAGAGAGAGAGACAAAAGTAAATTAAACACACAAAAAAAACAAGAAGGAATTACATATATTGTTAAAGATAAGAGGAAATGTATATATGTGCGGTGTATGATTCTTAATTTAATAATATTGATTAAAACGATTTTGCCTTCCAATAGACATAAATGAATAGGCTTAACGAATAGGCTTAACGTATAAACGAATAGGCTTAACGAATAAGTTAAAAAGCCGGAAAACAAAATAATAAAAAGATATAATCTCGTGATCAGCTCGCACGACTTTATCCGCAAAAAGTGTGTGTGTGAGAGAGAGAGAGAGACAAAAGTAAATTAAACACACAAAAAAACAAGAAGGAATTACATATATTGTTGAAGATAAGAGGAAATGTATATATGTGCGATGTACGATTCTTAATTTAATAATATTGATTAAAACGATTTTGCCTTCCAATAGACATGGATATGAATAATAACGAAAGATCATACAAAACCTTCCCTGTTAACTTTTAGGCATTACGAACAGGAATGCCAACTACTCTGCTTTATGCGAAAGCTTTAATAAATTACTATTGAATTAAAAAAGTTAAACTTGTAGAACAAGTAATAGTTTCGCCATCTTCGTAAAAGTCTCATCAAGAGATTATTGCAACAAAATAATATATTATGTGAGGCTACGTAGAGCGGAAAAATAACGTAGAGCGGAACGTAGAGCGGAAAAATAACTTAAAATTAAAATTTAATAAACAAAAATTAACTTGAACTTCGATACCAAGAAGAGCAAGCATACTCTGCCGAGTATGATTTTCCCCAGTGGTAGTAAAATAAAAATCAAATAGAAATTATAAGCCGAAATGTCTGTACTTTTAATATCTGCGCTAATTAGCATGCACTTTTATTAATGTTATTGAATATGCATGTAGTGGTGGTCAAAGTAATTTTAAATTAAATTCAGAAGTTCAAACATAAAAAGAAAACATGAAATTTACAACCAATATAAATTTAAAAAATGAAATTTGACACAAATGTCTAAAATTTGCTAGTAAGGGGGCCGGCAGACCCTCCCACCTAGCTGTTTTTTAAAAAATTAAAGAGGTACCGAAAAACAATTTGTTATAAAATTTGTTTATTAAGCATTTTTTTATTGAAAAATAAATAAAAAAATTGTTTGATCAAACAAGAACTGTAATCGTCTTGTTTGCTGTCTAAATCTATTTACAACTTTTTCAAGGAATTCTGAGTCATCTTTGATTATTTTTACTTAGCATGCACAAACTTGGCAGATATCTAAGCTATATTTTTAAATTTCATTTAATACAGTATAAATAATATTATAGTTTCTATTATTTAGTTTAACAAAGGTGTATAACACAAACTGACTTCTCACAACTGTAAAACTTCATCAACACGATAAATATCAATGTAAAGCGTGCACAAACACGTTAGTACACGAAACTACTGTTTGTAGTTATTTGTGTTTCAAAATCAGTAGCTATGCCAGCGCCATCAATACAGTTTCTCGTGGCAAAATTTGCAAGTAAGAGAAATTCGTACTTCTTTTTTTTTTTTAAACATCTTGTTAACAATGAAGAAATGTACCTTGAAAAGATTAACGGATGAATGCATATGTATTAACAAAACGAAATGTAATAACAGAATATTTTTTTAAAAACAAAAAATTGGGGGGGGAGGGGGGTAGTTTGTTAGAGGATTGCACTCCCTTTTATATTAATCTGCCTTCACCCTTGTTTGCTGGTATACAAACAAGGGCGCCGGCAGAATAATATAAAAGGGGGTGCTACCCTCTAACAAACTACCCTCCCCTCCCCCTCCCCCCGAAAAAAATTTAAAATATTCTGCTATTACATTTTGTTTTGTTATTACATATACTTTCATCTGTTCATTTTTTCAAGATACATTTCTTCATTGTTAGCAGGATATTTAAAAAAAAGTACAAATTTCTTGGTACTTGCAAATTTTGCCCAGAGGCGATCGCGCTGGCGCTGGCATAGCTACTGACTTGGAATCGCAAATAACTACAAACAGTAGTTTCGTATACTAACGTGTTTGTGCACGCTTAACATTGGTATTTATTGTGTTGATGAAGTTTTACAGTTGCGAGAAGTCAGTTTGTGTTATACACCTTTGTTAA
Organism: Parasteatoda tepidariorum; assembly: GCF_982258835.1. Lineage (NCBI taxonomy): Eukaryota > Metazoa > Arthropoda > Arachnida > Araneae > Theridiidae > Parasteatoda > Parasteatoda tepidariorum. Next base: position 95,326,305 of record NC_141759.1, on the reverse strand, counting down.
ACTGAATAACTAATAGAAAATATAATATTATTTACACTTTATTAAATGAAATTTGAAAATATAGCTTAGATATCTGACAAGTTTGTGAATGCTCAGTGTGCATAAGAAAAGAATCAAAAATGACTCAGAATTCATTGAAAAAGTTATAAACAGATTTGGACAGCAAACAAGACGATTACAATTCTTGTTTGATTAAACAATTTTTTAATTGTTATGCATCAATAATTACTTAATTATTTGTTTTTCCATAAAAATATGTTTAATAAAGAAATTTTATAACAAAATGTTTCTATATCTCTTTAAATGTTTAAAAAAAAAGGCAGGGGGTGCAAGTGCACCCCCTTGCACCCCCCTGCCGGCGCCCATGTATACAAAACCACACCCATGGTGCCTATACATCACCTCCAACGTCAGAAGGCCTCTATTTTAAAAGAATTTTAAATGCCTAAGCCTAATTTTATTTTAAAAGAAATTGACAGAAATTTTTGCGATATATTTGAGAATTGAATCAGTAGCGGTTGGCAAGTAAATAAGATAAATAATTAATATACAGAACTTAAAGAAATTTTTAGACATATATATGCTACCACTTTCCTATTTCTGATAGATTTTATATTATTTGGTTCGTTCGTAACCTGGTTTACCCTCATAGTGGTCTGATCGGACTACCTATAAGAAACTGTGTGGTGGCAAGATAGAGTCCTAGAACGTGATGATCTGATCATTTGATCAAAAGTTATTCAGGTTGTTTCGTTTTTTTTATTTTGCGCACTGTAGTGTCAATCCCTCAATCTTCATAATTCGAGGGGGTATGCTCATTATATGGTTGAGATGTGACTAAATTATGCACAAAAACGTAATTTCCCTGAAAAAGCATAAATTTTTTTCGATGGATTCGGGTTTCTGACCTTCAAAATATGGGGGACAGCCAAGATCGAATTTTTAAAATACAAATACAACTTTTTTTAAAATTCAATTTCACAGGAACTATTTATTCGGTTTAAATTAAATTTCGAAAGTAATGTTCTTTAAAATCATGCTAAAAATTGCGTACCTTACAATTCAACATTTTTTCGACTAACTGGTACTCTCATAGCGGTCTGATCAGACTACCTCAAAGAAACCGTGTGGAGGCTTATCTTGCGATGGGGCTTTTAGAGTGTTGGAATATTAATTAAATGTCTCCAATATCTAGTTTTCAACTGACTACAACCTTATAAGTTTTTTGTCAAAGCGGTGCGGTTGACATCTCTGTTTATATATTCTTCTGAAACTTGTCAAAAATATTTTTTTTAAATTTTCTTTAATTGACATATACTCAAAAAAAATATTTGAAAACTAGACTTGAAATATAAAAACAATAAAACAACGTTGCTTAGTAATATTTGGTTTCATAAGGTCTGCTCGAAATCTTCGTTACATATGAAATATTTAATAGAAAATAAATGTTTCATAAAAAAAATCAAATGAAAACTGTCATTTATGAGCCACAGTGTATAAATTCTTTGCTTTAAAATTCAGGACGAGGCACGTAATATAAAAAGCGTAATATCATTTTCATGTCATTTATCCTTATTGGCAAAAGGAAAAAAAACCTTGTCCATGACAGCCAAAATCCTTTGAAAGCTTTTTTTTTCTTTGCGAAAATGTACCCAAGTAGATAAAGATGTATTTTATACATCTTTCGAAATATTTCAGCATGACAGGAGATCAGGACTCTTTTCAATTTGATTTATGACTGAAATATTTTTTTCAGAATTTAGAGCAGATGAAATAGCCTAGATATTACTATGCTTTGAATGAATCGTTGGTATATTGGAACCGTTTTCTCGCCAAATATATAAGGCAATAAAATAACAGTTGTCTGCGTCAAAGCTTAGAAATATTGAACGTAATGAAATTGAAATATGAAGAAAGATAATTGAATGTGTATTTAAGGATTCATAATATAGCGTGATATTTTTCAATTCCTTGAAAATTAAGTTCGTCCTTTCATGTTGATAAAATTACGTTTATTAATAAAAAAAGACGAGGAAAACGTTTGGTTAAACCGAAGCATTTATTATTACATAGACGTACGGAAGAATTCTACCTCGAATTTTTTACTTGGTATTGCCTCAGATTAGGTTCAAAAAGGGTAAAAACATGCAAACATAATTCGTATAAGATTGAGTTGGTTTTTCTCTGTGATAAAAATCATTAAACAACAAGAACATCATTTCATTACAACAAGAACATCATTTTTCATTAACCCCTTGGGGACGGGTGATTCAGAAAAGCATTTGTACAAAATCAGAATCAAGTTGCAATTAAATAAAAAGCGGTAACTTAAATGTATTTGTTGCTAATTTGACAGACTTACTTTGCTTTTTCTTTAATTATTGTTAGTTTAATCATACAAGGTCCGGCTATTAATTTCCAGGACTGACGTAACTGTAGGAGAAAGAAAAGCCGGAAGATGGCGCTAATGATTGCATATTGAAGAGTGTTCTCTTGCGCATGTGCAGTGCAATCGGCGCCATTCTGAAATGAATGATTCTCGTGGAAAAGCGCATTAAAACGGAGCTCTTAAATTCCTGTTGTCGAAGTGAAATGGAGCAAAGAATTAACATTAAATTTTGCTTCAAATTGGGCAAGACAGCTGCAGAAACCTACAAATTGTTAAAACAAGTTTACGGCAAGGAAGCATTATCTCGCTCAAGAACTTTTGAATGGTTTAAACGCTTTCGAACGCGAAAGCGTGGAAGATGATCCGCACACAGTTCGTACGCAAGCCGAAAGCAATTGAAAAAGTTCGCGTCCATGCATTGCGTTTGCCTGTGAGGCGATTCTTAGCTCAGCAAGGTGTCGTTGAGTCGCAGCATCCACCATACTCGCCAGACCTAGCACATACTTTTTCCTGTTTCTTAAGCAGAAAAATTCACTGAAGGGAACAAGATTTCAGGATGTCAAAGCCTTCACGAAAACTGTAACGTTACAGTTTTCTGTAACTGTAACGTTACAGTGAATTTTTCTGCTTAAGAAACAGGAAAAAGTATGTGCTAGGTCTGGCGAGTATGGTGGATGCTGCGACTCAACGACACCTTGCTGAGCTAAGAATCGCCTCACAGGCAAACGCAATGCATGGACGCGAACTTTTTCAATTGCTTTCGGCTTGCGTACGAACTGTGTGCGGATCATCTTCCACGCTTTCGCGTTCGAAAGCGTTTAAACCATTCAAAAGTTCTTGAGCGAGATAATGCTTCCTTGCCGTAAACTTGTTTTAACAATTTGTAGGTTTCTGCAGCTGTCTTGCCCAATTTGAAGCAAAATTTAATGTTAATTCTTTGCTCCATTTCACTTCGACAACAGGAATTTAAGAGCTCCGTTTTAATGCGCTTTTCCACGAGAACCATTCACTTCAGAATGGCGCCGATTGCACTGCACATGCGCAAGAGAACACTCTTCAATATGCAATCATTAGCGCCATCTTCCGGCTTTTCTTTCTCCTACAGTTACGTCAGTCCTGGAAATTAATAGCCGGACCTTGTATATATAATCAATGTTAGTTCAAAGTATAACTAAATAGTTTTATTTTGAACAAAGTAATGGTGAATTAAATAAATCAAACAATTATAACTCCGCCCACAAATAAACTGCTAAAGAATTACTTTGATTACCAGTTTTATCTTTTTATCCTGATTGATACAGTTTCATGCTGTCACGTATTTGTGACAGTCGGCGCGAAAGGGTTAAACAACAAGAATTAAACATTGGCATTTGTATTTCTTGCTTTAAACCCAAACACCGGTGGTAGCGGTAGTGTGTCTACCACTACAAAAATACATTTCGCTAGTATATAAAACGTGTTAACTTTATTCTATACTGTCAGTCAATCTACGCAACTCATACTCATATGTGTTGGTTATCTTAGCATCAGCCCCGCTAGGGGCTCCAACTAATTCATCTGAGTGGAAATAAATAATAAATCGCCGAAGCGCAATTGAGAGGTGAAAGTTGGGGTTCAGTATCTTTTACTGAGAGAAAATTAAAATGAAGTAGTGAGATTGAACAAACAAGTTTGAGAGAGAGAGAAGAGGTTTTGTGGCAGACTGCCTCGCCTCCCTTCGAGGTATTACCCCGAGCTTCACAGGTGCACAGTAGCCACATAGCCCCAGGGAAAAGGGGAAATACATAATAAATGCGCAAAATTATTTACAAGTATTTACAGCTATTTACAAAATTTACGGGACAAAACTCCGTCGGATAGGAAAAAGGCGGTTGCCGGGCTATAATTTATGTTGTCTTTGATGAGCTCAAAATCAAAATTTTTGAAGTAATTGCACGTATGACAAATCTACGCAACCAGGGCTGAAAGCCGATATATATCGAGACGGAAATGAGGGAAAACTGGTAGCAAATAAATTTCATTTTTTAGTTTTTTTCCGGGAATAATAAAAATCCATAACTACCAATTGTTTTTAACGGATGCAATTTTTATATTGAATTGCTTCTTCGCCGTGATAAATTTCCTTACAGTGAATTGTTATTGTTGAAATAAGATTAACTCCTCCCGAATATTATCTAATATTGAAATAGTTCTTCTACCAGTATTTTCTCGTTTCCGTCCCGCTTTCAAGCCTGTTCGCAACCAACATATCCATACCTGCCAACTCTCCCGCATTCTGCGGGAGATTTTATTTTCATATTTAAAGTGGTAGTAAATATATACTATTTTTTCTTTTATAAATTTAATTTTTAAATGATTTTGATCACCACTATTCTTACAAAAATTAAGCTTATATATTTATACGCGTTACTATCATGGTTGTCAACTTAATTTTTTTCAAATACAACGTATTTGTTTGCTTAAAATTGAACTTTTAATTCCATTTTAATACCACTGGGAAAAATGATAATGGAAGGGATTAAAAGTTGGCACGTCTGCATATCCTTAAATATATCCATAGAAAATTGTCCGGATGTAACAATTTCGGACTTCAGAAAATCGGGTCGTTCCCAAGACAAAAGGCATGGTTGACTCATGGGTGAAAGCCCTTATATAGCAAGACGGAAAAGAGAAAAACCTGGTACGTAAAAGCCTTCCAGCCTTTTTTTCGAAAAAAATGAAATGTCTGTAACTATCAAGATTTCTTTTATAATTCTGGCATATATATATAAATCTGCTTCTTTTCCAAGATAAAGTAGATATTGTTGAAAAATTTAAAAAAAGAATAAGTAAACTCCACCCCAAAACTAGCTATAACTGAAATGGTTTTACTACCAGCCTTTCCTCTTTTCCGTCTCGCTTTCACCCTTGAGTGGCTTGATCCTGGTATGACTAACGGAATCTGAACACATAAAGGGCTCAGGGGATAGACCCTGGCTCAAATCCCAGCAGCGGTTGTTTGATACGAATTCTGCTCTCTGCTCCCAAACACAATGCGACGTAAAGTATCTTCAATGGTTAACTGATCATGGGCTAGAATCCATAATTTCTCCGAATAAACATATACTTTCTTTTACATATTTGGATTCTTAACCTTCAAAATATAGGGGGTAGTCGCAATCTGGGAAATATGGTCCCCATAGTTTGGGCAGGAGAGCGATCCAAAGTTCGGACCTCTTAATGTTAATTTCACTTTTTGCGTTTTTAGTAATATTTTTGAAGCTAAATAAGCAATTAAAAAATTACATCCACTCATTAAACCCATTTATTCATAGATATTTTCAGACAAAAGATAATTTTTAATAATTATTGATTATTTTATTTAATTGAGGATGAAAAAATTTTGAATAATGAAGTATAAATTTTTTTTTATACCATGTTAATCTACCAATTTTTCTATTGTTAAATCTAAAGTTTCAACTGTTTTTATTTAGTAGAAAATTAAAATTAATTATTTTTAAAAAAATAATTTGGCGACAGGGAAAAAATATTTAAATCTAGGGATTAATATTTCAATGTGGTAAACTGCTGAGGAATTTACTTAACGCGCTTAACGTAAAATTTCATTCATATTTTTTCGCTAACGACCAATTGCTAATCTTTTTTTAAATCATAAAAAACGATGTTTCTTTTTTAGTCATCTAAAAATTTATTCGTAATTTAGTAAATAAATTTGAATGAAACATTTTATTCAACGAATGTCGAGTTTTATGAAAGCGTGTTTCTGATAGAATGAAATTATACATCAGAATGTTATTATATTTAATGCGATTATATTTCATATTTCAGTTTGTTTTTTCTATAATTGATAAAATTTTTATAATACCCATACGTATGCATAGATTTGGAATAGTATATTTATCAATTTCTTCAATATATATTTTATAATTATTAGTACGAATATGTAGTCAATATTTTTAAGCATCTTGAAATTTCTCAACATCTTATATATCGTCTTGATCTTAAAATAAATTTTTTAATTACCTGTCAGTGCGTGTTTTGCAGAAATATTTTACCAACTACTTAATTAAATTTTAACATCTTTAAAAATCTTATTCTTTACGCTACCACGCAAAATATTTTTTCATCAATATACTAATCAATTTTTTTAGTACTTTAATTTAGATTTTCTTTTAAAGTAAAATATTTTTTCAACTATTGTCAATTTTTTATTAAAAGCTTTATTAAAGATTTATTTATTAAATTACTGCCTTCTAGCTGAGAATAAAATCTTGTTAAGAAATTAAAATTCACTGTTTAAAATTACTCGATGCAAAACAGCTGTCTATTTACTAAGCATACCATGTTTTCGAAAAATGAAGATAAATTATTGGGATTATTGTTTCTTGTGAATTCAACATAGATTCTCTTAAATAGTGTTGATGTTTTATAAGTCACTACAAGGAGTATAAAGAGCTGTCGAATACGTAGCCAAAACTTCTTAAACGCCTTAAAATTTCTCAGTATTTTAAATGCCATCCTAACATCTTAATTGTGAAATTAAACTTTTAATTACTTGGTCACGTGTGATTCACAGAAATATGTTTTTTTACTTTTTCCTTCTGCAACTACGTAGATATTTTTTTGTTAATATTCTAAACGATTTTGTTTAATTTTTATTGATATTTAATGTTTAACTTTAAATTTACACAGTTGTAAGTAATTTCTAAGTTTCTAATTAATACTAAGTCTTCAAGTCTCAGAGCTATAGCCAGTTAGCTGATAAGATTTTAAAAATATTTTCTATGTTAAAATTACTCACTCCAAAACGTTTGCTTGATCATAGTAAATAAGTGCACCCTTTTCTCTAAGATTGAATAAAAAGATTATTTATTTATTTAATTTATTGTCTCTTATTTGTTAGGTTTGTTAAAGGAAATACATATAAGTGCAACTAAAAAGCCCATAACTGTTTGCTTTGCTTTTTAAATGAGCAAATTCGAACCGCAATTTTATTTTAATGTTTAAGCTTATATATTACACCGTTATTTTAAGAAAGTTGCTCTTTTTAAAAAAATGTTCAAAAAATGTGCTTTTGCTAAAATTATTTTTGAACTTTAGCACAATATCTAAGATATTATTATATCATAATTTGTTATCAGGAAAATGCTTCATATTCCTCGTATAAATGAAGTAAAAAAAACTTAAAAAACATAAATCATTTCTGATAAAAAATTCATGTATTCACATTCTATAACCTTAGAAAAGCATAATTAATTTATAAACAGATTCAAATTTTCTTTTCAAGGGAGATTAAAAAGAAGAAAAGAAACTTTGCTTTTTGGTTTGAAATCAGCGGAAAAATTGTATATGCCTAGAAATTTCAAAATATTTTCGATCAACTACTAAAAAATAAATCTGTCCGAGAAATCACAGAACATTATTTAAATTTTTTTAGAGTTTGAACTTAATTCTTTTGAAAGGGAGTAAAATTAAGTATAACGGAGTAAAATTAAATAGTTAGAACTAATTAATAAGCATATTTGAAGTCTCTCCCAGAAACCATTAAGATTGATTCTTAGTACGTGAAAATTCTCTAATTAGAAGGGAAGTTATTCAGGGGGATATATTTTTTTTTTTTGCCTACTGTACACCACAGCGCAAGATTATTCCCCAACAGTAGATAACCTGAGTCATATATGAATCAATAATTGGTATAGTTTTATATTCACTTCTCAACAAAATCGTTATAGATAGTTACAAATGCTATAGACTTTGTATGGTTAAATTTGGATGCTCTCTTAGGGCATTATTAATAGGACGTGTACTTACAAGTCGCACATAATCTGATTTATTAAAAAAAGTTGTACCATAACAGTATTGCTTACACATTTTTGCTTCTCAAAATTTGTATGATAATAATAAAGTATAGGAAAACTCATACTAATAGAGGAATATGAATTTTGCAACAAAGCCATATATTCAATAACTACTGACATTGTAAAAGAACGCGTGGAAATCTTAAATGATTACAATAGTATGAAGTTGAGCCGTGGTGGGCCAGGGGATAGAGCGTTTGCCTTCCAATGGGGTTAACCGGGTTCGAATCCCAGCAATGGCTGGTTGATGCGAATCCGCATCCGGCTTGCATCAGTCACAGTGCTGACGTGAAATATCCTCAGTGGTAGACGGATCATGAGTTAGTGTCCCTTTGCCGTCAGGCTAACCGTGAGATTTTTCGTGATCTTCCTCTTCATGCAACGCAAATGGGGATTAGTTCCATCAAAAAAGTCCCCCACGAAGGCAAAATTTCTCACAATACTCGATGCAGGAGTTCCCTTGTCTTCTGGATAGGGTTCAAAATTACAAGGCTACGGAGTTGAACCTTTGTAGTCGCAAACTCAAAAATTGAGGTCGACTTTTCAACGACGGTTATAAAATAAAATAAAATAGTATGAAGTTGAGCCGTGGTGGGCCAAGAGATAGAGCTCTCGCCTTCCAATGGGGTTAACCGGGTTCGAATCCCAGTGATGGCTGGTCGATACGAATTCCACACCTGGTTCGTACCGACCACAGTGCTGACGTAAAATATCCACAGTGTTCGGATGCTGGATTAGAGTCCCCATACCGTCAGGCTAACCGTTGGATATTTTCGTGGTTTTCCTCCTCATGTAACGCAAATGAGGGTTAGTTCCATCAAAAAATCCTCCACAAAGGCAAATATATCCCAATCCTTGATCCAGGAGTTCCCTTGTCTTCTTGATTGGGTTAAAAATTACAAGACTACGGAGGTGATCATTATAAGTCGGTGTTGCCATGGATCGCCACCAAGCTTACCTTTTTGAATCCTCTTTTTCTTTTGCTGAGAGGTCACCTACGCGTACTTAGAGCCTACAGTATTCTTCGGATGCCCCCTGACGAGGGCGGGACGGGGATAAGCTTTGATATTATAAGTCGTAAGCTCAAAAAATTCTGTCAGTTGTTCAACGACGTTTATAAAATAAAATAGTATGGAGTTATTCGCCAACCGCAGATAAGCTGGTTCATATTAATATATTTATATCACCTAAGCAATACTAATCAATTTCCCGATCTATATGATCTACAGAGTTCCGAAAAATTGCTTTCAATGATTTTGCATCACTTTTTCAGCGAACTAGATATAGATATAATTACAATTGCTATTGGCATTAGATGAATATGGGTGAAATTTAACCCATCAATAGTACACACTCTGCAAAGCCAAAATTATTTACCGATTAAATATAAGCTGATTCGTTTGGAATGAATCATATCATTTCATCAATATTAATCAATTTCCCGGCTCTCATAATTCGCAAATATCATACAGTAAATACAATTTGAACTACAAACAATGTTAAGCAGTCTCACTACTCGTTCATATGAGATCTACATATTTCAAAATTCGTATGTTATCATTGCTTTCAATTCTTCATTGTCTATAGAATTAGAGTTATTCTGCAGAATGTACATTCTATTTGACCATTGAATATTGAAAACTCGAACAATTTTATTCTATAAACTTCAAATTTAACAGCGATACGCTTTGCCCTCTTTACATTATTCAACTACGTTTGGCATATTAATGATTTAATTAAATTTACGCGATATAAGCTATTCTGAATTGTGATGCGCTTTCAACTAACAGAAATGCAGAGAGCATGATAGGAATTGTTTCTAAACTGCGTAATTAAATTTTCAGAAATTTAAAACACTTTTAGCTTTGTATGAGAAAATGGTGAAGCACATCTCCTTAAATGTAAGTTTTTTTTATTTATGTAAACTAAATATAAATTAATTATTAAAGTCTATTTATTCATATATCATGATATTTAAGAGTTAGAATTTTAATTGATTTAAAAAATAAATTGGTAAAGGTAAATCAACTTGGACGGTGTTTTTAACTTTATAATATGATTAAAATTTAAAACGCAATAATGATTTTTAAAATTGTAAAAAAAAAACGATTTTTTTAGCATTTATTCTACTTTCAATAATAATATCTTATAAGAAATAAGAACAAGAGGTTGTGTCTATATTTTTATACACATTGGCTTTATTGAAATTGATATTTTAATATAAAAAATTATAATTAGATGTAGACACTTAAATACGTGAAAAATTAGTTTTATTAATAATCAATTATTGGTTTTTATAATAAACTAGTGGGCTGCGCCCCCTGCTCGCTAACGCTCGCCAACCCCCGAAAATTGCTACGCAATCTTATATGGTTTGTTTCGCAAACCAAGCTCGCTTCGCTCGCTAATAACTTAGGTGCATTGCAAATGCACAAAATTCTAAGAATTCAATACAATAATTCAAATCCATATAGCCACTTTTTTTTAAATACATCTTTTTAGTAAGTATATATTTTGACATATTTGGCTGCCTCTCAATAACTCTCCTTACAGTGTCCACTGTAGAAAGTGCTTGTTTGTTAGTAACATTGGGGGTAAATCTTCGATTTCCTCATCCTCTTCTTCTGATAGTTCACAAGAAGCTTTCGTTTGAGCGATGATATCATTGTCATCCCACTGACCACACACTGTTACTGCATCATCTACGTTAACAAAGTCATGAAATTCCATGTCATCAAGTTTCATGAGTCCGGTCAATCTGTCTCAATCATTTTCGGTGTAGTTTTCAGACTACTTTCGTGATCTTTAATGAATCCAGCCTTCTTGAAGCCATTCATTATCGCAGAGAAAGTCACATCATTCCATGCCACTGACGTCTTTATGTCCATTTTTTAAAAGAAAAAGTTTATCTTTATGAGAATCGGTTTTCTATTCTTAAATTTTTGAATTTTTTTTTTGGAATAGTTTTTTATTCTCAGAAAAATAATCTACACTATTTATGGAGAGAAAAAATTCAAGTTATCGAGGGATTCGAAAGAAAAAAAAAATTCGTGAAATCAAGTTTTTTTTTTAACATTGAGTGTATAGGAAATTTGAAGAGAGTTTTTTTTTGTCTTCGAAATATCGAAAAATTCGTGAAATCGAGGTTCGAGTGTAGAGATAAATGCAAAATGGGAAGAAACACGTTAGAAAGTGAAAGTGTTCTGAATTAGTATCATTTTATACATTTTCGCTTTTTATTGTTTACCACTTTTTACATTTTTCAGCGCATGTGCCACCATCACTTCAGGGGTAAAAGCGAGACGGAAAAGAGGAAAGGCTGGTAGTAAAACCATTTCAGTTATAGCTAGTTTTGGGGAGGAGTTTACTTATTCTTTTTTTAAATTTTTCAACAATATCTACATTATCTTGGAAAAGAAGCAGTTTTATATATATGCCAGAATTATAAAAGAAATCTTGATAGTTACAGATATTTCCTTTTTTTCGAAAAAAATGCTGGAATGAAATGTTTTACGTACCAGGTTTTTCTCTTTTCCTTCTTGCTATATAAGGGCTTTCACCCATGCATCACTGCAGACAAACATAAACCTCAGACCGATGGCAGCTCATTTTTGTAGTGACGTAATTTTATCTAAAATTCAAAATATTTAATTTCCTTTTACTTCAATTGCATTCCAATTACCAGAAAGAACCACCCCAAAGATCAAAATTCAAGACGAATGGGAAAAAGGCCGCTAACGGCCCCAGGCGCCCAGATAAATGTTGATGATGATAATGATGATCACTGCAGACAAGGCGTTAAGCCACATTATCTTATTCCTACAAAATAAGTATAATGATGAAACATTTTGTGCTGTACTGGAATCGTGAAAGTTTTGTCCTCTACTTTTTTAACGCGTTGAATGCCATGGAGGTCACCAGTGACCGACGAAGCCAAGATTATTTAAATCACATAATTCGAGTAAATTTTTGAATTTTTTTAAAAATTATTATAGTTACAAAAATGTTTTGAAGAAATTAATGCATAACACACAAAAATAGTTTTATTTCTATACACAGAGAGTCCAACTTGCTCCGGACAGTGAATAAATATTTTCTAGTGGTAGTTTATTAATTGTGAATCTTGATTTAATAAATTCAATTTGGTATATTTTAATCCACCACTATTTCTAAACAATTAGTAGGGTTATATTATTCATCCTAATTTCCTAACGTCCTGCGAAACCTTTTAAAAACTTGCAAAATCTTTCTAATATTTGCAAATTTAGTTTGTAGTTATTAACCGTGTGACCATACTAGCAAGCCATTTAAAATTAGCGTGGCATTCAACATGTTAATTACGTTTTCTAACCGCAAAAATATAACCAAAATATTTCACTCATCAAATGTTTCTGTTAAGAAAATTTTTTACCCCAAAAAATGTTTATGGCCCCCCATAACTAAAATTCAGTCATTTTTTGCATATGTCAATTATAATTGTCTGAAACAAAATTAAATACCTTTAACACTCACATAGAAACGCTTTTCCGGTATCCAACGCAAATGCGGAACAACTTAATTATCTAGTTGAAGCGATTTTCTTCTTATCCCCCCCACCCCTCATTTTCTACCCCTTTAATTTCCGTTCATTACTTTCCCGCTTTGCAATATCAAGTGGGAGAACGGTAACACAAGTGCGTTTAACAACCCAGAAAATGAATAGCTTGCACAACTACCAGCATAATTTATTTATTTAGTTGTGGTACGGGATGTTTGAAAGACATTTGATGCTACGAAGACTAAACGGCAGAAATTAACTTTTGTGACGGAATATCTTGAAGTAATGTATGATGATTTATTTCAAGTAAGATGTCTCAGAAAAAAAGTGATTCGCTGTTATTCAATTATTATTAGGAGCGGGGGAAAAGAGCAATTGAATAGAATAATTTGTTCCTGAAAATTTTGTATAATTAATTTTTTTTTAGAAAAAAATAATCTAATTAATATATTAATAAGTAAATTTAATAACAATGTTGAATGGTAGAAATCAACTTTTTTTGAGAAATATCTTGAAATAATTTTTTAATCACACAGAAATAAATTACATTTTGATGAAAAATGTCGCAGAATAATAATAATTATATATTATTCAATTAGTATTATGAGCGGGAAAATTGCCAAATGAATAGAATTATTTGTTCCAGAAAGTTTCATTTAATCAACTTTTTTATAAAAATTACCCTAGTTATTATGCTAATTAATAAATTAAGTTGCAATGATGAATGGAAGAAATTAACATTCTTGAAACTTGAAATAGTTTTTCAATTACCCAATAGCTTTTAGTTTTTAAATTATGTGTTAATAATGTATAATGCTGCATAAAATTAATAATTAGGTGTTATTCAATTATTATTAGGAATGGTAAAAAGGACAATTGAGTAGACTAATTTATTTAATGAACTTCCATGCACTGAAATTATTTTCTTAAATTAATAAAATTTGTTAATTTAGTTATTTAATTCAATCGCAATATTAAATGGTAGAAATTAAATTTTTTTGACCGAATTTCTTGAAATATTTAGCAATTAACCAACAATATATGTTGCAAATTAAATAATGATTTACTGTGTAGCGTAACTACCACTTTAAATATTAAATACTAAATGACTAGTATATAAAACATGCTTTATTCTAGCATTTTGTCATGAAATAGCTTTTGATAGTTGAAGGTTGACATAGTTTGTTGTTCTCTAGCTCACAGGAGGGACAATAAAGACAAATATAATAAGTTGTGTATCAACGTTTCGTAAATTTAAACTAATTTGAATATAATCATAGCTCTAATAACGCACAGGTGTTTTTAAATATTTATTTCAAGCTGCATTAAACCACAAAATTTAGAAAGCGTGTATTTCAGGTATTATTTGCGAATCGAATATTTCGGCTCGGTTGTTAATTAAGTACGGTGGGCAAATTGTTATAGTTTCGATCAAATGCTGGTGTTTCTCTTTTGTAATTTACTTTCGCGCCATGAAACGTTATTAACATTTCAATAACAAATTTGACAATTTTTTAACTATAAGTGGTAACAAGTAAGAAAAAAAATTATCACTTAGTTTAAATACGAATGTCCAAAGACTTTTTTCATAAAGACAATTTCTTGTCGTGACAGATTTACATTTCAGCCCTCACTGCATGGCTTCATTAAAATCCATTTTTCTAATCCAACAGACCGGACTGTGTAGAAATCAGGGAACTGACCTCATATCAGGAAGGCAATGGATTCGAATCCAGTAGAAGATAAGGATCTTTATTGATTTTCAAGTATTGGGAGAAACTAGCTGTGATATAACGTATATTCTTTCTTCCTTTTCCCTTCTTCACTCAGATACTTCCCAAAATCACAATTGGCCAAATAAATGGTAACCAGTTAACAACACAAATATTTATTAACAAAGAAAAAAAAAACGAAGTTTGAAGAAAATTAATATAACCAATCCACCTAAACAATTCGCTTCCGCTCTCCATCAGAGCGTTTCCTCCTCTGTCTTTTTTACAACATCTACCTTGATGACAGCGCCATCACAACATGGAGGCATTGTTGATGCGTTAGCGGAGTAGCACAGTATTGAGTGAAAGTGTTAACTCACATAAAGAAACTTGAAGATTTAAACATTTCTTTATTTCATACAGTACCATCTCGATACAGCGTACAACTGAAGATATTTAAACATAAATATATCTTAACAAAAATGTTGGTACGTCACCGGAAACAACAACACAGTGACGTAACATAGTGAAGAGACAAGACAAGAACTCGACAAGAACACATGCTTACAACAATGCATGCCTTATATACAGATTCCATAATCATATGCACGGATGACGTCACTTACGTTATCTGAAAAGAAAATGTCTGTTGCCACCACACGACCGAAACTTAATTCTGTTAACTTAATGTATTCAGAGGAGTAACAAACCACTCCAACATACGGCCCCACGGTCGTGTGATCTATATCAGAGAAAAATATATTATTCACAACTTCTTTAAATTTATTACCCATTAATGGTTTTGTTAGGAAATCTGCTAAGTTATTCTTAGAATGAATAAAAGCTAATTCTACTAGATTTTCTTCAATAAGTTGTCGAATAAATTTATATCGAATATCTATATGTTTTGTCTTAAAGTTTTCACAATTATTTCTAGAGAAATGTATAGCAGCCTAATTATCACAAAAAACTTTTGGTACAATTTTGTCAGGCAGAATACTAAGTTCATTAATTACTCTAGAAAACCAAACTGTTTCTTTCATACTTTCACATAAGGCAACAAATTCAGATTCCATTGAGCTAAGGGCAATACATTTTTGTTTACTTGAACGCCAACTAAAAATTACATCTCCAAATTTTATTAAATATCCACTAGTTGAATGGCGATTACTTAAACTACAGCCCCAATTAGCATCAGAAAAACAAATTAAATTTAAATTATTAGCTTTACTTAAATTAATTTTATAATCCTTAGTGTTAAATACATAATTCATTATATCAACCACGATTTTCCAATGTTCGAACGTATAACCATTAGAAAATTGAGACATCAAATTTACTGAAAAACTTATATCAGGTCTCGTACGATCAGCTAAAAAGGTTAAACAGCCGATTAAAGTTCGATAGGGAAATTGTTTCATTAAGTCGTTTTCAACAATATCACTTTCATTTATTTTTTCAGGAAGTTTACATCCGAGTTTTATCGGAAGACTAACATTAGACTTTGGAAGTTCTTTAAATTTTATCCTTAATTTCTCAATATACGTATTTTGATGCATTAATAAAGCACCATTGTTCATATCAAAATTTACACCTAACAAATATTTTACCTGACCTAATTCAGTTAATTCTAATTTACTTTTAATTAGTGAAATAGCATTATTAACATCAATTTGTGTTTTACCAAAAATTACAATATCATCAACATACACAATTAAAATAGTATTCTTACGTTTATAAACACAATTTAACCATTTTAATTTCTCAAATTCTAAATCTTTAAATATACTATCAAGTTCAAAGTTCCAATATCGACTACTTTGATGTAGCCCGTATAAGGATTTATGCAATAAATAAACTTTACCTTCATGACCTTTAACAATATATCCTGGAGGTTGTTTAACATATACAGGTTCCGATAAATTCCCATACAAGTATGCAGACTTTACATCGACTTGATAATGACACCAGTTTAACATTGATACTAATAAAATAAATAACAATTTAATAATTGAAAAGTTAACAACAGGAGAAAATGTTTCTCCATAATCAATACCTGCTCTTTGTTTAAATCCCAAAGCAACAAGTCTAGCTTTATATTTCTTAGGTTTATTATTTTCATCACGTTTAACAGTGTAAACCCATTTAGTGCCTATCACTTTAGTGTTTTTAGGAAGATCTACTAACTCCCACACTTTGCGTTTTTCAATCATTTTGAGTTCTTCACTCATAGCAAAATCCCATTTTTCTTTATCTTTGCAAATTTGTGTATCCTCAAAAGTTTTGGGAAATTCAGAAAAATGACACTCGTATTCGAAATCCTCATTTGAATTTAAATCTTCCTCACTACTTGAACTTTTAGTTACGTTATTAGGATGTTTACTTTTTGCTTTAAATGAAAATTTCTCAGGTTCAAAAGAAAGTTTGTTTTTCTCACAATACTTTTTAACATCATTTAAAGATCTAAGTCTTAGTTTACTTGAAGGAGGATAATAAAATACATCTATTCTTTTACTTTTAGTTCGTGGACATTCTTTCCTTTCCCACTTTTCGATATCAATAGGACTTAATTTATCTAACGCTGTTTTATCATTACTAGATTCATTATCAAAGTTATCTAGCTCGTTTTTCAAATTTAGGTTGAACTTAACATATTCAAAGGATTTATTTTTCCCAAATAAAGTTTCTACACCCTTTTTGGTTTCATCAATACTAACATGAATTGTTTCAATTACTTTCCTATCGTTCGGAATAAAAATTCTGTACCCTTTGGTTCGTACAGCATATCCTACAACAATTCCAAGTTTAGCTCTAGGTTGAAGTTTATTTCGATTAATTTTGGGAATATGTACATAAGCTAGTGATCCAAAAATTTTAAAATGTCTTACTGAAGGTTTAAAAACTGACCATATTTCATTTGGACTTAAATGATTAGTTAGTTTATGCTCGCATCTGTTTTTGGTATGCACGAAAGCTAACAAAGCTTCCCCCCAAAATTTGGGTTGTAACCCACTATCATGTAACATTGCTCTTACTGCGTCCATTGCACTTCTATTAAATTTTTCTGCTATCCCGTTCATTTCTGGAGTATATACATTAGTCCTTTCTATTCTAATTCCGAGATTGCTTAAGAACTTTTCAAATTCTTTATGGCAGAACTCTAGCCCGTTATCAGTTCTAACACATTTTAACTTAAGATTAGTTTCCCTTTCACACTTAGCTAAATATTTCTTAAAGCATTCAAAAACTTCGGTTTTACTTTTAATAACATATACATCAACTTTACGAGAAAAATCATCAATACAAGATAAGAAATATTTGTTACCACCTAAAGAGTTTACGGGAGAAGGTCCCCATAAATCACAATGCACTCTTTCTAAACAAGTTTTAGTAGTTCTATGATAAATACGATTTCGTTTTAAAGATACCCTAGTCGATTTGGCAATTTTACAACTAGTACAATTTTCGTTTTTACTTTTACTTAAGTTTTCAATGCCTTTTACTACATTATTTTTACTCATACTTTGAATTAATGGCATATTCACATGACAGAATCGTCTGTGTACAATATCTAAATTTAAAGTTGAAATTAAAGCTATATTCTTACTATCAATACTTTCGTTAAGTGTATCTTTAAATCTTGTTGGATATCCTTTCAAAACATATAATTTATCTTTTCTGTTTACAGTGAACATATAATTATCAAATTTATCAAAAATTACCATTTTATTGCGGCCCCATTCAACATAGTTACCAGCAATATCAATTTTTGCTCCACTAATCAAATTACGCCTCATGTTGGGCACATATAGAACATTTTTTAAAGTAATTTCCACCTTACCTTTAATGTCCAATATAGTAAAGTCAATGTCTCCAACACCAGTGGCAATTGTTGAGCTATTTGTGTCACCAACTAGAACCTCTGTCGGTGTAATCTCTTTATACCAGGAGAACCATTCTCTTTCTTTACAGATGTGAGATGTTGCTGCAGTATCTATTAGAAATTCTCCTATGAATTGATTAGTATTGGACGATTCTACACACATAGATTCAAATTTTTCATTCAGGCTTGAATAGTCTTTTTCACATAAAAAAGCTTTCTTTCGACGTTGCACATTCACTTTCTTGAAACATTTATCCTCAGTGTGACCCAATTTTTTACAGAACTTGCATACTACAGAACGACGAGGATTTGTTACTTCGAATTTCTTGTCAGGGTCCAGACTGCTTCCACTGAAGTTTTTCTTATTCTTTGCTTGTCTTTTACAATCACCCTTTCGAACTTTAGTTGAATAAGCATCATTCACAAACGTAATTTTATTTTCGTCTTTTTGTTTCAGTTCAATCCTTCCAGATTCCGTAATTAGTTGCTTAGTAATTGAATCGATCGTAAATTCTTCATCTTTTACTCTGTAAAGAATCTGTACCAAATTGTCATATTCAGAAGGCAGATATCTTATCAGCTGAAAACACACTAGTATTGAAGGCAATTTAAATCCAGCATCCTCAATTTGTTTATTCTTCTCCAACATTCTTTTGCTGTATATTCCGATCGTTTCTTCGTCGGGTGAAAATCTTGTGTTAAAGAAATCATCGACTAAACCAGCCAGACGAGCTCTCGACGTAGGTTCAAAGTTTACTTTCAGCGTTTCCCAAGCTGTCTTCCCGTCTTCAGTATCAGCAATCAGGGATTGGTATTTTCTCTCGATTCCCATGTAAATTGTCGTATAGGCTCGTTGTTTTCGTAGAAGATAGGCCAATTTGTCTCTTTCAGCTGCTGTATCATCAAGTGGTATTTCTTTTCCAGTTATAAAGTCCCAGCATCCTTTTTCCATCAACAAAACTTTCATGTCAATTTTCCAGCTTCCATAATTAAAATCTCCGAGCTTTGGAAAGGCAAAAACTGTTCCATCAGTAGACTCAGCCATATTGAAAATTGAAGACTTATTTCCACTTTTCACTCCTTATTAGACTATTTATTCCATATTCCAGACCAAAGGTTTGCGGGTTCGAGGGCCCATAACCAACTGTTGATGCGTTAGCGGAGTAGCACAGTATTGAGTGAAAGTGTTAACTCACATAAAGAAACTTGAAGATTTAAACATTTCTTTATTTCATACAGTACCATCTCGATACAGCGTACAACTGAAGATATTTAAACATAAATATATCTTAACAAAAATGTTGGTACGTCACCGGAAACAACAACACAGTGACGTAACATAGTGAAGAGACAAGACAAGAACTCGACAAGAACACATGCTTACAACAATGCATGCCTTATATACAGATTCCATAATCATATGCACGGATGACGTCACTTACGTTATCTGAAAAGAAAATGTCTGTTGCCACCACACGACCGAAACTTAATTCTGTTAACTTAATGTATTCAGAGGAGTAACAAACCACTCCAACAGGCATGACACCCCCCCGACAAGATTGCGCTACACCTGGTATAGCGAAATCTGATCCACACAGTTGGATAATATATATATAAAAATATATTTAACACTTAATTGTAAATAAAACATATGAATAGAATACTTGTTACAAATACTTACACATAAACTATGCAAAATGAAAATAGTAGAAATATGACAGATGTATAGTTTCCTGGTTATAACACATAATATATACAATAAACAAATCAAATTTCTATAAAACTGGTATATGTATATGTAAACAGTTACAGATGAAAAGAATCCTTGATACAATTGATACGATATTGCAATAGATATTCAATTTCAATAATACTCATATATATATTTACAGATGAAAAGAAGCCTTGTTATAAAACAGGTTATCATATATGTTAGATTGTTTTTTAATAAGTACACGAAACATTTAATCACTTACTAGTCTTGATAGACCATCAGCATTTTTTAATTGAGCACCTGGGCAGTGTGTGATATGAATATTGTACCTTTGGAGAGCTAAAGCCCACCGTTGCAACTTAGCAGATTGGGGTGCTGACTTCTGTAAAAATATTAAAGGGTTATGATCAGTTATAATGTCAATATTCGCACCAAACACGTAATTTTCGAACTTTTTAATCGACCATACTACAGCATACGCTTCACGTTCAATCGTAGCCCAGTTCTGCTGCACTTTGTTCAGTCATTGGCTAGCAAAACTGATGGGGCAAAGTTGACCGTTATCATCTCTTTGGGATAAACAAGCACCAACACCATAGGAACTTGCATCACACTGTATAACATACGGTTTTTTAGGATCTGGAGTATAAAGAGAAGGAGCTTCAATCAACTTCTTCTTTAGTTTTTGGAAGGATAATTCCTCTACATCTGTCCAAGGAATAAACTCTGGAACTTTCTTTTTGGTTAAATCCGTCAGTGGTTTTGCTATCTCAGCATAATTTTGTATATAATTTCTGTAATAATTAAAGAGACCTAACGCACTTTTTAAGGCTGACTTGGTTTTCGGTGTTTCGATGATTTCAATAGCACGAAGCTTTTCAGGATCTGGTTCATGTCTACCATCTCCTATAATATGACCTAAATACTTGATTTGTGTTTTTGCGAAAACACATTTCTTGACATTAACAGTGAATTTTAGATCAGTTAATTTAGACAGTACCATATCTAATTGTTTAAGATGTGTATCCCAGTCACAAGAAAATATAGCTATATCATCGAGATATGCTTTGCAGAATTCACGATATTCACTTAAAGCACTGTTCATCACTTTCTGAAAAGAAGCTGCTGCGTTGCGGAGACCGAATGGCATTACCTTCCATCTATATTGGGCTCGATGAGTTTTAAATGAAGTAAGATCACGGCTTTCCTCTTCTAAAGGAATTTCCCAGTACCCTTTTAATACATCTAGGCAGGATATAATTTTAGCATGTCCAATTTGGTTGATGAGGTCTGATGAATTTTCCATTGGGTAATCAAACAGTTTTGTTACGGCATTTAATTGTCTGAAATCGATGCATAAACGCATACTACCATCCTTCTTTGCCACGCAAACTACTGGGTACGCAATGTCTGCTTCACTGGGCTCAATAAGACCTAGATTTTCTAATTCCGAAATTTGTTTGTTAACTTCAGTCTTTAAAGATTCGGGGATTTTGTAAATGTAGGGTTTCTTCCTCTCAGCACCTGGTATTAATCGAATTTTATGTTCACCTACATTAGCTACTTGTACTTTACCGGAGAATAATGATGCATGCTTGTGCAAAAGTTCAAGCAACTCTGTTTGTTTACTTTCTTCTAAATGACTAACATCTACCTCAATGTCATCTTTTCCTAACAAAGGTGTTATAATTGGTGTAGGATGAATTTCACC
This sequence comes from Parasteatoda tepidariorum, assembly GCF_982258835.1. Classification (NCBI taxonomy): domain Eukaryota; kingdom Metazoa; phylum Arthropoda; class Arachnida; order Araneae; family Theridiidae; genus Parasteatoda; species Parasteatoda tepidariorum. The sequence goes on along the minus strand of NC_141759.1, from coordinate 95,304,501 downwards.
AAATTCAACATCATCTTCGAAAATAACTCCCACGGTTTGTGTTCTAGCATGAAAATGTCTTATTTTGTTAGCATGAATATGTCGCACATTGCCATCTGGTAATTTAACCTTATATGAATTAGGATTAACTCGTTCTATTATTTCGCCTTGTCCCGTCCATCTTGCGTATAGTTTATTCGAAGAATCCGGAATGAGTAAATAGACTAATTCACCTTTCTTAAACTCTTTCATTCTTGTACTTCGCGTTTTGTTTTGAATATCATTACCGGTTTTATTTGAATGATCATAGTATTTATTTCTTCTATTTGGGCAACTCTTAGCCATATGTGAGTTACTAGAACAGATATAACATTCACGTGTGTGGGGAAAATATTTGTTTTCTCTAGTAAATGGGGGTTTTCTCAAAGGTGGTGGAATATACTTAGTGTTTCCATTCAGATTGCGATTGTTAACCGAATTATCATACAATTCTGAAAAATTTCTACCTTTAGAGGTAAACCAATTATCGCACAATTCAGCGATCTGCCTAGGTTTAAGCCAAGTATCTAATTGTTTTATTCTAACATAGCTTCGTGTTTCGTTGTCTAACGCACTTAGTAATCTATCGCTAACTATTAATTCATTCAGCGTTTCAAAATCTTTTACATTTTTAAGTTCACAATAAAAATCCCAATTGGCTCTTAATCTACTAGCAAATTGCATATGGTTTTCATTTTTAGATCTTTTGGCATTTAGAAAGTTTTCTAGACAGGCTTCTGGGGTAGGTTGAAATTCTTTTAAAATTAAAGCTTTAACTTTAGGATAATCTTTTATTTCTTCCGCGTTTGCATAAACTACCAAATGTGCTGCTCGTTCACCTAACAGATTAAATAATATTTCGACTTTAAATTCTTCCGGGACATTTTTTATTACAAATGCTTTTTCAAGAGACGAAAAAAATAAATTCCAAGATTCGGGTTTACTAGGAACGGAAATAGTTAAAGTTTTAACGCTTTTGATTAATGTTTCTAAGTTATTATTATTTGAACTAAAATCATTCCCTACATTGGAGTTATAGCTATTACTTTCTGTCTGCATTCTAGTTAATTCTAATTGTGCTTTAACAATCTCAAGCTTAGTCTTCTCGAGTTCTAATGCTGCTTCAGTTGTTGTTTTGTTTTGATTCTTTTCTGCATTTAACAATTCTGCTTCTTTTTTCTCTCGTTCAATACGTTCGGTAACTGTAGTAAATAAAAATTCTTTAACAAAATCAAAGTCATTTTTAAATTGATCACTTTTTTCTATCAAATCTTTTAAATCAACAACTTTATGCTCCGATTTTACTTCTAAACCTAATTCTTCGGCAGCTACTACCAAATCTTCTTTTTTCATCCCCCTTATGTTAAACATAATTGTTCTATTTATTTCTTTTCCCAAAATAATTATAATTTCTTTAAATCACAATTATTCTACTCTTTCTCCTCTTTAAGAATATCACTTAAAATCAATACTTCTCATAATTCAATTCTTAAAATGTTTCTTATAAACAGAATATGATAAATCTCATACCTTGATTTATGCTCTGTTTCTCGTATGAGAGCGTGCTGTGATATAACGTATATTCTTTCTTCCTTTTCCCTTCTTCACTCAGATACTTCCCAAAATCACAATTGGCCAAATAAATGGTAACCAGTTAACAACACAAATATTTATTAACAAAGAAAAAAAAAACGAAGTTTGAAGAAAATTAATATAACCAATCCACCTAAACAATTCGCTTCCGCTCTCCATCAGAGCGTTTCCTCCTCTGTCTTTTTTACAACATCTACCTTGATGACAGCGCCATCACAACATGGAGGCATGACACTAGCCTTTGTGGCGGACTTATTTAATAGAACTAACCCTCATTTGCATTACATGAAGAAAAAACCACGAAAATCTCTATCAGTTAGCGCGACGGTAAAAGGATTCTAATGCATGATCTGTCTACAGCTGAGGATATTTTACGGCAGCACTGAGGTTGGTACGAGCCATGTGTGAAATTAGTTTTGACCAGACATCACTGGGAATCGTACCCGGATCACCTCATTGGGAGGCGATAACTCTATTCCCTGAGCCACCACTGCTCAAATATTGGTATTACTGATTTCGAGCAATTTTTATGTTGTTGTTGTAGTTCATTTAAGTCGCACTAGAGCCGCACAGTTAGTTATTGGCGACGGATCCGAAGACATGCCATCACAACTTTAATCCTCTTCAGAGGAGATGGCACCTCCGCTTCGGTAGCCCGAAGACCTGTTCGCAAAGTCAAGCACTTTACGGTAGAACAGTTTAACGAGGACCAATAACGCACACCCTGGGTCCCTACGCCGACTGATCCAAATGAGCAATTTATATAAAAACGATTTTTTTGAATGAAAAAAAGTGTGTTGTATAAATATAAATAACGCAGATTGCCTCATTTAAGCAGTGCATGTAACAAGCTCAATACCTCCTTTACTTCTTAAGCTAAATTTGGTTTCAACTTTTCTTGTACCTCATGGGATTAAAACGTAGTCAGGTAATGTAACATGAAAGAAGGAAAAAATTCTAATTGGACTAATGTCATCAAAAATGAAAAGATAAATCAATATATTGATAGGCCACACATTTTTGAAGGTTGATATTTTTGCATGCGTCCAAACGCAGATAACTTTCATTTAAGCAGTGCATGTAACAAGCTCAATTCCTCTTGTACTTCTTAAGCTAAATTTTTTTCAACTTTTCTTGTACCTCATGGGATTAAAACGTAGTTAATGTAACATGAAAGAAGAAAAAAAAATCTAATTAGACTAATGTCATCAAAAATGAAAAGATAACGGCAATATATAGATAAGCCACATATTTTTGCATGCGTCCATCCTCAGATGCGTCCAAACGCAGATAACTTTTATTTAAGCAGTGCATGTAACAAGCTCAATTCCTCTTGTACTTCTTAAGCTAAATTTTGTTTCAACTTTTCTTGTACCTCATGGGATTAAAACGTAGTTAATGTAACATGAAAGAAGAAAAAAAAATCTAATTAGACTAATACCATCAAAAATTGAAAGGATAAGGGCAATATCTTGATAAGCCACATATTTTTGAGGGTTGATATTTTTGCATTCGTCCAAACGCAGATAGCTTTCATTTAAGCAGTGCATGTAACAAGCTCAATTCTTCTTGTACTTCTTAAGCTAAATTTTGTTTCAACTTTTCTTGTACCTCATGGGATTAAAACGTAGTCAGGTAATGTAACATGAAAGACGGAAAAAAATCTAATTGGACTAATGTCATCAGAAATGAAAGGATAAATCAATATATTGTTAAGCCTTACATTTTTGGAGTTTGATAGTTTTGCATGCGTCCATAGAATTTTTTTCTAGAAACGTACTGAACTGATTTCTTAAATTTACTCTATTAAGCTGTTCCCAATTCTTCACGGCTACGGGATCCAAAATGATCGAGCATCTTTTAGAGTGACCCCAAGTTTATGAATCAAGTTTTGGGTCTAACAGTTAAATTTGCTGGATGAATTGGCATTTAGATTTATTCAGAATTTGTTTTTGTGTATACACTAGCTGAAAACAAAGTACGCTGAATTATAGTTTTCGAAAAAGAAAATGTTATAAAAGTTGAGAATGGTTATCAGAAAATATAATTCTTTAATATAGAATTTAAATTTTTTAAATTGAATTTAAAAGTACGATGAAAAATAATAATTCACTTTTTCATAAATGCATATCAATTTTCCTAATTTATTCAATATATCGTTATCGGAAGAAATATTTTTTTCTGAAACAATTTGCTAGTTCTTTTTTTATTGTTTTTTTTTACTTAATTTGATAACACTTACTAAATTATAAAATTAATGATGCTTTGATGTTTGGATGAAATAAAATGACAGGTTTCAAAAATCAGTACTTAGTTAAAGAATTTAATCTCTCGGAATGTCAACCCAATGCTCTTGATAACAACTCAAACTACTGAAACAACTTATTTCTTGCATAGATATCATGGTTTTTTTCGTTTTCATCGAAACTATAATACTGAATTTTTTAAAAGTGTAGCTCACAATCATAATACTCGAAGCCCATCAATTGGATTCTTTCTCAAATGACTTTGTAATACATGATTAACTTTGCACTAACAAGAAAACCAGGAAAAAGATATCGCTTTAGTTTCTCGAAAAAGAAATAGTTTGCAAAGCTGCAGCGGTTTTGCATTCAGCCATTAGATATCGCTGTTTTTTCCGCTTCCATCTGAGCCATAATACTCATTATTTTGAAGATGTGGCTTATCATTAAAATAATCAAAGCCAATCAATTGAGTATTTCTCGAATGACTTTGTAATGCATGATAATTTTTCGCACTAACAGGAAAGCCAGAAGAAGATTTCTTTTCATCTTTCTCGAAAAGTAAACAGCTGACAAGACTGCAGCGGTTTTTGCATTCAGCGATTAGATATCACGGATTTTCTTTTTCATATGAACCGAAATGCTTTATTTTTTGAAGGTTTGGATTATCATCAAAATGTCCGAAGTCAATCAATCTATATATATATTTCTCTTACACGGCGACAAAAAAAAGCCTCATTACAACTCCCCGAATGGCAATGCTAGAAAACCGACGAATGATTGCCGCTAAAAATATCACATGCCAAATCTAGCTGAGATGGCTCAACATATAGAGCTTTTAAAAACGGAAACTGAAAAAACCAGAGAGAGCATAAGCTAGGCAGAAGTGAGTAGTCTTTGTCGATAGATCTCTATTTAAGTATTTTGTCGAAAGCGCTTTTTTTCACGAATTTATTTGACGATTTTTGATTTATATCACGAATTTATTTGCTTATGGAGGTTTTTCCATTGCAATTCACTTATTTCAATTTTTAATATACTTAATTATAGCCAAAATTTTATCCTTTTTAAAGAGATATCAGTTTTAGAAATTTTGTCTTAAGATTTTATACTATAGCACATTTCTAACAGGTGTAGCGAATTATATGTCATTTATTTCAATTCCAATTTATTTTAATGGCTTAGTATTTACTAAAAAGATGTAATTTTTTGTTAAAAAAAGTTGTTATATAGATTTGAATGATTGTTTTGAATTCTTAGAATTTTGTGCATTTGCAATGTACCTAAGTTAGTAGCTAGCGAAGCGAGCTTGGTTTGCGAAGCGAACCATATAAGATTGCGTAGCAATCTAGGGGGTTTGCGAGCGTTAGCGAGCAGGGGGCGCAGCCCACTAGTTGGACATATTTCTCTAATGACTGAGTTATGCATGATTATTTTCACACTAACCGGAAAAACAGGAAAAAAATGTCTTTTTAGCTTGATCGAAACGAAAATAGCTAACAATACTGCAGTTGTTTTTGCATATTTATCGATTAGATATCACGATCTTTTCTTTATTAATCAAAACCCTTACAATGAACATTTTAAAAATGCTCCTTACCATGATATAATGCCCCAATTCGAATGACTTCGCAGTATATGATTGGCTTCCGCTTCGTTCAATTTAAGTCAATTTGCTATGTAAGTCTCTTTACTCTCTAAGTCTGCAAGACTCTTTGTAAGTCACTTTACTCCTTAACAACTTGGCATAATCTCTTACTAACAAACAACAGCGTAGGCATCAAATACTCATTCTCAACACCAAATGGAAACTCATTAGATCTGAGCCAACATTAAACTGTTATGAGGATTGAAATAGCGGTTAAAAGCTCCCAAGAGCTCGTTAAAGGGTTCAGTTTTAATTCCGTATATCTCGGAATTCAAAAGATATAGTGTGTTTCGTAACTCTTTGACACAGAATTTTCATTTAACATAGTTTTCATACTCTTTTTTAATTTATTTTGCATCAATTTAGCTAAAAATAAGTGGAAAATAATATATTTAGCAATTTAGTGATTTATGATTGATTTAAAATATTTATGAGTAATTTAATAATTTATGCTTATAAAATAAAGCTTGAAACATACATACCTTTTTCTGCGTTAAAGGTAAAATCTTCCAAACATGGCTCACTTCCAAACAACATTATTTTTTTTAAAATTTGTACTTATTTGCAGTTATTTAGATCTAAGAAAAATAGTTATTCATCATTTAAATTTCATTAATTTACAGAATTAATTATTTATAAATTTTTAAACATAAATGAAAAAAATATTTAAAGTGCTTTTTTCATTATATATTTTAGTATAAATATAACTTCCATAATCTAACAGATATTTTAAAAACTATAGGCATGTTTTTTTTTTGCATAAAAAAATACCAAAATGTATTTTTGCTAGTAATTAGAGCGTCAAATAAAAATATATAAAAAGGACACCGGTGTTCTATCAGCTTCAAAGAGTTAAATTGAAATGAGTATAATATTTTCTTCAAGATTAAATGAATCACTATGTAAAAAGTAGACTTCGTTCCTGGTGACTGCTACTTTTCGATAAAGTTAAATAGCAAAATATTTTTTGAAAAATAAATTTAATATTAATATTTGTTAAAAAGTCTGAACAATCAATCGTGCTTACGATTTGGGCACAGAGAATTATATAAATCGTTTCCACTCTAATGTAAAAACATATAAAAAAGGAAGCGTGGTTTTTTCTTCTTCTCAACGCACGAAAGAGTGGCAACAATTGCCCAAACGGTTTAAACGTCCCACCCTACTGGAAAAAAAGCTTAACTTGGAGGAGTTTATCCGTTTCTTTTATTATTATTAATATATGAAGTTCTTTTTTTGTTCCCTTGCTCCAGGAAAAACTTATAAAAATGCGACGAAATGATGTCTGAAGGGACTGCCAGAGTAAGTTTGAAGTTCAAAGATCATCATCAATATTTATCTGGGCGCCTGGGGCCGTTAGCAGCATTTTTCTCATTCGTCTTGAATTGTGATCTTTAGGGTAGTTCTTTCTGGTAATTGGAATGCAACTGAAGTAAAAGGAATTTAAATATTTTGAATTTTAGATAAAATTACGTCACTACAAAAGTAAGCTGCCATCGGCCTGAGGTTTATGTCTACTCTTAAGTTTTCAAAAGTAAAAATTTCGTTGAATCCTGCGGTGTCACAATTTATGGTTTTTTTCAAAAAATCTGAAATTTAGCTTCGCAATGTGATGATCTAAAGAATCTATGTTGAGGTCACGAGAAGTTCAAAAATGTAGTTCAAAGTTCAAATTTATAGTTCAAACTTTTAGGCGTACACTGGCGATAATATTTTTTTCAGATTTTTTATTTTAACAGGTAAAGCAAGTTGTGTTGTATATATAATATATATCTATATCCATCTATCTATATATATATATACATATATATATATATATATATATATATAAATATATATATATATATATATATATATATATATATATATATATATATATATATATATATCTATCTATATATATATATATAGATATCTATATATATATATATAGATATCTATCTATATATATATATATATATATATATATATATATATAGATATCTATCTATCTATATATATATATATATATATATATATATATATATATATATATATATATATATATATATATATATATATATATATATATATATATATATATATATATATATATATATATATATATATATATCAGGGCAAGAACCCCGATATTTTTAGTTAATTATGAGTCAAAATTTCATGATCAATGAGGCCACATTCTGCGTAATCTTTTTAATTTACTAAACGATGGCGGGAGCAGACGTCTCAGCCCCCTCCCAGCTGGAGAGAGGGAGACACATATCCCATTAAGACTGACGGAGTTTAGTTGGGAATTATAATCAAAATAGACGGTAACGCAATAAAACCGGTAAATCACATCAAATACCTAGGTATAGTATTGGATCATCATCTAAACTACCTAGAACACATTAAATCACTAAGAACAAGAGCCACAACACTACACAACAATCTCATAAAACTAGCCCCAAGGACCTGGGGCATTAATACTGAAATGCTCAAGCATTGGTACAAGACTGTAGCAGAAAAGGCCTTTACGTACGCTGCAGCAGCTTGGGGTACGGAACTAAATAAAACCGCGATCAAAGAACTGCACAAGGTGCAGCGGCCCCTACTAGTCAGAATAACAAGATCATTCAAAACAGCACCCACACCAGGTCTGAATGTTCTGGCAGGTTTACCGCCATTGCACCTGCAAATCCAAAAAGAAGCACTACTAGCTAACACACTAAGATTCAATCAAGAAAACACACAATACAATATAAAAGCGGGTGATTATCAACAAAAGATAAAAACACATATGGTCCACCCGGCCCATAAGACTAGCCATAAATACACTAACCTACCAACAAGTACTAGTACTAGCAAAACAACGACGGTACAAATCTACACCGATGGCTCCAAAACAGACAATGGCGTGGGAGCTGCATTCTGTGTTTACCACAACAACCAACATACAGATACATACAAATTTACGTTAAAACAAGAAAACACAGTGTTTCAAGCAGAGGTTTTAGCCATCAAAGAAGCCATCAATTGGTTAGAGACACACAGCTGCAAAGATGCAACAATTTTCACAGACAGTCTGGCTAGTATACACGCTATTAGAAAAACGAAACAAAAAGACCCACACGTGGCAACAACACAAAGACAACTAGAACACCTAGTCAGAAAATGCAACACACAAATACACTGGGTGGCAGCGCACACAGGTAACATAGGCAATGAAGCAGCGGATTTAGCGGCTAAAGACGCAGCAGCAGGTCACGGGATTCCCAGCGGTGTTCTGCTTCCACCATCGAGCCTGAGAAATAAACTTAAAAACATCACACAAAAACTTTGGCAAGCATACTGGGACGAAAATGAAAAAGGCTATACAACAAAATCATATTATCCTAAAGTAGACACAGACCGACTCATAGGCCATCCAGCAGCAATACAGTTCCTTACAGGACATGGCTTCTTCCCCTCATTCTTACACAGGATGCAGCGAATAAACACAGACACATGCCCATGCGATGACACAGGTACCCCAAGTCACTACCTACATGACTGCCCACTAACTGAATCATACCACCTCAAAAAACCCAATGAACAAGGCAGAACGATATTTGCAGACAGTTTCAAAAACAAGCATATTATGCAAAAACTAATAAATATTCTAGCCATAACCAGAAACATCACAGACAATATGTCATAAACCTTATAATAACTTTGTAAAAATACTGGCAGCAAATACAATGTTGAGGTGTCAGGGCTCCAGGCAAACCATTGCTGCAGCATAAAAACACACTCTGGCCCCACCCCTGACCAGCAAGCATTTGGCAGGCAGTCAGTCAACACAAGCTGTTGTCCGTGAGGCAAATAAAATTTAAAAGAAATAAAAAAAAGAAAAAAAAAAAAAAAAAAACTTAAGCTCGATCCACACAAACAAGAGATGGCTTAACTGTCTATAAACGCACACACAATAAAAAACAGTAATCTATATCATGATCCGCTAAAACACTGCCTCAACTACTACTCATAAGAAAAATAGGTAAAACACGCAACACAACATAAACAAAACATACATACCACACAAGCCTCACCACTGACCCTGCTCCCAGTCCCTGGGGACAGACAGTGAGTCCGGAGCTTTTCAGCTACCCGTGATGGCCATTTATGTTAAATGTTAAAAAAAAAAATAATTAAAAATTAAAAAAAAAAAAAAAAAAAAAAAAAAAAAATAAGAAAAAAAAATACCTGTGACGTGGCTAGCTATTTTATATTGTACTGTTATTGTCGATGTCCATTCTTTGTGGCTGTAATGTAACGCTGCTAGTTATCTATGTAAAATTAAATTGTCTCTACTAGGCCGGGATAGCCTGGTCAGTGGGATGCCGGGCCCATGTCCAAGAGTTCGTGGGTACGGTCCCTGCTGGTCGAAGACTCCCCGTGTAGTAAATGGTGACTGATGCACGTTAAATCTGTCGAGTCTCAAAGTCCTCCATGTTCCCATAACAAATCAATACCTCTGGGGGTACAGATACAGAAGTTTCCTTGTCTTCTGGATTGGTTCAAAATTACAAGGCTACGGCGTTGAACATTTGTAGTCGTAAACCCAAAAATTGGGTCGACTGTTCAACGGCGGTCATAAAATAAAAAAAAAATACAAAAAGCCAAGCAAAAACCATCTCTCCTAGGTTTTATATGATACTTACAATGTGTAAAAGAGCAGTCATATTGCCTTCCTTGTATTCATACGCCTCATCGAAAATTATTTAATCATCATAGAAAATCGTTTAATCTTTCCTTAGTGAAAGATCTTGAAATAACTCCTCTTTCGAACATAAATCTAATTATAATTTATTGGCATGTTTTCAGCCTTAAAGTCCCAAAATAGAATATCTGTACTCTGGTTTTTTTAACTAAAACATTTATTAATACAAAAGTATTTTTATTTTAATAGGTAAAAAAAATAACGTACGATAACTCGAATATTTCTATAACTCGATTTTTTTAAGGGGTCCCGACCCTTTTATCTTCAATTTCATGTTAATTATTCTCGATTACTCGAATTCTACTCCCTTTAACTCGATTTTTCGTGTGGATCTTTTAATGTTTTCAATATTGATGAAATAGGTTATTTTTTAAATGTCTTCCAAATAAGACTATGATGTTTAAAGATGAAAACTGCTCAGGGGATAAAATGAGCAAGGAACGTTTGACTGTCCTAGTTGAAGGAAATGCGTCTGGGACAGAGAAATTGCCCTTACTTGTTATCGGAAAATACCGAAATCCCCGATGTTTCAAGAATGTAGAAACTTATCCTTTGGATTACAAGTCTAACAAAAGGTTTTGGATGACATCAGTTTTATTTGAAGACTATGTAAGAAAATTGGATCGGAAATTCTTCGCTAAAAAAAGAAAAGTGATACACTTTATGGATAAATGCACAGCGCATAGTGATCCACCTAATTTGAAATCAGTAAACTTGCAGTTTCTCCCGCCAAACACAACAGCAAAGTTGCAGCCGATGAAGTGCAGACCAGGATACCATAAAGTGCTTCAAACAGTCTTATCGTAAATGGCTTGTCAAAAAATATGATCTTAAATATTGTAAGCATTTAGAAGATTTGTAATTAATAAGTAATAATAATTTGTAATTAATTAAATAATCCGACAATATTTTGAAAGACCAAAACCGAAACTAACGGTAAGTCGAACTTCCGATATGTCGAAGTTTTTCGTCAGTCCTATCAGATTCGAGTTATCGCGAATTCACTGTATATATATATATATATATATATATATATATATATAAATGAGACCGTCATTTAACAGCCTATATAGTTTTGATTTCACAATAGCAATGTTCAACTCCGTAGACTTGTCATTTTGGGCCTAACCCAGAACACAGGGAACTCGTTGATCAAGCATTGGGACAAACTAGTCATCGTGGAGGATATTCGATGAAACTAAGCAGCATTTGTATTATATCGAGAGGTAAACTCCGAAGCAATACCACGGTCAGCCTGATGGCAAAGGGATTTCAATATTTGATCCGTCTGCAAACTGAGGATATTTTACGTCAACACCGTGGTTGGTGTGACCCGGGAGCAGATTTGGCGTCAATCAGCCACCACTGGGATTTGAGCTGATTGAGGTTCTCTTATTCTCCATTTCCTATGACAGTTATTATCTATTAGTTGCCATAGTATAATTTATAATTGATTGTCATGGCAATGCTAAACAAGGAGAATTGTGTTGGAACAGGAGGCGCTGATTCGAAAACCAAGGAATAAAATTGCACTTTCTTTGTTGCAGGTGTATGAAAAGCCACTTTTCCTTTAAAAACTATGCATTGAACCTTTTCTTTAAAGTGACAAACAATTTTTATTTCGTCATTAAATTTTATGAATTCAAAGTTTTTCACTGTTTAGATTTTATTTCTAAATAAGGGAAAAAATTTGAAATAAAAAGATTTTTTTTTGTAGTATCATAATTTTGTTTTAATTCATAGCAGTTTTTAGATTTTCTCGCTTACTGTATCACACGATTTGTGAAATTTCGTTTAATTAACTATTTTTTAATAGAATTAATAATTATTTTTTTTAACAAATAAGGGCAAAATATTTCAGTTTCTCTTTACTAACTAGAATTTTTTTTTCTTTTGAAAAAATTGTTCTTTTAATTCATGACAAAACACATAAAAACCTATTTAATGCATATAATTTCTTAAAAAACTTTCATTGACATTTGACTAACATTTTTTGTTACTGCATTTGAGAAATTTTAATTTGTGTATCAACGATTATAATAATATATTTTATCCTTATTTAGAAAGAAAGACCAAAGTGATGAAATATATTCCAAATTTCATCAAGGATTTTCTTGTTGCAAAAGAAATTTTAGTAATTAATACTGATAAAAATTTCTTTAGCTTAAATTTATAACATGAAGAAGGTTTGTCCATTAATTTAAGCACCTGAAAACTTGTTTTTCTGATTTTTTAAGTGAACTTGTTCGTAAATCTTTAACTGCCAGTAATGATCCTTTCGTTACAGAAAATTTATAAAAAAAATTAACTTATTTAATAACTACCACTTTATTACTGAAAAATAAATTTATACAATATAATATTTTTCTGTCAAATTTGGCATTACCACAAATTGTACAGAATACGTCAAATGTTGACAAGAGTCGACATAACATTAGCACACATAATCGGATATATTAATACTCCCTAAATTTTTGCTTATATCATTATAGTTATAAATGGTTCTACCAAGAGATTTGTTATATTTAAAACTTTTAATTATGTTAAAATCTTTTAATGGAAATAAAGCTTTAAAATTTTCAAAAATGTTGTGAAATTTGATCTTATCGAAAATAGGATTTTGAAAGTTAATAACGAAATATAAATTATCTAAACTTTTCTTATTATTAGGCAAAATTTTGCTCATTTTGGCTTTTATAAGATCGAAACAAAGAATTTTGAAATGTAAATTAATGAAAGAAAAGTTAATAATAAGATCGTAGAACTTATATATTTCATAATTCTTAAGGGAGAAGACAAAATCTTTAATTGGTTCAATGCTACTAAAGTCTTTTTCCACATTAGAAAGAAATTTTAATTTGTCACTATTAAGAGAGTTTCTATTACTTCTTGAACCCCGTTTACTAAAAATTTCTTTGTTAATTCATACAATTTTCCATGTGCAAATCCATTTCGGGCAAATCCATGGTTAAAATTATCTGCAAAAATTTTTTTGTTGTTAATTTTTCCATGTGCAAATCCATTTCGGGCAAATCCGTGTTAAAATTATCTATTAAAATTTTTTCTTTGATAATTTAAATAATTTTTCTATGTGCTAATCCATATCGTGCAAATCCGCGACTAAAATTATTTGCAAAGCAGGCAATTTATGGTTCTCTTTTCTATTTTGTATTTTTTCTTAAATAAACATCTATCTTCTAAAACTATCTATGATCAATTTTTAAAATTATCCAGTAATACCTTGCGCACATCCATTTTGGGCCCATCCTTGGTAACTAACAAATCAAAATCATAACAACTTACAAGGACGGAGTTTTTCAAGAACGACTTTAAAAATGTTTTTTGCAGAAAGATTGCCAGATTACACACATATTGTGTAATCTGGCAATCTTTCTGCAAAAACATTTTTAAATCATTCTTGAAAAATATCCGTCCTTGTAAGTTGTTATGATTTTGCTACTCGCTGTGTAGTCCCCCCTTTTTAATGTTTTTTCTTTTATTTTATTTTATTATCTGATATTACATGTTATTTTTACTTTTTATGATCTATTTTATTTGTAGTTATTTTATGAAAAAAATTTTTGAGTGCTCCTCACACTATTGTATTAATATATTTTGCTTTGACTTCATTGATACAATATCAGAAAGCACTCTGTTTTGCTGATATAATCGTGTGGGCTGAAGGAAAGATTATATCTTTTTTTCCGGTTTTTTAATTAACATTTCATTTTTTTTAAAATAAAATGTTGTTTGTTATTTTTTACTTATTATTTCCCACCCCCTTTTTTTCATATGTCTATAATTTTTCTTTGTTTTATTCTTAATTTTGAACTTATCTAATGAGTGCTGTTTACTTGCAGCTTAAGCGCAATAAATGATACTTATTGTTTTTCTTAACTTTCTTAGTGTTTTCTTGTATTTATTTATATATATATATATATATATATATATATATATATATATATATATATATATATATATATATATATATCAAAATGAAGACAAAACAAAGGAAAATTAAAGGCATATGCAAAAGGTTGGGGGGGGGGAATAATAATGAAAAAAACAACAAACAACTGATTTAAAAAAAAGTATTAATTTTTTTTTAAAAACACCGGGAAAAAAAGATATAATCTTTTCATCAGCCCTCACGATTATATCCGCAAAAAAGAGTGCTTTCTGATATTGTATCAATGTAGCCAAAGCGAAATATATTAATACAATAGTGTGAGGGATCACTCAAAATTTTTTTTTCAAAAATTACAACAAATAAAATAGAACACAAAAAGTAAAAATAAGTCAAAATAACATGTAAAAACAGAAAATAAAATAAAATAAAAAGAAAAAACAGAATAATAAATGGACTATAAAGCGAGTAGCGAAATCAGATGTACTTACATGAACGGGAAATTTTTCAAGAATGATTTAAAAATATTTTCGCAACAAGATTGCCAGATTACAAAATATGAAAACAAAAGCGCAAATTGAGTGTCAATAGAGAATTTTAAGGTGCCGTTCTTGCTGCATTGCTGAAGTGATTTGCTATGCTGTGCATTGATTTGTTAGTTACCAAGGATGGGCCCGAAATGGATGTGCGCAAGGTAATATTATACTGGGTAATTTAAATAGTTGACCATAAATAATCTTAGAAAATAAATATTTATTTAAGAAAAAATATAAAATGGAAAAGAGAAACATAAATTGGATGTGCTGCAAATAATTTTTGCCACGGACATGCCCGAAATGGATTTGCACATGGAAAAATTAACAATATATATATATATATATATATATATATATATATATATATATATATATATATATATATATATATATATATATATATATAAATGAGACCGTCATTTAACAGCTTATCCAGTTTTGATTTCACAATAGCAATGTTCAACTTCGTAGACTTGTCATTTTGGGCCTAACCCAGAACACAGGGAATTCGTTGATCAAGCATTGTGACAAACCAGTCATCGTGGAGGATATTCGATGAAACTAAGCAGCATTTGTGTTATATCGAGAGGTAAACTCCGAAACCACACCACGGTCAGCCTGATGGAAAAGAGATTATAATATTTGATCCGTCAGCCACTAAGGATATTTTACGTCAACACCGTGGCTGGTGTGAGCCGGGAGCAGATTTGGCATCAAACAGCCACCACTGGGATTTGAGCTGATTGAGGTTCTCTTATTCTCCATTTCCTATGACAATAATTATCTATTAGTTGCCATAGTATAATTTACAATTGATTGTCATGGCAATGCGAAACAAGGAGAATTATGTTGGAGTAGGAGGCGCTGATTCGAAAACGAAGGAATGAAATTGCGCTTTCTTCGTCGCAGGTGTAAGAAAAGCCACTTTTCTTTCAAAAACTATGCATTGAACCTTTTCTTTAAAGTGACAAAAAATTTTTATTTCTTCATTAAATTTTATAAATTCCAAGTTTTTCACTGTTTAGATTTTATTTCTAAATAAGGGAAAAAATTTGAAATAAAAAGATTTTTTTTTGGAGTATCATAATTTTGTTTTAATCCATAGCAGTTTTTAGATTTTCTCGCTTACTGTATCACACGATTTGTGAAATTTCGTATAATTAACTATTTTTTAATAGAATTAATAATTATTTTTTTTATAAATAAGGGCAAAATATTTCAGTTTCTCCTTACTAACTAGAATTTTTTTTTCTTTTGAAAACATTGTTCTTTTAACTCATGACAAAACACATAAAAACCTATTTAATGCATATAGTTTCTTAAAAAACTTTCATTCACATTTGACTAACATTTTTTGTTACTACATTTGAGAAATTTTAATTTGTGTATCAACGATTATAATAATATATTTTATCCTTATTTAGAAAGAAAGACCAAAGTGATGAAATATATTCCAAATTTCATCAAGGATTTTCTTGTTGCAAAAGAAATTTTAGTAATTAATACTGATAAAAATGTCTTTAGCTTAAATTTATAACATAAAGAAGGTTTGTCCATTAATTTAAGCACCTGAAAACTTGTTTTTCTGATTTTTTAAGTGAACTTGTTCGTAAATCTTTAACTGCCAGTAATGATCCTTTCGTTACAGAAAATTTATAAAGAAAATTAACTTATTTAATAACTACCACTTTATTACTGAAAAATAAATTTATACAAATGAATATTTTTGGCATTAAATAATAAATTTGGCATTACCGCAAATTGTACAGAATACGTAAAATGTTGACAAGAGTCGACATAACATTAGCACACATAATCGGATATATTAATACTCCCTAAATTTTTGCTTATATCATTATAGTTATAAATGGTTCTACCAAGAGATTTGTTATATTTAAAACTTTTAATTATGTTAAAATCTTTTAATGGAAATAAAGCTTTAAAATTTTCAAAAATGTTGTGAAATTTGATCTTATCGAAAATAGGATTTTGAAAGTTAATAACGAAATATAAATTATCTAAACTTTTCTTATTATTAGGCAAAATTTTGCTCATTTTGGCTTTTATAAGATCGAAACAAAAAATTTTGAAATGTAAATTAATGAAAGAAAAGTTAATAATAAGATCGTAGAACTTATATATTTCATAATTCTTAAGGGAGAAGACAAAATCTTTAATTGGTTTAATGCTACTAAAGTCTTTTTCCACATTAGACAGAAATTTTAATTTTAATTTGTCACTATTAAGAGAGTTTCTATTACTTCTTGAACCCCGTTTACTAAAAATTTCTTTGTTAATTCATACAATTTTCCATGTGCAAATCCATTTCGGGCAAATCCATGGTTAAAATTATCTGCAAAAAAATTTTTTTTTTGTTAATTTTACCATGTGCAAATCCGTTTCGGGCAAATCCGTGTTAAAATTATCTATTAAAATTTTTTCTTTGATAATTTAAATAATTTTTCTATGTGCTAATCCATATCGTGCAAATCCGCGACTAAAATTATTTGCAAAGCAGGCAATTTATGGTTCTCTTTTCTATTTTGTATTTTTTCTTAAATAAACATCTATCTTCTAAAACTATCTATGATCAATTTTTAAAATTATCCAGTATAATATTACCTTGCGCACATCCATTTCGGGCCCATCCTTGGTAACTAACAAATCAAAACTCATAATAACTAATCACTTCAGCAGTGCAGTAAGAACGACACTTTAAAACCCTTACACTCGATTTGCGCTTTTGTTTTCATATTGTGTAATCTGGCAATCTTTCTGCAAAAACATTTTTAAATCATTCTTGAAAAATATCCGTCCTTGTAAGTTGTTATGATTTTGCTACTCGCTGTGTAGCCCCCCCCCCCTTTTTAATGTTTTTTCTTTTCTTTTATTTTATTATCTGATATTACATGTTATTTTTACTTTTTATGATCTATTTTATTTGTAGTTATTTTATGAAAAAAAATTTTGAGTGCTCCTCACACTATTGTATTAATATATTTTGCTTTGACTTAATTGATACAATATCAGAAAGCACTCTGTTTTGCGGATATAATCGTGTGGGCTGAAGAAAAGATTATATCTTTTTTTTCCGGTTTTTTAATTAACACTTCATTTTTTTTTTAAATAAAATGTTGTTTGTTATTTTTTACTTATTATTTCCCACCCCCTTTTTTTCATATGTCTATAATTTTTCTTTGTTTTATTCTTAATTTTGAACTTATCTAATGAGTGCTGTTTACTTGCAGCTTAAGCGCAATAAATGATACTTATTGTTTTTCTTAACTTTCTTAGTGTTTTCTTGCATTTATATATATATATATATATATATATATATATATATCAAAATGAAGACAAAACAAAGGAAAATTAAAGACATATGCAAAAGGTTGGGCGGGGGGGAATAATAATGAAAAAAACAACAAACAACTGATTTAAAAAAAAGTATTAATTTTTTTTTAAAAACACCGGAAAAAAAAGATATAATCTTTTCATCAGCCCTCACGATTATATCCGCAAAAAAGAGTGCTTTCTGATATTGTATCAATGTAGCCAAAGCGAAATATATTAATACAATAGTGTGAGGAATCACTCAAAATTTTTTTTTCAAAAATTACAACAAATAAAATAGAACACAAAAAGTAAAAATAAATCAAAATAACATGTAAAAACAGAAAAAAAAATAAAAGAAAAAGAAAAAACAGAATAATAAATGAACTATAAAGCGAGTAGCGAAATCAGATGTACTTACATGAACGGGAAATTTTTCAAGAATGATTTAAAAATATTTTCGCAACAAGATTGCCAGACTACAAAATATGAAAACAAAAGCGCAAATTGAGTGTCAATAGAGAATTTTAAGGTGCCGTTCTTGCTGCATTGCTGAAGTGATTTGCTATGCTGTGCATTGATTTGTTAGTTACCAAGGCTGGGCCCGAAATGGATGTGCGCAAGGTAATATTATACTGGGTAATTTGAATAGTTGACCATAAATAATCTTAGAAAATAAATATTTATTTAAGAAAAAATATAAAATGGAAAAGAGAAACATAAATTGGATGTGTTGCAAATAATTTTTGCCACGGATATGCCCGAAATGGATTTGCACATGGAAAAATTAACAATATATATATATATATATATATATATATATATATATATATATATATATATATATATATATATATATATATATATATATATATATATAATGAGACCGTCATTTAACAGCCTATCCAGTTTTGATTTCACAATAGCAATGTTCAACTTCGTAGACTTGTCATTTTGGGCCTAACCCAGAACACAGGGAACTCGTTGATCAAGCATTGTGACAAACCAGTCATCGTGGAGGATATTCGATGAAACTAAGCAGCATTTGTGTTATATCGAGAGGTAAACTCCGAAACCACACCACGGTCAGCCTGATGGAAAAGAGATTATAATATTTGATCTGTCAGTCACTAAGGATATTTTACGCCAACACCGTGGCTGGTGTGAGCCGGGAGCAGATTTGGCATCAAACAGCCACCACTGGGATTTGAGCTGATTGAGGTTCTCTTATTCTCCATTTCCTATGATAATAATTATCTATTAGTTGCCATAGTATAATTTACAATTGATTGTCATGACAATGCGAAACAAGGGGAATTATGTTGGAACAGGAGGCGCTGATTCGAAAACCAAGGAATAAAATTGCACTTTCTTGGTTGCAGGTGTATGAAAAGCCACTTTTCTTTTAAAAACTATGCATTGAACCTTTTCTTTAAAGTGACAAACAATTTTTATTTCGTCATTAAATTTTATGAATTCAAAGTTTTTCACTGTTTAAGTTTGATTTCTAAATAAGGGAAAAAATTTTAATTAAAATGATTTTCTTTGTAGTTTCATAATTTTGTTTTAATCCATAGCAGTTTTTAGATTTTTCGCTTACTGTATCACACGATTTGTGAAATTTCGTTTAATTAACTATTTTTAATAGAATTAATAATTATTTTTTTAATAAATAAGGGCAAAATATTTCAGTTTCTCTTTACTAACTAGAACTTTTTTTTCTTTTGAAAAAAATGTTCTTTTAACTCATGACAAAACACATAAAAACCTATTTAATGCATATAGTTTCTAAAAAAACTTTCATTCACATTTGACTAACATTTTTTGTTACTACATTTGAGAAATTTTAATTTGTGTATTAACGATTATAATAATATATTTTATCCTTATTTAGAAAGAAAGACCAAAGTGATGAAATATATTCCAAATTTCATAAAGGATTTTCTTGTTGCAAAAGAAATTTTAGTAATTAATACTGATAAAAATTTCTTTAGCTTAAATTTATAACATGAAGAAGGTTTGTCCATTAATTTACGCACCTGAAAACTTGCTTTTCTGATTTTTTAAGTGAACTTGTTTGTAAATCTTTAACTGCCAGTAATGATCCTTTCGTTACAGAAAATTTATAAAAAATATTAACATATTTAATAACTACCACTTTATTATTTAAGAATAAATTTATATATTATAGTATTTTTTTGAATTAAATAAGCAGCAGCCTCCTAAACCATACAAAATACGTAAAATGTTGACAAGAGTCGACATAGAATTAAGTTAGATCGAGGTTCAAAGTTTAGATTACTTAAAATGCACATATATTACTCTAGAACTTTGCATACTTACGAAAAATATATTAATGAAAAATGAAGAGTTTTGCACAAATGATTTCAATAGATAAATAATTTGTCATGCTAAATTCAATTTTTAAAACTTTGACTTTTATTCACTACCACTGTAAAAACATTTACACGCAAATTTTAAACGATGAAAGTCATGCTTTACTGCCGTGCATTTGAAAAAAGAACAAAAAACGAAAATGGTAGCTAAAAATGATTTGCGATAGATTTTAAAAAAAGTAGCTTGACTAAGATAGAGTGGTTTTTCTATTGCTTCTGCTATGAACACTAAAATAAAATTTCAATGAACTGGAAAAACAAATACATTTTGCATTCAATTTTTTATCACACAAAATGCCAGATATGTAAGAATCTCAATTTTGAATCGCTTGCATTGAATTTCTATCATACGGTAGTATATTCAGAGCTTCGAAGGATAACTTCTTTACTATATTCATAGATATAGTGACATCAAAAACATGCAAGAAAATAATTTTAAACGTTTTACGGCGTTTTAATTTAACTTATCAATATATTGTCAATATATTTTCCTTATGGAGACTCTAAGACGTTTTTTAATTACGTTCTAAGAAATTTTAGTTACGTATTCGACAGCTCTTTATGTTGGGTATTTTCATACTCTTTTTAGTGACTTTTAAAACATTAACTCTCCTTCAGATTGTTGATGTCACAAGAGTTTGGTTAAGTAAATAGAAAGATACATTTTTAATAAAACTCGATAAGGGTATCGTTTAAGTTGTAATTGCTTATAAATTATGAAATACATATTGATGAAATTGATAAATATATTATTCCAAATCTATGCCTACGTATGTAAATTATTGAAATTGTACCAATTATCGAAAGAATCAAGTTGAAACCAAAATAAAAAAAACCGACGCATAACCACCTTTAAGAAGCATATTTTATTTTATTCAAATCTCTTTACTAATTTAGTAAGCCACTTGAAAAGAAACATCGTATTTTATAATTAGAGAAAAAAAATGATATCGAATCAAAATAAGGAAAACTCTTGAAAGAGAATCCTGAAATTAAGGCTACGCATGCGTAAGTCAAGTTTTTTGTAAGTTTACCACATGTAAGAATTAATCGCATTATTTCATTTTCACCGTTGTCTAAATATTCTTTTTATAAATAATTACTATTTAATTTTTCTCGGCTTCTACTAAATAAAACAATTAAAACTTTACGAAATTTCTCCTAGAAAATACGTAGATTAATATGGTATAAAAATTTATATCCCAAAATTCACATTTTTTCTTCCATTGTTAAAATATTGATAAATAATTATTCAAAATTATTTTTTGCTTAAATCATTGGTTGGTTAAGCGATTTCGTTTAGTGAGTGTATTTTTTTAAAAAATTGAGCTGTTAGTTATAAAGATATGACCAAAAACGCAAAAGATAAAATTAACAATAAGAGGGTCAAATTTTCATCCGCTTTTCTGAGTAAACTATTAGGGTCACAGTTTCCAGATTTCGGCTATCCCCGATACTTTGAAGGTTAAGAATCAAAATATGTAATAGAAATATATGTTTATTCAGAGAAAGTACTTTTTTGTGTCCGATATTGTAATTTAATTAATAATTAGCTTACTTGAGGTCAACTTCAGGCACCATTTAGATTGAGGAAAATTGGTGGTGACCATTTAGATTGATTGATGATGAACATGAAAATTGGATCATAAGAACGAAAGTTATTCAAGGTACTATTTTGCGCACTGTACTCTCCTTTCCATATAGATAAACAAATTACACAAGTAAGAGAAGATAGGTAGGTACTTTATTTGCGTCGCACTTGAACTGAACAATGGGCTATTGGCGACGGTCTGGGAAACATTCCTGAAGATGACCCAAAACATGCCACTCAAATTTTGATCCTCTGCAGAGGGGAGGGCTTCGCTGCCTTGGTTGCCCAACGACCTGAGAGCGAAGTCGAGCATTTTACTGTAGAACAGTTTAACGAGGGCCGATATCGCGCTCCCTCTGTCCTATGCAGGCTGATCGAAGTGGTCACCCACCAGCTTCTAACCGCAGCCAGTGATGCTTGACTTCGGTGCTCTACTGGGAGCCGTGTCTTTACGATCAGCCAACTGCGGAACAAGCAAGAGAAGAAGGGTACGAAAATACACCCATGTACACGGAGGTACTTGAACCCGCTACTACGTGTTTGGCGGGCTGGACCAACGCCTCTTATAACTGAAAGCCTCCGCACGGTTTTTTATAGGTAGTCCGATCAGACCACTGTGTAGGATGTCCACTTACCGAACGAGTAGTTCAATACAGAATATAGTTAAAATAAGAAAGTGGTAGCAAATATATGACTAAAAATTTATTTTATTTATGAATATTATTGGCTTGCCTTATTCACTTGTCAACCACTACAGATTCAATTCTCAAATATATAAGATAAATTTCTCTCTAATATTTTCATACCCTCCAACTTATGAGGATTTTGAAAATAATTCTTTCAGGTAGCGAACCAAAGTAGAAATTTTTAAAGCAAATGCATCTCTCATAAAACTTTTATCAGAACTTAAGAATCTAGCCATATGGCCTGCACTTTTATAAGTAATAGTGGACAAGTTACTCTAAAATTAATTTTTTTTTAAATATTAAGACATTAATTTTGCTGCCGTCTGAAAAGAAGATTTCTGAAACTACGGAAATTCCGTAGCAGTTGGAGGGTATGTATTTTTATAAAAGGCTTTGGGTTCATGCGCACAACTAGTTCACTTTTTAAACAGTCTGCGCGGACTACTTATAAAAGACAGCTTCTTGATGTAGGAGGTGATGGCTGGACTGCTCGAGCAGGGAGGCCCAGTACAGAGAGTACATACTTGCTAATTCTTCTGAGTTTCCCGGAATATTTTTTTGTGATATCGAAATTATTTTTATATTATTTTTTATATTTTATGAGAAATCGAAAGTTTAGCATTCCTGTTTTATCACATTCAATTTCGCATACTTTTCACTACCACTACATTTAAATAGTTTAAAAATACAAAAATTTCGAAAACATTGGAAAACTATGCATTTATAAACATAAAAAAGACACAAATCTCAAGCCAGTGGGGGCTTATATTGGTTACGATGCGTTTTTATCTAGAATGAATGATATTTATTTTTTTTCTCCACTCCATTTAATATTCTAGTTACCAGAAAGTCGCACTTTAAACGCCATAATAGGTGGAAAAAGGGCCTCTGTCGACCAGATACATTTTGATGATGATTATGATCTTATTCAGCTCTAAATGTTGGAGGAAAATGAATTAACACGTTGAACGCCGCGTCAGCCGTCGGTGGCTGACACTGGACTTAACATTTAAGCCAGAGTTTTTAAGTGAACTTGTTTTAAATCTAAAACCGCCAGTAATGATTTTTTTGTTGCAGAAAATTTATGAAAAATAATTATTAAAATATTTAAAGACTACCACTTTATTATTAAAAAATAAATTTATATATAATAATATTTTTTGAGAAAAGTGAATGATTAGAGCAGTCACAACAATATACATTAAATGTTGACTAGAGTCGACATAAAATTAAGATAGATTGAGGTTTAAAGTTCTGATTATGTTAAATGCATATATATTACTCTAGAAATTTGCATACATTCAGAAAATAATTTCTATAGTAGTAGTAGCGGTATTATATTAATGAAAAAAAAAAAAGAATTTTACACAAATGATTTCAATAGATAAATAATTGGTCATGCTAAATTCAATTTTTAAAACTTTTATTCACTACCACTGGAAAAACATTTCACACAAATTTTGAACGTAAAAGGGTATGCTTTACTGCCGTGCATTTGAAAAAACAACAAAAATCGAAATTGGTAGCTAAAAATGATTTGCGATAGATTTTAATAAAAGTAGCTTGACTAAGATAGAGGGGCTTTTCTATTATGTTATAAACACTAAAATTAAATTTCAATGAACTGGAAGAACAAATACATTTTGCATTCAATTTTTTATCATACAAAATGCCAGATACGTAAGAATTTCAATTTAGAATCGCTTACATTGATTTTTCTACTCTACGGCAGTATATTCAGAACTGCCAGCTTCGAAGGAGAAGTTCATCACTATATTCATAGATATAGTGACATCAAAAACGAGCAAGAAAATAATTTTAAACGTTTCACGGCGTTTCAACTTAGCTGATCAATATGTTGTCAGTATATTTTCATTATGGAGACTTTTCAAAATAATAGTGGATAAAATAATTTTACATTTCTAGTGGTTTGCATCAGACTTAAAATCTGCGACCAGCTGTATAAGGGTTAAACTATCCATTACTACGAATTTTTTAATGGTTATAACGTACAAAAATGACTTTTTTGTTACCAAATATAATTGAACAGATTATAATTATAAAGAATAGATTATAATTATAGGTGATTAAATAGTTTATAATTAGGAATAGTACTTCTTTGTGTGAAAAACAGTTGTAAATGGAAAAATCTGGTTACGATATCTTTTCCGTCCTGTTTACGGATTACAAATTGCAGTGCGCAAAACAAAATTTTTATTTTGAGCACGGAATAATTTCAGTTCCAACGATCGGATTTTCTTATACTAAGTGTCAATCTTAATGGTTCCAGGTAGTGATTTCATTTATGCTTGTTAATTAGTGATATCGATTATTTAATTTACGAAATCAAACACAAAAATGCACTTTCACTGAATAAACTTGCATATTTTTTTCTCATATGTTGTCCTAACCTTCAAAATCCGAAATCTGGAAGCTATGACCCTAATAGTTTATTTAGAAGAATGGATGAAAGTTTGGAGTACATCAGAGAAAAGCTGAAATGAAACCATAAACGTAAAAAGAGTGGGTTGCACAGCTAAATAGATTGGAAAAATTCCCTTCTCGTGGAAATCGTAGGTTGCGCAAATTTTGCTACTTTTACCTTTCATGTGGAAGTTGAGAGATACGTAATGCAAGGATTAAAAACTAGTAACTGGAACATATTACAACTATAAAATAACTATATATAATATATCCTGTTTTAATAGAAAAAAAACCCTAAATTTAGATATTTTTTGAGATGATGATTCAAAAAATAGCATGGTTTTCGACTCTTTTTACAACGTTCCATTTTTAGTATCCGCAGTTTAACACGCTGAGTACCGCGTCAGCTATCGGTGGCTGACACTGGATTTTCCATTTAGGCCGCTTCAGCCACCGGTGGCTGACACTGAAATTACATTTAGGCTGCGTCTGCTACAGCTTGCTCACAATGACCTTTCACATAGGCCGCGAAAAACAGTTGGCTTACCGCGTATAACATGATATAGAACTATAAAACTTACACTCTTTTATGGAATTGCAGAAAATGTATTCAACATTTACTTAATTATTGTGATTCTTGGTTTAATAAATTCATTTTAGTCGATTTTTATTCACCACTATTTTTAAATAATTTGTAGTGTTATATAATTCACCACTTTTATCTGTATACGTTGTGTTAAACATTTTAAAACTAGCAAATATTTGGAATTTCAGATTGTTGTTAATTACAGTTTGGCCAGACGGGCAAGCCATTTAAAATTAGCGTGGCGTTCAACGTGTAAACAAAATGCGGCATTTCCCTGACAAAAAATTATACTAAAATAATATCTTGTGCTACAGTTAAAAACGAAGCAAACAGTTGTAGGGTTTTGAATTGCACTAATATGTATTTCCTTTTCACAAATCAAACAAATAAGAAACAAGAAAATAAATATATTGGTTGTTCGATCAATCTGACCTTTTGCACCGAGCAATTTTAGTGCACATAATTTTCATAAATTTTTTTCAGCAGGTTCTGTGGATCCCACATTGCCAGGTAAATAAATTTTAAAATTCGGCAGTTTTCATATACAGAGGTATTTTAAAACGTTTAAAAAAATTTTAGTTACGTATTCGACAGCTCTTTATGTTTGGCATTTTCATACTACTTTTAGTGACTTTTAAAACATTAACTCTCCTTCAGATTGTTGATGTCACAAGAGTTTGGTTTAAGTAAATAGAAAGATACTTTTTTAATAAAACTCAATAAAGTAATCATTTAAGTTGTTATTGCTTATAAATTATAAAATATATATTGATGAAATTGATAAATATATTATTCCAAATCTATGCCTACGTATGTAAATTATTGAAATTGTACCAATTATCGAAAGAATCAAGTTGAAACCAAAATAAAAAAGAACCGACGCATAACCACCTTTAAGAAACATATTTTATTTTATTCAAATCTCTTTACTAATTTATTAAGCCACTTGAAAAGAAACATCGTATTTTATAATTAGAGAAAAAAAATGATATCGAATCAAAATAAGGAAAAATCTTGAAAGAGAATCCTGAAATTTAGGCTACGCATGCGTAAGTCAAGTTTTTTGTAAGTTTACCACATGTAAGAATTAATCGCATTATTTCATTTTCACCGTTGTCTAAATATTCTTTTAATAAATAATTATTTTTTAATTTTTCTCGGCTTCTACTAAATAAAACAATTAAAACTTTGCGAAATTTCTCCTAGAAAATACGTAGATTAATATGGTATAAAAATTTATATCCCAAAATTCACATTTTTTCTTCCATTGTTAAAATATTGATAAATAATTATTCAAAATTATTTTTTGCTTAAATCATTGGTTGGTTAAGCGATTTCGTTTAGTGAGTGTATTTTTTTTTTAAAAATTGAGCTGTTAGTTATAAAGATATGACCAAAAACGCAAAAGATAAAATTAACAATAAAAGGGTCAAATTTTCATCAGCTTTTCTGAGTAAACTATTAGGGTCACAGTTTCCAGATTTCGGCTACCCCCGTTACTTTGAAGGTTAAGAATCAAAATATGTAATAGAAATATATGTTTATTCAGAGAAAGTACTTTTTTGTGTCCGATATTGTAATTTAATTAATAATTAGCTTACTTGAGGTCAACTTCAGGCACCATTTAGATTGAGGAAAATTGGTGGTGACCATTTAGATTGATTGATGATGATACATGAAAATTGGATCATTAGAACGAAAGTTATTCAAGGTAATATTTTGCGCACTGTGCACTCCTTTCCATATTGATAAACAAATAACACAAGTAAGAAAAGATAGGT
Source organism: Parasteatoda tepidariorum (assembly GCF_982258835.1). Classification (NCBI taxonomy): domain Eukaryota; kingdom Metazoa; phylum Arthropoda; class Arachnida; order Araneae; family Theridiidae; genus Parasteatoda; species Parasteatoda tepidariorum. The sequence goes on along the minus strand of NC_141759.1, from coordinate 95,277,024 downwards.
AGGTACTTTATTTGCGTCGCACTTGAACTGAACAATGGGCTATTGGCGACGGTCTGGGAAACATTCCTGAAGATGACCCAAAACATGCCACTCAAATTTTGATCCTCTGCAGAGGGGAGGGCTTCGCTGCCCTGGTAGCCCAACGACCTGAGAGCGAAGTCGAGCATTTTACTGTAGAACAGTTTAACGAGGGCCGATACCGCGCTCCCTCTGTCCTATGCAGGCTGATCGAAGTGGTCACCCACCAGCTTCTAACCGCAGCCAGTGATGCTTGACTTCGGTGTTCTGCTGGGTTTCTTCATCCACTTACGATCAGCCTACTGCGGAACAAGTAAGAGAAGAAGGGTACGAAAATACACCCATGTACACGGAGGCACTTGAACCCGCTACTACGTGTTTGGCGGGCTGGACCAACGCCTCCTATAACTGAAAGCCTCCACATGGTTTTTTATAGGTAGTCCGATCAGACCACAGTGAAGGATGTCCACTTACCGAACGAGTAGTTTAATACAGAATATAGTTAAAATAAGAAAGCGGTAGCAAATATATGACTAAAAATTTATTTTATTTATGAATATTATTGGCTTGCCTTATTCACTTGTCAACCACTACAGATTCAATTCTCAAATATATATGATAAATTTCTCTCAATTATTTTTATAAAAGGTTTTGGGTTCATGCGAGGCAACTGGTTCACTTTTTAAACAGTCTGCGCGGACTACTTATAAAAGACTGGGTGGAGTCTGGACTACTCGAGTAGGGAGGCCCAGTACAAAGAGTACATGCTTGCTAATTCTTCTGAGTTTTCCGGAATATTTTATGTGACATCGAAATTATTTTTATATCATTTTTTATATTTTATGTGAAATCGAAAGTTTAGCATTCCTGTTTTATCACATTTAATTCTCATACTTTTCACTAACACTGCATTTAAATAGTTTAAAAATACGAAAATTTCGAAAACATTGGAAAACTTTGCATTTAAAAGCATAAAAAAGACACAACTCTCAAGCCAGTGGGAGCTTATATTGGTTGCGATGAGCTTTTATCTAGAATGCAAAATATTTAATTTTTTTCCCACTCCATTTAACATTCTAGTAACCAGAAAGTCGCACTTTAAACTCCATAATAGGTGGAAAAAGGGCCTCCGTCGCCCAGATACATTTTGATGATCATTATGATCTTATTCAGCTCTAAATGTTGGAGGAAAATGAATTAACACGTTGAACGCCGCGTCAACCACCGGTGGCTGACACTGGACTTAACATTTAAGCTAGAGTTTTTAAGTGAACTTGTTTTAAATCTAAAACCGCCTGTAATGATTCTTTTGTTGCAGAAAATTTATGAAAAATAATTATTAAAATATTTAAAGACTACCACTTTATTATTAAAAAATAAATTTATATATAATAATATATTTTGAGTAAAGTGAACGACTGGAGGAGCCACAACAATATACATTAAATGTTGACTAGAGTCGACATAAAATTGAGATAGATTGAGGTTTAAAGTTCTGATTATGTAAAATGCATTTATATTACTCTAGAAATTTGCATACCTTCAGAAAATATTTTCTATAGTAGTAGTAGCGGTATTATATTAATGAAAAAAAAAAGAATTTTACACAAATGATTTCAATAGATAAATAATTGGTTATGCTAAATTCAATTTTTAAAACTTTTATTCACTACTACTGGAAAAACATTTCACACAAATTTTGAACGTTAAAGGGTATGCTTTACTGCCGTGCATTTGAAAAAACAACAAATATCGAAATTGGTAGCTAAAAATGATTTGCGATAGATTTTAATAAAAGTAGCTTGACTAAGATAGAGGGGCTTTTCTATTACTTATGTTATAAACACTAAAATTAAATTTCAATGAACTGGAAAAACAAATACATTTTGCATTCAATTTTTTTATCATACAAAATGTCAGATATGTAGGAATCTCAATTTTGAATCGCTAACATTGATTTTTCTACTATACGGTAGTATATTCAGAGCTGCCAGCTTCGAAGGAGAAGTTCATCACTAAGGCATAGATATAGTGACATCAAAAACAAGCAAGAAAATAATTTTAAACGTTTCACGGCGTTTCAACTTAGCTGATCAATATGTTGTCAGTATATTTTGTTTATGGAGACTTTTCAAAATAATAGTGGTTAAAATAATTTTACATTTCTAGTGGTTTGCATAAGACTTGAAGTCTGCGACCAGCTGTAAAAGGGCTAAACTATTCATTACTACGAATTTTTTAATGGTTTTAACGTACAAAAATGACTTTTTTGTTACCGAAAATAATTGAACAGTTTATAATTATAAAGAATAAATTATAATTATAGGTAATTGAATAGTTTATAATTAGGAATAGTACTTCTTTGTGTGAAAAACAGTTGCAAATGAAAAAATCTGGCTACGATATCTTTTACGTCCTGTTTACGGATAACAAATTGCAGTGCGCAAAACATAATTTTTATTTTGAGCACAGAAAAACTTCCGTTCCAATGATCGGATTTTCTTATACTGAGTGTCAATCTTGATGGTTCCAGGCAGTGATTTCAAATATGCTAGTTAATCAGTGATATCCATTATTTAATTTATGAAATCAAACACAAAAACGCACTTTCACTGAATAAACTGGTATATTTTTTTCACATATTTCTATTCCTTATCATCAAAATATAGCCGAAATCTGGAAACTATGACCCTAATAGTTTATTTAGGAGAATGGATGAAAGTTTGTAGTACATCAAAGAAAAGCTGAAATGAAACCATAAACGTAAAAAGAGTGGGTTGCACAGCTAGATAGATTGGAAAAATGCATCCTCGTGGAAATCGTAGGTTGCGCAAATTTTGCTACTTTTACCTTTCATGTGGAAGTTGAGAGATACGTAATGAAAGGATTAAAAACTAGTAACTGAAGCATATTACAACTATAAAATAACTATATATAATATATCCTGTTTTAATAGAAAGAAACCCTAAATTTAGATATTTTTTGAAATGATGATTAAAAAAATAGCATGGTTTTCGACTCTTTTTACAACGTTCCATTTTTAGTATCCGCAGTTTAACACGCTGAGTACCGCGTCAGCTATCGGTGGCTGACACTGGACTTTCCATTTAGGCCGCGTCAACCACCGGTGGCTGACACTGAAATGACATTTAGGCTGCGTCTGCCACCGGTGGCTGACACTGACCTTTCACATAGGACAGGAAAAACAGCTGTCTGACAGCGTATAACATGATATAGAACTATAAAATTTACACTCTTTTATGGAATTGCGGAAAATTTACTTAATTACTGTGATTCTTGGTTTAATAAATTCAACTTAGTAAACTTTTATCCATCACTATTTTTAAACAATTCGCAAGTTTATATAATTCACCACTTTTGTTATAAATGTTATAATAAACCATCACAAAAAATAGCAAATCCGTTTGATATTTGCAAATTTAGTTTGTAGTTTTTTATCGTGGCCATATGGGCAAGTCATGTAAAATTAGCGTGGCGTTCAATGTGTTTGTTGAGAATAATCACACTTACTCCCTGGTTTGTTTTGTATTACTATTTATATGGCAACCATAATTGTATGTATTTCAGTTGTGTGGTTTGGCAACGCTTGCTTTAGCGTTGATTGTAAACATATAAGTGCACTGTCATGTGCGTGATTCAGTAATTTCTATCTTAATTGAACTTAATTCATTAATTACTGGCCTCTGATGTTGTTTCTTTATCTTAACAGTGTTAAAGCAGACAGGTTTGCCAGATTTTTTTTTAAAGAAAAAGAAGGCAAGCAAATATATTTTTTTTACTTCTAGCTGTTTGTAATATTTTTGAAAGAAGTCCTTGGTATGGTACATGGAGTTGGAAAATGATGAAATCTATATATTATGTTTCATTTTAGTTTTTCATATCTTAAAATAATCGACTGAAAAAATTATTAAATAAGCACTTATTTTTTCCGTACAAAACGGAAACGAAAGAGGATAATGATAATTACCAAATTAACTCTCTTCACTGTTTTCTTGATTGCTTTTCTAATTAAAAACAAATCTTAATCAAAATGAAGAAATAACTCATTAAGAATACCGCCAAAAATAATCATGACACTTATCTCCCAGCAAATTTATAAAACCTTAACCGATCTGCATATTATAATGAAAGAAGTCATTAAAACAAAAGCTTCAGAAAGCAAACGTCAATTTTCGAATGTCTTAGAAGAGCTTCGAGCAATTTCGTGATGACTTAGATACAATATTAAACAAGCACATTTAATGTTAACTCCCATCTTCCCTTTAATTCTCCAATCCCATCCGAGGTTTGATAATACTGAAATGGACAAGAATGGATTTCAAATTAAGATTTCTATAGCTCCGACAATAAATACACGATTAAATTAGAAATTAATATTTCTCTGGTTCTTGAAATGTTAAAATTCATCCCAGTCGGAAGGAAATCTACTATGAATGATGTTTGAGTTATTATCGAATTTAATAAAAATTGACAATTTAGGCAAAATTGAGCGTAGATAGCTGAAAAATAAGGAATTTTTAATTTCAATATGTTCTCCATCATACAAAATAAAAATGTAGCACTTTCAAACGGGAAATATTTAATCCTGTATTTAGAGAAGTATTCTTTTGGGATGATGTTTGCCTGAAGTTTATTAAATAAGCTGGTGCTCAAAACTAACACTAGGTTTACGGGACGCGTCATTTTGACGCATTTCGAATTTTATATGGAAAATTACAAAACCCGTTTGCATTTGCATGTCCAGTTCCTAGAAAAAGTTTTTAAGTCATTAGTAAGTACGAAAAACACACATAGTTTTATGTCCAGAAAATGCAGCTAACAAATAATAGTGTTAACACATCTATTTAAATCTTTAGTACTTTAACGTATGGAATTTCAAAACCATCCAACCATGAAATCAAAAGAACGCTATAAATTTTTAAGTTTCTTCTTAATTTGTGCAAAAATTTTTCTTATTGTTCTTTTATAAAATTGCATGTACGTCAAATGCATGTCCAGTTATAAAAATGCATGTCCAGTTCCTAGATAAAGTTTTTAAGTCATTAGTAAGTACGAAAAACACACATAGTTTTATGTCCAGAAAATGCAGCAAACAAATAATAGTGTTAACACATCTATTTAAATCTTTAGTACTTCAACGTATGGAATTTCAAAACCATCCAACCATGAAATCAAAAGAACGCTATAAATTTTTAAGTTTCTTCTTAATTTGCGCAAAAATTTTTCATATTGTTCTTTTATAAAAATTTCGAAACAGCAATGAAATATGATTCCAAATTCCAAAAATACTTTACTGCAGACAAAAAAGAATTCGCATATAACTCTTATTTTTGACTGTATTTTTTCCTTCAAATTCTCCGTGGTCTCTTAATCGTCATACGGCAATATTGAGCAAAAGTTTTCGTTCTTTTTTTAATATAAAAAGCTAGCTTAATTTAAAGTAAAGTAGAATTACCATGATTCACTACGCACGAGCTTATGATATGAAGTTTAGTTGTTTATAGTAGCCGATCTGAATGTTTGGTGGAATGCAAAAAACAAAGCAAAGAAAAAAAATGGTCTAAAAATACATTTGGCAGGAATTTGTTCAAAAGTAAAACATACATCAAAGATTTGTTCCCTCAATTTAACTCTAGAAAGTTGTATTTTTTTTCCTTTCCACAAAAACAAAATAACTTTAGAAAACTATAAACTTTCATTTAGAAGAATTTTTTTCCCGTATCGAAATGCATGTTTATAATGCATAGCAAACGAAATAGTCCTAACAATTTCATAAAATCATACATTTAAAAATTGCAAAAGCTGAGAATTCTAGTTTATTTTCATTTTATGTAAAGGAATTTAAGAAAAGAAAATAGTTTTCTGCTCTTTATGAAAATGAAGGAGAAGAAAATGAATAAGTCTAGAGTCATTCTTACAATTCAAAAGATCTACAATAAGCTAAGAAAAAGAAAGAATAAAAAAAACATGCCTAATAAAGTAAGCAAGCACCAAGTACGCATATGTCATTTTTTAGACATATATTAGTCTCGGCAAAAGCCTCTCGTTTAATCAACAAGAAAGAAATTTTCGAGAAACATAGCAGGCATTATATATTTTTTTCGATATCCTCTTTGAATGAAAATACGAAAATAAAATGATCATTTTCTTAATGATACCAGTCATATAAAAAAAATTTTATTATAAATATTTAAAAAAATCAAATACTATATATAGCTGTAAACATAAATTAAAATTATTGCCAGCGGTTCAAAATTTTTTGCTTCTACGGAACCGTTAATGATGCAGAGATGCCAACTGCTCCGGACACGACAAAATAATTTAAAGAACGGTAAATAACTTCAAATAAATTTTGCAAATATTTGACTATTTTTGCTCGTTTTTTAAAATTTTTCTAAATACCATACCTGCCAACTTTTAATCCCTCTTATTATGATTTTTCCCAGTGGTATTAAAATGGAATAAAGATTTCAATTTTAAGCAAAAAAAAATACGTTGTATTTGAAAAATCTTAAGCTGCCTATCATGATAGTAACGCATATTAATATATATGCTTAATTTTTTTAGGAATAGTGGTGATGAAAATCATTTAAAAATTTAGTTTATAAAAGAAAAAGTAGTATATATTTACTACCACTTTAAATATAAAAATAAAATTTTACGCCAAATGCAAAAAATGGCAGGTATGAAATACTACCAGTGGTGAATTATATAAGCCAACGAATTATTTAGAAATAGTGGTGGATAAAAATGTACTAAGTTCAATTTATTAAACCAAGAATCACAATTGATAAACTGCCACTTTAAAATATATAATTGCTGTCCGGAGCAAGTTGTCATCTCTGATGATGGAGCATCTTTGGGCGGATCTCCAAATATACAGGTTGATCCTAAAATATATGTCAAAAATGTAAAGGTAGGTAGAGGGGACATAAATAAGCATATTTCGAATAGGAATGTGTGTGCGATAATGGCACATTAAAGCACTAGCTTGTAAAGCAGTATGAATCAAAGGAAACTGAAAAGACAAAAGAAAATTAAAATTTATCAACTGTTTACAAGAGGTGCTCGAAAGAGCAGCCACCAACATCGATGCAAGATTAACAGCGACGGCGCATGGATCTGCGTACATTAGAAAAGAGGTTAGGCATGTCGAGTACACGTAAAGCAGCAACAGACAAGCGGGCAACAAGATCTTCTTCATGGGACTCTCGTACACCAGGCTTTTAATATGACCCCAAAAGAAAAAATCCAAGCAGGTTAAATCAGGAGAACGCCGTGGCCAAGGAACTGAACCACCCCGTCCTATCCAATGCTGGCCGTAGACAGCGTCCAGGTGATTTCTGACGCTCCCTGTACATCCTCTGAGCAGCTAATTCGTTTCCTTGTGCAGCCCCCATACATGAAATGCACGTCGGCAAGCTCCACATTGGTGAAACGATGCATGCTGTTTGAGATCCGTGTGGGAATCCAGCTAGCAAGCGCTTTTGTAAGCCGCAGTCATCAGCTCTCCCTACCGGCTCAAAAAGGCATTACCGCACACAATCCTATACGAAATACGCTTATTTAAGTTCCCTCTACCTACCTTTACATTTTTGACAGATATTTTAGGACCACCCTGTATAATAATGAAGTTTATTAGCAAACGTGAACACATTAATCGAAAAAACGTCTTCTAACCACTATTCACCACTATTTTTACAAAAATTAAGCACATATATTAATATGCGTTACTATCCTGGTTGTAAACTTAAGTTTTCTCAAATACAACGTATTTGTTTGCTTAAAATTGAAGTTTTAATTTCCTTTCAATACCACTGGGAAAAATAATAATGGAAGGGATTAAAAGTTGGCAGGTATGGGGTCACCGTGACTGGTGAAGCCAAGATTATTAGACACATATTTTGAGTAAATTTTATATTTTTTATATCATTATCGTTGCTAAAATGGTTTGAAGAAATTAATACAAAATAGAACACACAAAAATAGTTTTATTTATATACGCAGAGATACCAACTTCTCTGTGTATATAAATCTTCTTCTCATCTCATATCTCATATGTGGTGGTTATATTAGCATCAGCCCCGCTAGGGGCTGTAACTAATTCATCTGAATGGAAATAAATAATAAATCGGCGAAGCGCAACTGAAAGGTTAAAGTTGGGGTTCAGTATCTTTTACTGAGAGAAAATTAAAATGAAGTAGTGAGATTGAACAAACAACATTAACCCCTTGGGGACGGGTGATTCAGAAAAGCATTCGTACAAAATCAGAATCAAGTTGTAATTAAATAAAAAACGGTAACTTAAATGTAGTCGCTGCTAATTGGACAGACTTACTTTGCTTTTACTTTAATTATTGTTAGTTTAATCATATATATAATCAATGTTAATTCAAAGTATAACTAAATAGTTTTATTTCGAACAAAGTATTGGTGAATTAAATAAATCAAACAATTATAACTGCGCCCACAAATAAACTGTTAAAGAAATACTTTGATTACCAGTTTTATATTTTTACCCTGATTGATACGGTTTTATGCTGTCACGTATTTGTGACAGTCGGCGCGAAAGGGTTAAGAGCGAGAAGAGGTTTTGTGGCAGTCTGCCTCGCCTCCCTTCGAGGTATCGAGGTATTACCCCCGAGCTTCTCAGGTGCACAGTAACCACATAGCCTCAAAGAAATATGAAAAATACATGATAATAAATGCGCAAAAATATGTACAAGTATTTACAAATTTACGGGACAAAACGCCATCGAATAGGAAGAAGGCGAATGCCGGGCTATATTTTATGTTGTCTTTGATGAGCGCAAAGTTAAAGTTTTTAAAGTAGTTGCACGTATGACAAGAGAGTGCATCTCTGAAGAAACTTGAACATAGTTCAGCTATGTGCTCATCTATTTTGTTGATTTTTAACTCTCGTCTTAGATCGTTCATTCTCATGGATCTGAGGAATTTATTTTGAGTTTCTTTTTTTGAGTAGCAGTGGTGCAGGGGCTGCGTAGCTAATGTTCGGTCGAATGCATTGGAGGTATAGCGTTCGTTTTGTTTTGAGTGATAGTTTTGAATTATAGTTTAATATTGGTTTCAGAGATAAATCTTCTTCTTCGGACACAATCTACCAACTTCGGACAACGAATAAATATTTTCAAGTGGTAGTTTATTAATTGTGATTCTTGATTTAATAAATTCAATATACAGTCAATTCGCTATAACTCGAAGTACGACAACTCGAATATTACTATAACTCGATTTTTTTATGAGGTCCCGACCCTTTTATCTTCAATTTCATGTTAATTATTCTCGATTACTCGAATTTTACTCCCTTTAACTCGATTTTTTTGGGATCTTTTAAAGCAAGAAAAAAAACCTTGGAGCTGATATCTTGCCCCTTCCTTTGCAACACACACACAATGTCTTTCGCACTCTTCATGGAGGAGCTAAAGCTGTCCCTCTTGAAGTATGTGAACAGTGGTTAAATGAAACGTTACCAAATTTACTTCAAGGATACAGATAAAATGATGTTTTCAATATTGATGAAATGGGCTTATTTTTTACATGTCTTCCAAATAAGACTATGTTAAGGATGAAAACTGCTCAGGGGGTGAAATGAGCAAGGACCGTTTGACTGTCCTAGTTGGAGGAAATGTTCTTACTTGTTATCGGAAAATACCGAAATCCCCGATGTTTCAAGAATGTAAAAACGTATCCTTTGGATTACAACTCTAACAAAAAGTTTTGGATGACATCAGTTTTATTTGAAGACTAAGTAAGAAAATTGGATCGGAAATTCTTCGCTAAAAAAATAAAAGTGATACTCTTTATGGATAAATGCACAGCGCATAGTGATCTACCTAATTTGAAAGCAGCAAACTTGCAGTTTCTCCCGCCAAACACAGCAGCAAAGTTGCAGCCTATGGACCAGGGTATCATAACGTGCTTCAAACAGTCTTATCGTAAATGGCTTGTCAGAAAAATGATCTTAAATATTGTAAGCATTTACAAGTATATTATAAGCTATTACAAATATATACTCGTATATATATTTGTAATTAATAAGCATTAATTAAATAATCCGACAATATTTTGAAAGTCCAAAACCGAAACTAACGGTAAGTCGATCTTCCGATATGAAGAAGATTTTCGTCAGTCCTATCAGATTCGAGTTATCGCGAATTCACTGTAGTAGATTTTTATCCACCACTATTTCTAAACAATTCGTAGGCTTTTATTATTCACCACTTTTTCCAAACATGTCTTGCTAGACCTTTTAGAAAACTAGCACGTTGTCAGAGATGCGAACATGCTCCGGACAGCAAATATATAGGTTAAAGTGGTAGCTTATCACTTGTGATTCTTGGTTTAATAAATTCAGTTTAGTAGATTTTTATCCCCCACTATTTCTAATTTCGTTGGCTTATATGATTCATCACTCAAGGACGACGACGACGACTTATGTCATGCTATACGTTTTAAAAAGCCTGCAAAAATAGTCAAATATTTGCAAAATTTACCGTTTTATTAATTATTTTGGCTTGTCCGGAGCAGTTGGTATCGCTGAGTTGTAGTTATTTGCATGACAGACGGGCAAGCCATGTAAAATTAGCATGGTATTCAACGTGTAAATTAGTGTTTTAACTTTTTAATTAATATTCAAAATCGCTCCACTGATATACTAAACTATTTTTGAATCATGCCCTTTGCAGTATCAGATCAGAAGGAGGATTAAATGTTTATCAACCGGGCAACTCATTATTTCAAAACGGAGCACCATTTGGCATCCGCTGTTATAGATTCATATATTAAAGATTACTAAAGAGTTTTTGTTACACACACAGATATAATTTAATTGCGGAATAGAAATAAATAGTTTTTCAACCAAATGTTCCTCTTCCAGCACTTCTTTTAATCCTAAGTAAGACCAGGCAACTGTCAGTCACCTTTCTTTAAAATGATTTAGTAAAATGGATGCTAATCAATGCGAAATGAGAAGAAATTCAAAACTCAATATTTAAAATTTTAAAAGTAAAGTGGTACAACAAAAAAATCAGACTTTTTTTATAATGTAATGTGGGAATAAATATAGCTCGAATTTTTTTTTATTTTTTATAAATATATATCTCCAAGAATCCTTTTCAGCTATAAAGCTCATTTGACAGCAAAGAATTTCTTAAAGTGTTCTATGATTAAGGAGCAAAATATTTCTGAACACTTAATTCATAAAAAATTATACACAGGTAAATTTATAGAGTAGAATAATGCATATCTCCAACTCCAATTTTCTATAATAGGAATATATTTTTAAAAATTATTGGATGGATAGAATTTTTCTCTGTTCAGTAATTAATCGTGATAAAGTTAAAGTAAAATTAATCGAGAATCACAGATAAAAAATTTTTTTTTTTAGAAT